>NC_071390.1:75265089-75875923 GCF_022682495.2 Desmodus rotundus
TAGGAAGTGGGACTTTCAACAATAAAACAGACAGCCTCAACAAACCAGGACAGTTGGTTACTCTACACAGTGAGTCCCACTCTCAGCTGATCTGAAGAATGTGGATTGATTCTAGAAGCTTTGAAACAACCATCTCCACCCTGCAAGAACATTTAGTGTGGTGTCTGAGAGCAGACTTATACTTTCCAGCCAGAATGCTTTTATGTGTGAGAGAAGTAAATGTCAGTCATTTTTATGCCCCTATTCTTTTGGATTCTCTGTCACTAGCAGCCAAACCTAATTCTTATTGATAGGACTGTATAAAAGTAATACTAATTAAATTCTTTTGCAAAAACTCACTGATTTTATTCTTAAATACTGTGATGTACAATAATAAAGTGTGCATCCCAATGTTATCACTGCAAGATTTATTTGATTACAGCACTAAACTCAGTTTGTAGATATGCTTGGCTTCTTTCAATAGTCTGTGGACTACATAGTATAACCAGCCATCTTCTGACAACTTAAAAACATGAGCGGCCATATATTACTTCTAATGTGTGAATGGAGGCCCAGGACACTGGCACACTATTGAATTGGAGTAAATAGTGGAATCTCTTTGGAACACAGTCGGGAGACAGCATTAACATACGCATACCTCATGGCCAAAGTGCATTTTACTAAGCCTTTATTACATGAAGTTGTTTTTAGAGACATGGTATGATCCTTGGCATATCTGCATGTGTGAAATAATAAGCCATTCTCTAAACCAAGATTTTTGCTGCATTACAAATGCATGGTGAGTGTTTTCAAAATTCTTATTCTAGTGTGGGTCTGCTTCCCTTGTTTCTCTTCAATGATCTACTTTAGGCATTCAAGGGGTCTACTCATCCCAGGATATTACTAAAACTAATTTGCTGAGAGCCTCTGAACATACCCCAAGCCTGCTTGGGACATCTGCCTGGAACTTAAATCATTTTAAGTGGAGAATTAAGCTAATGTTTCTGCTAGGAAAAAAGAAAATGTGAATCTTGATATTCCACACAAGACTTTTAATGATGGAAATGAATTATGCTGCAAATATACAAAAGAAAAATAAGTCCATCTTATTTCATGAGGAACTTGACACTTTTATTTAGAAAAATTATATTTCTGAATGTTTCCTTCATATATTATAGATGCATTTCAAATGTGACTCTGTTAGGTTAATAGCCTATGCTTTAAAAATAGATCAGGGTGAAGGTAAGTGTTGGGCCCCTTTGTAGTAAAAAAGGAAAAAAAGAATTTATCTAATGATAAGATGGATCAAAGAACATAACAAATCCTTTTGTTTATTTATTTATTTATTTGCACAAACAAGAGAAATTCTGGTATGCCTGAAAGACTCTAAATAGAGAAACATTCCTTGCACATTACTTTTGTATAACACCTAAATCCCTGAGACTTTAATATGGAAAATCTAAGTGGGATTTCCATATAATGAACCATCATCCACAACATATCAGTTATGAATGTACAGTGTGTTTTTAATATGCTTTCCTATTTGTATGTTTCACATTGAAAGCTATTTGCTGTGAACATTGGATAAACTGGTGAGTTGAGGTTATTTGCTAGAGGCAAGGTGGAGATTTCTAGCTAAAGCAATACAAGGCAGCTATAAGACAGATTCTGGTAGGATTTTCAATAAGTTCTATAGTGGGAACTCATGATGCTGAGAAAGGTTTGGTTTTGAAATAAATAGGCAGAGTTACCCATCCTTATTCATTCCCAGGGCTAAGGAAAGCCAGGTCACCTATAATACAACTCACCTATCTTTATTATCAACTAACTCTATATGCAATTTATTTCCCCAGGAAATAGCTAAGGAACTGTGGGAGCTGTCCACCTCTGGATGCAGACTACCTATCTTGCTCTGAGGAGTTAAAACACAAATTAATGTCTTTTAACAAAAAAGAAACCTGTCCTTGCTAATTTAACTGCTCTTGGTCTTCTGTGCAATTAACCCTTTTTAAAATCTGTCTCCTGACATGAAATACCATAAACTGGCATAAATATGTAAAATATTCATCTTTCACCACCTGACTTATTGCATTTAGCATAATGCTCTCCAGATCTATCCATGCTGTTGCAAAGGGTAGGAGCTCCTTCTTTCTTTCTGCTGTGTAGTATTCCATTGTGTAAATGTACCATAGTTTTTTTATCCACTTATTTACTGATGGGCACCTAGGTTGCTTCCAGCACTTGGCTATTATAAGTTCTGCTACTATGAACATTAGGGTGCATAGGTTTTTTTAATTGGTACTTCAGGGTTCTTAGGGTATAATCCCAGCAGTGGAATTGCTGGGTGAAAAGGCAGCTTCATTTTTAGTTTTTGGAGGAAATTCCATACTGTTTTCCACAGTGGATGCACCAGTCTTCATTCCCCAAAACAGTGCACTAGGGTTCCCTTTTCTCGACATCCTCTCCAACACTTGTTGTTTGTTGCTTTGTTTATGATGGCCATTCTGACTGGTGTAAAGTGGTATCTCATTGTGGTTTTAATTTGCATCTCTCTGATGGCTAGTGGTACTTGAACAACAATAAAAAATAAGTAAAATAAATAAAATAAAATAAAATAATAAAATCTTTTTAAAGAAGAAAAAATAAGCAAAATATTCGGAAAATGTGTGTTCTCACAACTGCATGTTCTTTCCTTCTAGAAAGACATTTAGTAACTGACTTCTTTACATTGCCAGACTGTCAGAAGAAGGGGTGAGTGAGGGGCTCAAGCAGTTGCTCCTGGTTTTTTCAAGTTGCAAGATCTGATTAGCATCCTAAATGTATGTGTGGCCAGGAGGTCAGGCCCACGGGTAAAACTCCAGTCATGCTGTGTCAGACTCTAGGATTATGTGGGGTGACTGTTAGCTCCTCTACAAAATAATGATTCAGAAAGACTGTGAACCACTAGCTGAGTCCTTTGTCATTGTGAATAAGCATATTATTCTCCCTCCATGCCAGATAGCATGATTTTTATTTTTAACTCTAGCTGGGAAAGGATGGTGCTGAGGAAGTTTCAATTTTGCTTTTGTAGAGGACACCCTAGAGTGACAATGAACTCATTCTTCCAGGGGTAGGCTATCATAGCATTTGTCTCCTAGTCATGATTCAATGTCCCGAATACCTGTAACTCTGTGGTACTCCTTCTGGCTGGATTTTCCTACTTAGCTAATTTAGAATGCAGAATATCATCTTGAGAGAAACTTCAACACTTGTCCTTTATTCACCTTCCCAAGGCAGACAAACAGGCTTCAGTGACTAGAGCTTATTTGCACACCTACTGTATCTGCCCAAAGATGAATATAAAATGTGCAACACTCCCTAGCCCCCACACTCTCCCACAAAAGATCTGTCAGAAAAAGTAAAGTTCATATTACCCTTAGAAAGACCTTATATTTTGTTTTGTTTTGTTTGTGGTTTCTCATTTCCTGAAACTTTGAGAAGGTTTGACCTAGCTTTTTTTTTTCCTTTTTAAATATATTTTACTGCAAGGAGAGAAGATGGTGTTCTTGTCACTAAGCAACGTGAATAGGGAAGAGTTGTTTGTTGTATAAACAGTGCGATAATAAAGATAAAGAACTAAAATCCAGACTTTTTTCTATTTCTTCATAAACCAACCAGAAATGGCAGCACAGTGTTTGAACATGTTAATATAAAGGGAGAGCCTTGACTTCATTAACAGAGTTCTTATATGAGAATAGCCAACATAATTTTCATCAGTAGGTTGGAGGCACAATACACATGTAATATCTACTTCAAATACTTATTCCAGGATTTTGTTCTGTGGCTCAGTTTCAAAAGGCTACTTGATCTATTTCTTTGTGTATGTAATTTAAAATTTTGTCTGGTATTGTTTTTGGTATATAGATGCACTTAAAGACTGAGATATCCATGGGCCTGTTTTTTTATTTAGCACATGAAGAAAGAGAGGCTATTTGGTGCTATTTGGTTCAATGTTACTACACTGAACAAGGTCCAGGACTATCCCTAGATTTCACTTGTATCAGTATGCAAAACTTGGAAAGCCTAAATAACAAATTTCCCACAGTAAAGTTTCTTCTCTGAAATGGGTGGTAAACTTGGACATAAGAAGAAAAAAAGCCTTTAACCTGATAGTAATTCTGCAAATATTTATTGAGTGATATATAGTATCTGATAACTAGTAGAAATAAGATATTTTGAGTTCTTATTATGGCCTTTGGGGAGACTTGTTTCTGTGGCCTCAACACATGGTTATTTTTATCCACTCATTCATTTACTCAACTGACATTTATTGAGCACATACTGATACTATGTGCTAGGTACTGAGTTGGGACCTGAGAATACAAAGATTCCCAACAGGTCAGTCTTTACTCCAGGTAGTTCAAAACTAAATGATGTAGGGAAGGATCATTTCAATTTGACATGCAACATTAGAATAGTGTGCAGGATGTTCTGGAAGCACAAAAAAATGTGTTTCTAATGCAGTCTCAGAATGGGACAGTGATTTGGGAATGTCTTTTAGAAGAGCTAATCTGAATTGGGTCTTATCAAAAGTAGTTGTATATGAGGGTGTTGAAGGCATAGGGTAGGAAACCAGGCTGAGAGTTGAGAAGACATAAAGGCTGCCAGATAAGCAATGGTGTTTTGTGTGACTGTGGAGCCCAACGTTGGTGAGATAGAGATGCAAAATAGGCTAATTGTTGAAAGCCTATTCTGTGTGGACCTCACAAAGAGATTTTGGCTGAAAAAAGCTCCATCTTTACATTTCAATGATTTTCAAGGTAGAAAAGGGATAGTTGGTGTATTATATATACAGTGTCTCTTAAATCTGCTTAAGAGTAACTCTTTGTTCTTGCTCACATTTCTTTGGACAAAGCAAGTCACATGGCCATGTCTAACTTCCAAGGGGACAGGAAAGTGCAATCCTCCTATTTGCACAGGAGGAGGAGAAATAGAATACCTGTGATTAGCACAGCAACTGATTTCTAGTTAGATTTTATCAGAAAAACTAAAAAATTAAAATGATTGTATTTGATGGTGTTAGCTGTTTTTATCTGGTCTATAATTACTCCCCCGTATTTTGTTTCTTGGGTCATTATTTCCAAGTAGTTTATTTTGGAGGGCATAGAGGAAGTAATCTCACTCAGAATGAAAAGTTATTTTTTTAAAAAGATTTTATTTATTTTATGGGGTTTTTTTTTTTTGAGAGATAGGGGAAGGGAGTGATAAGGAGAGAAAGAAAGAAACATCAATGTGTGGTTGCTTCTCCTATGGCCCTAACTGGGGACCTGGCCCATAACCCAGGCACATGCCCTGACTGGGAATTGAACCTGACACACTTTGGTTTGTAGGCCAGCACTCAATCCACTGAGCCACACCAGCCAGGCAAGTTCTTTTGATGTGACTAGTTTGCCTGAAGTAATCGTCTGATTCCACCCATTTTATAAATTGTCTGTTTCATACTATTTTATTAGAACTTTGGAACCGTAGTCTCCCATTTTTTTGTGTATCTACAAAAAAATGTTGATGAAACTCCTAGCTCATCTGTAATGAAAGGTGGGAGTACACTGATAACTACATATTGCCTAATATTTATGAGAAACTCAGTGGATCAAAGAATGCCAAGTCCATTCTTTACTCAGGTATTTAAAATTTTACATCCTGGATCAAGTAGCATTAGCTGGAACCTGATGAGTTCATTGGCACTGTAATGGCTCCCTAAAGAATTGCTTCTTCTGAAGGATACTTTGGTGTAATGCCATATGCCTGGAAGGAGGTCACTAGAAGAAACAGGCCATTGTAAATGGAGCCCTGTGTCACTTGTTTTGAGTTTGCTATAAGAATGTTGTCCTACTTAGCAGGACCCCTCCCACTTCCTGGAGAGAAAGTGGTACTTCCCCTAAGCAGTGGTTTGTTTTTTAATGTTATGGACACTGTGACTTACCCTTTTGTCATTAACTGCTGGAGAATATAGCATCTACCTTGTAAGTGAAGATTTCCTTATGGAAAGTGCATGGCATCAGCTCTGGTTCCATTTATGTTACTCTCCTTGTTTCATTTCCTCTAGTCTTCCCTCTTTTAATTTCTGTTACTCCATATTTTATATTTTTTCTTTAAATCCTTTCTGGAAAAAAAGTGGAGCATAAATATGTGACAGAAGTAAAAACAATCTTTATATTTCTTATAACTGACCTCTTCTTCTCTGGAACCCTCATTCTCACTAATGGTAAAAACACCAACAACTCAATTAAAGGTGATTCAGCCTCTTTCAGTTAATAATAATCTTTTTCTGGTAAATATTTTGTATTTCAAAGTACAGATTTACTCTTAGAGATAGTTCTTTCATCTTAAGTGATCTCTCTCTCTCTCTGTCTCTCTCTCTTCTTTCTTTAAATGGTGCTTACAAGCAGAGAGAGGATGCAAGGGATTGGGGGAGAGGCAGGTGTTTACTCTTGTTTTAGTGTGTGTGTGTGTATGTGCACACATGGGGGGATAGTATGTAGACAGTGAATTCAGAAAGAGGTGTATTGAGTTGGAACTGTCTGTGAATAATCTAGGAGGCAGTTGGCTGTCTCAGTTTGATGCTCAAGATGTTCTGCTAGGAAGTGAGGGACAAATACCACATGATCTCACCTTTGAGTAGAACCTAATCAACAAAACAAACAAGCAAGCAAAATATAACCAGAGACATTGAAATTAAGAATAATCTGACAGTAACCAGAGGGGAGGTGGGAGGAGATAATGGGAGGAAAGGCGGGGAGGGTTTTCAGGAACAACTATAAAGGACACATGGACAAAAACAAGGGGAGGTGGAAGCAGGGGAGGGAGGTGGGGATGGCTGGGGTTGGAGGGGTAGTACTGACAACTGTACTTGAACAACAATAAAATAATTTTAAAAAATAAATAAAAGTAAAAAAAGTTCTAATGAAGTCTTATTATCTTGATTTGTGAGCTATAGTAATTTTGATTATTTTGAATGTTTACCAAAGGAAGAAAGAGGCAGCCATTTCTGTAGTACAGTTCTTCTTGAAGGGTACCAGGGTTTCTCCAGCTTCCAAACGGACCCCTCTTCCTTTACCTATTTAGCCCTTATTTTTAGGTCACTGGTCCATAGCATATCCCAAAGCTTTAGAATAAACTTGTGCGTGAAAGATGTTTTAAAAATAAAAATACTTTAGGTTAATACACATTAACAACTCAGCCCAGCAAGGTACTAATTATTGGAGAAAAATGACCAAAGTGGGTAGCATTCAGTGTAGCTAGGGTGGTGATAGGGACATGTCAGGAGTCTGGATGCAGGCTTTGTTGGTGAGGACCTGTGGCAGGACCCCTCCACAGTCAGAATTACTTGAAAAGTAATTAGTTGAAAGGAACAGTTTGAGAAAAGGAGAAAATGACATGGAAGGAAAAGGCAGGAGTTTCCACTTTTGTTCAGGTTCTGAGGATGGTGAAATTGGAAGGTTTTTGGTGAAAAGATGTGTGCCCCTGAGGCAAGAGGAAATGTTCTATCTGATGGGTACCAAGTGGATGGATACACCCAAGCACCATCACTTTCTTGAAGGAGCCATATCTGCTTCCACTTTCAGCTCTAATCCAAGTAAGACTCAGGTGTGAAATAAATTTGAGGACCTCTGTAGAGGCAGAACTGAATGTCTTTGGTCTTTTGGCAAGCTGCTTTCATCAAGTCACAGCAAGTATATATCTTGAGCTATCATATGACCAGATATTCTGTGAGGAGTTTGCTCATTACTTATTGAGCACGTCAAAGTATTGGCTGTGTCCAGGACTCCCAGAGAAGCACAGATTTGTCAGAGTACCTCTATAAGAAATACAAGCAAGTGATAAATTGCTACTCGTTTTCAGGCCTGTGGCTTAGAACACGTATTCTGTTTATTCCCTCTCCTGCTGAGGCTTCTGGGTACAGAGAAAATATCATTAAAATTAAGTGTAACATGCAGATACTCCAGCCTGATGACAGCTATAAGCTGTGCTCCATAACTATGGTCTTCTCTTTTTTGTGTTTTTCAACCAATGACTTAAGGTCCCACATATTGTATTAATAGGAAGCCTGATAGCTTTCTCTCAAGTCAACTCCCCACCCTGACCTGAACTGTGAAAAATTTCTGTGGGTTTTGGACAGATTGCCTTTGATTCTCCCAGTCACACAGAGCTGCTGCCAAAAGCTTGTTCTTTGGAAGATGACTGGCAATGCTGGTCCATTTCACAATCATGCTCTAGTGGCTCAGATCCTTGTACAGGCTGCCCTAGACTTTCTAGGACCATGGTTCTGGTATTGCCAACACTGGGTCAAAGCTACCCTACACTTTTGCCTTCCATGTTGCAATTCTTTATGATTCTAACATTTATGATATGATTGTAATAACCAGCTCTCAGAGTGCAGCAACCTAGGAGCAAAGTCAGGACTGAGTCAAGCATTGGCCCTTTGCACATATGGACCCACAGGACTCTTTACCCCTACCAGGGAGCCAATTCAGACCTTTACTAAACAAAAAGTTTAAGGTTCTTTGAATACAACAGTGCCAAAAGACATATCACTGCTTCTTGGGACTATCAGGCAGTAGATGGGATTACAGAGTTAGAGAGCAGAGGTTGTGAAGAGAAATAAGCCAAGGGCTGTGTAAAGTGAGACTGAAATGGGGGGAGGAAGATGGCAGTGATGTAGGTGGGAGCTGAGCCCACTTGCACTTGCATCCAACTGGGGGGACACTTAGCTGATCTTCCAAAGAACAGAGTGAATAGCCAACAGAATGCCAGCTGATATGAAGTTTGGAAACCAAAGTGTGCAGAGGATGCTTAAAAATGGGCAAGTAAGACAATAAGACCTGGAGCTGTGAGAAAATGAAAGATGGATTCAGAAAGAAGTCAGAAGGCAAACATCAACAGTTGAGACAAATTTCACTTTGCTATCTTTCAGGACCTGCATGTTTCTCTTTTTATTTCTCTTCTTTCCATTTATTTATTTATTTTTGTTTGTTTTTATTGTTTGATTTGTTTTATTTATTCTCCCTTTCATATTGCATTTTAATTTTTCTTCTTTCACTTCACTCCACTCACATTCCAAATAACACACTACTCTTGGTCTTTTACTTTTTATTCTTTTTATTCAAATTATATATTTCTAATCATATCTATTGTTATTCCAGTTCCCACACAGCACCCTTCCCTGGTCTTAATCCATTTTGCCATCTTCTTGTGCTTTATCACACTTGTAGTTAACTTTATTTTCTCTCACACTATGCCAAGTTTCTAACCCCAACTCTCACTATTTCTCCTCTATCTATCCTCACACAAGCTCTCCTCTTTCTTAAGTCAGCTCTCATTCTTTTTCCCTTCTAGTAAGAGTCTCATTTCTTCTTCACCTTTCATAAACAGTGGCTAAAAGGGTGAAATATTACAGTTATTGCTGTGCTTCTCCAAAAGAACTCCTATTTGTTCACTACTTGTTTGTACTTTAAATCCCATAGTATGCTGCCTGCTGTCTTAATACATTTTGCCTTCGCCCTGCCCATGATCAGTTGAGTATGGAATTTTACTTCATTGTTTTCTCTCTCCCTTTTTTTCTTTTTCTTTTCTTTCTTTATTCCCCGTCTCTAAAACAAGGCTTTACTCCTTACTCTTATTAGTTTGCTTCTCCCATCCTCTCATAACAATTTTTCTTTACTGTAGACATCTCATATTCACTTCTTGCTTTTTTACAATACTCTTATTCCCATTCCACCTTTATTAAACTTCATTTAGCTGTTGTTGCTATCAACCCTACTGTGATTTTTCTGCAAATTTGCTCTCGTTGGTCCAGTACCTTTTCAATTTTACTTTAAACTCATAGTATACTTTCACCTCTTCTTTCTCCATGGTTCCCATTGCCCTTTTGTGTTTTACTTACATTGTAAATTTTGCCTTCTCACTTTCTTCACCATGGTTGTATACCAACTCATCAATTCTCCTCCCTCTTCCCACACAATATTTTCCCCTCTTTTAGTCATCTCATGTTCTCTTTGTCATATCTTACAACATCTGAAATCTCTCTTCACCTTTATTAATCTTACTTCAATTGCAGTGGACACTGCTGATGTGCTAGAGGGGTTCTTTTTACTGGTGTAGGTTTGGTTGTCTGGTAATACTGTTTTGTTAACCAATACCTGTACAAGAGCACACAAGCAAGGTGGGAGTTGAGAATACCAGTAAACCCACCAACAAACAGCCATCAACAAGTAAAGCCGAAGGACAAAAAGAGAGCCCTTTTTATCTGAAAGGGCAACCCTAGAGCATCCAGTCAAGGAGATCAAAGAGACCACACACCATTGAGCCCCACAGAACCCCTACCACAGAATTTCACCCTATGAAGACATCTGGCAAAGCGGAGCATCAGGAATCATAGAAACAAACAAAAGGAATCACCTAAAATGGGGAGACAAAGAAAGAACCTGAAATCAAAAGGAATGGAAGATTCCCCACTAAAAGAGCTAAATGAAATGAAGACAAGCAAACTATCAGATATAGAATTCAAATGAATGGTTATAAGGATACTCAAAGTACTCACAATTTTAAGGAACTGAGTGGGAACTGCAACACTATGAAAAAGGAAGTAAAAACTATAAACAAGAATGAGCAAGAAATGAAGAATACAATATCTGAAATCAAAAAGATACTAGAAGTAATTACAAGCAGGCTGGATGAAGCAGAGGACTGAATTATGAGCTGGTAGGCAAGGTAGAAAGAAATACCTAGGTCGAGCAGCTGCACGAAAAAAGACTAAAAAAATATGAAGATAGCTTAAAGGAACTGCAAGACAACATGAAACACAACAATATTTTAATCATAGGAATACCAGAAGGAGAAGAAAAGGTGCAAGGGATAGAAACCCTGTTTGAAAAAATAATGATGGAAAATTTCCCTAACCTGGAGAAGAAAAAACCCACTCAAGTTCAGGAAGCACAGAGAGTCTCAATAAGGATGAACCAACACAAAGAGGCCTACTCCAAGACACATCATAATTAAAATGCCAAGTTTTGAAGACAAAGAGAGAATCTTAAAGGCAGCAAGGGAAAAACAGCAAGTAATGTACAAGGGAGCTCTGATAAGGCTAGCAGCTGATTTCTCAACAGAAACACTATAAGCCACAAGCAAATGGCAAGAAATATTCCAAGTAATGCAAAGTAAAGGCCTGCAACCAAGACTACTCTACCCAGCAAGTCTCTCAATTAAAATGGAAGGTGAAATAAGGACTTTCCCAGAAAAAGAAAGGCTAAGAGAACACATATCCACCAAACCAGCACTGCAAGAGATGCTAAAGAGGCTGCTTTAAGAAAAGGAAGAAAAAGAGTGACAGAGAGAAGAATACAGGTACAGAGGAAGAAAAATGAGTACCTATCAATAATAACCTTAAATGTTAATGGATTAAATGCTCCAATCAAAAAACATAGGGTAGCTGAATGGATGAGAAAACATAACCCACACATATGCTGCCTATAAGAAACCCACCTCAGAACAAAAGATGAACACAGACTGAAAATGAAGGGTTGGGAAAAAATATTCCAAGCAAATGGACAGGAAAAATAAAAGCTGGGGTAGCAAAACTCATATCAGACAATTAGACTTAAAAGCAAAGGCTATACAAAGAGACAAAGAAGGACAGTTCATAATACACAAGAGAATAATTCATCAAGAAGACATAAGCATTTTAACATATATGAGCCCACATAGGAGCACCCAAACATATAAAGAAAATCTTGGAGTACTTCAAGAAAGACACAGATAGCAACACAGTTATCCTAGGGTATTTTAACACCCCACTGTCAACAATGGACAGCTCTTCCAAACAAAGTATCAACAAAGATATTGTGGCATTGAACAATGCCCTAGGTCAAATGGACTTAACTCATAAATATAGAACCTTTCATCCTCCCAAAGCAAAATACTCATTCTTTCCAAATGCACATGGAATATTTCCAAAGATGGATCACATGATAGGACACTAAACAAGCCTCAACAAATTTAAGAAAATTAAAATTATAACAAGCATTTTCCTTGACTACAAGGGCCTGAAACTAGAAAACAACCTCAAGGAAAAAAGTGAAAAACACTCAGATTCATGGAGATTGAATAGCATGTTATTAAATGATGAATGGGCTAAGAATGAGATCAAGGAAGAAATCAAAAAGTTTCTGGAAACAAATGCAAATGAACTCACAACAATCCAAAACCTATGGAATACAGCAAAGGCAGTCCTGAGAGGGAAGTTCATAGTGATACAGGCCTACATAAAAAAGATAGAAACATTTCAAATAAACAACCTAACCCTACACCTACAAGAACTGGAGGAAAAACAACAAACAAAGACCAGAACAAGCAGAAGGAAGGAAATAACCAAGATGAGAGCAGAATTAAATAACATAGAGACTAAAACCACAATTTTAAGGATCCATAAATCCAGGAGCTGGTTCTTTGAAAAGATAAAAAAATCAACAAGCCTTTAGGCAGACTCAACAAGAAAAAAAGAGAGAGCATGGTAATAAGTGAAATCAGAAATGAAAGAGGAGAGATTATAACTGATGCCACAAAAATATAAAGGACTGTAACAAATTACTATGAACAACTACATGCCAAGAAATTTGAAAACCTGGGTGAAATGGACAAATTTCCTGAAATGCATAATCTTCAAAATCTTCGTAATCTTGAATCAAGAAGAAGCAGAAACTTCTGGCCAAGACGGAGGCATAGGTACATACACTTTGTACAACTAAAAGAAAAACAACAACAAATTTAAAAACAAAAAAATAACCAGAAGTTGTTGGGAACTGCCCTGCCTGGTTTCAGAAGCTGTAAACCCCCATGGTTAAGGCTGAGTCAGAGACCTTGGGACCATAAACCATTAAGGAGACCAAGCTTATCTCCCTGGCAGAGGTGCTATCTCTGCCCACTTCACCCTGCTTGGCCCTGAGCTTGACCGGTTAGCCAATCGCGGGTAAGATTCCTCAAGGGAGGAACAACCTAAGACAGGCATGGTCATGAAAAAGACCCACAGGGAAGGACTCAGGGGCCTATAGAAAAAGGGGGTGATGGACCCTCACCCCTCAGCTTTGAAATAGCCTGAGTCCTCATTCTGTCTGCAAGAAGTCTCCTAATCTCTTGGCTGCCTTACTTCTCTTGCCTGACTTAAGCCTGAAACAATAACAGAGGGCAGTGCAGTCCTGTGCTGGGAGGGGCAGATTCCCTGGGGAATCAGGCCTAAGAAAGAATGAATACAATCCTGTGAAACCTACTTAATTTGTACCCTCAGCTTAAATGATAAGGGTCCAGGCCTGAAATGAGTCTGGCGCCCAAAGTTTTATAGCTCTTTGACTAACTGACCATAACCCAGAATAAGCCCTCAAAGTTCTCTATAAGTTATGCAATTGTTTGACCCTTACTGCCTGACAATGATTGATGAGATTTATCTGTATTCCCATGCACAATGAACCTAATAAAAGCCCATGGAGGAAAAGGCTTTGGGCCCTTCTCCTTTGAGAGATCGGCCACCTCTCTTTCCCAATCAGCTCATGTCTTGGTAGACTTATTCTTCATCTGTGTCAGATGCGGGGCTCAGAGATAAAGCTCTGCAACAAGGAGTTGCAGAAAATTGAACTGTATGCAAGTGTGACAACCAAGGAGTTAAAGAGGAAACATTCATCCAGACTGGTAGGAGAGTCAGAGATGGGCAGTCAGGGTGGAGAGGACTTGAAGCAAGGCGGTGGCAGTAGGATTAGGTGAGCAAAGCTGAGGTTGTCAGGCCAGGTGTGGCAGCATCTTGTAGAGGAGGTGGTCCCACATTTGCATATGGATAAACTGGGAGGAACTACTGGGGAGCAAGATAGACTGCACAACCCAAGGCTCCAGGGTGGGGAAATAAAGCCTCTAAACCTCTGTCTGAAAAAATCATGTGGGCATTATGGCAGCAGGAGAAACTCCCAGCCTCACAGGAGAGTTTGTTGGAGAGACCCACAAGGCGCTAGGACATAGACAAACCCACCTACCTGGAAATTGCACCAGAAGGGCCCAATTTGCTTGTGGGTAGCAGAGGAAGTGACAGAGCCAGTGGAGAGCTGAGCAAGCAGCATTGTTCCCTCTCAGACATCTCCCCCACATGCAGCACCACAACACAGCAAAGTGGGTTGCCCCACCCTGGCAAATACCTAAGGCTCAGCCCCTAATTATGTAACAGGAGTGCAAAGACAAAAATTATGGCCTAAATGAAAGAACAGATCAAAGCTCCAGAAAAAATACAACTAAGCAATGAAGAAATATCTAACCTATCAGAAGCAGAATTCAAAACACTGGTAATCAGGATGCTTACAGAAATGTTTGACTATTGGTCACAAAATAGAGGAAGAAGTAAAGGCAAAGTGAAATAAAGGAAAATGTACAGGGAACCAACAGTGATGGAAAGGAAACTGGGACTCAAATAAATGATTTGGATCAGAAGGAAGAAATAAGCATTCAAGTGAAGCAGAATGAAGAAACAAGAATTCAAAAAATGAGGAGAGGTTTTAGAACCTCTGGGACAACTTTAAACATTCAAACATCTGAATTATAGGGTTGCCAGAAGGAGAAGAGGAAGAGCAAGAAATGGAAAACTTATTTAAAAACATAATGAAGGAGAACTTCCCCAACCTGGCAAAAGAAATAGACTTCCAGAAATTCCAGGAAGCCCAGAGAGTCCTGAAGAAGTTGAACCCAAGGAAGCACACACCAAGGCATGTCATAATTACATTACCCAAGTATGAAGATAAGAAAAGAATCTTAAAAGCAGCAAGAGAAAAGCAGAGAGTTACCTACAAAGTTGTTCCCATAAGTCTATCAGCTGATTTCTCCAAAGAAACCTTGCAGACAAGAAGGGGCTGGAAAGAAGTATTCAAAGTCATGAAAGGCAAGGATGTACATCCAAGATTACTCTATCCTGCAAAGCTATCATTTAGAATGGAAGGGCAGATAAAGTGCTTCCCAGATAAGGTCAAGTTAAAGGAGTTCATCGACATCAAGCCCTTATGTAAAATGCTTAAGGGAATTATCTAAGAAAAAGAAGAAGATCAAAACTATGGACAGTAAAATGACAACAAACTCACAATGATTAACAACTCAACCTAAAAAAACAAGAACAAAAAGAAAAATGAACTAAGCAAACAACTGGAACAGGAACAGAATCACACAAAAGGAGATCACACTAAGGGTTATCAGCACGGAGGGGGAGGAGGGAGAATGGAGAAAAGGTACAGGGAATAAGAAGCATAAATACTAGGTACAAAATAGACAGGGGGAGGTTGATAATAGTATGGGAAATAGAGAAGCCAAAGGACCTATATTTATCACCCATGGACAAGAACTAAGATGGGGGAATGCTGGTGGGAGGGGTGTACAGGGTGGAGGCGAAAAAAGGGGGGGTAATGGGACAACTGTAATAGCATAATTTAATATGTGTGTGTGTGTGTGTGTGTGTATGCAGAAAACCTGAGCAGATCAAAAACAGCTTGTGAAATCGAAGCAGTAATCAAGAAACTCCTAGCACACAAAAGTCCTGGACTGGACAGTTTTACAGGACAATTTTGCAATGCATTTCAGGAAGAGCTAACCCCTATTCTTCTTAGATTATTCCAAAAAATTAAAGAAGAAGGAAGACTCCCAAACTCTTTTTATGAAGCCAGCATCATCCTAATCCCAAAACCAGATAAAGACACAACAAAGAAAGGAAACTACAGGTCAATACCGCCACTGAACATAGACACTAAAATCCTCAACAAGATATTGGCAAACTGCATCCAGCAATACATTATAAAGATCATACACCATGACCAAGTGGGATTCATCCCAGGGATGCGAGGATGGTACAATATTCATAAATCAATAAATATGATACTTCACATAAACAAAAGGAAAGACAAAAATCACATGATCATATCAATAGATGTGGAAAAAGCATTTGATAAGATATAGCACCCATTTCTGATTAAAACACTCAGAAAAAAAAAAAAACACTCAGCAAAGTGGGAATAGAGGGAGCATTCCTCAACATAATAAAGGCCATATATGAGAGACCTATAATCAACACCGCATTCAAGGGGCAAAAACTAAAAGCTTTGCCACTAAGATCAGGAACGAGAAAAGGATGTCCACTTTCATCACTCCTATTCAACATAGTATTGGAAGTCTTAGCAACAGCAATCAGACAAGAAAAAGAAATAAAAGGCATCCAAATTGGAAAGGAGGAAATGAAACTGTCATTGTTTGCAGATGACGTGATAGTGTACATGGAAAATCCTTTAGACTCCACTAAAAAACTACTTGACCTAATAAATGAATTTGGCAAAATAGCTGGATACAAAGTCAACACTAAGAAATCAAAGGCATTGCTGTATAGCAACAATGAAAAAGCAGTAACAGAAATCAGGAAAAAATCCCATTTGATATAGCAACAAGAAAAATAAAGTACCTAGGAATAAACCTAACCAAGGAGGTAAAAGACCTGTACTCAGAAAACTACACAACACTGAAGAAAGAAATTAAGGAAGACACAAACAAATGGAAGCATGTACCATGCTCATGGATTGGAAGAATTAACACCATCAAAACGGCCATACTACCCAAAGTGATTTACAGATTCAATGCAATCCCTACTAAAGTACCCATGACCTATTTCACAGATATAGAACAAACATTTCATTAGTTTATATGGAACCATAAATGACCCCGAATAGCTGCAGCAATTTTGAGAAAGAAGAACAAAGCAGGAGGGATCACAATACCTGATATCAGACTGTACTACAAGGTCACTGTAATCAAAACAGCCTGGTACTGGCATAAAAGCAGGCATGTAGACCAATGGAACAGAAGAGAGAGCCCAGAAATAAACCCAAGTCCCGATGGTCAATTAGTATTCAACAAAGGAAGAAGAAGCATATAATGAAGCAAAAATTGCCTGTTCAACAAATGGTGTTGGGAGATCTGGACAGCTACGTGCAAAAAAAGGAAACTCAATCATCAACTTACACCACACACAAAAATAAACTCAAGGTGGATAAAAGACTTAAGTATAAGTCATGACACCATAAAAGTCCTAGAGAACATAGGCAGGAAAATCTCAGATATTGCATATGGCAATATTTTCACCAATATGTTCCCTAGAGCAAGGGACACAATGGAAAGAATAAACAAATGGGACTACATCAAATAAAAAGTTCCTGCACGGCTAAAGAAAGCCTCAGCAAAATGAAAAGGGAACCAAACATATGGGAAAATATATTTCCAAATGATACCTCGGACAAGAGTCTGATCTGCAAAATACATAAAGAACCCACATGACTCCATTCCAAAAAGACAAACAACCCAATTAAAAAATGGGCAAAGGATCTGAACAGATACTTCTCCAAGGAGGACATAAAAGAGGGCCCAGAGACATATGAAAAGATGCTCAACATCACTAGCTATCAGAGAGATGCAAATTAAAACCACAATGAGATACCATTTCACACCAGTCAGAATGACCATCATAAACAAATCAACAAACAATAAGTGCTGGTGAGATTGTGGAGAAAAGGCAACCCTAGTACAGTGTTGGTGGGAATGCAGACTCATGCAGCCACTGTGGAAAACAGTATGGAATTTCCTCAAAAAATCTGAAAATGGAACTGCCTTTTGACCTGGCAATCCAATGCTGGGATTATACCCCAAGTACCCCGAAACACCAATTCAAAAAGCCTATGCACCCCAATGTTCATAGCAGCACAATGTACAATAGCCAAGTACTGGAAGCAACCTAAGTGCCCATCAGTAAATGAGTGGATCCAAAAACTATGGTATATTTACAGGATAGAATACTATACAGCAGAAAGAAAGAAGGAGCTCCTACCCTTTGCGACAGCATGGATGGAGGAGAGTATTATGCTAAGTGAAATAAGCCAGGCAGTGAAAGACCAATACCATATGACCTCACCTATAAGTGAAACCTAATCAACAAAACAAACAAGGAAGCAAAATATAACAAGAGACATGGAAATAAAGAACAAACTGACAGTAACTAGAGGGGTGAAAGGAGGGGAATAATGAGGAAAAGAAGGGGAAGGGTCATCAAGGAATGTGTATAAAAGACCCATATTATCCTCAACAGACTGAGGATGGGAAGTAGGGTTAGGTGGGGCAGAGGATTGACGTGTAAGGAAAATGGAGGCAACTGTACTTGAACAACAACAGTAAAAACCAAAAAAACCCAAATAAACTAAAAGACTGAAATGGAGTGTAGGAGAAAATTTAATAGGAGAAGGAGGTAGAAAAATTAAGAGAATAAGATTTATTTAAAAGGAATATTTTTCTCTATAAGGGAGGGATGCTTACATTGATAAACATTGCCCTGGGCTTATCAATGTGTGTTAAGAACAAATAAACACACATTGCATTTAGCAATAAGGATATAATTGGCAAAAAACCCGGTAAGAATGGTTTTCTAGGAGTTGTACAAGTGGTAGCTACTCAAGAAGTAAGTAAGAAGAGAAGATGTAGATACAGTGAGGAGTCAGGGGAGGGTGAGGATATTTACACAGTGAAGAGTAAGTGGGAGGTGAGGAGTCAGTGGGATGTGAGGATATAGATGCAGTGCATATTTCTCAGGTTTTCTGCAGAATGGAGAATTGAAATAGAATGGCAGAATGTAGTGCATATATGCTCTATATGATGGGAGTGTCTTCTGCTTTTTCAATGCTGGTTGAATACAGGTAGTTATGAATGAGTAGTCTAGATGCAGGAGAGAATGTTTAATAGAGGGCCCCGAGAAGGCAGATGTGATGGAGAATGAGTGGGCAAGTTGGGTATTCATTTATGGAGAAACAAGTATGCCTTCCTTTGTAACAGGAAGGAAAGAGAATGTGGTTGCTGTTTAGGCGATGTACCTTTGGTATGTGGAAGTTGAGGCAGTGTCAGCAAAGTTATGTGTTGAGAATGAAGGAGTCGATGGAAATAGACTGGGATCCATTTAAGACACTAATATGGTTAATTCAAACCCAAATGCAGAATCCTGTTAGTGATCTTTTTCCATCAAGTCCAAGTTTCCTCAGAATGTGAAATGGCTTATTCTGGGATATTTTATTCAATCACAAATTTCATGCTGGTTCTCTGACTTATCCATGTCACACATATACTTGATAAGAAATACTTTGGAATTTTTACTCAGTAAATTCAGCTTAAGAACTGTTTATAGGATGTCTACAATGAGCCAGAATTTGGGGTCACAAAAAGGACCCCAAATTAATGTTTCTACCTCCAAGGATCTGTTCTCTAATGACATCAAATACATTTCAAAAGGAAGCTGACTTTTTTAGGATTGACTTTCAGATGACCTGCTTTCTCTGAATATCTATTTAGTCCATGAGTGCTTTCAAAAAATATAAATAAGTAATAGCTTCTTTGGGAATACAGTGGTCTATTAAGATAAGCAAATTAGGACAAAATTAATCCAATAATTTATATAATAATTAATAATGAAAATACCCTGCTTTATGAAGTCCTTTAGCTTTCTTAATTCTTTTTATTTAATGTTGCTCTTTATAATATACAGGAAATTTTCAGATATATTATTTTAATACTTTATGCATAATTTAATAACCACAACATTAATTCTTAAAATTAATTCTTAATACTCCCTCTTGGAAGTGTTAAAAAGCTAACATTTATTTTGCAGCCATAATATGCCAGGCATTTTACACATATTATTTCATTTAATCTTCATAAAACTCCATGATGCTGGTATCATCACCATTTTACAGAGAAATAGAGACTTAGATCTTGACTAAGGCTATTTAGCTGGGGGATGTCTGAAGCTCAAACTCCGTCCTGCTGGAGCTATAGCTCTTTTACTTTGCACTGTGCAATATTTTCTTAGGGAAATATTAAAACAATCTCCTGTACTTTTGCCACACCTTTTGAAATGTGTAAGAACACTGAAAGTTTAAGAGTCTCATATTTGGGCAGTAACCAGGCTGACCACTGGCCTCTGGTCTGGTACATTTTGCATCCCTCCATTGTGACTCTATATTGAACATGGCTGTCATCTTGCTGAGTGTTGCCTATAGTGACCTGCTAGAGCATCTACAGCACTCTTAGGAAGGCCTGACCTTAGGGAGCAAGAGGGTCCCTGTAAAATCTAGTTCACTTTCTTTTTATGTTTATAGTATCAGGATTCTTGCTGAATTTCTGTGCTTTATAGGCATTAATATTCAAGCCTCTTTTGTTTCTAACAAAATAGGTGAGTCAAGGGAAAAAGAACAAATGACAGAGATGTTTTATTTTTTTTCCCAAGCCAAACTATATCTAGATTTATTAAAGATACTTTCCATAAACAATCATGGTATTTCAGGCAGGACGTGTGCAGACAATCATTAATAGTATACAACTTTCAAACTGCCTTTTTCAATGGACTACCAAAATCAGAAAGCCACTATAAAACCCAATAAAGTCTTTATTTGATGCTCTGAACAGGGAAAGTTTATAGTAAGGGTTGATATTTCACATTAGACATGTTGTTTAACAACTTTTCACAAGCTGACCCTGACTTTCAGAAAATGAAATGAAAATGGCAGAATTATCAGTCTGTAGATGCACAATCTATAAAAAGGAACTGCTGCTCTTTAGAAGGATACCATCTCAATGGTGACACTGGAAAATCCCAATGGCCCAATGTATTGGGAACCAATTTTGAGGGGGTCAGGTACCAAAGGTCTGTGGGCTTAATGGAGTCAAGTCTATGTTTAAAGTGGAGAGGGAGAAAAAAACACAAAAATAAATTTTAGTTTTCCTACACCATGAGGTGTTTGTTCCAAGGTGGCTAATATGTGTCAACCTCAGGGGATCTCCCCTCCCAGGAATTAAGGGGAAGTCTCTCAAAACTAGAAGGGAAAGGTGTTTTTTTTCCCCATGTCAGTCCAGCTTTGGAGCCATTCTTTTAGTACTATATGTCTTTCCTCCCAGAAACAACAATGAAGTGTTCTGTGTGCTAACAACATAGCTTAAAAAGGTAAAACAAAATTCTGCATTTTTATAAAACTTGGTAAAAAAGTATTTCAAATTATATAGTCACCAGAAATACACAGTTATCAAAAATACCCACATTTCACTTGGCACTGCCAGCACCTTCAGCTTTCTGTGCCTGTCTGTTTTGGAATCTCCATTTTGTGCAGGGTTATTCCCATCCTTGCCAGCATCTCTCCCCCCCCCCTTTTTTTTTTTCCATTGGGTACCTTCTCTCCCTTCTTTACAGGGGTCATTTTGGGCTTGGGCTCTGGCTTTGGAGGAACAGGTTTAGCCAATAAGCTGACCGATCTCTGTGGTTCGTCCTGCACCTTGGCTTTATCTCCTTTAGCATCCGCTTCAGCCTTTCTCTTGGTCATGATGGTGATGGTGTCAGGATATATGGGCTAGATGAAGAGATGCAGCAGCACGTGGGCTTTGGTCGGTCCGGGGAGTGTTTTTACCTCTTTTTCTGACACAGGTGTTTTAAAGGCTGGGGAAATATTGATAGCTTGTGGCAAATTTCAGCAAGAGCTGAGAAATGAAAACTGCTCTGAAAAACAGATTCATAAGGGGAATATGTAAAAATAACAATAATAGCAATAAACAAAAACAAGCCTAATCTCAACTGTGTATTTCCTGGTCAGTACAGAGTGTAAATGTGGTCCTCTTTGAGGCAAAGTGCCAGTGTACCGGAGTCACAACTTAAAGATCTAAGCTATTAAAAAATTATGAAATGATATTTAGATTGAACATTAAAAGAAGCTCATCTGAAATACTTGAGGGGATAGACCCATCTAATGAACAGCTCTTAAAATGTAAAATGGATTATACTACCAAATATGAGGATTTTTACGGTATAACAAATTATTATTAATTAAAATTCTACTACTTTAAAATGGGTAGCAATTATGACATCAACTGATCTGACATCCAGCCCACCTGTGCTGGCCCTGGACAGAATAGTGAAAGAGAAGTTGGCCAAATTAGACTTTTTGTACTCTTACCCCCAAAACTGGAAGATCTTTTTTACCCTCCCAGTTTCCCATCTTTCCTCAAGTGTCCGGGGTCCTTATTCTGTCTCTGCAGGGCCCTCGGACTGGGACTATCTCTTTGATATTTCTAGCATCTTCGTTCAAAATTGACCCTTCATTCCATTACCTCTTTCTTTCAAATGAAAAGCAATTGAATTCCTTGCTATTTCAGTAATATATCTATATCAATGATCCAGGAATATTTGCATTTTAAACAAGCACCTCTCTACTTGTCCTCTCTTTCTCAGAGGAATCAAAGCCTTTGTGAACCCAGAAAAATTATTTGAAAGGAGAAAGTATCTTGATTTCTATCACATTGACTATCTTTTTTAAATTGCAGCTTCAATATTTATTATGTATAGGTCTCTTCATATTCTTTTTTATGCCCATTTCTAAAATTTAATTTAATTTTTTCATCACCATTAATTCTTCCTATACTCTCTTCTACCTCCACCAACCGCACTCCCCTTCTCAATTATAGCACTGTTGCTTGTTAGTTCAGTTTGTTCATTAGATTCCAAACCACTTTTATTCAGCATAGTGCTGAGTCATAGCCACAACAATCATTCAAGAAGAAGCAATAAAAGTCATCCAGATTGGAAAGGAATACGTAAAACTGTCATTATATGCAGATGAAAGGATACTGTATATAGAGAACCCTAAATATTCTACCAAAATAATACTAGAACTGATAAATGAATTTAGCAAAATAGCAGAATAAAAAATTAATATCCAGAAATCTGTTGCATTTTTATATGCCAATCATAAACTATCAGAAAAGGAAATTAAGGCCATAATGCAATTCACATTGCTTCAAAAAGAATAAAATACCTAGGAACAAATTTAACAAAAATTATAAAAAGACCTGTACTCAGAAAATTATGACACTGAAGAAAGAAACTGAAGGTGATACATATAAGTGGAAGCATATACCGTGTTCATGGATAGGAAGAATTAGCATCATTAAAATGACCATACTATCCAAAAAAATCTACATATTCAACAAAAATCTTATTAAGATACCTATGGCATATTTCACAGAACTAGGAAAAATATTCCAAACATTCATATGGAACCACAAAATACTCAAACAACAACAATGATATTGAGAAAGAAGAACAAAGTTGGAGAAATCCTGCTACCTGATACCAAACTATATTATAAGGCCATAGTAATCAAAACAGCATGCTACTGGCATTGAAACAAACATATACTCAAAGGAACAGAATAGAGAGCCCAGAAATAAACCCATGCCTTTATAATCAAAATTTGACAAATGAGGCCAAAACATTCAATGGGCTAAAGGTAGTCTATTAAATAAATGGTATTGGTACAATTGGATGGATGCATGCAGAAAAATGAAACCAGACCACTTTCTTACACCACACACAAGAATAAACTCAAAATCAATGAAAAAGTTAACTGTTAGACTTGAAACCATAAAAATCCTGGAAGAAAACATAAACGATAAAATCTCAGACATTGCTTGTAGCGATATTTTTTCTGATATATCTTCTCAGGCAAGGGAAACAAAAGGAAAATTAGGCAAATGGAACTATATCAAACTAAAAAGTTTTTGCACAGCAAAGGAGACTGTCAACATAATAAAAAGAAAGCCCACTGAATGAGAGAACATATTTGCTGATACATCTGACAAGGGGTTAATATCCAAAATTTATAAAGAACTTATAAATTCAACACCAAAGTAAAACAATACAATTTAAAAGTGGGCAAAGGACCTAAATAGACACTTCTCCAAAGAGTACACAAAGATGGTCAATAGACATATGAAAAGATGCTCAATGTCACTAATCATCAGAGAAATGCAAATTAAAGCCACAATGAGATATCATCACACATGTGTCAGAATGGCTATTATCAATAAATCAACAAACAATAGTGTTAACAAGGATGTGGGAAAAGGGGAACCCTTTTGCACTCTTGGTGGGAATGCAGAAGGGTGTAGCCACTGCGAAAAGCAGTATGGAGATAACTAAAACAATTAAAAATGGAATGCCTTATGACCCCCTGATTTTACACTGATTTTCTTTCAGATGAATCCCAATCTCTGAACTTCTGTTTACTGAATTAGGGTCACACACAACATAAGCTACAGGATATTTATGATTCCTTGAGATACCAAATTTCTAATATATAGTTGAACCTTGAACAACATAGTTTTGAACTACATCGGTCCACTTATACACAGATATTTTTTCATAAGTACAGTAAATGTATTTTCTCTTCCTTTTGATTTCCAATAATATTTTGTTTTCACATGCTTACTTTGTTGTAAGAATGTAGTATATAACCCATATGAACATACAAAATATGTGTTACTTAGCTGTTTATATTATCAGTATTGATTCTGGTTAATAGTAGACTATTAGTAGTTAAGTTTTGGGGGAGTCAAATTAGACCTGGCTTACAAGGCCAAAATTATTCTAATTCCAAAACCAGATAAAGGCACAACAAAGAAATAAAATTACATGATGCGGACACTGGCCTGCAGTGTCCATAGCATTGTGGCTGAGACAAGACAAATTCACACAGTCTACAGAGTCCTGTGAAGGAAAAGGGACAGCATGGCTAGTCTCTCAAGGGGAGACCACCCAAGCCTTGCCTTGACAGGCTTTTATTGCTTTCTGGGCACATTACATTGAGGATGGTCCTCATTTACTATGCACAGGTTTGCTTTAGGTAGTTACAAAAAACAAAGGAGAGGATGATGCTAATTACATCAAAAAGGAAGGATATTTGCAAATGTAAAGGGAAAAGTGGTTAAACTGGTTACACTCATCCTTGGAAGGTTTAGCATAGATTTTAGGAAGTTACTTTAAAGATATGCAGTAAACATTTGCTGCCTCAATTTAGCGTGAGGGAGTTTCAGCAAAAAGCAAGTCTCAAAGTGGCCTAGGTAAAATGCAGGCTTGATTCCTCACAGGAGAATTTATCTATGGGTGTGGGTCCTGTGTGCTGGACCTCGCTTTCCACTGGCCTTTCTGAGTGGGAGCTGGACCCATGCTACCAAGAATGGTCTCCTATAATTACAGGCCAATATTACTGATGAACATAGATGCTAAAACCTTCAAGAAAATATGAGCAAACTGAATATAGCAATACATCAAAACGATCATACACCACAATCAAGTGGGATTTATTCTGGGAATGCAAGGTTGGCACAACATTCACAAATCAATAAGTGTGACTCACCACATAAGCAAAATGAAGGATAAACACTACATGATCATATTAACAGATGTAGCAAGAACATTTGATAAAATCCAGCACCCATTTATGATAAAAACCTTCAGCAAAGTGGGAATAGAGGGAACATACCTAAACATAATAAAGGCCATATATTACAAGCCCACTGCCAGTATCATACTCAAGGGGCAACAACTACAAGCATTCTCCTTTAGATTGGGAACAAGTCAGGGATGTCTGCTTTCACCTCTCTTATGCATCTTAGTACTGGAAGTCCTAGCCATAGCAATCATACAAGAAGAAGAAATAAAAGGCATCCAAATTGGAAAGGAAGAAGTAAAACTGTCTTTATATGCAGGTGACATGATACTGTATATAGAGAACCCCAGCACCAAGAAATTTCTGGAACTGATAAATGGATTCAGCAAAGTTTCAAGATATAAAATTAATATCCAGGAATCACTTGCATTTTTATATGTCAATAATGAACTAATAGAAAGGGAAATTAAGAAAACAATCCTATTCACAATTGCTTCAAAAAGAATAAAATACATAGGAATAAATCCAACCAAGGATGTGAAAGACTTGTACTCAGAAAATTATAAGATACTTAAGGAAAAAATTGAAGAAAATACAAATAAGTAGAATAGAGAACCCAGAAATAAATCCACAACTTTATAGTCAATTACTATTTGACAGAGGAAGCAAACACCTACAATGGGCTAAAAATAGTTTATTCAATAAATGGTGTTGGGAAAACAGGACAGGTATGTGCAGAAAAATGAAATTAGACCATCTTTTTACACCACACACAAGAATAAACTCAAAATGGATTAAAGACCTAAATATTAAACCCAGAACCATAAAAATCCTAGAAGAAAACATAGGCAGTAAAATCTCAGATATTTCTTGAAGCAATATTTCATGTGATATATGTTCCCAGGTAAGGGAAACAAAAGAAAAAATAAACAAATGAGTCTACATCGAACTAAAAAGGTTTTGCACAGCAAAGGAGAACATCAACAAAATAAAAAGACAACCCACAGAATGGGAGGACATATTTGCCAATATATGTGAAAAGGAGTTAATATCCAAAATTTATAGAGAACTTACAAAACTCAATGCCAAAAAAATCCCCAAAAATCCAATTAAAAAATGGGCAAAGGACCTGAATAGAGACTTCTCTGAAGAGGACATACAGATGGCTAATAGATATATGAAAAAATGCTCAACATTGCTAATCATCAGATAAGTGCAAATTAAAACCACAATGAGATATTACCACACACCAGTCTGAATGGTTACCATCAATAAATCGACAAACAACAAATGCTGGCAAGGATGTGGAGAAAGGGGAACCCTTTTTCACTGCTAGTGGGAATGCAGACCATTGCAACCACTGTGGAAATCAGTACAGAGATATCTCAAAAAAAAAGAAAGTAATGGATCTGCCTTTTGACCTAGTGATCTCACTTCTGGGAATGTATCTGAAGAAATCCAAAACACTAATTCAAAAGAACATAAACACCCCTAGGTTCATTGCAATGCTATTTACAATTGCCAAGACATAGAAGCATCCCAAGTGTCCATGAGTTGGTGAGTGAATAAAACAACTATGGGACATCTACACAATGGAATTCTAGATGGCTGTACAAAAGAAGGAAATCTTACCTTTTACAACAGCATGGATGGACCTGGAAGACATTATGCTAAGTGAAATAAGCCAGTCAGAGAAAAACAAATGCTATATGATTTCAGTTATATGTGGAATCTAATAAACAAACTGAACTAAGAAGCATAATAGAAATAGACTCATAGATAGACAGTAGGCTGATGGCTATTGGGAAGTGAGGTTAGGGGGTGGAGGAGTCGAGGAAAAAGGAAAAAGGACTCATGAACACAAACAAGTGTGGTGATTGCAGGGGGTGGTTTAAGGGGGTTAAATGGTAATGGAAAAAGTACAATAAAATTATTTTTTAAAAAACTTGAAAAAAATTGTACATAGATTTTTGACTGCACTAGGTCAATTTAAATCATTGATTGCATTTAAAAGGAATAATAATGAATTTAGAATAAAACTCATAATTCAGTATTTTTAATAGTTCAGATACTGTCCCCAACCTCTGAGTTACAATTCATTTTATACAGAATAAATGTTACTATGGAAACAAATGTTGCATTGGAACAAAACACAAATTTGAAAAAAAGATGAATCTATGGTATACTTTCAGGGCTTTTGTTTTTGTATAAGAGAACAAAATCTGTTTGTCTTAAGCCAGAGTGGAATTGATTAGATGATGTTGGAGAGCTTTTATAATCAGTAGAAAGTCTCAGGAGCTAAATGACTAAGAACCAAGGGCAGTTGGGTGGCTGGAGCCATGGCCAAGGCACATGCAGGGTGGGCTCCTTCTGGATACCATTGCTGCCCCAACACTTCCATCACATCCTGGAACCTCACCACAACCATGCCAGTGACCCTGTGTCTGTGAGTTGGTGCTTGTCTGCTCTGATCACTGACTTCAGTGGTGATTGTGGGGGTGGGAGGGAGGTTGTAAGGGGACTAAATGGTAATGGAAAGAAATACAATTAAAACATTAAAAGAAAAAATTGGCTGAACTCAGGCCACATGCATTTTGTACCTTATGGTCAGGAGGTAGAGAAAGGGGACATTTGCCTCTTCCAGTTTTAGTAGTGGGAGCTGGGCCCATTTTCACGAACACCTACTGGGAATTCCCCCAAACACACAAACAGTCATCTTAATGCTGGATATCTAAAAGTACACCAAACTCAAATCTAACTCAAGCCAAAAACTGAACACCCTTGAAGGTAAAATTCTCAAGCAAGTACAGCCAAAATTGGGCTTGTTTTAATAATCAAGCCAGGTTTCAACTTCCTACACTACACAGAGATGAAGCTGAATGTCCTCACCTTGTGTTCCTTGGGACCTCTGGTTGTTTTCCCAAGGGAGGCAGTTCCATAACATACAGGGCCCATGGGAAATGGGGTCCAGAGTGAGGGAAGGAGCAGGTAGGCTGCCCTAAATGGTAAGATCTAATTCTTGCATTAAAAATTTTTCCTCTATAAAATTATGCAAAATATCAAGTGTTGTTTTATAGGGTGAAGTAAAGATTTGTATTGAACAGTATACACAACACAATTCCTTTATGATAATAAGAAATTTTTATTACATCAATTGAGAGGCACTCTGGAACTATATAGTTGGATATGTGATTTTAATAAATCAATGAAATTCAGTAAGAATCTTTATGATGGTGTTTTACTCTTGAGATTAAATGTAAAAATAAATACCACACATGCATTTGATACATAATTCAATTTATTCTATGTTACATATTAATTTGTAATATAAAATATAATTATCTGTAATAGATGGCATATAGTTATATATTAAACATAATGTAGGATATATGGTTATATATAATATATATAAAATATACTTAACACAGTATAGCATATAGTTTGCTTACTCACCTTTTAAAAATTTCTGTAGCTCTTACTTGTTCAACCATCTTGAAGCTCAAAATTTAAGTGACCATCTAATAGCATAAGTATTATTGTTAAACAGGTGACTGGAGAGACAGTTAAAGTGATACTTTTAATGATTTATTTGGAGTATCTTTTTATAATTGGCTTCTCTGTTTCTGCCTGTGTAATGAGGAAATGAAAAGTTGGCTGGATTGGAAGAAGATGGTGGCGAGATAGGTGGGAGAGGAGTCCACTTCCCCTCAGCACCAGTGAAACACATAGCTGATCTGAGGAACAGAGTGAACAGCCAACGGTATTCCGGCATATATGAAGATCAGAGATCAAAGATAGAGGACATTGAAAGATCTGACAGTAAGAAGAGTGCTTAAGGACAATAAGGTCCCTGGGACCAGCACAGGGACCAGGGCAGCTGAAGCCCTGGCCCGGGTGCAGGGTCTGCTGCAGGATTCTTGGGAGACAGCCAGGCTGGGCTGTGTGAGCAGCCAGGTGCTTGTTTGGACCAGGGGTGCTTAAATAGGAAGAATTTCTCAAAAATAAAAAAAAAATAGAGGCACTCAGTGGCTGGTTAGAGAACTCTCTGCAGCAGCCTCAGCCTCTGGCGCCCCTCCCCCCTCAGCCCCTGGACTGTGAATGCAGGATAACCACCCCCAGCGCTCACCTGAAGCCTGGGTGCGCTCATCCAGATTAGCAGACTGGGGGCCCACAACCGAAACCCCAGCTGGCCGCCCACACCTGAAACCCCAGCGGGGCACCCACACGTGAAACCTCAGGTGGGTGAGCACCAGGAGCAGAGGCTAGCAGCCCCACTCACAGGCCCAAAGATGCGGACCAAAGCTGCAGACCCGCAGGCCCGCGACTCAGGCACAAAGTGGTGGACTAGCCGGCCACGCACGCGCCCCAGGCCCAAATCAGCAGATCCTCTGATCAACGGCCTGGCTGCCTGTGAGCAACCACACCTACAAGAACCTGTTTTGAGCACAGAGCCCTGCAGGGCCTACTGGCTCTCTAGGAGGAAGGTGGAACGCCCAGCAGAGGGGAGCTGTAGGGCTAGGGGAGACTGCATTCCCCGGAAAGACTCGACACAGTAGGGGGCTGAACTACCCCATAGCAGCACCGAGAGCCCGTAGCATCTAAGACAACAAAGAGCAAGAGGGGGAGTGTGAATTGCCCCTAACTGGTGCAACTCAAGGACAGAACAACCGGTGTACTAAAGGCCTAGTGGGGAGCAGAAGGACCCTGAGGAACAGGACTGGAGGCTGAACAACAGCAAAGAGTGTGGTTCAGGAAGGGAGAAAAGTGAAACCAATCCTTCCAACCACCCCTTCCCGTTTCACAGACAGGAAGACCAGCAGAACTAACCTGACCAGTTTAAAGCCAGCAGAAGACTATTTTTTTTCTTTCTTCCTTTCCCCCTGAATTCCTTCTTCCTTTCTGTCCTTCTCTCTTTTTTTATTCCTTCTTCCTTCCATCCTTTCCTTTTCTATTCCCTTTTTTCTCCTTCCCTTCTCCTTTTTATCCCCCCCTTTCTAATTTTCCCACAGGTGAGACAACAAAACCTGGAGTGCTGAAAAGACGAGAGTTAGACCGTGTTACACCCATAAACGTCAGCTCAAGACCAGTGAGCACAGTAGATTAAGGAGACAGCACCACTGAATCCCATTGGCATTCTACCATAGAAGTTCATACCATAAACCCAAGGAGTAAGAACAGATCAATTTAAGAAGCAGAGGCTAACAAGAAGAGTCTCACAAAAAATGGGAAGACAAAGGAACAATCCCCAAATGAAAGGAAAGGAGGAAGCCTCAGAAAGAATGCTAACTGAAAAAGAGGCAAGTCAACTATCAGATACTCAGTTCAAAGGAATGGTTATCAGGAAGCTCACTGAGCTCACAGAGAACTACCAGAAACTACAGGGAAACTACAATGAACTCACTGCAAACTATATTAACATGAAAAACGAAATAGAAACTATCACCAAGGGCCAAGAGGAAATGAAGAATACAATTTTTGAATTGAAAAACACAGTAGAAGGAATCAAAAGCAGACTTGATGAAGCAGAGGATTGGATCAGCGAACTGAAAGACCAAGTAGAAAAAAACACCCAGAAAGAGCAAGAAAAGGAAAAGAGGCTCAGAAAGAATGAAGAGGGATAAAGGGAAATGCTGGACAACATGAAACGTAACAATATGTGTATAATAGGAATACCAGAAGGAGAAGAAGAAGAGCAAGGGATAGAAAACCTGTTTGAAAAAGTAATCATGGAAAATTTCCCTAATCTGAGGAGAGAAAAAAGTCACCCAAATCCAGAAAACACAGAGAGTCCCCAGCAAGAGAAACCCAAAGAAGCCCACTGCAAGACACATCATAATTAAAATGGCAAAATTCCAAGACAAAGAGAGGATCTTAAAGGCAGCGAGGGAGAAACAGGAAGTAACATACAAGGGAGCCCCAATAAGATTAGTAACTGACTTTTCAAAGGAAACACTCCAAGCCAGAAGAGAATGGCAAAAAATATTCCAAGTAATGAGAACCAGAGGCCTGCAATCAAGAGTACTTTATCCAGCAAGGCTCTCAATAAAAAAAAAAAAAAAAAAAGGCCAAATAAGGAGTTTCCGAGACAAAAGAAGCATGAAGGAATATACCTCCACCAAAACAGTTCTGCAAGAGATGCTAAAGGGACTGCTTTAAGGAAAGGAAGGAAAAGAGAGAGAGAGAGAGGAACACAGGTAGGAAAAAATAGCAATGAATAACTACCTATCGATAATAACCTTAAACGTAAATGGATTAAATGCTCCAATCAAAAGACATAGAATAGCTGAATGGATAAGAAAACATGACCCACACATATGCTGCCTACAAGAGATCCACCTCAGGACAAAAGACCTACACAGACTGAAAGTGAAGGGCTAGAAACAAATTTTCCAAGCAAACGGACAGGAAAAAAAAAGCAGGGGGAGCAATACTTATATCAGAAAAAATAGACTTCAAAAGAAGAGCCATAAAGAGAGACCCAGAAGGTCACTTCATAATACTCAAAGGAAGAATCCATCAAGAAGACACAAACATTGTAAATATATATGGTCCTAACATAGGAGCACCTAAACACATAAAGAAAATCGTGGAGGACTTCAAGAAAGATATTGACAGCAGCACAATTATAGTAGGGGACTTTAACACCCCACTGTCAAAGATGGACAGGTCTTCCAAACAAAATATCAAGAAGGATATGGTGTCACTTAACAATACCCTAGATGAAATGGACTTAACTGATATATAGAGAGAGCTTTTCATCCCAAAGAAGAAAAATACACATTCTTTTCACGTGTACGAGGAACATTTTCAAAGATAGACCACATGATAGGATACAAAGCAAGCCTCAACAAATTCAAGAAAATTGAAATCATATCAAGCATTTTCTCTGACCACAAGGGACTGAAACTAGAAACCAACCCCAAAGGAAAAAACCCCAAACACTCAAAACAATTGGAGACTGAATAGCATGCTATTAAACAATGAATGGGTCAAGAATGAGATTAGGGAAGAAATCAAAAGCTTTCTGGAAACAAATGAAAATGATCTCACAACAACCCAAAACCTATGGGACACAACAAAGGCAGTCCTGAGAGGGAAGTTCATAGCAATACAGGCCTACCTTAAAAAGATAGGAACATTTCAAACAAACAACCTAACTATACACCTACAAGAACTGGAGGAACAACGACAAAGACAGCCCAGAGCAAGCAGAAGGAAGGAGAAAACCAAGATCAGAGCAGAGTTAAATGACATGGAGACTAAAAGCACAATTCTAAGGATGAATGAATCCAGGAGCTGGCTCTTTGAAAAGATAAACAAAATCGACAAGGCTTTAAATAGGCTCATCAAAAAAAGAGAGAGAGGATCCAAATAAACACAATTAGAAATGAAAGAGGAGAGATTACAAGTGATACCACAGAAATAAAAGGATTATAAGAAATTACTACAAAGAACTGTATGCCAAGAAATTTGAAAACCTAGGTGAAATGGACACATTTATAGAAAAATATAATCTTCCAAAACTGAATGAAGAAGAAGCAGAAAATCTGAAGAGATGAATAACATCAGACAAAATTGAAGTAGTCATCAAAAAACTCCCAACACACAAAAGCCCTGGACCAGATGGTTTTACAGGAGAATTCTACAACGCATTTAAGGAAGAGCTAACCCCTATCCTTCACAGACTATTCAAAAAAATCCAAACTGATGGAAGACTCCCAAACTCTTTTTATGAAGCCAACATCATCCTAATCCCAAAACCAGATAAAGACACAACGAAGAAAGAAAACTTCAGGCCAATATCACTGATGAACATAGATGCTAAAATCCTCAACAATGTATTGGCAAACCACATCCAACAATATATTAAAAAGATTATACAACATGATCAAGTGGGATTCATCCCAGGGATGCAAGGATGGTACAATATTCACAAATCAATAAACATAATACACCACATAAACAACAGCAAAGACAAAAATCACATGATCATATCAATAGATGCAGAAAAAGCATTTGATGAGATACAGCACCCATTTCTGATAAAAACACTCAGCAAAGTGGGAATAGAGGGAGCATTCCTCAACATAATAAAGGCCATATATGAGAGACCTACAGCCAACATCAGACTCAATGGACAAAAACTTAGAGCTTTCCCACTAAGATCAGGAACAAGACAAGGATGCCCTCTCTCACCTCTCCTATTCAACATAGTATTGGAAGTCCTAGCCACAGCAATCAGACAAGAAAAAGAAATAAAAAGCACCCAAATTGGAAAGGAGGAAATGAAACTGTCATTGTTTGCAAATGACGTGATAGTGTACATGGAAAATCCTGTAGACTCCACTAAAAAACTACTCAACCTAATAAATGAATTTGGCAAAACAGCTGGATACAAAGTCAATACTCAGAAATCAAAGGCATTCTTGTATACCAAGAACGAAACAACAGAAACAGAAATCAGGAAAAAAATCCCATTTGATATAGCAACAAGAAAAATAAAGTACCTAGGAATAAACCTACACAAGGAGGTAAAAGACCTGTACTCAGAAAACTGCACAACACTGAAGAAAGATATTAAGGAAGACACAAACCAATGGAAGCATGTACCATGCTCATGGATTGGAAGAATTAACATCATCAAAATGGCCATACTACCCAAAGTGATTTATAGATTCAGTGCAATCCCTATTTGAGTACCCATGACCTATTTCACAGATATAGAACAAACATTTCAGAAATTTATATGGAACCATAAATGACCCCGAATAGCTGCAACAATTTTGAGAAAGAAGAACAAAGCAGGAGGGATCACAATACCTGATATCAAACTGCATTACAAGACCACTGTAATCAAAACAGCCTGGTACTGGCATAAAAACAGGCACATAGACCAATGGAACAGAACAGAGAGCCCAGAAATAAACTCAAGTCTTTACAGTCAATTAATATTTGACAAAGGAGGCAGGAGCATAAAATTGAGCAAAAACAGCCTCTTCAACAGATGGTGTTGGGAGATCTGGACAGCTCAGTGCAAAAAAATGAAACTCGATCACCAACTTACGCCATACACAAAAATAAATTCAAGATGGATAAAAGACTTAAATATGTCATAATAACACCATAAAAGTCCTTGAGGAAAACATTGGCAGGAAAATCTCAGACATTCCACACAGCAACATCCTCACAGGCATGTCCCCTAAAGCTAGGGACATAAAGGAAAGAATAAAGAATTGGGATCTCATCAAAATAAAAAGCTTCTGCATGGCTAAAGAAAACAGCACTAAATTACAAGGAGAACCACAGTATGGGAAAACATGTTTGCCAGTGATACCTCAGACAAGGGCCTGATCTCCAAAATATATAAAGAACTCACACGACTCCATTCTAGGAAGACAAACATCCCAATTAAAAAATGGCAAAGGACTTGAACAGACACTTCTCCAAGGAATACATACAAAGGGCCCAGAGACATATAAAAAGATGCTCAGCATCACTAGCCATCAGAGAGATGCAAATTAAAACCACAATGAGAAACCACTTCACACCAGTCAGAGTGGCCAACATAAACAAATCCACAAACAAATGTTGGAGAGGATGCGGAGAAAAGGAAACCCTAGTGCACTGTTGGTGGGAATGCAGACTGGTGAGGCCACTGTGGAAAACAATACGCAATTCCGCAGAAAACTAAAAATGGAACTGCCCTTTGACCCAGCAATTCCACTGCTGGGATTATACCCGAAGAACCCTGAAACACCAATCCGAAAGAACCTATGCACCCAAATGTTCAGCAGCACAATTTACAATAGCCAAGTACTGGAAGCAACCTAAGTGCCCATCAGTAAATGAGTGGATCCAAAAACAATGGTATATTTATACAATGGAATTCTATGCAGCAGAGAAAAAAAGGAGCTTATACCCTTTGCAACAGCACGGATAGAACTGGAGAGCATTATGCTAAGTGAAATAAGCCAGACAGTGAGGGACAAATACCATATGATCTCACCTTTAACTGGAACATAATAAATAGAAGAAAAAAGCAAACAAAATATAACCAGAGACATTGAAGTTAAGAACAATCTAACAGTGGTCGGGGGGGTGGGGAGGGGATATTGAGGAGAGGGGATTACAGGAACTACTATAAAGGACACATGGACAAAATCAAGGGGGAGCGTGGTGGTAGTGGAGGGAGGGGTTTCAGCTGGGGTGGGGTGGAGGGATGGGGAGAAAAGGCACACAACTGAATTGAATAACAATAAAAAATTAAAATTAAAAAAGAAAAGTTGGCTGGATGTCATTTTAAACTACTATTTATTCTCATTTCCCCATTTTATTTTTACAAAACTATTTCATTGGCTAGTTCAAGATATTAGATGCATTTAATTAAATAATCAATGAGCAGTCAATGTGAGAACAGTAGGAAGTGGAAGAGGGGAGTGAAGTAGTTTTCAACATAGCAGGGATACAGAAGAATGGGTAGGAAAATGCATGGTTTAATGAAACAGAAAAGCCTCAGTAAAGTGCCTGATAAAGCCAGGAGTCCATAAAGGAAACCTTGCTTCCCATATCTTTCCCTAAGCATCCAGGTGAGTCCCAGTGGATGCCACTTTTTCACCTGCACGCATACTCCTTTGATAGTGAAAATGGATACCATGGGTTTAGGAATAAACATGCACACAGTATTATTTTTCATGAAAATGGCATCATTCTTTATTCTGGCAGTGTAGGCGGTCTCTACCTACCTACATGTACAGGGAGGGAATTTGAAAATCACTTTATACCAGAGCTCCTTTCTAACTGACACCACACTTTCTGCAGAGTTTGGGAAACCTTCTGCAGTGGGGAATCTAGTATTACCAGGTTTGGGTCCCCTTCACACATAAATGATAGGAAAAGGCAGTATTATGCAATGCTTATGACTAAGAGTTATGCAGTCAGAGAGACTTGTGTGAAAAACCATGGCCATACAATGTACTAGATATATGTCTATGGCAAATTAGCTAACCTCTCTAAACCCCTGTGTACTCATCCACAGCATGGGAGAAATCACGGTGCTGTTGGAAAGACTGCATGAATGAGAAGCTCTTAGGATGCTGCCTGGCATGTAGTAATTATTATAATCAGAATACATTTGTTAATTCTTATATGCTATCTAGTTTTATAAAAACTTTCACATTTTTTTCTTATTAGATTCTCACTATCACCTATGTTGTATACATTTTTAGTATTGCTATTTTATACATTTTGTAAAAATCCTTTAAGCTCAAAGATGTTGTCATAATTGATTAAGGTCCCTCAGACTAGTAATTGGTGAGAGTGAAATTTTAACTTAGGTATTCCTATTACAGAACATTTTCTTGGGCTGTTGTCAACCAGTATTTTTTGTTTCCTTTCCATGAGAATTACTTTTTTCTCTTTTAAGTATATTTTATCAATTATACTATTAGAGTTGTCCCAATTTTTTCCCCTTTGTCCCCATCAACCAGGTACCCCACTTCCCTCCAGCAATCCCACCCCCTTAGTTCATGTCCATGGGTGGTACATTTATTTAAGCTCTTTGGCTATTCCATTTCCTATAGTATTCTTAACATATCCCTGACAATTTTGTACCTTCCCATTATGCTTCTTAATCCCTGTACCTGGTCTCCCATTCTCCCACTTCCCCCTCCCAGCTGATAACTCTCCAAATGATCTCTGTAGCTCTGATTCTGTTCCTGTTCTAGTCATTTGCTTAGTTTATTTTTGTTTTTTGATTTTTAGATTCAGTTTTTGGTAATTGTGACTTTGTTGTCATTTTAATGTTCATAGTTTTGATCTTCTTCTTTTTCCTAAATGAGCCCCTTTAACATTTCATATAATAATGGCTTGATGATGATGAATTCCTTTAGCTTTACCTTGTAGGGGAAGCACTTTAACTGCCCTTCTGTTCTAAATGATAGCTTTGCTGGATAGAGTGTTTTTGGTTTTAGGTCCTTGCCTTTCATCACTTGGAATACTTTGTGCCAGTCCCTTTAGCCTACAAAGTTTCTTTTGAGAAATCAGCAGATAGTCTTATAGGGACTCCTTTGTAGATAACTCTGTTTTTCTCTTGCTGCTTTTAAGATTCTCTCTTTATCTTTAACCTTTGGCATTTTAATTATTATGTATCTTGATGTGGTCCTCTTTGGGTCCAATTTGTTTGGGACTCTCTGTAGTTCCTGGACTTGTATGTCCATGTCTTTCACCAAATTAGGGAAGCTTCCTTTCATCATTTTTTCAAATAAGTTTTCAGTTTCTTGCTCTTCTCCTTCTAGCATCCCTGTGATTCAGATGGTGGCACTTTTGGAGATATCCCAGAGTTTTCTTATACTGTCCTCATTTTTTTGAATTCTTGTTTCTTCATTCTGCTTTGGTTGAAAGTTTATTTCTTCCTTATGTTCCAAATCGTTGATTTGAATCCCAGCTTACTTTCCTTCACTGTTGGTTCCCTATGGATTTCTCTTCATTTCACTTAGTGTAGCTTTCATTTCTTCCCTTATGTTTTTGCCATACTCAAAGAGTTCTCTGAGCATCCTGATCACCAGTGTTTTGAATTCTGCATCTGATAGGTTGGCTATCTTCATTTTGTTTAGTTCTTTTTCTGGGGTTTTGTTGTGTTCTTTCATTTGGACCATATTTTCTTGTCTCCTCAATTTGTCAGCCTTCCTGTGTTTGTTTCTTTATATTAGGTACAGCTGCTTTGACTCCCTGCCTTAAGATACCTGTTGAGTTGTATGTAGTAGAGCTTTAGGTATACACCAGGGTAGGGCAACCTGCTTAACTGCTTTGTGGCTCTGTGTCAGGGTAAGGGTTGGGGAGGGACAATGCCACTGCCTGGCTTCTGGAGTTTTGCTTGGCACTTGCCCCATTTCCAGTCACTTTACCCACTTCGCATATGTGACTGGCACACTTCTGGCTATTGCCCTGGTGGTAATTCCCAGAGTGGGTGGGTTTGTGTAGGTTCTAAGCCCATGTGGGCCCTTGAAGTGGACTCTCCTGAGAAACTGACAGTTTCTTCCACTGCTCCAATCCCCACTGATTTTTACAGCCAGAAGTTGTGAGGCTTTATCTTCCTGGCACTGGACTGTGCTGGGTTGCATGGTCTGTCCTGGGGCTGAGATCACTCATTTCCAAGGTATTCCTCCTGAGTTTTATCCACCACATGCAAATGTGGGAGCACCCTTTCTGCCACCACTGCTTCCATGCCATACCACACCATGTCTTCTCTGCCCCCAACTCTCCGTCTCTGCCTCTCCTACCTGTCTGGATGAATTTGGCTTCTTTAAATCATTGGTTGTCAGATTTCCATACAGTTCTATTTTCTGGCTGTTCTGAGTGATTTTTGTGTTTTAATGTTAGTTGTGATTCTTCTTGTGATTGCTCTAGGAAGCAAAGTATGTCTGTCTACCTCCATCTTGACCGGCAGTCTGGAATTACTTTTTTCATTTAACTAGTAATTTAAATGTAAATGGACTACATATGCTCCTCTTTTCTGTGGTATAGTAGGTTAATGTCACTATTTTTCGATGTCTGAGTTATGATTTCACATTTCATGTGGGTATACACTGAGACTTGATTTACAATAGAACTTTAGATCTTACTGTAATTTAATAATGAATTCTCTGAAGACATGGTCATTTCTTTTTTAAATGCTAAATTGATTATAACTGAGGCACAATAAACTACATGTGTACCAAGTATAAATTTTGATGAATTTTGATATACATATACACTCATGAATCCATCAGCACAGCCAAGATAAGGAACCACCAAAAGTTTCCCATTGCCTCTGTTAACCCTTTCTTTTCTCCTTCTCTCATCCCTTCCTCATCTTTATGCAACTGCTGATCCACTTTATATCATGATAGATAAGTTTTAATTTCTGGAATTTTATATGAGTGAATCATACAGTCTTACTCCTTTTTGCCTTGTTTCTTTACTCGACATAATTACTTTGTGATTGATCCATGTTGTCATGTTGTCACCTTCTCATGCAATGTCCCATCCCTTCTGATTGTTGTACAGGACACCACTGCAGGAACAGACCACAGTTGTCTACCCATCCATCTACTGCTGGGTACTTGAAATGTTTCTAGTTTGAACTATTACAAAGAAAGCTATTGATACTATGAACATTGGTTTACCAGTCTTTGTGTGGTTATATGATTACATTTATCTCCCTAGGAATCAAATGGCTACTAGGTTATATGGTTGGGTAGGTATATGTTTAACTATGTAAGAAATTGCTGAACTGTTTTTCAAAGTGTTTTTACCATTTTATATTCCTACCTGCAGTGTATGACAGTTTCAGTTTCTCCACATTTTTGACAGCACTTTGTAGGTCAGTCTTTTTAATTTTAGCCATTCTAGTGGAGGGTGACAGTATCTCCTTATGGCTTTAATTTGCATTTCCCTGATGACTAATGAGCATCATTTCATGTACCTAAATGCCATCTCTGTGTCTTCTTTTTCAAATTGGTTATTTGTCTTCTTCTTATTGAATTATAAGAATGTTTTCTATATTTCACAAACACATGTTATTAATATGTTTTTCACATATTTTCCTTCCAGTCTATGGCATGCTTTTCATTGTTATGGTAGTAAGGCACAGGAATTTTGCCCTGAGTTTTTCACTCTTAGTACACTCCCTTTTCTGTCTTGAATCTTGCTGCCAACTGCTTGTCTAGACATCACTTGTTGCTGAGCCCTTTGTATACCACCTCTGCTTCTCAGATCAGACCTTCCTTTAGTCCTTGCACAGTGGGTATTATTCTAACTCTGAGGTCACTCCCCGTGGTGCCCTGTGTCCATCTGTCAGAATGGACCTGACTGGGTGCTGAGATAAGTGGCACATTCTGAGATAAGCTTTACCTCACACAATCATAGACTTCAGTGGAGTAACTGCCTTTATTAGAATCTTCAGCACATTCAAACAAAATACAGCCATCTAGAAACAAAATCAAATACTGACAAATTTATGATGTTGATGACAAATCTAGTCATTCATACTTATTTATCAAATAGTCACTTTGTATAAGGACCTTTTCTGTAGTTATTTTTTACATTCAATATTATTTCGTATTTATTCCAGTGATCAAGAAAGAGATTTTAAACAGCCTACTACTGACTTCTGAAGACTGACACTGCATGCTAATTCCATGACATACACAGAGGCTGGGTGAGTGTGGTTGTGAAAGGCATCAGCGATGCTCTCAGATATGGAGGACTCTTTATCAGTTCAGGCGACTTTCCAAGCTGAACGGCATCACCAATCAGCACATGCTGCTTCCCACCACTCTGGGACTTTCTGCTCCTCTAATGAGAAATTATATGAATTCCTTCCTATGATTTATATACCTTTCAATACTCTATTTTCCTTCTGAGCTGACATAATTATTAAAGGGAAATTGTTTGTAATGGTTAAAGAATATCACTCTGCTGATTATTTTATGTCATATTTTCAGGGGTCCTGATTATAGACAATGGCACCTCAAATGGTGAGAAGAGATCTCAGTTCTCGATCAGAGCAACTGCAACTGCACATTCAATTAGTACTTAGGCCCACCCATTCCTCATGTTCAGGAATTTCTCAGAATTCAATTCCCAGCTTGTCCCCCAACCCCTGTCTTTGCAAATGTTAGTTCTAAAAGCAGTTGCCTCCACAGGAGAGATCCCTGGTCCATTTTCACAGTGGTGGGAAAATCCCAAAAGAATAATTGAGAAGTATCCATTCTCTCTTTGTTGTACCTTCTGTATCCTGGCAGTCATTACTCTAAAGAGGCACTGGTGGGTCCTGGTGGGGAAGTTCCACTTTGTTTTGCAGATGGCTGCTCTCTGGGAATAGTCATTGTGTCCCTTCTTTGAGTCATGAGCTGACATGCTCACTCTGGCTTTCTTTTTGTACACAGTTAAATAATGAATTGTTCCTTACCATCTATACAACAGTCACTAGCAAATCATGGAACAGACAAAAATTATTTTAAAATTATTTTATTGTTGTTCAACTACAGTTGTCTGCATTTTCTCCCTAACACTCCCCCCACCACCCCAGACAAACCCACCTTCCTCCCTTGCTTCCACCATCCCCCAGGTTTTGTCCATGTGTCCTTTATAGTAGTTCCTGAAAATCCTTCCCCCCATTGTCTCCTCCCCCTCCCTTCTGGTTATTGTTATATTGTTCTTTTAAAAAATATATATTTATTGATTATGCTATTACAGTTGTCCCATTTCACCCCCACCCCACTCCATCCTGCCCACACCCCTCCCTCCCACATTCCCCCCCTATAGTTCATGTCCATGGGTCATACTTAAAAGTTCTTTGGCTTCTACATTTCCTACATTATTTTTACCCTCCCCCTGTCTATTTTCCATCTATCATCTATGCTACTTATTCTCTGTACCTTTACCCACCTCTCCCCCTCCCACTCCCCTATTGACAACCCTCATGTTCTAGTTGTTTGCCTAGTTTGCTCTCATTTTTGTTTTATGTGTGGCCGTTAATAACTGTGAGTTTGCTGTCATTTTTCCTGTTCCTATTTTTGATCTTCTTTTTCTTAGGTAACTCCCTTTAACATTTCATATAATAAGGGCTTGGTGATGATGAGCTTCTTTAACTTGACCTTATCTGAGAAGCACTTTATCTTCCCTTCCATTCTAAATGATAGCTTTGCTGGATACAGTAATCTTGGATGTAGGTCCTTGCGTTTAATCTTGGGTAATGTAATTATGATGTGCCTTGGTGTGTTCCTCCTTGGGTCCAGCTTCTTTGGGACTCTCTGAGCTTCCTGGACTTCCTGGAAGTCTATTTCCTTTGCCAGATGAGGGAAGTTCTCCTTCATTATTTGTTCAAATAAGTTTTCAATTTTTTGTTCTTCCTCTTCTCCTTCTGGCACCCCTATAATTCGGATGTTGGAACGTTTCAAGGTGTCCTGGAGGTTCCTAAGCCTCTCCTCATTTTTCCAAGTTCTTGTTTCTTCATTCTTTTTTGGTTGGATGTTTCTTTCTTCCTTCTGGTCCACACCATTGATTTGAGTCCCAGTTTCCTTCTCATCACTATTGGTTCCCTGTACATTTTCCTTTGTTTCTCTTAGCATAGGCTTCATTTTTTCATCTGTTTTTCGAACAGATTCAACCAAGTCTGTGAGCATATTGATAACCAGTGCTTTGAACTGTGCATCCAATAGGTTGGCTATCTCTTCGTCACTTAGTTGTATTTTTTCTGGAGCTTTGAAGTGTTCTGTCATTTGGGCCATTTTTTTTTTTCTTGGTGCGTCTGTTACTTTAAGGGACGGAGCTTTAGGTGTTCACTGAGGCGGGGTTGTGCTGGTCCCTACGCTGTGACGCTGTACATGGGGGAGGGGCTGAGTGGGAGCAATGGCACCCACCTCACTCTCCTCCAGCTTTCAATCTTTCACTCCGATACCCACAATCAAACTGGGCCACTCTGGTGCTGGTTCCCGAGTGGGCGGGTTTGTGCACACTCTAGGACCCTGTGGGTCTCTCCAACAACCTCTCCTGTGAGGCTGGGAGTCTCTCCTGCTGCTGCCCCAACCCCCACGGGCGTCTTCAATCAGAGGTTTGAGTCTTTATTTCCCCCGTGCTGGAGCCTTGGGTTACGCAGTCTGCTTCGCTCCCCACCGTTTGTCCAGTTTATCTGTGGGCGAATGTGGTGCCGCGGGGTGCTACCCACTGCTCTGCCTGCCCCGTTCTCCGCCACTCTGAGTCCGGCCCTCTGGGTTTATCTGTGCAAATGTGGGACCACAGGGTCTGCTACTGCTCGGACTGCCTGTGCCATTTATCCCACACTCCGCCAGTCTCGGTCCGCCACAGCCACGCAAGTCCTCTCCACCCCGGTGCCCGTCTCCGCCCCTCCTACCAGTCTGGATATTTTCTATTTCCTTGGTGTTGGTCCCCCTTGCTGTTCGATTCTCTGTCAGTTCTGTTTGTGCAAGGAGGCGCAGTGTGTCTACCTACGCCGCCATCTTGGTTCTCTGTTAGATTGTTCTTAACTTCAATGTCTCTGGCTATATTTTGTTTGATTTTTTCTTTTGTTCATTATGTTCCAGTTAAAGGTGAGATCATATGGTATTTGTCCCTCACTGCCTGGCTTATTTCACTTAGCATAATGCTCTCTAGTTCCATCCATGCTGTTGCAAAGGGTAGGAGCTCCTTCTTTCTCTCTGCTGTGTAGAATTCCATTGTGTAAATGTACCATAGTTTTTGGATCCACTCATTTGCTGATGGGCACGTAGGTTGCTTCCAGTACTTGGCTATTTTAAATTGTGCTGCTGTTGAGAGCTAGGCAAGAGAGCTAGGCAATTATAGGCATTGCTAAGCAGAAAACCTCTTGAAGGTCACCAGAATAGATAGGGGAGAGAAACAACATTGTCGGCCAAAGTAAAGGTAAACAATACGTGATTTGCAGAGGGCTCATTCTGAGTTATAGCCAATTAGTTAGAGGGCCATAAAACTTTGGGTGCCAGACTCATCTCGGGTCTGGAGCCTTATCTTTAAACTAAGGGTACAAATTAAGTGGGACAGGTGGTTCTTATCGACAGGAGACAGGGTTTCAAAAGAAAATTTTACCATCTGGTTAATGTTCCTCCAGAGCCAAGAGCTATGCAGAGATAACAGCAACTCCTGCTTTTGTAACTTGCTTGCTTGCTTCTCACCCTATAAAAGAGCTAGCCTGTGAGCGTTTGGCGCGGCTCTCATCGGAGAGTTTGCCCCTGCGCAGGTAAAAACTTTGTTTGGCCAATAAACCATCTATAAATCTCTTAAGAGTCTGAGTCCATCAGTTCCTGGAACGAGAGATCTCGCTCTCGCATATAACATTGCTATGAATATTGGGGTGCATAGGTTTTTTTTGGTTTGGTGTTTCAGGGCTCTTAGGATATAATCTTAGCAGTCAAATGGCTGGGTCAAAGGGCAATTCCATTTTTAGTTTTCTGAGGAAATTCCATACTGTTTTCCACAGCGGCTGCACCAGTCTGCATTCTCACCAACTGTGCACTAGGGTTCCCTTTTCTCCACAACCTCTCCAACACTTGTTTGTTGATTTGTTTATGATGGCCATTTGCACCATTTTGAAGTGGTATCTCATTGTGGTTTTAATTTGCATCTGTCTGATGGCTAGTGATGCTGAGGATCTTTTCACATGTTTCTGGGCCCTCTGTATGTCCTCCTTGGAGAAGTGTCTGTTCAAGTCCTTTGCCCATTTTGTTTTTAATTGGGTTGCTTGTCTTCTTGGAGTCATGTGAGTTCTTTACATATTTTGGAGATCAAACCCTTGTCCGAGGTATCATTGGCAAATATGTTTTTCCATAAGGTCTGTTCTCTTTTCATTTTAATGCTGCTTTATGTAGCCGTGCAGAAGCTTTTTAGTTTGATGAGGTCCCATTTGTTTATTCTTTCCTTCTCTGATATGCCTCCTGGCTTTAGGGGATATATCAGTAATGTCTGAGATTTTCCTGCCAATGTTTTCCTCAAGGACTTTTATGGTGTTATGACTTATATTTAAGTCCTTTATCCATCTTGAATTTATTTTTGTGTATGGCGTAAGTTGGTGCTCGAGTTTCATTTTTTTGCACAGAGTTGTCCATATCTCCCAACACTATTTGTTAAAGAGGCTATTATTGCTCTATTTTATGCTCCTGGCTCCTTTGTCAAATATTAATTGACCATAAAGACTTAGGTTTACTTCTGGGCTCTCTGTTCTGATCCATTGGTGTATGTGCCTGTTTTTGTGCCAGGACCAGGCTGTTTTGATTACAATGTCCTTGTAATACACTTTGATATCAGGTATTGTGATCCCTCTGGCTTTGTTCTTCTTTCTCAAAATTGCTGCAGATATTCGGGGTCATTTATGGTTCCATATAAATTTCTGAAATGTTTGTTCTATATCTGTGAAATATGTCATGGGTACTCAAATAGGGATTGCACTGAATCTATAAATAACTTTGGGTAGTATGGCCATTTTGATGATGTTAGTTCTTCCAATCCCTGAGCATGGTACATGCTTCCATTTGTTTTTGTCTTCCTTAATTTCTTTTTTCAGTGTTGTGTAGTTTTCTGAGTACAGGTTTTTTACTTCCTTGGTTACGTTTATTCCTAGGTACTTTATTTTCCTGGTTGCTATATCAAATGGGATTTTTTCCTGATTTCTGTTTTTGATATTTCATTGTTACTGTACAAAAATGACTTTCATTTCTGAATATTGACTTTGTATCCTGCTGTTTTGCCAAATTCACTTACTAGGTTGAGTTTTCTTTTTGTGGTGTCTATAGGATTTTCCATGTACACTATCACGTCATCTTCAAACAATGACAGTTTTGCTCCCTCCTTTCAAATTTCGATGACTTTTATTTATTTTTCTTTTCTGATTGCTGTGTCGAGGACTTCCAATACTATGTTCAATAGGAGTGATGAAAGTGGGCATCCTTGTCTTGTTACTGATCTTAGTGGGAAAGGTCTAAGTTTTTGTCCATTGAGTGTGATGTTGGCTGTAGGTCTTTCATATATGGCCTTTATTGTGTTGAGGAATGCTCCCTCTATTCTGACTTAGCCAAGTGTTTTTATTACAAATGGGTGCTGTATCTCATCAAATGCTTTTTCCACATGAATTGATATGATCATGTGATTTTTGTCTTTTGTTTTATGTGATGTATTACATTTATTGATTTGGGTATATTGTACCATCCTTACATCCCTGGGTGAATCCCACTTGATCATGGTGTACGATCTTTTCAACATATTGCTGGATGTGGTTTGCCAATATTTTTTTTCAGGATTTTAGAATCTATGTTCATCAACAATATTGGCCTGAAGTTTTCTTTCTTAGTTTGTGTTATCTGGTTTTGGGATTAGGTTGATGCTGGCTTCATAAAAAGAGTTTGGGAGTCTTTCATCTTCTTGAATATTTTTGAATAGTCTGTGAAGGATAAGGGTTAACTCTTCCTTAAATGCTTTGAACAATTCTCCCGTGAAACTGTTTGGTCCAGGGCTTTTGTGTGTTGGAAGCTTTTAGATAGTAATCAAATTTCATCAGTTTGCTTCAATTCATCAACTGTTATTGGTCTGTTCAGGCTTTTTGCTTCTTCTTCATTTGGTTTTGGAAGACTATATTTTTCTAGAAATGTATCCATTTCACCTAGGTTTTCAAATTTCTTGGCATACAGTTCTTCATAGTAATTTCTTACAATTCTTTGTATTTCTATGGTATCAGTTGTAATCTCTCCTCTTTCATTTCTGATTGTGTTTATTTGGGTCCTCTCTCTTTTTTCTTGATGAGTCTGCTTAAGGGCTTGTCAATTTGTTTATCTTTTTGAAAAACCAGCTCCTGTATTTATTGATCCTTAGAATTGTGTTTTTAGTCTCTATGTCATTTAATTCTGCTCTGAATTTGGTTGTTTCCTTCCTTGTACTCACTCTGGGTTGTCTTTGTTGTTGTTCCTCGAGTTCTTGTAGGTGTAGGGTTAGGTTGTTTATTTGAAATGTTTCTTCTTCTTCTTCTTCTTTTTTTTTTTTTTAGGTAGGCCTGTATTGCTATGACTGCCTTCACTGTGTCCCATAGGTTTTGGATTGTTGTGAGTTCATTTTCATTTGTTTCCAGAAACTTTTTGACTTCTTCCCTAATCTCATTCTTGACCCATTCATTGATTAATAGCATGCTACTCAATCTCCATGAGTTTGAGTGCTTTTGAGTTTTTTCCTTGAGGTTTTTCTCTGGTTTCTAGTTTCAGTTCCTTGTGGTCGGAGAAAATGCATGATATGATTTCAATTTTCTTAAATTTGTTGAAGCTTGTTTTGTGTCCTATCATGTGGTCTATCTTTGAAAATATTCCATGTGCATTTGAAAAGAATGTGTATTTTGCTTCTTTGGGATGAAAGGCTCTATATATATCAGTTAAGTCCATTTGATCTAGGGCAATGTTCAATGTCACAATATCTTTGTTGAAACAGAGAAAATTTTTATTTCCAGTTCTTATTTAAAAAATAGTCACATAGGAACCATTACAATCCAGTGTAGTTTCCTTTTGAAAACAATTACTCTTTTTTTTCTACTTTCAACCCTTCTCTGTAGATGGCTATTACATGGTTGAATCAAGGTGAACTCTGTTTTATTTCATCCTATAGAAATCAGCTGGTTTTTGTTACAACTATGCCTTTTATTTTATGGTGAACTTCAGGTTGTAGTACAGGTCTTTCTGAAAAATGATAAACTCAATGGAGAGAAACTTAAAGCAAAAGCTAGTTTTTGACTTCCTGAAAAAAGAAAGTTTTAACCTGAGAGGGTGTGAATCACAGGGAAGGCTGATAATAAAATGAAGAGTCTGTAGAAGAGTCTTGGAAAGTTTTGAAGGTAACTTTCCATTAGAAGATAAAAAGGAAAAGATACTTATTGTCAAAACGTGGTTGTGTGATGATATTTGCAGCTGGGAACATGATTAGAGTGCAAGAGTGATAATAAAACACAAGTGGGGAAGGGAAACTTTAAAGAACTAAATGAATAAAGGAGTAAGATAAAATATTTTGAACGATGTTTAATGAGCTTGAGATAGAGCAAGCCAAAAAGCAGAACTGAAAAGTGCTGAGAAAATAATAAAAGATAATTTAAATACACTTCTTCCCTCTAGTGAGGTCGGGGATGGAAAGCAATCCATCTTAACAAGGGGCCATGGTCAGGGGGAGTCAAGGCACAGTATCTTGTAGGTGGGAGGTGGAAAGAATTAGGGGGCCTCCCTCTCTTGCCTTTCCTGTCCTCCCACATTGTCATAGCTACTTTTCTGGTTTGATTATACATATCTGTGTCTTGAGTCATTTTAGCTTCACCCCTGTGTCCTGGTTCATGCCACTATGCAGTGAGCTGCAGCTGACAGACTGGTATGCACATTACCCGCCTGCCATGCCATTGATTGATCACCTTCTCATGTGGTACAAAATCATCCACTGCAGCTGTGCCGCTTCATTTTTAAGATGGTTGTGTTTGGTTTCACCAGCTAGATTGTAAACACTGTGAGGACAAGGACCACAGTCCATTCATCTTTGCTTTTCTCACAGCACCCAACCAATTGCTAGAAAAATAAAAGGCAGCCAACACATACATGCAGGGTGGAGACTTCTCTCCCATAGCTGTTGGGTTTTCTAGAAGTCTTCCAGAAAAGGGTCACCCAGATGTGAGGTTTCAGAAAAGGGCCCTCAGATGTGGGCACAATCTTCAGTAAATGTTCAGTGCTCAGACTGATCCCAATGGCCTCAGAATCCAAGAGCTAAAAGCATCAAGCACACTCTTGAGCTCCCAGTTTTGCACTGAATCAGCACTTGAGTTCCTGCTGCTTTTCTTGGCTGTGGAGAGTCTGAGGATCTGCCTTGTGTACTTCCTTCTAATTGTGTACAGTCAGTTGTGCCTCAGAATTGATGGATTGACACTGCAGAGAAACTGATAGGGAAGGTGCAAGTCATTGCTTGATGGGGCACACTGGGGCTGGAGATGCACCTCATATCTTGCACCTGGACTCCTTTCGGATGGATTTTGATATACTCAATGTTTTGTATTAAACAAGGATTTTACACTTAGTAATTTAGTAAATGTGTGTTTAAAAAAGCCAAATAGTTATTTGTTTAAACTATATAGAAACTTATGGCTGATACATATTAATGTTCAGATGTGTGTTCTCTTGTAACTAGCAGTTTATGTGACTGCACTTAATCCTTTCTCGTCGATTCATATCTAACTCCAGGTCTACACTTCGGTCTTGGCCTGAGCATTTGTCCTTGGATTTTGCTTTCCTAATTCTGGAGTCTCCCTCAGCCTTCCCTGATTTTTCATATGAGGGTCTCTCAAACCTACAGTTGGCTCAGTGCCTCTCCCAAGTGGTATTGGACATACTGCCATTGCTATGTTATGGCCAATGTTGTTACAGAAGTTAGGGCTTCTCTTTATGTTATTTCATCCCATCTTAAACCTTACTTTTTCAGTCTTTTCAGTTCTGCAGTCTTCTAACCATAGCACAGACCTGAGTGATGGCTGGGACAATGGTAGGGTTTGCCTAGAGAGGATGAAGTCTGTGTTCATTTGGAATGAACTGAGAAGGATGGATAGAATTCAGACAGTTGGAAAGGAGGGGAATCAGCAGTGCTTTTTTAGGGTTGCAAGTGAACCAGAGAGACTATGTCATTAAAGAGATTGGAAAAACAGCCTGGGTTTGGGCTGTGGATGAGCTCAATGCCAGTCCTAAGAGTATGGTGAACTTTTGGTGAATTTGATGTCCCTTCACTGTGTTCTCTCATCCTCATGACAGCCTGATGAAGATGAGCTAGGGACTGGTGTGATGAATGTTTTGTTTAGGAGGAAGATGAAAGTGAATTGGTGTAAAATTCATTTTCTTAAATTCAACAGCACACTGTAAAATGTTCACAGAGTAGCTCACATTCTGAGATGCCTTGCTCACATTTTCTGGCTGACATTCTAAGGTACCTTGAAAGTTTCTCATGACAATGTTTGAAATATTAAGTTTTGAAAATTTCTACTGTTCATTTCCTCTGATATATTTTAAAAATATTTTTCTAATATTTGAAATGTGTATGTGTGTTCTTTTTTAAATTTTCATTTTTATTGTTCTTCAATTACAGTTGTCTGCATTTTCTACCCATCCCACCACTCCACCACAGCCAAACCCACCTCCCTCCTCCCCATTGACTTTGTCCATGTGTCCTTTATAGTAGTTCTCGAAAACCCCTCTCCCCACTATAACCTCCCCAACTCCCCTCTGGCTATTGCTAGATTGTTCTTAACTGCAATGTCTCTGGTTATATTTTGTTTGCTTTTTTCTCTTGTTGATTATGTTCCAGTTAAAGGTGAGATCATATGGTATTTGTCACTCACTGTCTGGATTATTTCACTTAGCATAATGCTCTCCAGTTCGATCCATGCTGTTGCAAAGGATATAAGCTCCTTCTTTCTCTCTGCTGCATAGAATTCCATTGTTTAAATATACCATAGTTTTTGGATCCACTCATTTGCTGATGGGCACTTAGGTTGCCTCCAGTACTTGGCTATTTTAAATTGTGCTGCTATGAACATTGGGGTGCATAGGTTCTTTTGGATTGGTGATTGAGGGATCTCAGGGTAAAATCCTAGCAGTGGAATTGCTGGGTAAAAAGGCAGTTCCATTTTTAGTTTTCTGAGGAAATTCCATACTGTTTTCCACAGGGATCTCACCAGTCTGCATGCCCACCAACAATGTACTAGGGTTCCGTTTTCTCCGCATCCTCTCCAACATTTTTTTGTGGATTTGTTTATGTTGGCCACTTTGACCAGTGTGAGATGGTACCTCATTGTGGTTTTAATTTGCATCTCTCTGATGCCTAGTGATGCTGAGCATGTCTTCATATGTTTCTGGGCCGTCTGTATGTCTTCCCTGGAGAAGTGTCTGTTCAAGTTCTCTCCCCATTTTTAAATTGGGTTGTTTGACTTCCTGGAGTGCAGTTGTGTGAGTTCTTTATATATTTTGGACATCAGGCCCTTGTCTGAGGTATCAATGGAAAATATGTTTTCCCATACTGTTGGTTCTCTTTGTATTTGAATGCTGTTTTCTTAGGCATGGAGAAGCTTTTTATTTCGATGAGGTCCCATTTGTTTATTCTTTCCTTTATGTCCCTTGCTTTGGGGACATGTCTGTGAGGACGTTGCTGTGTGGAATGTCTGAGATCTTCCTGCCAAGGCTTTCCTCTAGGACTTTTGTGGTGTTACTATGACTTATGTTTAAGTGTTTTATGCACCTTGAATTTATTTTTGTGTGTGGTGTAAGTGGGTGCTCGAGTTTCATTTTTTTGCACTGAGCTGTCCAGATCTCCCAACACCATTTGTTGAAGAGGTGATTTTTGCTGCATTATATGCTTCTTCTCCCTTGTTGAATACTAATTGACCATAGGGACTTGGGTTTATTTCCTGCCTCTCTCTTCTGTTCCATTAGTCTATGTGCCTGTTTTTATGCCAGTACCAGGCTGTTTTGATTACAGTGACCTTGTAATACAGTTTCATATCAGGTATTGTGATCCCTCCTACTTTGTTCTTCTTTCTCAGAATTGCTGCAGTTATTCGGGGTCATTTATGGTTCCATATAAACTAAGGAAATGTTGGTTCTATATCTGTGAAATATGTCATGGGTACTCTAATAGGGATGGCATTGAATCAATAAATCGCTTTGGGTAGTATGGCCATTTTGATGATGTTAATTCTTCCAATCCATGAGCATTGTACATGCTTCCAATTGTTTCTGTCTTCCTTAATTTCTTTTTTCAATGTTGTGCAGTTTTCTGAGTACAGGTCTTTTACCTCCTTGTGTAGGTTTATTCCTAGGTACTTTATTTTTCTTGTAGCTATATCAAATAGGATTTTTTTCCTGATTTCTGTTAAGGGTTTTTCATTGTTGTTATACAGGAATGCCTTTGATTTCTTAGTGTTGACTTTGTATACAGCTGTTTTGCCAAATTCATTTATTAGGTCAAGTAGTTTTTTGGTGGAGTCTATATGATTTTCCATGTACATTATCATGTCACCTGCAAACAATGACAGTTTCGTTTCCTCCTTTCCAATTTGGATGCCTTTTATTTCTTTTTCTTGTCCGATTGCTGTTGCTAAGACTTCCAATACTATGATGAATAGGGGTGGTGAGAGGCATCCTTGTCTTGTTCCTGTTCTTAGTGGGAAAGCTCTAAGTTTTGTCCATTGAGTATGATGTTGGCTGTAGGTCTCTCATATATGGCCTTTATTATGTTGAGGAATGCTCCCTCTATTCCCACTTTGCTGAGTGTTTTTATCAGAAATGGGTGCTGTACCTTAAAAAATGCTTTTTCTGCATCTATTGATATGATCATGTGGTTTTTGTCTTTGCTTTTGTTTATGTGGTGTATTATGTTTATTGATTTGCGAATATTGTACCATCCTTGCATCCCTGGGGTGAATCCCACTTGGTCATGGTGTATGATCTTTTTAATGTATTGCTGGATGCGGTTTGCCAATATTTTGTTGAGGATTTCACCATCTATGTTCATCAACGATATTGGCCTGAAGATTCGTTTCTTCGTTGTGTGTTTATGTGGTTTTGGGATTAGGATGATGCTGGCTTCATAAAAAGAGTTTGACAATCTTCCATCAGTTTGGATTTTTTCGAATAGTCTGTGAAGGATAGGGGTTAGCTCATCCTTAAATGCTTTGTAGAATTCTCCTGTGAAACCATCTGGTCCAGGGCTTTTGTGTGTTGGGAGTTTTTTGATGACTGCTTCAATTTTGTCTGCTGTTATTGGTCTGTTCAGGTTTTCTGCTTCTTCTTCATTCAGTTTTGGAAGATTATCTTTTGTAGAAATGTGTCCATTTCACCCAGGTTTTCAAATTTCTTGGCATACAGTTCTTTGTAGTAATTTCTTACAATCCTTTGTATTTCTGTGGTATCAGTTGTAATCTCTCCTCTTTCATTTCTAATTGTGTTTATTTGGATCCTCTCTCTTTTTTTCTTCATGAGCCTACTTAAAGCCTTCTCGATTTTGCTTATCTTTTCAAAGAACCAGCTCCTGGATTCATTCATCCTTAGAATTGTGCTTTTGGTCTCTATGTGATTTAACTGTGCTCTGATCTTGCTTATTTCCTTCCTTCTACTTGCTCTGGGCTGTCTTTGTTGTTGCTCTTCGAGGTGTAGGATTAGGTTGCTTGTTTGAAATGTTTCTATCTTTTTAAGGTAGGCCTGTATTGCTATGAACTTCCCTCTCAGGACTGCCTTTGCTGTGTCCCATAGGTTTTGGGTTGTTGTGAGTTCATTTTCGTTTGTTTGCAGAAAGTTTTTGATTTCATCCCTAATCTCGTTCTTGATCCATTCATTGTTTAGTAGCATGCTCTTCCATCTCCATGATTTTGAGTTTTTAGGTTTTTTCCTTTGGGATTGGTTTCTAGTTTCAGTCCCTTGTGGTCAGAGAAAATGCTTGATATGATTTCAATTTTCTTGAATTTGTTGACGCTTGCTTTGTGTCTTATCATGTGGTCTATCTTTGAAAATGTTCCATGTACACTTGAAAAGAATGTGTATTTTTCTTCTTTGGGATGAAAAGCTCTCTCTATATATCAGTTAAGTCCATTTCATCTAGGGTATTGTTAAGTGACACCATATCCTTCTTGATATTTTGTTTGGAGGACCTGTCCATCTTTGACAGTGGGGTGTTAAAGTCCCCTACTATAATTGTGCTGCTGTCAATATCTTTCTTGAAGTCCTCCACGATTTTCTTTAAGTATTTGGGTGCTCCTATGTTAGGACCATATATATTTACAATGTTTATGTCTTCTTGGTGGCTTCTTCCTTTGAGTGTTATGAAGTGACCTTCTGGGTCTCTCTTTATGGCCCTTCTTTTGAAGTCTGTTTTGTCTGATGTGAATATTGCTACCCCTGCTTTTTTTTTTTCCCTGTCTGTTCACTTGAAAAATTTGTTTCCAGCCCTTCACTTTCACTCCGTGTTGGTCGTTTGTCCTGAGGTGGGTCTCTTGTAGGCAGCATATGTGTGGGTCATGCTTTCTTATCCATTCAGGTATTCTATGTCTTTTGATTGGAGTATTTAATCCATTTACAATTAAGGTTATTATTGATTGGTACTCATTCATTCCCATTTTTTCCTACCTGTGTTCCTCTCTCTCTCTCTTTTCCTTCCTTTCCTTAAAGCAGTCCCTTTAGCATCTCTTGCAGAGCTGGTTTGGTGGAGCTATATTCTTTTAGACTTCTTTTGTCTGGGAAGCTCTTTATTTGGCCTTCTATCTTGATTGAGAGCCTTGGTTGCCGGCCTCTGTTTCTCATTACTTCGAATATTTTTTGCCATTCTCTTCTGGCTTGGAGCGTTTTCATTGAGAAGTCAGTTGCTAACCTTATTGGGGCTCCCTTGTATGTTACTTCCTGTTTCTCCCTTGCTGCCTTTAAGATCCTCTCTTTGTCTTGGAAATTTGCCTTTTTAATTATGATGTGTCTTGCAGTGGGCCTCTTTGGGTTCCTCTTGCTTGGGACTCTCTGTGTTTCCTAGATTGGTGTGACTTTTTCTCTCATCAAATTAGGGAAGTTTTCCATCATTACTTTTTCAAACCGGTTTTCTATCCCTTGCTCTTCTTCTTCTCCTTCTGGTACCTCTATTATATGGATATTATTATGTTTCATGTTGTCCTGCATTTCCTTTAATCCCTCTTCATTCTTTCTGAGCCTCTTTTCCTTTTCTTGCTCTTTCTGGATGTTTTTTTCTACTTTGTCTTTCAGCTCGCTGATCCGATCCTCTGCTTCATCAAGTCTGCTGTTGATTCCTTCTATTGTGTTATTCAGTTCAGAAATTGTATTCTTCATTTCATCTTGGCCCTTGTTGATAGTTTCTATTTCCTTTTTCATGTTGATACAGTTTTCAGTGAGTTCATTGTAATTTCCCTGTAGTTTCTGGTAGTTCTCTGTGAGCTCAGTGAGCTTCCATTTTGGGTGCCATCTCTCATATTCCCTCTCTTACAACCCTTGCTGTGGGGGAAGTAAGTTCCTATGCTGTGAGTATGGGGAGGAGAGGCCCATGTGACAAGGAATTGATGTCTCCAGCCAAATATAGCAACAACTTGAAAATGGCAGGAGCCACTTGAGTAAGGCTGGAAGAAAGTTTGAGCCTTGAGGCAGCAACAGCTCCAGACAAGACTTGGACCATAGCCTTGTGAGGCCCTAAGTGTGAGGACCCAGCTAAGTGGTGCTTGGATTTCTGACCCAAGAAACTGTGATATAAAAAATGATAACTGTTTTAAGGGATTAGGGCTTGGATAATTTATAGTGTGCTTCAGGAATAAAATTATAGTATATCCTTGTTATAGGCTATTGGTCAGTCATTAAAATGATGATGTAGAAAACTATGTGAAACCGGAAAGTTTATAAAAGACTGCTATTATACAAATTTGTATTATGTGCTCTACAAAAGAGGAAAATACTGGAATTATGTTCACCAATATATGTGTAGAATATGGCTGGTATATTTATTATTTTGCAAATTAGCAGATTAGTTGTAGAATGTATCTTACTTTTTAGAACGATTCTTAAACTACACACACAGTGTGGTCTTCAAGCCTGGTCTTATGGAACTGTACCAGGACATTTGAGAATGTATTTCTAGCCAACTGGAGACAAACTGATGGCAAGCACTGATTTAAATTCATTCAACATCTATGCTTCACTGGTGCTGTTTATCATCCCAAGATTCAAACAACTTCACTGACACCTGTTGGAAAGTTCATGTTGCTCAATGAATAGGGCCCTCAGGCCATGGCTAGTCAGTCAGCAAGAACCAGAGAAATTCTAAAGATTAGGGGAAAATGGCAGCAAGATAGGTGGGAGCAGAGTCCACTTCCACTCGGCACCAGTGAAATGCTTAGCTGATCTGTGGAACAGAGCGAACAGCCAATGGTATTCCAACATATATGAAGATCGGAGACCAAAGATAGAGGACATTGAAAGATCAGACGGTAGGAAGAGTGCTTAAGGACAATAAGGTCCCTGGGACCAGCGCAGGGTGCAGGGTCTGCTGCAGGATTCTTGGGAGAGAGCCAGGCTGGGCTGTGTGAGAGGCCAGGTGCTTGTTTGGACCAGGGGGGCTTGAATAAAAGAATTTCTCGAAAAGAAAAAGAGAAAATAGAGTCACTCAGTGGCTAGTTAGAGAAATCTCCGCAGCAGCCATGACCTCTTGCACCCCTATCCCTCAGCCCCTGGACTGTGAATGTGGGATAACCAGCCCCAGCACACACCTGAAGCCTGGTTGAGCGCACCCACACCAGTGGACTGGGCGCTCACACCTGAAACCTCGGGTGGGCGCGCACCCTGATCAGTGACCCAGCTGCCTGGGTGCATAGACCCAAAGCGCCCCAGTGGGCGCGCACCCCAATCTGTGGCCTGGGACCCACACATGAAACCCGGGTGAGAGCTCAACCTGATCAGCTGCCCGGCTGCCCCAGTCGCTCAGGCCCAAAGTCGGGTATCAGTGTGCATCCAGATATGCAGCGAGGCTGCCTGGGCACACAGACCCAAAGCGCCTGGGTGGGCGCGCACCTTGATCAGCGACCTGGGCACCCCACCTGAAACCCCGAGTGGGTGCCCACACCTGAAATCTCAGGTTGGTGCATACCCAGATCGGTGGCTGGCTGCCCCAGCCCACAGGCCCAAAGCTGTGGATAGGCCAGCAACCCCATCAATGGCCTGGCTGCCGTGGGCGACCACAACTGAAGCACCGGTTCTGAACAACTCCCACCTAGCCCCTGTGCACAGAGCCCTGCAGGGCCTACTCGCTCTCTAGGAGGAAGGCAGAATATTCAGCAGAGGGGAGCTGCAGGGCTAGGGGAGACTGCAGTCCCAAGAAAGACTTGACTCAGTACGGGGCTTAACTACCCTGAAGGAGCTCCAAGAGCCCCTAGCATCTAGGACAGCAAAGAGCAGGAAGGTGGAGTGTGAGTAGCCCCTGATTGGTGCAACTCGAGGACAGCACAACTAGTGAACTAAGGCCTAGGGGGGCACAGAAGGACCCTGAGGAACTGGAGTAGTGGCTGAACAGCAGCAAAGAGTGTGGCTCAGGAAGGGAGAAAAGTGAAACCAATCCCTCCAACCACCCCCTTCCATTTCACAGATAGGAAGACCAGCAGAGCTAACCTGACCGGTTTAAAGTCAGCAGAAGACTTTTTTTCTTCTTCTTTCCCATTAAATTCCTTCTTCCTTTCTGTCCTTCTTTATTTTTTTATTCCTTCTTCCTGCCTTCTTTTATTTATTTTTTTATTTTAATGTTTGTTAAAAATTCCTTCTTCTTATCTTTCCTCCGATCGTTTCTTATTCCTTCCTCCTTCTTTCCTTCCTTCCTTCCATTCCTTTTCTATTCCCTTTTTCCTTCCTTCCCTTCTCCCTTTTTTTTTCTTCATTCTTCTTTTAACACATGTGAGACAATAAAACCTGGAGCTCTGCAAAGACCAGAGTTAGACCCAGTTAGACCCATAAATGTCAGCTCAAGAACAGTGAGTGCAGGAGGTTAAACAGATGGCACCACTGAATCCCACTGGCATCCTACCATAGAAGTTAATACCATAAACCCAGGGAGTCAGAACAGATCAATTTAAGAAGCAGAGGCTAACAAGAAGAGTCTCACAAAAAATGGGAACACAAAGAAACAATCCCCAAAAGAAAAGAAAGGAGGAAGGCTCAGAAAGAATGCTAACCGAAAAAGAGGCAAGTCAACTATCAGATACTGAGTTCAAAGGAATGGTTATTAGGAAGTTCACTGATCTCACAGAGAACTACCAGAAACTACAGGGAAATTACAATGAACTCACTGAAAACTATATCAACATGAAAAAGGAAATAGAAACTATCAACAAGGGCCAAGATGAAATGAAGAATACAATTTCTGAACTGAATAACACAATAGAAGGAATCAACAGCAGACTTGATGAAGCAGAGGATCGGATCAGCGAGCTGAAAGACAAAGTAGAAAAAAACATCCAGAAAGAGCAAGAAAAGGAAAAGAGGCTCAGAAAGAATGAAGAGGGATTAAAGGAAATGCAGGACAACATGAAACATAATAATATCCATATAATAGAGGTACCAGAAGGAGAAGAAGAAGAGCAAGGGATAGAAAACCGGTTTGAAAAAGTAATGATGGAAAACTTCCCTAATTTGATGAGAGAAAAAGTCACACCAATCTAGGAAACACAGAGAGTCCCAAGCAAGAGGAACCCAAAGAGGCCCACTGCAAGACACATCATAATTAAAAAGGCAAATTTCCAAGACAAAGAGAGGATCTTAAAGGCAGCAAGGGAGAAACAGGAAGTAACATACAAGGGAGCCCCAATAAGGTTAGCAACTGACTTCTCAATGAAAACGCTCCAAGCCAGAAGAGAATGGCAAAAAATATTCGAAGTAATGAGAAACAGAGGCCGGCAACCAAGGCTCTCAATCAAGATAGAAGGCCAAATAAAGAGCTTCCCAGACAAAAGAAGTCTAAAAGAATATAGCTCCACCAAACCAGCTCTGCAAGAGATGCTAAAGGGACTGCTTTAAGGAAAGGAAGGAAAAGAGAGAGAGAGAGGAACACAGGTAGGAAAAAATGGGAATGAATGAGTACCAATCAATAATAACCTTAATTGTAAATGGATTAAATACTCCAATCAAAAGACATAGAATACCTGAATGGATAAGAAAGCATGACCCACACATATGCTGCCTACAAGAGACCCACCTCAGGACAAACGACCAACACGGAGTGAAAGTGAAGGGCTGGAAACAAATTTTTCAAGTGAACAGACAGGGAAAAAAAAAAAGCAGGGGTAGCAATATTCACATCAGACAAAACAGACTTCAAAAGAAGGGCCATAAAGAGAGACCCAGAAGGTCACTTCATAACACTCAAAGGAAGAAGCCACCAAGAAGACATAAACATTGTAAATATATATGGTCCTAACATAGGAGCACCCAAATACTTAAAGAAAATCGTGGAGGACTTCAAGAAAGATATTGACAGCAGCACAATTATAGTAGGGGACTTTAACACCCCACTGTCAAAGATGGACAGGTCCTCCAAACAAAATATCAAGAAGGATATGGTGTCACTTAACAATACCCTAGATGAAATGGACTTAACTGATATATAGAGAGAGCTTTTCATCCCAAAGAAGAAAAATACACATTCTTTTCAAGTGTACATGGAACATTTTCAAAGATAGACCACATGATAAGACACAAAGCAAGCGTCAACAAATTCAAGAAAATTGAAATCATATCAAGCATTTTCTCTGACCACAAGGGACTGAAACTAGAAACCAATCCCAAAGGAAAAAACCTAAAAACTCAAAATCATGGAGATGGAAGAGCATGCTACTAAACAATGAATGGATCAAGAACGAGATTAGGGATGAAATCAAAAACTTTCTGCAAACAAACGAAAATGAACTCACAACAACCCAAAACCTATGGGACACAGCAAAGGCAGTCCTGAGAGGGAAGTTCATAGCAATACAGGCCTACCTTAAAAAGATAGAAACATTTCAAACAAGCAACCTAATCCTACACCTCGAAGAGCAACAACAAAGACAGCCCAGAGCAAGTAGAAGGAAGGAAATAAGCAAGATCAGAGCACAGTTAAATCACATAGAGACCAAAAGCACAATTCTAAGGATGAATGAATCCAGGAGCTGGTTCTTTGAAAAGATAAGCAAAATCGAGAAGGCTTTAAGTAGGCTCATGAAGAAAAAAAGAGAGAGGATCCAAATAAACACAATTAGAAATGAAAGAGGAGAGATTACAACTGATACCACAGAAATACAAAGGATTGTAAGAAATTACTACAAAGAACTGTATGCCAAGAAATTTGAAAACCTGGGTGAAATGGACACATTTCTACAAAAGATAATCTTCCAAAACTGAATGAAGAAGAAGCAGAAAACCTGAACAGACCAATAACAGCAGACAAAATTGAAGCAGTCATCAAAAAACTCCCAACACACAAAAGCCCTGGACCAGATGGTTTCACAGGAGAATTCTACAAAGCATTTAAGGATGAGCTAACCCCTATCCTTCACAGACTATTCGAAAAAATCCAAACTGATGGAAGATTGTCAAACTCTTTTTATGAAGCCAGCATCATCCTAATCCCAAAACCACATAAACACACAACGAAGAAACGAATCTTCAGGCCAATATCGTTGATGAACATAGATGGTGAAATCCTCAACAAAATATTGGCAAACCGCATCCAGCAATACATTAAAAAGATCATACACCATGACCAAGTGGGATTCACCCCAGGGATGCAAGGATGGTACAATATTCGCAAATCAATAAACATAATACACCACATAAACAAAAGCAAAGACAAAAACCACATGATCATATCAATAGATGCAGAAAAAGCATTTTTTAAGGTACAGCACCCATTTCTGATAAAAACACTCAGCAAAGTGGGAATAGAGGGAGCATTCCTCAACATAATAAAGGCCATATATGAGAGACCTACAGCCAACATCATACTCAATGGACAAAACTTAGAGCTTTCCCACTAAGAACAGGAACAAGACAAGGATGCCTCTCACCACCCCTATTCATCATAGTATTGGAAGTCTTAGCAACAGCAATCGGACAAGAAAAAGAAATAAAAGGCATCCAAATTGGAAAGGAGGAAACGAAACTGTCATTGTTTGCAGGTGACATGATAATGTACATGGAAAATCATATAGACTCCACCAAAAAACTACTTGACCTAATAAATGAATTTGGCAAAACAGCTGTATACAAAGTCAATACTCAGAAATCAAAGGCATTCCTGTATACCAAGAACGAAACTGCAGAAACAGAAATCAGGAAAAAAATCCTATTTGATATAGCTACAAGAAAAATAAAGTACCTAGGAATAAACCTACACAAGGAGGTAAAAGACCTGTACTCAGAAAACTACACAACATTGAAAAAAGAAATTAAGGAAGACAAATATAATTGGAAGCATGTACCATGCTCATGGATTGGAAGAATTAACATCATCAAAATAGCCATGCTACCCAAAGCGATTTATAGATTCAGTGCAATCCCTATTAGAGTACCCATGACCTATTTCACAGATATAGAGCCAACATTTCAGAAATTCATATGGAACCATAAGCAACTCCGAATAGCTGCAGCAATTTTGAGAAAGAAGAAGAAAGCAGGAGGGATCACAATACCTGATATCAAACTGTATTACAAGGCCACTGTAATCAAACCAGCTTGGTACTGGCATAAAAACAGTCACATAGACCAATTGAACAGAACAGAGAGCTAAGAAATATACCCAAGTCTTTATGGTCAATTAATATTTGACAAAGGAGGCAGCAGCATAAAATGGAGCAAAATAGCTTCTTCAACAAATGGTGTTGGGACATCTGGACAGCTACGTGCAAAAAAATGAAACCCAAGCACCAACTTACGCCATACACAAAATTAAATTCAAGATTGATAAAAGACTTAAATATAAGTCATAACGCCGTGAAAGTCCTAGGGGAAAACATTGGCAGGAAAATCTCAGACATTCCACGCAGCAACATCCTCAAGGACACGTCCCCTAAAGCTAGGGACATAAAGGAAAGAATAAAGAAATGGGACCACATCAAAATAAAAAGCTTCTGTTGGCTAAAGAAAACAGCATTAAAATAAATAGAGAACCAACCATATGGGAAAACATATTTGCCAGTGATACCTCAGACAAGGGCCTGATTTCTAAAATATAGAAAGAACTCACACGACTGCACTCCAGGAAGACAAGCGACCCAATTAGTAATTGGACAAAAGACTTGAACAGACACTTCTCCAAGAGGGCCCAGAGACATATGAAAAGATCCCCAGCATCACTAGCCATCAGAGAGATGCAAATTAAAACCACAATGAGGTACCATCTCACAACATTCAGAATGGCCAACATAAACAAATCCACAAACAAGTGTTGGAGAGGATGCGGAGAAAAGGGAACCCCAGTACATTGTTGGTGGGAATGCAGACTGGTGCGGCCACTGTGGAAAACAGTATGCAATTTCCTCAGAAAACTAAAAATGGAATTGCCCTTTGACCTAGAAATTCTGCTGCTGGGATTATACCCTAAGAACCCTGAAACACCAATCCAAAAGAACCTATGCACCCCAATGTTCATAGCAGCACAATTCACAATAGCCAAGTACTGGAAGCAAGCTAAGTGCCCCTCAGCAAATGATTGGATCCAAAAACTATGGTACATTTACACAATGGAATTCTATGCAGCAGAGAGAAAGAAGGAGCTTATACCCTTTGCAACAGCATGGATGGAACTGCAGAGCATTATGCTAAGTGAAATAAGCCAGGCGGTGGGGTACAAATACCATATGATCTCACCTTTAACTGGAAAATATTCGAGAGAAGAAAAATCAAACAAAATGTAACCAGGGACATTGCAGTTAAGAACAATGTAAGAATAGACAGGGGGGAGTGAGGAGGGGACAGTGGGGAAAGGGGATTACAGGAACTACTATAAAGGACACATGGACAAAATCAAGCGGGAGGGTAGCGGCGGGGGAGGGACGGGGATTCGACTGGGGTGGGGTGGTGTGAAGGGGAGAAAAGGCATATAACTGTAATTTAAATACAATATAAATTTAAAAAAAGAGAAAATCTGTAAAGATTAAATGCTTAGGTAGTTAAGAGTTGGTTTTGAAACCACTTCTTGCACCTGATAGAAACCTAACATTTTCTATCTAGTTGTCATGTTGATTGTATCACATTAGAAAAACAATGGAACCCATCCATTCTCGATTGAAATGAAATCTGTGCACCACAATTAAATAACTGTCATGGAAAAAGGCAATGACTCCTGTGGTTTGCTCCTAGGAAGACGAATTGGCTAGCAAAAACAGTCAATATGGTGATTTGGCTCAAATGGAGAAAAAGTTCTTCTTTCTGCTAATTCCAGAATTTTCTTCAGTTTTACACCTGTTTTAATTAAAAATGTAAATGTAATTTAGTAATGAAGAAAATTCTTCTTTATCGCTTACAAAAAAGCAACCACACTGGTATTTTTCATAGTTTGTTTTCTGTGAAATATCAATGCTGAGCACACTTGAACTGTAGAATGAACAGTTTGTTTTAGGAACTTTTGGGGAGGATAGCTGAGGGAGTTCATGATTTGTTATCAGATGGCCTGAGTTTGTTCCACTTCCTTCCATTAGGTGCTTCGGTGACCTTCCAGTCCTCAGTTTCCCTTATCCACATCAAAAGTCCGTGTTTCAAACAGAAACATAGATGCATGGAACTGACTGACAGTTACTGGAGGAAAGGGGTTGGGAGTAGATGAAAGGTGGTGAAGGGATAACCAAAGAACATTTATGTGTGGCCCATAGATATGGACAACAATATGGGGGATTGACTGAGGGAAGGCAGAGGCTGGGACTGGGTGGAGGTGTTAAAAAGGGAAAAAAGTGGGAGCAACTGTAATAGCATAGACAATAAAAAATACATTGCTGAATACAAAATAAAAATGAAATAAAATTAAAAACTAAAATAAAATTATGTGTTTCATAGGACCTTTAGGACAACTGAGATGACATTCATAACTGTCTGCAATGAAGTATGTGTTTACTAAACATACCAATTACTTCGGTGACACCAACAAATTTTAGTAGAGCCTTTCCTGAAGGAGGATTTAGTTTTAATGAGCAACTTAATCAATGAGAAATATTTTGTTGAAATAGCTGATTTAACAAATTCTCATATTATCATATGGTATATGGTAAAGTGACGTTGGAAGGCACTGTACAATCTTACTGGATATTTGGTAAAGGTCAAATTCCACAGTCTTCTGGAAATGAGAAGTAGGGGCCCTTAAATAACATTATCACAGGTCAGAGAGGTTTTTAAAATTCCTAGGAATGTTCAAGGGAGGGAATGGCTATTAATGTACCTAACCCCAGGCGACCCTGGCCCAGGAAGTTCACAACATTCTTCCAGTTGGATCAGGTCAGGAGGTAATTTTTTTTGAGAGAATGAGAAAAGCACTAATGGGGGAACTGGTTAGGAGAGCATGTAGTCATTGCAATTCTGAGTTCTTCTGGAATAAGAGAGCAGAACAGTTGAATCACTTAAATGAAGATTGCAAACTTCAGACGTTAGACCAGTTTTTGCATCTGGGAACCCATGCAAAAATTCCAAGACATAAGAGAAAGAGGTCAGGAAGGTAGATGGAAAAGTAGACAAACTGTTTGGGGTTTTGTACAGTCTAATATGATAATGTTAAGATCTGTCCTTCCCTTTTTATTCCCACAAGACTTCTCTCCAGTTTGCTTCAGGGGTCTCCATACAAGTTTGGGGTTGGGGCATGTCCTCACCAATGAACAAAGAACAAGAATAGTACCAGATGCCTGCTCTGCACCACATGCCTCAAGGTCTCATATATCATCTCAATTAATCTTCACAGTAACCTTGTAAGAAAGATACTAGAACACTTATTTTCTAGATAAGGAATCAAGGCTCAGAGAGGGTAAGCAATCTGCTTGAGTCGTACAGCTTAGATGTGGTAGGGTGCAGTTCAAACACAGGTGTACCAAGATAAAATGCCTAGACACACACTTTCTTCTTCTTATTCCAGGGTCTCAAAGGGAGGAAAGGGTAACAATTTATCAGAGAAGCTCATTTGTCCAAAAAGCATCTAAGAATTAGTTTTATTGTACTCATTTCTAAAGCATGGTCTGTTCACAGAGTGTGCTTCAATTACAGATAACTGGGTGCTGACTTCCTGTATGAGAATAATTAGAGCAACTCTTGAAAAGCACCTAAAATGTGAGGGACTTTAGGGATGGAAACTTGAAATGACTTGTGGTTATGAGGAAGCACATTAAATAAAACAGTGAAGTCTATTAGTATAGAGAAGTGAGAGAGCTTTCTAAAACACAACTTTAGAGAGTTAGAAAGGCTGAGAAAGGCAGTCTAACTAGTTCCCTTGGGGATTTCATCAATCCATTCTTAGCTCTAATACAGTCAGTTGTACTGATGTTTTAGATGTGTGTGCATGTACACTTTTGAAAATGTTAGTTGGTTTGGTTACAAATGAGCCAATTTCCATTTGGGGCTGAAACAGTTATATAGATGTTACCACAATTTAGTCTATTCACTAAGTTGCAGAGCCTGCCTATATCAAATTAGGGGTTAAATTTTCTTCTCCACTTTATTAATATTTGCGTATTTATTTCCTTCCCAAAATGCATAACCAAAAGGCCAAATAATGAGAGATACAGAGAGCAAGAAAAAAAAAAAGAGAGATACTCTCTTTTCTACACATGCATTTTATCACCCCAGTCCCAACTTGAGCTCCCTTGGGAAAAACCTTCCAAAACAGGCAGAATGATGTCCTTCCTGTCACAACACAATTTTTCAGCTGCCAGGGGAAAACTACATATTGTATGCTAAACAACAACCAAGAGAGAATAGATAATAACCACTCCCCAAGGGCATTGCATCAACTTTCCCAAGAAAGGGCTGTAGAAATGATCTTGAAGTGATTATTAACTCTACACTTTTAGAGAGACAAAGTGGATTCTTGTTCTTATTTGTCGGGGTGACCATCCTGCTTTTTTGCAGGCAGGTCTCCATTTGTATTTTAATTTAGATCACAAATGGTCTAAGGCATGGGAACAGAGAGGATGGGGTCACATCTGGGCTAAGATTAATCTTAATGAAAAGAAAAGTCTGCAGTGGGTTTTAAATTTTTTTCTTGGTCCTCCTCCCAAGATGTTTTTGTAAGTGCAAAAATTCTGTGATGTCCATAGCATTATGTGTGAAAACCACATGTTTTGATGCAATACAACTCTACACCATTCTTACTCGGAGGCTTCTAAGAAACATGTGCAACTTTGAAGCACCAGATTGAAACCAAGTGTAGCCTGGAAAGGCTTCTCTGCATTTCCTCAGTACTCAGAATGTTGTGGGTCAGTGCCCAAATTCCTCAAGTAGCTGCCATATAAAAACTCGTATTTCCTTTTTTTTTTCTTTTTTGTTTTTAAAAACCACACAGACCTACATCTAAGGGTTTTGCAAACTGGCACACAGTGGCCCTGCTCTCTCCTCTCACATCTCCTTTAATGAAAAACTTCGAGGCCTCATAACTGAGCTGTTGAAAGCACTACCACATTATCTCTGTGGCAGCCTTTCATTATCTCTGCCAGTGGGTTCTGCTAAAACCCCAGAATGGTTAGCACTATTTTTATCAAAAGCAAATAGAAAATAATAATTTCCTCAGGATACACATCCTTTCAGAAAATAAAAAAAAAAGGTCTCATTTTGACAGAAAAAGGAAATGTATCAAGAGAGTCAGTTGAGAGCCCTCTTCTTTTAACATTATCTATTCCCCCAACCAAAGTGGTGTAGAGATTCTTAGGCTTGAAAGAGGTCTCTTAAGGTGATTCAGTTGTCTCCCCACAGCTTTGATTGTAGCAGATAAGAATCTATCTAATTTCTAAACCTGCCAAGAATAGAGATTGCCCACCCATCCCTGGCACCTTGTTGCAGTGTTTAATAGCCCTCAATGTCAGAAAACATTTCCTGATGCCCACCCAAGCCCCCCGGTGTTGCAGTTTGTGCCTGTCTTCTCCTGATATGTCCTCAGATAGGTGGAGTACATCTCTCATCACCTGTGTGTCAGGGTCTTTCACAAACTCCAAGACTCAGAGTCAGCCACTCCTTACTTTTCCCTTTTCCAGACCAAAACCAGCAAATTTCTTCCTTTAACTTTTTTTGGGGAGTCCCAATTTCTCTGTCATGTTTTTGGCTTGTCTCTGAGCCCCGGCCACATTCTAGCTCTCCCTTTCCTGAAGAGAGGGTGCCACAGTGGGAGATCCCTGGGGGCCCATGCTGCTGTTTTCAGATTTGGAAATAGTTCTTATCTCAGGGTCACAATGAAATTTTTTGATTAGTTCCTAAAAGTAGTACTGGGAGAAATATTTCTCAATTTTATGTACCTATGGGAAATTAACTAAAATTTTCCCACAGAATATGTTAAAACAAATGGCCTAAATCATGTATTTTCTGGTTTAAATTATGGCTGGATTTTTAAAGGTGAAGAATAATTATGGTCAATTTAGCATCAAATAACAAATCATCAAGAGCTTTGTATTTTGTTCTTGCGATATTAATATGAAAGACATAATTTACTGTCCTGAAATGTTAAAATTCATCATAAACGGGGCACCACATAGAGTCAAACCAAACAAAAGGAATGAAACCAAATAGTTATTGAAGAGCACAAACAGTTCATTTATCACCAGTTAAAGTCCAGTAGGCATCTGCTGTGTGCATAGCTGTTCTGGAGATGTGCCCACCCTTCACCCAGTTCTGAAGTATATCAGGGTGTTCCTGACTCAAGAGTTTACATTCTTTGAAATTTTGTTTTGCATGTGCTGAACAACTGCTTGGCATTAACTTTTCATATGTGAAATATAAATTACTGCCATGCCAAGGAGACCCTTTGGGCATAATGTCAATTTTGGCTCTTGCTTGGATACCCCTACTCTAGAAATGAACTAGTGAGACCATTCCAATTTTTCAAGCATCTTAAAGGAAATTCTAGCTCACCACATAACATTCTTTTGCAGAGAAAGAGAAGTGGCCCAAGCCATAAGAAATGACTTACTCTGATAAACAGCTTATAAATTCAGAAAAAATAAGGATCATGGTTATAAAGAAAAAGTGTTAATTCTTGGGTCAGAGTGCACTCAAACTATTCTTTTTGGAGGCATAGCTTATATGTGACAGCACAATAGGTTGTTTACATGTTATTGTTTTAAAAAATAAATGTTAGTTATATTCTTAGGACATTTACTTCCAAGGCATAGAAAACCAAGAGATTATCTAATTAATTTTCACAAATGAAATCTGGTTTGGGGTGGGTGTTGGTCAATTAGGTTATTGCCACCTACAAGCAGACAAAAGTGAGAGCAATTTAAGAGTCCCTGTAAGGTCACAATGATTCAGTGCTGGGATGATTAATTCACACATATGGGAGTGAGGGGACTAACATTCTATTCCCTCTCTGATATATGTTTTCCAGGAACTCTCCAATGAACCAAAGGCTTAGGAGAGTTTTCTGATGTCTTTTGTTCACCACTGGTGTGTGATAAAATTATTCATTCAAGAAGATAAACTCAGAAAATATGAGAACTGAAAAAATCTTGGAGATAGTTCAAGATAACTTTCCTCTATCTTGATAGGGCAAATTAAGCCTCAGCTACATTATCCAAAACCAGGCACACATGCTTATCTAGTGACTACAGAGAGAGTATTCTGGCTCTTTCATTCCACCAACTGAACAGTGAACATGACTTTATTTCTGGAGTAATAAAACAAATTTGAAGTTCATTTAAGCCACGACAGCTATTTTCTTCTCATACTTGACACTTCTGTTGCCTCTTTTGGGGCTGTTAAAAGTGTTTACAGACCATTCCATGTGTTTCTTCTGGTAAATAAGAAGTAGTTTTTATGTTATATTTGGAGGCATATTTCACCTACTAGCATAAAATATATAATAAGCTTCCAATTCATCCCTCTCCTCCACCAAGGCATTCCATTCTTCATGTTCTTGGCAACTGCTTGCCGGGAATAGCACTATGTGAAAAAGTAATTACTGCATCAACTAAGGAAGGAATCTGATTCTATCAGCTTGTCTAGGCTTTTGCAGATAAAGGAGAGAAAAGCCATGGCTTACTAAAAATACTGCAGTTTTTTTACCTTTTGAAAATTAATTCTTTTGTAATGATTAGGTATAGGGAAGAAAGGAGTTAAGGACTTCTTGACAGTTTGCTCAATAGAAACTTTGTAACATCACTTCTCCTAGTCTTCTTTGGCACAGAACCAGTCATCTGTATCAATGGCTCTACTCCCTCTTTAATAAATTGTAAATTGAGCAATATAACTCTTCCCATGTCCAAGACTAGTCAGCCAAAATACTGTGTTCAGAAATTGGCTGGCTATATGTTATAACTTGTCTTTTATCACTTTCTTTCATTACAGTCCTGTGGTTGGTTTTTTGTAGATTTTAAGGACGTATTCACTAGCAACTCACTTCATTTGGGTGTATGCTCCATGTTATTCTGTGCTTGTGCTAGACCAAAATGCCACATTTTGCAACTATATTCAGATGATCACTAAGCATGTAAAAGGGTCAGTTTGGGGGGTTGCTAAGGCTACTTCTGTAAGACTTCTCTTTTCAAAATTGATAAGATTGGTCAAATATATTAACTTTTGTTTGTGTTGCTGTTGGCTTATTCTTGAATCTTTGTTCACTCTCCTTATACTTGTGAATACATATGAACACTTAAAGATACAAGGTCCGGTGAAAGAAAAGCCTTTCCTTTCATTTATTTTCTATTAGAATTCTTCAGAAATGGAATGTACATCTTTGTCAGTAGAAGTATTTACACATAGAACATATTTCTGTGCTAACTGGGAGACTGGAACAGATACTTTCTAAAACCCCTTCTGAAGTTAAGATTTATTGAAATGATACTCAAACATTTAATTCAGTGATTTTCGACCTTTTTCATGTCATGGCATACATAAACTAATTACTAAAATTTTGCAGCACACTAAAAAATATGTTATGCTTTTTGCTCATCTGACAAAAAATAAAGGTATAATTTTGATTCATTCACACGGGACAGCTATTATTGTGTTGGCTGTTGTTACTTTTTTATTTGGCAATCTAAGGGAAAAGAGGTCAGTGCCCTGACTAAATAGTCAGGTATTGCATGTTTTAAAAATTTTTGTGGCACAGTGGTTGAAAATTGTTGTTTTAGTTCAATGCAGGGGGGCCAAGGGAATTTTAATAGATATAAATGGAACACTTTTTTGTTTTGTTACTGTTATTATACTTTTACTTGAAAAAATAAAAATGTTTTTTTGTTGTTGCTGCTGCCGCTAAAGGAATCATAGGGGTTAGGGTTTTTGTTCTAAAACAAGAGAAGAGCAGTTTAATTGTTTGGTATGTGGAAATTATCTTAAGTTGTGGCAGTGCTGCAGATGTTTCCACAGGAGCAGCGTGAGCCTGGGTTAGCCTTTCCTGAAGAAAGGAGGAAACCCTGTGTGACCCAAGGCAAAGGTACACATGCCACATGCACAGGTCATCTCCTTGCATGTCTAGAGTCAACACTCTTCTAAAGGCAGCAAAAGCAGATAATCACCACACCTCCTGTTGGAGGTGGTAAACAACTCAAGTGTGGACCAGCAGAACATATCTGTGGGCTTACAATTCAAGTCAACCGTGCAGGGAGGAGGGAAACAGAGCAAGCCCAGTTTCATTTCCCAGTAACTCCCCTGACTTGAATTAAGGTGTGAACTAAGGAGGACAGCTATAAAAATAACAGCATACAAACCACAGAAAGACAGGTTATTCCCATTTAAGAGCAGTGTGAGTCATAAATACTTTCCTATAATTGCACAATATGAGTGAAAGACCCTCAGGGACAAATTATAGTTCTAGAGTTCTAGATGGCCTCTGCATGTGACAAAGAACAATGGCCATTCAATAACGCCACACAACATCTACCAACCTGAACACCAAATACACTGACAACTTGATGGAAAGAAAAAAAGTCAAACATTCATTCTCAGAGCATCCTTATTTTATTGATTTTTACTGTCAGCCTTCTTTGTGTAATTACAGGACAACTTTGAACATACTGAAGACTCTCAGAATATCACCACTGAGATTTTCCTCAAGACTCCATAAACACAGTGATTGATAAAGCAATTTCAAGCGACTGTAATCTTGGACTGTTATTCCTATTAATGTGAATTATTGACACCAAATAACCAAAATGATTTCTATATGTCCATGTGGTTACAGAGAAATTGTTAGAGCCCTGCTTAGATACCGGAGAAGCCCTGATATTTTATCACTTTCCTGTATTTATGTGGTCCTGTACCATGATTACCCTGGAACTGCAGGCATTTCCCTCCCCATTCTGAGCCTCGGTTTTCTGATCTATAAAGTGGAGGCAAACTATTTGCCCAGCTTCCTTTGGAGGCTGGAGAAAGTGTTAGTCAATTATCATCTGCATTCTTGTCTGTGGCTTGTAAGAAATTCAGATAAATAAGAGCATTGAGTGTATGGTGTTAATGTGAGTCACCAAAGATGCTCTTATGCGTAGTGTTGTAAGAAGAGCTAGCCCATGTCTTCTCTCTCCCCTGACTTTGCAGCATGCAGAAACCCACGTCCACTGAGCCATGGCCATCCTCAGAGTGAGTAAGCCTATCGAATGTAAACATCTGGTGGTTTCCACCTTTCAAGTGTCTTACAGAAAATTGAGCCAGGAACTCCATCTGGCACTCCATTTGCTAAATTTCCCATTGATGTCAAATGCCAGGAAATGTGGCTGTTAAAAATCCCAAAGAATAAGATTTCCACTCAGCAGCATGCACCACATTTGGTGAAGCAAAAGCCTTCCGCTGCATGGTCTGGTCACAGACCCTCGCACACTGGCTCTCTGATCTCAGCTGTGAAATTCATAGACATTTGGCTGAGAAAAATGGGCTGTTCAGCCTCAGTGGTTTATTCATGAGCTGGGCGCCTATAGAGGGCAGTGTTGCATGTCTGCAAAAGTCCACACTGCCTAGCAAGACCAAGGAAAGCTCTCACCTCTGGTCTTCTTCCACACTCTAGTATCGGTTTAATAATAAACACGATCAATTAAAGCAACTACTCATGAAACATGCCTTCTGATCAAAGCTCATTATTGCTAATCACCACTTTGATATTACAAACGACTTCATAATACTTTTTAATCATTATTCTTAACAGTACTTTTTTTGCAGAAGGCCACATCCACTAGCCTCACTTTTCAGAAGATTGAGTGAGATACAGAGAGGTTAACTGGATGGCTTGAGTCATTCGGTCCAGAACCAGGCAGATCTAGAAGGAAAACTCAGGATTTCTGCAGTATCTTGGGAGTTCTTAAAATGGCACTTTGCTATCTTTGAATGAAAATCATCAACAGTCTTTGTTTGCTCTTGATTAATTAGGGATGACTGCCTGGCTTGATGATTAACTGGGACTTTGCAGATGGGACCTCTTTCCCCACCATCCCCTAATTACTGTTATCTAAGTTAAAGTTGATAACTGATGACCAAGCCAGTTAACTAGGCCCATTCTACAACCCAAGAAAGGAGTTAGGAAGGGTTGGAAAACATATAAAATGAGGCCAAATAGTGAAAGCGATTCAAACACTTAGGGGTATCAGTGTTTCATCTGTAGGTGCTCCCTCTCTACTAGCAAATAACTAAGAACAGATTGTCCAGAGCTTGGGAGCTGTCAGATCTTTGTCTTGTACTCTACCACCATTGATCCCTAACAGCTACAGAATCTCATTTTGCACATTCCAAAGACATTGAAACATTTTTTGGCTATGAACATACTAGCTTTGGTGTTACCTAAACACACAGTGTAATGTGCTGGTAGCTGAATAAGAGTTAAATCCTTCCTGTTATGGATAAAGTGTAATCTCTAAAGTGGAAACCATTTCTTCTAAAATGGCACTGATAAATGGAATCAAGTGATAAACAGTCTCATAACAATGTAGTCTCATTCATTGTCAATTTATCTCTAAAGCACTGCTAGGAAAAAGAAGGCCTTATGATCTAAGTAGGTATTGTTGTATACTTGAAAATGACAGACTAAGATGACAAGGATTGCAGTCAGACCTTGACAATAAATGTGCAGTGTGGTCTGGTGGAGCTTCAGGGTCAGGCAACAGAAGTACCAGGTTTGGGAGGGTCAAAAATTTATATGTCTCTGGTGGCAGCTCTGTGTCTGGCACCTCACTCCACTGCCTAGAAAAGACTGTTGGTCCCAGATCAGCAAGTGTTACTTTCGCTCTGAGTAAGCCCTGTGCCAGTCTTGGGGCACACGGAAGGGTGGAGGAAAGCACAGTGCTTTGACGACTCTGGCCTGGTCTATGGTGACACACCCAAGTTTGAAGGGTTTGTGCCCACATCCTCTCCACTGCAACTGGGTAGCTGGTGGCAAACACCTTTGCAAGAACTGGCATAAGCAGTGACAGCTAGGACTCAGGTGGATCTTGATATAAATGGGCTACGTACTATTCTTCTCAGATATATCTTAAATCAGTCCAGGACATTTGGAGACTGCTATAAACGATTTGGTCCAAAGTCTGTACAAGTTTCTCTGATCCAAAATGGCACCTTGTATCCAGGTGCTTTGGGTGCAACCAGCTGTTTCATCTCAAATTAGGCATGAAATGACTCAAGCTAATGTAGTCCAAACTCTCACTTCATGAACAAGGACACTGAGGCTCACAGAAGTGGGAAGACTTGCCACAAGGTTGTGATGTGTGGTAAAGAATAGTCTGCTTCTAAAGTCAAAATTTTGACTCCCGCAGCCATGGTTCAGCAGAGTCTCTCTGATTCTTGCATTGTCCTTTATAACATTTTGAGTTGTTGAGAAGATGACATAAATGAACACACATTCTAGTGTGCTTCAGAATTTTCTGCAGTACTTGTTAAACATGCAGATTCCAGCAGAGATTTGGATTCAGGTTTCCATGGGTCATTCTTTGTGGAGCACAATGGAGACAAATGTGAGTCCTTGCTGTCTCTTCCTGGCACAGCTTCCAACTCAGTGTCTCTTTACTCTGTTTTCTAGTCCCAGATATGATCCTGATAATGTAGCTTAAATTTAGACAGTAGAAACAACCGTCAGTCTTATTCACCTTACACTCCACCCCTGGATCTTATCACCCCTTACACTCTCTTCTGGATCACAACAGTTTTCTCTTCCCTTGGCTTCATTTAGGGCATAGAAATACAGTTGACTCTTGAACAACTGTGTAGACTTGAACTGTGGGGATCCACTGTATGCATTGTCTTTCACCATTTTATACAGGGGCCTTGTGTATTCTGTGGGTTTTGGTGTCTTCAGACAGTCCTGGAACCAATCTTCTGCAGGAACTGAGCAACCACTAAGTTTTTGAGGAGTTAAAATTTATATATGGGTTTTCCGCTGACCAGAGGTTGGCACCCCTTATCACCTGTGTTGTTCAAGGCTCAAATGTACACATTCTGTCTAGCTGTTTCCTGTATTACACCTGCCAGCAGATCTGAGATGTGAATAAAGTGAACCCAGGTCTACATTGTAGAACATAGGCCGTGATATCTTAACCTGCTATGTCCTATTGTTAGCATAAAAGTAGGCAAAGCTGAGTTCGATTTAAGTGACTTGTTGATGAAGATGTTGTATGGTGCCCATAACATCTTGGTGCTTCTCTATGGTCTAATACTGACATTATTCATGAAACACAACACATCTGTAATTGGTATTTAAGTACAAATATATGTACATTGTCTGGGCCAACCCAGTAGCACTCAATATGTTTTTATTTCTGATTCTCACCACAACAAATTTTCTACAATTTTTCCAGAAATAAAAGATTAAAGTCAATGCAGCTACAATAAGCTAATTCACTATATCCTTTCTGTTGTTCCTACAATTTGAATTATTTATGTTTAAAGTTACATAACTACAAATATTTCAACACTGTCCAAACATTTTATAAACACCTAGTATTTCTTTTCAAAAATATTCTGATCTTGTTATTGAAAAGATAAAATTGTAATCAAGGAAAATTGAAGAGAAAATAATTTTCTATTCAAACACATCAGCTGATTTTATTCTTTTCAATTTTCTTCCTGTCCTTGTCCATATACTTGTAATTCAAGGTGTGTTTTCTGGTCTCAGTTCAGCCATTAACAAGTATGATTCAGAGAAATGAGCTAAACTTTAACAAGTAGGAATAAATGTCCATCTCATTCATGTCATTGGGTAGTTATGGGGGTCTGGAGATAATGAAGGTGAAAATAGTTTGCATGCTGTAAAGTGCCTTACATGCCAAAAAGATTGTTTTCTTGATCTAAGACTCTCATTTCATGGTGATGTTCTTTATGTCTCCAAAAGCTTTTGGCACTTTTTTTGAGGTTGACAAATACAAGGTAAAATGAAGAAAGATAAAAGGATCTGCAGAGATGTCAGAGTATCCTACGTGAAGAAAAAAGAGCTGAAAAGCTACTTACTTAATATGTGAAGACCTATGATAAACTGACAGTGGGGACCACTTGTTACCCATCTTCTCAGATGTCAAATAAAGAAGTTACAGGCTTCAACTGAAGTGAGAATTTAATTTTTTTTTAAAGATCAACATATTGACTGTGAGGATATTTACCAACTAGGAGGAGCTAGAACAACACAGGTTCACCTGATTTGTCCTGAAGAATGTTACATTTCTCTATCTTCATGTATAAACCACACTTAAACTTCATTAGGTAAAGTAAGCAATGGATTCTGTGGGCTTATCAGTAATTTAGGTAGGGTACAACAAGAATGTCTTGCCCCATTACACAACGGCTGAGACTTCAGTTGGGAAGATTTGAAAGGCTGGGAGTAACTTACATGAATGGGCCTGGATTCATCTGTAGGTTTCTTCACTCACATGTCAAATGCCTGGTGTCAGGTTGGGCATCTCTCTCTATGGAGAGTCGAGACCTTTCCGTGATATCATTACACATGGCTTCTCCAACATGACAGCCCTAGGGTGGTTGGATGTCTTACATGTGGCTCAGGGGTCCAAAAGCAAATGCAAAGCCATGTGGCCTTTTGTCACTTAGCTTTAGAATCACATAAATGCCACTTTTGTTCAACCAGGATGGTGGAAGTAGTCAGAGTGCTGTCAGACTCAAGCAGAATTGATGCAGATGTGGCTCTTAATGGAAGAGTGTCAAAGAATTTGTGGCATGTTTGAAAACCACCACAAAGAACTGACTGCAATTCATTTACTCATTCAACCATCCAGCATTTAAGCACAGATACCAGATCTAAGTCAAAGGAACTAAGAATAATTATGCATGTCCCTGCTTGCCTTTGAGGAGTTCATGACAGCTGGTAGAGGAGAAGGTAGCCTCAAATTGAGGTGATGAACTGAGGGACCCAGTGAAGTCCATTTGGGTTTTCTGCCACTAAAGCTCTTCTCTGAGATTCTGAGTACTCAAGGGAAAAATTCCTCATCCTCTGAATGCAGGTAAGCCAGCAACAAGTACTTTTTCAATTTGCTTTTATTTCTACCCTTTGGCTCATGCGTTCTGGATTGTGGGCACAGGGATCCCTAATTTTTGACAATGAGTCCCCTTCTCAATGTAAACAGCTGAGGAAAGTGCCAGCATGGCTGAGTGTGATGCATTCTAACGTGATCACATGCTGACACTGATGGGCAAGTGGAGCTGTGTTAAACGTGGTTTGCTGAGCGCTTTCCAGGAGGGCCTGGGAGTTTCACAGCAGGGTGGGTTGCAGTCCATGCCTCTCTGTCCATCCAGGACAGGCTGTTAGAGCAGCAGCCTGTTTTTAGGCTCTCGGGGGAATTTACCAGGTTAAGCAGAGTGACTTTTAATCATTTCTCTTATGTTCTCCAGTTTTTAAATTTTTCACAGGGCAGATAATACAATTAAGCAACCTCAAATCAGCCTCCTGCTGCCACCACTTAAAATAACTTTATGACTGAAACTGGCCCCATTGTCAGGTTGACCACACTTGACTCAGAATGAGTTTTTTACTTGTCTAGCCTCTCCTGAGCCCCCTCCACGGCACAAGGGAGGGCTGAATAAGCTCAGTTTACCTTTCAGCTCAGAGTGACATTTTCTTTCCTTTGCTTTTTTGGTCAGGGCCAGAGAAGTTAGCACTCCATTGCTGGCGGTGAAGTGCTCTCTGTCCAAAGAATCGCTTATCCAACAATCTCCTTCCTTCTGACTTGAACAAAATGTCCACCATTAATTGTCATTTTAATGGCCTTGTGGATTGGCCTCTAAAAGATTCAGTGGAGTCAAACATCTTCTGGTTAAGTGCATTAACTCATGAACAACAGTGGTCATCATAACCAACATTTATTGAGCATTATATGTGCCAGGCTCTTTGATGATCTCTTTTTTTGCAATGTCTCATAAAATCCCTATTTCACCAGTGGTAATTTTATGAGTCAGTCACTATTATTATCCTCATTTCAAAAATAAGAAAAATGTGGCTTCTGGAGGTTAAATAGCATGACCCGGGTATCAGTATCAGAGCCAGGATTTGAACCCGAGTCTATTTTAGCCCTAAACTTCTGTTTTCAACTACTACACAGTTACACAGCTATACAGTTGGCAAAGAGCAGGAAACTTGGGGTTTGGGATACCTGACAGTTATGTTCTGATGGTGGGGGCAAGAGGGAGAGTATGGCATTGTTCCTTAGGGGAAACACTTGGGACTTTAAGAAGATGCAAAAATAGGACATAGGGGGTACTGAACAGAAATCTATACATTCAACATTTATTGAACACCACTATGTATAGAGAATTACATTAGGGATTAGGGGTGTGGGGTCAGGCTACTTATTCCACTGCTCAACATGCTGCATATACTTCTACTTGCTGGCTCTGGGTTAATGGCAGGAAGTATATTGGGTGTCCAGGCTGAGGCAGGAACAAAACCTCTAGCCAGTTTTTCTTGTTCTCTGGCGTTTAGACCACTAGTTCTCTGCCCTCTTCCAGGGACATATCACTGTTGTCAATGGCTGGGACTGATACTGCCTTGTCAAATAAACCTGACAACAATTACAACAGTAATAGCTCATATTTACAGAGCACTTACTAAGTGCCAACCATTGCTTTAAGCTCTTTGCACCTATTACATAGAACAGATAGTGAGTAACATTATTATTCCCAGGACTGAGGCTCAGAAGGGTTTAGTGACTTTTACAACTCCGTATCTTCCCTTTGGTCAGTTAGGTTGGCATCTCTATCCATTTCCAGCACTATTTTCTGCCCCTACAACAGTGTGTATGTTTGGAGGAATCACTGGTGCAGTGAAGTCATGAGTGTTGTATATGGACCAGCAAGGGGGGAGCAAGAGTCACTCAGGAGAGGCAAGAGGGAAACCTCTAGCCAATCTCAAAATCAGCAATAGGGGTGCTTTCCATCTGGAAGACCTAACCACAGGTGCAATGGTATCTGGGGATCCCAGTGCACCTCCCATACCAGCCATACTCTCAGTTGCCCTGACTTAGCCCCTGAAGTCACAGAAGACCCCAAAAGGTCTATTACATTTGGGTGATGCAGGAACATCCAGGTGGAAGAAAATAAGAAAAAAAGCAGAACCCAAAGCCCCAGGGGGCAGAGTGGCTTGGAAACGCAGGAGAGCTCCCCATGTGAGCAGCAGGAGCTTCCTGGGGACCCAGTAGACAGGGAGCAGCTGGACTCACTGAGTGTTGTCATCCTGGGCTCATCCCTGATGGAGGGGAAGTACTCTCCTCAAAGTGAGCACTTAGTGCTGACTGAGAGACTTGATGGAAGAGGGGGGGTTGGAGGTGCCAGAGGAATCATAAATATTTTATATTGTTGAATCAAATGGAATTGGCAGAGACCTCATTCCATTCAAAATTAATAGGTGCACTGCCCAGTCTTCAAAGCTTGGAGACAAAGCAGAAGGGTTCAGCAGGATTGTGAAGCACAAGCCTAGAGCTGGAACATCCAGGGCTGGAGGCAGTTAGGCCCTGAGGTGGGCTGACCTGCAGATTTGTTTTCCTTCCCAGGAAAGCGTGGGTAACCTTGGCATCATTTCAAAGTACCAGGGAGATTCAGGTCATACTTATTAGGTTACTTATCGAAGATGAATAATCATGCTCAAATAGAGTGTCCCAGTGAGTCTGGCTGAAACAACAGGTGGAGCTCTGTGCAGGTGTGCAGTTCTGTGGGTGGAGGAACTGTGGGGGGTGGCCTCATTGCTCCCCTACCTTCAGCCAGGGCCATCACACTTCCAGCGATTCCACACAGCTAAGCATCTAGGCTTTTGGTAGAGATCGACAGGGACAGTTAATTCATTCTTCTTTGGGAATTTCCTTCTATGTTCAATAGCCTCTGAAGGCAAATGGAAGGCGATTTTCCAAGCCATTCCCTTATCCTGACTTATTTCTACAAACTGTGTCCCTGCCTCCACTTCCTGCTCACTTTTATGAACAGGGAATATGCTAGTGCTTCCTTTAGCCTTTTTTTCAGATCTGACATATTCTTAGGATATCAACTGGGAACTTATAGTCAGGGCAAGCAGTGGATCAGCCAGTCCTTGGTGAATGGGTGGGGAGTCAGGTGTAGCTTACCATTCTGGGTTTTTCTCTGGGCATGAGATAGGCTTCCAGGAAACACTGCCATTCTGCTCACCCTTTTCTTCCACTAACTATCCCAAAATCCATGTTGGTCACATCCTGTGTGTCAGTCCTACCTTAGGCTGTACAAGGAACAGAAGATAGCTCACATGACCTGCCTTCTAGAACGTGTAGATGTTCCTCTTTGTCCCTCTGTTCATACTTCTCACCCATGCACAGATCTCTGCTCTGCTCATGCTCACCTTGGCAGGAGTTGGGTGTCTGTGCCTGCCTTTTGCAGCTCCAAGAAGGAGAGGACAAATGACTTTTGACTTCTGGCAGATCGCAGCCTAGTTTGAGTCGCTGAGAAGAACTAATTACCAAGCAAAGCAAGATGGAATATTTCCTTTCAGGGTCCCTCGTAACCATGATGCCAGCATTGGCAAGAGTTGGCTGACACATTCCCTGGCAACTACCTTCAGCTAGAGGCACAGGACTTTCTCTCTTTCATTCATGTGCATTTGGGCTAGCTGCACAATGCCAGTTGCCAGTCTCTGCTGTGTCTTATGCCTCCCACTACTACCCCTCCCCCATTTCACCTGGTGCCTGGTGGGTGTGCACAGGCATGGAGAAGTTTGGACTCACAAAACAGGGCCCTGTCTCCATAGATTGACAAGGGGCAGGAGCAGTTTACTTCTTTGTAAAACGGGCATAGATTTTTCTTGAATGAGGTCATGTGTGCACAGTGCCTGGGATGGGGTAGTGATAAGAGTTTCTAGAGTTTCATTCCTACAAGAGGCAGCAGCTGAAGTGCATGCTTCCCTTGATTGCTCTGAATCACTTCTCATGGCACACATTCCATAGAATGGACGGTGAGGTCACATGAACGCCGCACACAGGCACTCACAGGGTTGTCAGCAGGCCACAGAACATTGTCAGGGACACAAAAGCGTCCCACACTTGCAACACTATTTTCTCCTTCTGCCCTTTTCCTCCCATTTGTGAGTTTTTTTCCCTTACTCTTTCTTCTCTTGCTTGCTTAATTTTCCCTACCTGTAGTTATTTTTTGAACCAAGAGACCTGGCTTGCTACCACTCCTCTTTGTGATGTTAAAAAGAGGCCCTTTACCACTGCGGGCATGCTTTCCTCATGCATAGAAGCAGAAGGTGGAGCTCCAACTTAGGACAGTGAGAGCGGGGCAGATCTATTTGCAATGACCACCAAGGACCTGGAGCTTTCTCCAAACTGCCCTCACCAGCTCATCCAGGGTGGCTTTGGAGTTCTCCCAGGGATTCAGGACTCCAAATCACCACACTGCCTGACCACTGAGGTCAGCTCTGAGAATATATTTCTTTTTCTCTGCCACTCACAGTTGGCACCATAAGGACAGAAGGATAGCGGTTATGAGTCCCATGGCAAGTTGCTTGGGCAGTTTTCTTTCACTGTCTTTGAGTGTGTGCCACTTTTTGTGAGGCACACCTGTGCCAGCCCAGGGAGGGGACCTTGGCCAGCTCCCTGCTTTGCTCCAGCATCTGAACCCAGCCAAACAAGAGCTGTAAAGGTCTACAGGGCCAAAGAAGTGATGTCTGAAAACAATTGTGAGATCTTTAGATTTCCAAAGCATTTATCTTTCTAATTCTAAAAGGAGACTCTCTTAAAAAAAGAAAGAAAGAAAAAGGCCACTTGGGGGTGAATTTAAACACTGCACAATAACTCCATCATCACAGTGTGGTTGAGTCCACAATCCTGGGGTGAGCGTCAGGGCCAAAATACAATCAGTTAGATTATTTATCAAAAAATTGTTTCTTCTCATCCCCACATGGATTTGAAATGGCTCTCTAACACATTTTTAAAAATATGCTCTAGGTTCACGACCTCAGCTTTGAGGAATCATTCCATGTTCATCAGTTGACAGCATCAGTAACCACTCAGATCCAAAATGCCCTGTGCGTCAAACAGCCTGACTCAGACTCCACTTTGGGTGATTCTCCTGTGGGATGTAGACTGGGTTCAAACAGAGTTTTTCAACACTGAGCAAATTTCAGCAGGTAGGGCTAGGACAAATGATTAGTTTCTACAAAGGAGTGAATGGGAAGTTAATGTGGATACCCCAGAAGCTGCTGAGGTTTAAGAGCCTTGGTTTTAGTGAGAATTTCAGATGCAAGACCTATCAGGAGTATTTGCCTACTTCAGGAATGTGACTTAATCATATTGATTTTTTTTTTTTAAATATACACAAGCCTGGGAATCTGGGGAACAAGAGAGATGACACTGGTGACTTTCGCAAACTGTCCACAGGCATCCAAGCATGTGAATTTGTTCCAGAGGAGAAAATAGAACCTTGCAATGTTGTTCCCTTGGGAGTCAATGTGCAGATAACGGCCTGCCAAGACTCCTCAGGGGGCTACCGGGACCACAGCATTTGGAGGCCTCAGGTCCAGTCTGATGCATGAAGCATCATTAACCCTGTGACCTGCGGTCCTTGAAGCTCTTCATGATCCCAGCACCATGGTCAGAACTAATCTCTCCTACCCCAGAGTTTTGTTGATAGTTGGCTAACAGTACTTAGGAAATACATGCCTTTAACTATAGTTATTGTATTAATGAATGACCTTTAAAATTATAAATTCTTTGAGGATGTAGGCCACCATGCACATTTTTGCATCTTTTACATAGATGCCTTTTCACACAGTAGGTGTTATTAATTATTGATTGGTTGGCTTCCTGAATCTTGACACGTGTACCAATGTAGTAAAATTAATTAGTACCAGTCAGTTCTTTCAGAATTTATAATGGGCTACAGTTTTTGCTTCATGGCACAAAAATGATTATTGTCATTTATGTTAGAGTTAAAAAGATTTTTGTCTTTTTAATCTCATGAATTATATAACATTTCCATGGGGTGCATAAACACATCTCTCTTTGTCTCTTTGTGTTGATGCAATTCAGAGAATAGGCGACCAGTTTTCCCAGTACTCTGATCTGCTTGTCCTGCTGTGTCCCCACTTGGGATGGGAGTAAAATGTCATGGTGCACCAAGGGTGTTACAACTACTTAACTATGCCTAACTAGACCACATAACTGCATGTTGCCTGTGACTGGAAATTGAGGAGCTTAGGAGATTCCAGTTCAACATGTGTGTAATGGAACTTGTCCTCCCTCCCCTGCTCCTCTTCCCATGTACCTGGCCTTAGTGAATGACTCTGATGTTCTTCCAGATGTGTAAATCAGAAGCCTCAGAGACCAAGTGCATCCTCCTGCCCTTCAGCAGTCCCTATATCTCACTGGCCATCTTTTGTTCCTCTGTTCTGTCTTTCATCATCACCCCACTACCAAGATCCCAAGTCACCCACCTTTCATTCCTGGTTTCTCTGCTGACCCCTCTGTTTCCACGTTTTCCTCCTTCTGCCCCTCTACCAGAGTGACCTTTATAAATTACACTTTTAAAAAAATGTGTTGAGAGAGAGAAATGATAGGTCTCTCTCGTTGCACACACACAAAGACAGAGAGGGAGAGAGAGAGAGAGAGAGAGAGAGAGAGAGAGAGAGAGAGAGAGAGAGAGAGAGACATCAATTCGTTGTTCTATTTATTTATGCATTCATTGGTTGCTTGTTGTATGTGCCCTGACTGGGGATCGAACCTGCTACCTTGGCATGTCAGGATGTCACTCTAACCAACTGACCTACCCAGCCAGGGCTTATAAATTGCACTTTTGATCATGTTGCTCACCTGCTTACAACCCTTCCTGCAAGTCACACTAGCCTTTCTTGATCCAGTCCTGCCTCATTCTCTAGAACCTAGTTCACCACTCCCACCTCTGCAGGTACTGAACCCACAGTTCCTCTTTCCTCTGAGCTTTCATGTTTGCTTTTCTTTCTGAATTACAGGTGCACACACTTCACATGGCCAATTCCTATTAAACCTTGGGATTCACCTACATCATTCAGACCATCAGGTTGGATCCCACAGCACCCTCATCAAGCAGAACAACTGAAAGCTTCAGTTTATTGGCAGCTCATCTTAGCTGGTGACAATATGTTTCCTTTGCCATGACCCACTTTGTTTTGTTTATGAGATGTTACACGATGTGCAGATCCTTGTCCTGGCTTTATTCAGCAACTTGCTTTCCTTGGACGGGGATAGTGACTAATATTGAAGGTCAAGCTCTAGGTCTTAACACACTAACCCTAACCTTAAATATTTCTATACATGGCATGTTTACAATGGACATTAATTTATGGATGATAGAGTTAGACAGAGTCTTTTAGCTAATTAAGTAAAAAGGCACCACTCCACATCATCTTAGCCCCTTGGAAATAAAATACAAAAGGGGGAGAAAGAGGACACGATGGTCATTGGGGGTAAATCTCTTGAGGTTTCAGAGTTGAGATCTAGTGACTCAATAAAGGAAAGAATGAACTCTTCAATGGTCAGATGGTACTCAGTTCTGGCTGTGAGCAAGGAACAAAAGCACCCAGAGACTTGCCAAAGCTTTATCAGAGTGATGAACAGGAGGCAAGAATTCACCTTCCCTGAAGGTAAAAATGTCACCCTCCCTATGCATCCCCCAACTTTGTTACCTCTTTTGTAATAGAGAAAGTGGGGATAGGCAACCCCTGACTCCCAAATGGGTGAGGTCTGACCTGTCAGCAAGGTGATAACAACCAGAACCTGGGCCCCTGCCTGAAAAGTGGCAGTGCCTGTGACTCATTCTACTCAGGCAACGTTAGTCATTTCAAGGTAAAGTTGTGCCAGTTCAACACCCAGTAATATTTTCCAGTCAATGAGCATTAAACAGGAGATCACCAGTCATCTCTAGATTCTGCTTATAGCCCCAGCTCTGAGGGGCAAGCATCTTAAAGGGACTGGATGATGGCAAATAGCCACCTTCACTTCTAGCTAATCTGCCAGCTTACATACACCCCATGGGTCATCTACCAGCAGTTCAACCTCTGGGCACTAAACCAAGTGTGGGGGCTTTTACATACTCCGTGTGTTTCAGAGTTTAAAGAGTATATGCAACTGAACTAACATTTTAGAAAATGGTGTGATTGCTGTACAGGCTGAAGCTAAAACTAGAGGCCAGCATTTCACTGCGATATGAGCCATGGAAGCCTTCACACGAGCACTTCCATTAGAGGCAGTTCACAGCAGAGACAGCCGGGCTCAGCCCAGAACAGCCAGGGCTCTCAAAGCTTGCGTCCACAAGGGCAGCAGCCAGGCAAGGCTTTGAAAGGCCTGGCTTAGAATTTGGCACAGACACTGTGGAGGTTGTTCATGTTGCAAATTCAGCCATTCATGCAGGAACAAGGCAGAAAGGCAGTGTGTGGAGAGGGTCGGGTCTTGCTGCTAATTGATTTAGTCTAAGCTCTGATCTAGCCTCCTTTGGCTGGCACAACTGTTACTGTGAAGAGAGACTGAAACTAATCAAAGCTCTTTGTGTAAATGTGCCAAGCTGCAGAGACCAAACTCTCCTGCATAGGAAGGGTCATGTAAGAGCAAAATGGGAGTGTTTTGAGAGAAAGACAGCTGATGTAAAATGAAGAGCTGATGGAGAAGCACCGTGGCAGGAGATGGTGTATGTGCAACATGCGGCTTTCCACGGGAGCTGTGGTCATGGTAGCAACTGCCCTGGGCAGTCTGCAACTCATTCACTAAACCTTCAACCCCGCAGACCTACTCCTGTACCTTCCATTAAGTAATTTATTGAAATTTTCAAATAAGAATTAATGTTTCTTATACTTCCTTTCTGCTGTAAGATGCAGTAAAATGACTGAAGGGTTCGGTGTTGGGAGGGTGATATGAGAAAGAAGAAATACATAGATTGATTAGCCACCATTAATGGACTAGTTCAGGTTTGTCTTTTTTGGTCATTGTTTCCATTGCACTTTACTTTTATATGTAATTTTAACAAAAATCCTTGAAATAGGTTTTCTTATTTAGAAAAAATTCAGAAAAAATGAGTAATTCTAGGTCACCAATCTAAGCAAGAGATGAAAACAGATCTCAAACCATGGTCACAGATCTCCAAATCCAATGTTCTTTTCTGCAAAACATACCATCTTCTGTTGGAAAAGCATACAGATCATAGGGATAGAACATTTCTTTTTCAAGATTATTTGGTACCACATGTGCATCTACCTTATTGCCTCAGGGTGTCTATGGTATCTGGCCAGAATGTTAGTGCCTCTATAATTTCAGGTCCACTATCTGGGGCAAGCTGTAAAAGAAGGCTTTTGGATTGGGCTGCTGGTGGTGAAGAGAAAACCCATAGGTGTTAGGATTATAATATTCACATATCTACCTTTGCTAAGCAATTGCTATGCATCAGACATTCCAACATGAGCACCTTGAAACAGGGGCTCCAGCCAAGGGATGCCAACAGCCACAGACACAGTCCCTGTCCTCAAGGAAACCACAGACTCACAGGAAGATGAGCTGTACACATGGGCTTCTCCCACCTGCTCCAACCCCACACCTCACTGAGGATATCTGGAGATGGATCTCAAGATAAGCATTGTTTTACAAGACACAGAGGTCATCCTGATGTTAACTCAACATTGGCAAGTCCTGGAAGGGCACATGGAATGTGATGGGAGGACCCAGGGGGGGCAGTTTGGCATCCAGATTGTGGAGAAGAGTGCACAGGAGTTAAGTAATGAAGTCATTCACTCATGCATTCGGCAGGTATTTATTGAGAGCTTGTAACATGTCAGCCACTCTTTTTGTTGCTGGGACTCTGGTGGTGAATGAAACAGATCAAGAAAATGCCTGTTCTCACAGAGATGATGGGTCTTGATTTCCTTGACTAGGATCAGCTTATTGGAGAGGTGAGAGAGGGAAAGAGAGTTACATATTCAATGTGAAATTGAGGGCACCACAGCTTTGTCACTAAGAAATGGCAGAGCTAAGGTAGAAACACAGGCTTTCCTGACCCCTCTCTGTGCTGTCACATAGGGACTAGCAAAGGGTGGGTCACAGATCACTGGCAAAAACTGTGGACGCTGGCCAAATGTTGTGGTTGTGAGTTTGGTCCTTCAGCTGTTTCCTTTACTAACAGCTTTCTGGAGAGACAATGGTTACAAATGCATTTATGACTTGGTCAGCACTTTTATCATCAGCTTCCAGGCCTATCAGGTAGAGATACTCATCTACACAAATAAAAGAACTCCTGTAAGGAACTCAAGGCATTTTAGAAGACACAACCAAGTCTGTAAGACAAGGCAAAGCAAAGTATAACAACACCACCCCCAACAAAAACTAATTGTGTAAGCATTCTCTGTTATGCAAAACTGAAATTAAGAATGAAAATTTGGCAACTATACTAGAAAGGGCATAGAGTTTATAGTGTATTATTTTCAGAACAAACCATAAAAGGAAACATGCACATTCATTGGGTTTCTTAGTTATGATATCCCAGACCAAGACTGAAATTCCTGTGGTAACCAAAGGAAAAAGAAATCACTATCCTCAGTTAGCTAGAGGAGTACAGCATTGGATAAATTGGTACTTTCCAGCAATTTCTTTCTTTCAATTCTATACTGATTGGAGGAAAAAGTACAATTTGTTAAGAAAATTCTGAACAACCTGGTTTCTGAGGGAAACTAAGATAACACACATACATACCTACCCATAAGTACTTCCATTCCAAGAGAAAGAAAACAAACCCCAAATGTTTGTAATGGTAACAATGGTTAGTTTTATTTCACAGCTGATAACAATTTTCCTTTCATAGGTAGAAGCTGCAAAACCAGGTTTGTATATTACTTCCTCCTCAGTGGATGAGTAACTTAATGGATTTTCCTTCTACAACAGCTGCTTCTGCCATCCTGCTGGTGATCACTCAGCCCTCATGGGCTTCCCTCCACTTCAGTCCATCTTCCCAAAGACACACTCTAGATTTCATCATCTCTGCAACTCCCATATTATTTTGCTGCCCCCTTAGTTCTTCTCCTCTTCCTCCTAATATTCCTTCTGTACATCTTCAACAGAAGCCTCAATTTCTAGACTCCTTTGCCTCCCAATCTGTTATCCTTCCCTTCATCCCTGTTCAGTAGAGCTGTTCATAAATCACTTAGGCTTCTCTCATCCTGCACTGCTGTTCTTTGACTTTAGAATGTCCTTCTCCTATCTCACCTCTCTACCAAGCTGATCCTAGTCAAGGAGATCAAGGCCCATCATCTCTGTGAGAACAGGCATTTTCTTGATCTATTTTATTTACCACCAGAGTCCCAGCAACAAGAAGAGTGGCTGATGTGTTACAAGCTCTCAATAAATACCTGCTGAATGCATGAGTGAATAAATGAGTGAATGACTTCATTACTTAACTCCTGTGCACTCTTCTCCACAATCTGGATGGCAAGCTGCCCCCCCCGGGTCCTCCCATCACATTCCATGTGCCCTTCCAGGACTTGCCAATGTTGAGTGAACATCAGGATGACCTCTGTGACATCTAAAACAATGCTCATCTTGAGATCCATCTCCAGATATCCTCAGTGAGGTGTGGGGTGGGGGCAGGTGGGAGAAGCCCATGTGTACAGCTCATCTTCCTGTGAGTCTGTGGTTTCCTTGAGGACAGGGACTGTGTCTGTGGCTGTTGGCATCCCTTGGCTGGAGCCCCTGTTTCATAAGTGCTTCTAAATTGACTCACAAATGACTCCAAGGTGGCTCTGGGGCAGTCCTTCACTCTAGTGTGAGTGCCTGTCTGCATCTGTTCAGCCCTTCATTTCCCAAGAGACTTAGACTCAAATGCTTCTACATGAGAAGTGTGCTAGTCAGGGTGTGGAGAGTCAGATATGAAACCTCATTGTCACTTGAAAGCATAAGATAGTCACACAGCTGTATGCGTGGGACCAAAATGGCACTGAGACTAGAGCATGATGTGCCTCACTGCTGAATCCATCCCTCCTAATGTGATTTGCTCAAGGAGTTGGATTTGTCAAGGCTCTTGGCTCTTTGGCTTCAGGCAAATGCTCTTATTCACCCAGCAGTGCAGAGACTAGACACAGGGCCTAAGTCTGTAGGAGGGGAGTGGCAGCACTAATGGGGGCAACCTAGGAAGGCCCCACTCCCCCATGTATCTTTTAGGCCTCCTTAAACTTCAGAAGTGGGGGTGATGGTGTGACCTAGTCCTGGAGGTTTGGTAAAGTCACTGTCTGTTCAGCTACACTGGGCATATCAATAGGAGGTCAGTCCTGGTTTTGTTACTAAGAAGAAAGAGTCTTGTCAACAGGAGGCTGATCCTTTAGTGAGCAGCTTCAAGGACAGGGATGGCTGAAAAGAGGTTTTGTGGCGTGACAAAGCCTTTGAGACTCCAAACCTGTTAAGAACTAGTTAAAGATGGAAGAAACTGAAAATTAGAAATTGGCTTTTGGCACCTCTTAGTTTCCCCAGCTGAGCACAGCCACCAGGAGCCTTTATTGCTCCTCCAAGGTCAGCAGTGAGTGATGGAGCCAACAGGGAGGGAGCTGATGATGGAGAACAGGGGAGGGGAGGAGGGGAAAAAGGCCAGGAAGGGAATGACAAAACCCAGGCAAGTCTGTTCCCAGGGGCTGAGGCTCTGGAAAACAAATTTGGAAACATTATCCCATAAGATCTCTATTAAAGACACTAAGCCCAGAGGCCCAGAGGGACCACTGAAGAGAGGAGGCCAGTGCGAGGGATCTCAGAGACTGCACTATTCCAGTAAAATCAAAACAGCATGAAAGCAAGAGCTCAGGAAGAGATAAGGGCTTACACAAAGCTCATAGCCATGTGAACAAGAGGGAATCTCTAACATTCTTGAAGTCCCTGTAGAAAAGAGGTTTGTTCAACTTAATAATAAACTGTGAAAACCTGAATTGCAGTCTGGGGTCTCTGTTGAAGCATAAAAATTCAAAAATTCAACCACAGGCTATTTGAAGAACCTGCACATGACCTTGTTTCACACTGTTGTGGAGCAGGCAGTGCGTGTGAGCCCCACAGATCCTGAGGTGTGATTGCACCCTGAAATGCCAGGCATTTGTGAGTTCAGGGGATTCGGAATTCACTGATGAAGTAAGCTCTTAGTGCAATTCAAAAAGTAAACATGAACTAGCTGTATTTGTATTGCACTTTTTCATTTAGTGGTAAAGCTTTTTCATCTTGGATTGGATTTCAATTGCTCCCTGGGCAGTTGCCATTCAGTTTGAAATAAAAATTAAAAATTAAGCAGAGAAGACTTTAGGTAGCTCAAAATAATAGAGGTGAGAGATACGATCAAGAAGGAAGCTGTGGGTGTATGTGGGCAGGTCCCTGGGTGCTAAGGGGATGCATGGGTCAGATAGCAGGTCAGGCACTGATGTTTTATGCCAAACATAATTTATGCTGAACATTCAAAAAGCTGCTTCCTGGAAGAGCATGGTTGACATCAAGATTCCAAGGTGCTAGGGACAAAATACGGGCTCTCCAGAAGAAGTTTTTCAAATTTTTCAGGTTAGAAAGTAAATTTTAATAGTAGGCAGGGGGAAAGTCCTTTTGGGGGTTTTAGAATAAGCAGAAATGCTGAAGGAGACCCACTGAAGCTCACCATCTACCTCCTGTGGCACCAATTCTTATTAACATAAGCAAGTGTTCTCTGCTTTTGTCAGAATTGATGCTATACAGCATTGCATTATTTTGGGGGGAGGATTTGGTGGCCTGTGGCCCTTTAGAACCAGGGAAATAGGAAGATTCTTGTACATGGAGAGCTCAAGAAATGAGCACAAGACCCACGTCCCTGAGCCCTGGGGAGAAGGCACTGTTACTGGGGTGCTGATGCTGCCCAGAGCCTTTAATTTTCTCAGACTTTTATCTGGCACCACAGCCCATGGGAGCCAAAGCTTCATCCAGCCTTTCTAAATGGCTTATGAAATGTGGCCATGACATCAATATGGTCTCCTCCTAAAGGTATGTTATGTGACAGTCTCAGCTTCACTGTACAGGGTGGCCTCTGGGATGGAGTTTGGAGATCCAGCCAACTAGCCATATTGGCTTACTTCTGTGAAGCATGCTGGTTCCTTCCCTCTTGTCCTGGGCTACTGTTGTCCTTGTTATTGAGGTGTTGAGGAAGAGAGGTGAGAATGGTGAGCTCCTGCCCTTCCTTCGTCCTCTGCCTAAACATCACCCAGGAGATTCAAAGTTTGTAGGTATTGCCCTTCTGATCATACACAGGATTCATCTGTTGGTGTGAGGATAATTGAACAGAAACCCAAATGACAACAGTTACTATTACTCAGAAAACTGGGAAACTGAAGGAGGGGAAGATACTGGTAGAGGAGAAGACAGATTAGAAAAAATGAATTGAATTAGGATAATTCTAGATGCTGTAAAGATATAAACTCTTAAATTTTAATATCTTAACACCAGAGATATTTATTTCTATCTCCTGAACAGTCTGATCAGGTATTCCTAGGTGATAGAAGACTTGTCACAGTGGTTGAACTATTTTGTGGTTCAACAACCCTGAGAGCTTTGGAGAAAGAGAGGGTATAGAGAAGTCATTCTCACTACTTGAATGCCTCGTATTGGAAGTAACTTACATCATTTCCACTCACAGTCCTGTTCCAGTTCTTTATTGATGCATGACAAATAACTACAACTTAGAAGCTTACAACAATGACAATATTTGTTTTGCTCATAAATTTGCCATTTGGATAGGGCTCAGTGGGGACAGCTTGTCTGTGTTCCACTGGTGTCCCCTGGGCTGGCTTGAAGGCTGAGGACTGGAGTCATTGGCCAACTCACCCCCTATAGCAAGACTGGCATCTGCTTGTACATCAGCTATGACTGTAGCCAGCACACCTACACCGGATTTCAGCTGCTAGGCTGACTGCCTCAGGGCATGGTGGCTGTATTTCAAGGGTAAGTGTCCTAAGAGGACTGGGCAGAAACTGTATCACCTTTTATAGATTGGCCTGATAAGCTTATCAAAAAGGAGAGAACAGAGACCCTACTATGTGATACAGGAATGCAGCATCACATGATAAGACTGAACAAAATGGGACCTATTGGTGTGGCCATCTTAGACAGTACAGTCTCTAGAATTCCACTGGTGAGAACTAGTTGCATGAGGCCACTAGATGCAAGATGAGCTTAGGAAATATAGCCATAGTTGGGCAGCCACTTCAAAGTGACAGTGATGGCAGAAAAGCTCACATTTTGGTTATAGTTAGCATCCTATGTCACATGCAATAAAGAACTGTTTTATTTCATGAATGGGCCCATTGTAATACTCCCTGGTCAAATGGAGACGTCAGCAAAGACATTTTGTAGGAAGTTGGCAGAAGAAGCAATATCATGCTGTGAGCAATTGAAGTTCTGCTTGAAGAGCAAGTGTGGCCATGTGGTACCCAGACAACATTCTGGCACTGTGCACCTTTAACACATTCTGGTGAATGCAACCAGGCCAGATAGACCTTAGGCTCAATTTGGTAGCTGCAGAAACAGGGCAAAGTGTGGCCTGTGGTCACAGGTTCTGCCCTTACCAGCTGTTCTCTCTGCATGTCCTCTGGTCCCTTTACCCCTACAGCTTCACTGATTCCCTATGGAAGTAACACACTGCAAAGATAAACATAAGGCTCTAGAATATGTGTTCATCCATCCATTTATTTTAATAAATTGAATGAGCGTCTACTATGTGCCAGTCACTGTGCTGAGTGCTGGAGAGGGCAGGATTGTCCCAGGGCAGGATTTGTCATGTGCTCCTCTGCAGAGAGGTCAGATGGGTGGGTAACAAAGAGGCTAGTGACTCCCATAACATACTGATGGCTGTGTCAGTTAACCTAATTAAACTGTTTAACTGGTAAACTTCATGTTCCCTATGTTAGATGTGTAAATCAGTAACAAAAGATAAAATGATAGGAATATCTTTGCTGTACACTTATTTGGGGGCAATTAATTATAACAGTATGGAATGGCATTTGTGCCTTGGAACACAGAGGCAGCTGGAGAAATTAGGTATGTACTGCAGCAAATGATTTGCATTTAATTGTCACTGGCATTTGTTTATTGTTTAGGGTCCTGGCAGACAAGCTGCCTTGTGTCAGCCAGATCCTTAAGCACAATACAAAGTTACCCTCTGAGTGTTTCGGAGCTGCTGACTGAATTTGTAACAAGTTGGAATTTTGGTATACCAGAAATGGCCTTCTCAGAATAAAGACAAACCATGAAAAGAAATGTCAAAATTGAGAATGGAGAAAATCGCTGGGTGCTTTTGGAAATGCTTGTCCCCACCCACTCTTGAAAAACAAAATCCAGGCCCTCTTTCATCCTCCCTTTCAGCTGTAACAGTACAACTAAAGCATGCTTTTCCTAACTGGCAGAGAATGAGTGATGTTTCACAAAAAGCACATCAGAGTTGGGATGACCTCGTAGGAAGACTGTAACTGGAAAATGAAGAATGCAGCTCAGGCCCTTGCTGGTTTTGATGCCTGTCAAAGGAGAGGACTCCACTGGCTACTGAGGGAGATTCACCCTTGTTTTTGTAGGAAGTTGGAAGCTACCACACAGGGTATGCCTTGTTTGAGTATATAAGATCTGGCCATAACATCAAAGGTCTTAAAGATTATTCATAAGCAAGGCTTCTGCATTCAACTGTGTGCTGTTCCTTGCAAAGTACTTATCTTGGGTTGCTCTAGACTAAAGCTATGCCATTACTCAAACTATGCCTGAAATTCCTCTTCAGAGACTGAAGCATATTCTTTTGAATATTTTAGCTCTAAAATAATTTAGAGCTAAATCTGGGGAATAAGATGGATATGCAATCTGAGTCTAATATGGATGTGTGTATGTGTGTGTAATCATAAAAGACAATTACTTATGTGGATTTTAAGCTGGCTCTGAAGGGATTTCTTGATCAGTGCTACTTAAATTACTTGAAAGATATTGTCATTGCAGAAATATATTCTTGCATAATGTCTCCCATGCTTATTTGGCCATGGGATCCTTTCTTTGTGTATATGTGTGTGTACATATATTTCCATCCATCCTCACCTGGGGACAATTTTTTCATTGCTTTTAGAGAGAGAGGAAGAGAGAGAGAGAGAGAGAGAGGAACATTGATGTGAGAGAGAAAGAGTGATCGGTTGCCTCTTGTACATGCTCGCACTCCAACAGGGATCCAACATGGACCAAGCAATCTAGGTATGTGCCCTGACTGGGGATTGAACTTGCAACCTTTTGGTTTATGGGATGACGTTATGACCGACTGAATCACACCAGCCAGGGTTCTTTGTATATTTTTTATTAACAGCTCATGGAACCACAGTTCCTAAGAAACATCCTTTGGGAAATGCTGAACCTCAGCAACCATAGAGAAAAGGACATGCAGTAATACTCAGGAGGACAGTAGAGTCTAATGGCAAGACAAGGTAAGTTGACCTGATATTTCTCTTTTTTCTCTCCCAATGTGCCATTAAAGGAATAAAAAAGATATAAACTTTCAAAGGCAGTAGAAGACAATAGTGGGCAAAGGATTACAACAAATTCCTGGGAAATGATAAGCTCCTGTTGGGGACAATAATGTAGGAGAGTACAGAGAATTAAAACCTAGATTCCTGGGAAGAGATGCAGTGGAGAGGTGATCCGATTTCCCCTCAACATCCACGGAGGGTCAGGCTGAGAGAGATAAGATGTTGCTTTTAAACATGGTTGGTTAGATGAGATGCTGTTATGGATTAAATATTTGTGCCTTCCCCCCACCAATTCTTATGCTGAAACCCTAAACCACTGATGTGATGGTTTTAGGAAGTAAGGCCATTTGGAGGTAATTAAAATTAGATGAGGTTGTGAGGGTGGAGACTTCCCAGTTGGAATAAATTCCTTTATGACAAAAGAGCTTTCTTCTCTCTGCTCTCTGCCATGTGAGAATAGGCAAGAAGCCAGCAGTCTGTACCTGGAAGAGGGCTCTCACCAGAACCCAACCATCCAGGCACTCTGAGCTTAGACTTTCAGCCTCTAAAACTGTGAGAAATAAATTTCTGTTGTTTATAAGACGTTCAGTGTAATGCATTCTGTTTCAGCAGCCTAACCTAAGACAGGTACTATAATAGGAAATCCAATAGAAAGTCTACACTAAAGAAGGGTAGGTCCCTCTCTTATGTGCCCTTCTTCCATTGAAAACTAGTTCATTCTTCTTTGGTGAAATTGAACCTAAGAGGCTCTGAATTACAGGACATCTGACAAAGACATAAAGGGTGGGAAAGAAGAAAGACACACCTGAAAAAAAGGAGATTAAGTAAATGCATTTATAATGAATGATGGGCTCAAATACTCCCCTTCCTCTATCCTGCTTCCATAGTACAGGTAGCCAGGATAATGTCCCCAAAGCAGGAAGCTGAATGACAGATGATTCCTCTAAGGAGGAATTTGAGGGCCCCAGAAACATGTTTGCATGTATTAATGTTGGGGATTCTTTTCTTAAAATGGCTGCATTGCCATTTTATTATCTTAGAGCAGTGATTTTCAACCTTTTCTATCACATGGCACATATAAACTAATTACTAAAAATCTGTGGCACACCAAAAATATAGATTGTGTTTTTTGCCAATCTGACAAAAATAAGTATAATTTTCATTGATTCACAAAATAGAATAATAATAGTAATTACCTACACTTTTTGTTTCAAAGTAATTTTTTTTTTTAAATCAGGGGCCAGTACTTGTACATAAGAACAGCTGATGCTAAGAATTAACCAGTCAGACACAGCCTTGTTATGTGATGTGACCAATAAGATGCAGCTCTATCATATGACCTATACATTTATGGTTTGAGGCAGGACATTCACATGGAATGGCTATTGTGTTGGCTGTTGTCATTTTTTAATTTGACAATCTAAGGGAAAAGAGGTCAGTGCCCTGACTAACCAGGTACTGCATGTTTTAAAAATTCTTGCAGCATACTGGTTGAAAATTACTGTCTTAGAAAAAACGCCACTATTTTGTTCTGTCCATCATCACTCTTTCAGTGAGTCCCAGTCAGGTTTTTAGCAGTTCACCTTTAAATGTGAATAAATGCTAAAGCTTAGCAAGCATTTAAGGAAAACCTCCATCATGAAAGACTAAAAGAAGAACAAAGACATAATGCAAGGGACAGAAAAAAATTTAAAAAATCAAACAAACCTGCAATTAATATATTTGCAAGATGAAAGGTACTATTTTATCTATGAAACTAGAATACATTACTATCAAACAGAATAAGACATGCACCAAAAGTGCAGACAACCAAAGGGAAATATAGATAAATTGAATTAAACTTCATCAAAAGTTTTATGTATCAAAAGATGCTATCAGAGAGTATAAAAACAACCCACAGAATGGTCAAATATATTTGCAAATCATAAATCTGATAAAATAATATCCAGAATATATAAAGAACTCATAAAAATTCAACAACAACCCCAAACCCTACCAACCCAGCTTAAAAAAGGGCAAAGTATTTCAATAAGCATTTCTCCAGATTAAACATATAAATGTCCATTGCGCACATGAATAGTTACCTAACATCACTAAAGTAGGGAAATGCAAATCAAAACCACAAAAAGAAAATATTTCATACCCTTTAGAATGACTACTCTTTTAAAAAGGAAATTCAGAAGATAAGTGTTGGTTAGGATGTAGAGAAATTAGAACTCTTGTGCATTTAGGAAGGTAAAATAGTGCAGCTATTGTAGAAAACATTATGAATGCTTCCATTCAAATTAAACATAATTACCATATGATACCAGAAGCAATTCCACTTCAGAATATATACACCCCCAAACTAAAAGTTATGGCATAAACATGTTTGTACACCAATGTGTTCAAAGATATTTGTACACCAATGTTCACAGCAGCATTGTTTACAATAGCTGAATGGTGAAAAAAACTCAAATGTCCATCAGCACATGAGTGAGTAAACAAATGTGGCACATCCATATGATGGAATATTAGTCAGTCTTAAAAAGGAATGGGATTCTGATACATGGTATAACATAGATAAGCCTTGAAAACATTATGCTAGGTGATACAAGGCAGACACAAAAGGATAAATAGTGTATGATACTGCTTGCATGAGGTATCTAGCGTAGTCAAATACATAGACAGAAAGTAGAATGGTGGTTACCAGGGGCTGTTGGGGGTGGGGTAGGGGATGAATGAGGAGTTGTTTAATGGGCATAGAATTTCAGAATGGAATGATGAAAAAGTTCTAGAGATGGATAATGGTGGTGGTGGTTCAACATTGTAAATGTACTTAATGTTATTGAAGTGCACATTTAAAAATAGTTAAAATGGAAAATATTTGTGTTATATGTATTTTCATATAATACTTTTGAAAAGAAAAAAGGAAGAGCACAAGAAAAAGAATATGAAAATTAAAATGAGGATGTTCCCTTTTTCCATATATTATTAGAAAAACTAGAAGGGAAATAAGATAATATTCCAGAAACAAAAGGATAAAAGGACAGAGGGAGAAAAGGAAATGAAGAACTAGAAAATTACAACCTGAATCACAAAGCTGAACATCTGACTGACAGGATTTACATAAACAGAAAATAGAACAAGTGGAGTACACAGAATCATCAAAGGATAAATGTAAGAAAATTTCCCAGAACTAAAGGACATGTGTCTAGACTAAAAGGATGACAGCGAACTCAGAACAATATACTGAGGAGTAAAGAAAGGCTCACACGGAGGCACAGTGTCATGGAACTTGGGACAGTAAAATTACCCCAAAAGATTCCAGAAAATGGGTCACTCACAAAAGATTGGGAATGCAAACAGCATTGGGCTTCTCAGTTGCAACATTGTAAACCAGAAGACAATGGATCAAGGCCTTCACTATGCCCAGGGAAAATTATTTCCAATTCTATGCTCAGCCAAATAATCATTAAGAATACACTGGGAATATTGTTGCATCCCACATTGAATTCTTGGAAGAGTATTTATTTCCTAGGGCCCTGCTCTGAACACTGATCAGACAAAGAAATATTTTTTACTATCACACACTTAAAAAAAAATTTTTTTTTTGCATTTTTTTATTGCCGTTCAAGTACAGTTGTTTCCATTTTCCTACAACCACTCCCCTCCGCCCAACCCATTCCCACCTCCCACCATCAATCCTTCCTCATTTTGGCTTTGTCCCTGGGTCGTTTATATATGTTATATAAAAGACTTCCCCTTCTTTCCCTAATTATCCCTCTCCCCTCGCCCCTCTAGTTACTGTTCGTTTATACTTTATTTCAATGTCTCTGGTTATATTTTGCTTGCTTGTTTGTTTTGTTGATTAGGTTCTACTTATAGGTGAGATCATATGGTATTTGGCTTTTACCTCCTAGCTTACTTCACTTAGCATAATGCTCTCCAGATCCATCTGTGCTGTCATGAAGGGTAGGAGCTCCTTCTTCCTTTCTGCTGTGTAATATTCCATTGTGTAAGTGTACCATGGTTTTTGGATCCACTCATTTACTGATGGGCACTTAGGATGCTCCCAGCACTTGGCTATTGTAAATTGTGCTGCTATGAACATTGGGGTGCATAGGTTCTTTTGGATTGGTGTTTCAGGATTCTTTTTTTTCAAACATTTATTTTATTTTATTTTTAAGTATATTTTATTGATTATGCTATTACACTTGTCCCACATTTCTCCCCCCTTTTATTCCCCTTGGTCCTGCACACCCTCTCCCACCAGTATTCCTCCCACTTTAGTTCATGTCCATGGGTTGTACATCTAAGTTATTTGGCTTCTCCATTTCCTATACTGTTCTTAAATTCCCCATGTCTATTTTGTACCTACAATTTGTGATTCTTATTCCCTGTACCTTTTCCCTTATTCTCCCCCCTCTTCCTCCCCACTGATAGCCCTCTATGTGATCTCCATTTCTGTGATTCTGTTCCTGTTCTACTTGTTTGCTTAGTTTGTTTTGTTTTTGTTTTTTAGCTTCTGTTCTTGAGAGTTGTGAGTTTGTTGTCATTTTACTGTTCATATTTTTGATCATCTTCTTTTTCTTCGATAAGTCCCTTTAACATTTCATATAATAAGGGCTTGGTGATGATGAACTCCTTTAATTTGTTTGGGAAGCACTTTATCTGCCCTTCCATTCTAAATGATACCTTTGCTGGATAGAGTAATGTTGGGTGTAGGTCCTTGCCTTTCATGACTTTGAATACTTCTTTCCAGCCCCTTCTTGCCTGCAAGGTTTATTTTGAGAAATCAGCTGATAGTCTCATGGGAACTCCTTTGCCCAGATAATGTAAAGTTAAAGGTGTTCATCATCACCAAGCCCTTACTATATGAAATGTTAAAGGGATTTATCTAAAAAAAGGAAGATGTTTCAGGATTCTTAGGGTAGAATCCCAGGAGTGGAATTGCCAGATCAAAAGGCAGTTCTATTTTTAGTTTTTTGAGGAAATTCCACACTGTGTTCCACAGTGCCTGCACCAGTCTGCTTTCCCACCAACAGTGCACTAGGGTTCCCTTTTCTCCACAACCTCATGACCACTATTATTTGTTGATTTGTTTGTGATATCCATTCTGACTGGTGTGAAGTGGTATCTCATTGTGGTTTTAATTTGCATCTCTCTGATGGCCAGTGATGCTGAGCATCTTTTCATATGTCTCTGGGCCCTCTGTATGTCCTCCTTGGAGAAGTTTCTGTTCAGGCCTTTGCTCACTTTTTAATTGGATTGTTTGTTTTACTGGAGCAGAGTCATGTGAGTTCTTTATATATTTTGGAGATCAGACCCTTTCTGAGGTATCATTGACAAATATATTTTCCCATATGGTTGGTTCCCTTTTCATTTTGCTTTTGTTTTCTTTAGCTGTACAGAAGCTTTTTATTTGATGTAGTCCCATTTGTGTATTCTTTCCATTATGTCTCTTGCTCTTGGGGACATATTGGTGAAAGTATTGCTATGTTGAATATCTGATATTTTCCTGCCTATCTTCTTCTGTAGGACTTTTATGGTGTTGTGACTAACACTTATGTATTTTATCCATCTTGAGTTTATTTCTGTGTATGGTGTAAGTTAGTACTTGATTTTTTCTTGTTTTTTTTTGCATGTAGCTGTCCAGATCTCCCAACACCATTTGTCAAACACTTTTTAAAAGTGTTTTTGGCTTCTGGCCAAGATGGAGGCGTAGGTAAACACACTGTGCCTCCTTGCACAACCAAAAGAAGGACAACGACAATTTAAAATAGAAAAAACAACTAGAACTGACAGAAAATTGAACTATATGGAAGTCCAACAACCAAGGAGATAAAGAAAGAACATTCATCCAGACCGGTAGGAGGGGCAGAGAAGGGCAGCCAGGGTGGAGAAGACTCACACATGGTGGCAGCTGGCAGACCCAGCGAGGTGGTGGATTGTAGATCGGGGTGGGCCAGGCTGCAGCTAGCAGACCCCACAAGGTGGTGGCTGGCAGACCCTGTGGACGCACATTTGTGCATAGATAAACCGGGAGGTACAGGGGGAAGGGAATCAAACCGCACAACACAGGGCTCCAGTGCTGGGAAATAAAGCCTCAGATGTCTGATTGAAAACACCCATGGGGGTTGAGGCAGCAGCGGGAGAGACTCCCAGCCTCACAGGGGAGGTCATTGGAGAGACCCACAGGGGCCTAGAGCGTGCACAAGCCGACCCATTAGGGAATCAGCACTGGAGGGGCCCAATTTGATTGTGAGTAGCAGAGGGAGTGACTGAAATCCAGCAGAGAGTGGAGCAGGTGCCATTGCTCCCCCTCGGCCCCTCCCCCACGTACAGTGTCACAGCACAGCAACCAGCATTACCCGGCCCTGGTGGACACATAAGGCTCGGCCCCTTTACATAACAGGTGTGCCAAGACAAAAAAAAAAATGGCCAAAATGAAAGAACAGATCAAAGCTCCAGAAATAATTCAACTAAGCAGCAAATGGATAGCCGACCTATCAGAAGCACAGTTCAAAACACTGGTAAACAGGAAGCTAACAGAATTGGTTGAATTTGATCGCAAATTAGATAAAAAAATGAAGGCTATGCTAATAGAAACAAAGGAAAATGTACAGGGAACCAACAGTGCTGGGAAGGAAACCAGGACTCACATCAATGGTGTGGACCAGAAGGAAGAAAGAAACATCCAACCAGAAAAGAATGAAGAAACAAGAATTCGGAAAAATGAGGAGAGGCTTAGGAACCTCCAGGACACCTTGAAACGCTCCAACATCCAAATTATAGGGGTACCAGAAGGAGAAGAGGAAGAACAAAAAATTGAAAATGTATTTGAACAAATAATGAGGAAGAACTTCCTAATCTGGCAAAGGAAATAGACTTCCAGGAAGTCCAGGAAGCTCAGAGAGTCCCAAAGAAGCTGGACCCAAGGAGGAACACACCAAGGCACATCATAATTACATTAGCCAAGATGAAACAGAGGGAGAGAATCTTAGAAGCAGCAAGAGAAAAGGACACAGTTACCTACAAAGGAGTTCCCATAAGACTGTCAGCTGATTTCTCAAAACAGACCTTACAGGCAAGAAGGGGCTGGCAAGAAGTATTCAAAGTCATGAATGGCAAGGGCCTACATCCAAATTTACTGTATCCGGCAAAGCTATCATTTAGAATGGAAAGGCAGATAAAGTGCTTCTCAGATAAGGTCAAGTTAAAGGAGTTCATCATCACCAAGCCCTTATTATATGAAATGTTAAAGGGATTTATCTAAGAAAAAGAATATCAAAAATATGAACAGTAAAAATGACAGCAAACTGACAGTTATTAACAACCACACGTAAAACAAAAACAAAAGCAAATTAAGCAAATGACTAGAACAGGAACAGAACCACAGAAATGTAGATCACATGAAGGGTTATCAACAAGGGAGTGGGAGGGGGAGAGAGGGGGAAAAGGTACAGAGAATAAGTAGCATTAATGGTAGGTAGAAAATAGACAGGGGGAGGGTAAGAATAGTATAGGAAAGGTAGAAGCCAAAGAACTTATAAGTATGACCCATGGACATGAACTATAGGGGGGGAATATGGGAGGGAGGGGGTGGGCAGAATGGAGTGAAGGGGGGGAAATGGGACAACTGTAATAGCATAATCAATAAATATATTTTTTAAAAAGTGTTTTCAAGATGCTCAGCATCACTAGCCATCAGAGAGATGCAAATTAAAACCACAATGAGATACCACTTCACACCAGTCAGAATGGCCATCACAAACAACAACAAACATCGGAGAGGACGTGGAGAAAAGGGAATCCTAGTGCACTGTTGATGGGAATGTGGACTGGTGAGGCCACTGTGGAAAATGATATGGAATTTCCTCAGAAAACTAAACATGGAACTGCCTTTTGACCTGGGAATTCCACTGCTGGAATTCTATCCTAAGAACCCTGAAACACCAATCCAAAAGAAGCTATGCACCCTAATGTTCATAGGAGCACAATTTACAATAGCCAAGTGCTGGGAGCAAACTAAGTGCCCATCACTAAATGAGTGGATCAAAAACTGTGGTACATTTACATGATGGAAAACTACGCAGCAGAAAGAAAGAAGGAGCTCCTACCCTTTGAGACAGCATGGATAGAACTGCAGAGCATTATGCTAAGTGAAATAAACCAGGTGGTAAAGGCAAATACCATGTGATCTCACCTTTAAGTGGAACCTATCAACAAAACAAACAAGCAAGCAAAATATATCCATAGACATTGAAATTAAGAACAAATTGACAGTGACCAGAGGGGAGGTAGGAGGGGATAATGGAGGGAAAAAGGGGAAGGGTTTTCAGGAACAACTATAAAGGACACATGGACAAAACCAAGGGGCAGGGTGGAATCAGGGGAGGGAGATATGGATGGCTGGGGTTGGGGGGAGTAGAGTGGGGAAAAGGTAGACAAGTGTACTTTAACAACAATAAACAAAAGCATTTTCAGTTCATCATTTTTTTTAAATTTCACTTTTATTTAGGTAAAATGGGCATGTAAAATTGTAAGATATTTAAAGTGTACATTATGTAAATAGAAAAAAAAAGGAAACAAAATGTAACTAGAGACATTGAAGTTAAGAACAATCTAACAATGGACAGGGGGGAGTGGGGAGGGGACAGTGAGGAGAGGGGATTACAGGAACTACTATAAAGGACACATGGACAAAATCAAGGGGGAGGGTGGAAGTGGGGGAGGGACGGGGGTTTGGCTGGGGTGGGGTGGAGGGATGGGGAGAAAAGCCACACAACTGTAATTGAATAACAATGAAAATTTTTTTAAAAAGTGTACATTATGATGATTCGATATATGTATACATTGGGGTCATCTGCCTTTAGGACAGTATTAGAGAGTTGGCATTGTTCCAGAGAAGTTTAGTGAAGCGTCCCTGCTCCTTTGCCACTCTCCCATTTCTGAGTCCAAGTTCCTGATCCTATGCTGTCCTTTCTTCTGGTTTACTCTCTCCTTTGGCATGAGTGTATTCTCCAATAGCTTCCTTGGGAAATGGAAAACTTGAGTCACTGCATATCAGCAAATATCTTTGTTCTACACTTAAATTTATTGGACAGTAAATTTTTTAAAAAACAGAGGACCCAAAAGGAAAGGAGTCCAAGGATGACAGGTGCATAGTTAGGAAAGTTCAGAGAGACCCCAGACCCTGTCCAAACATGATGGGGGACTGTGGGTGTGGGGAAGTATTTATAAGTGTGTGATAGGGGAAAAGTTTATAGATATATGACAAAATTATTGGAATATCTGGAGAGAAACTGGGAGAAAACCAACAAACAAATTAAGTGGAGTAATTATTAACACCAGCAAATAATTGTGTAGAAAAGGAGTACTGACTTGTGTGCTCATGGGCTCAGCAGTGAACAACAATTGTGTAATTATATGCACTAGCCCTAACATAACTAAATCTGTGATAAACCTATGTTGGGAGTGTGGGAAGCCCTGTCCCTTGGAGCTCTCCCAGCCTCCGCTGATGAGAACGAGTCAACCCAGACATAATCTGTTGTTCCGATGTGAAAGGGGGTGGCGATTCCTTCTAGTGGAGAAGCACCCAGCCCTTCTCAAAAATGGCTTTTATTGTGATTGGTATGTGTTGGGGTATACAGCATGCATGCAAAGCTCATCAATCAATGTCTAAAGGCCATAGTTACAGAAAAAAGATATTATCTATAGATAACAATTGTGGAAACAGAGATCTGCCTCAGGTCAGGATCTGTTAGTTATGCTGATGATGGAGGGTTATTAAGGCGTGGTTCATGAGATTAGGAGTTCACTCCCTTATGCTTTGAATTTAAACATCTGGTTTATATCAACAGGGCTACACAAAGCAAAGCAAGCTTCAAAAGGTACAATGCATTCTTCAGGCCTGATCTCCCATGGGAACCCTTGGTGCTAGCACCAGGTCTTGCCTGCCTCCTGCATTCCTGATGTTCTGATCAAGACTTACAGGACTCTTTCAAGGCCTCACTTGTGCGGTGCTACAGTCTCTAAGGCCATACAAGGTGGTCCCCAACATGGGAGGATGGGAAATATAGCAGTAATATGGGAGCGTGTAAGAGGTAAGTTCTTACATAGCATGGTGGAATGTTAATAGTTAATGTCTAAAATCGACAAATTAAGAATTAGAAGTAGCAATATGTTATTTAGAAATGTGGCTGTAAATATTTCAGGGAACTGCCAGGAAAGCTCATTATAGTTAGTTTTGAGATCATGCCTATCATTGGAACTGGAGGGGCAGAACACTGCCTTTAGAATATTTTGATTTTTAAAAAAACCATGTATGGTGCAAATGTCTATGTTTGATAAAAATGTAAACTAACCAAATAAAGTGTTTTCACTCTCATAAGGAGAGTGTTCAATTTATGAACACTTATGAAATAAAAAATTCTTTGAAAATCAGATTGTGGGTGATTTGCTTATTAAAATCAGAGCCACACTCGTATGAGATGTTCTTGCAAATGACTTGACTGCTCTTGTTATGAATGACTCAGAGGGCTCCCACTGTGTACAGGTGACTGTTACAGACCACAACAATCACAGTCTCCCCAGCAGTTCATTTTGGAAATTTGGAAGTTATAATATATCATCTGTGTTATTCTCTACTCCTACTCCTGCCCACTTTTTTACCCCTGTTGCTGTGTGATCACATGGGGTAGCTCTGGCTCATTGTTCAGAAACCTGACTTTTGAGGGGATCAAGCCCACTTCATGGATGACACCATTTGCCTGACAATTCTGATTACAAGCCTTTTGAGGGCAGAAACTTTGAATGATTCAATTAATTACCTGGTCATTGGATTCCTATTACATTGAAGGCATAATCCTTGGGCTGGAGGAACAAATATGAGCAAGGCACCATCCCTGATTTCAATGGAGAGATGGAGACACAGTTAACCATAATACCAAAGTTAGACATTTAAAATATTTTAATAGACAGCCCTGCCTGTTGTGGCTCAGTGGATTGTTTGTTGGCCTACGAAGCAAGGGGTCACTGATTCTATTCCCATTCGGGGCACACACCTGGGTTTCAGGCCAGGTCCCCAGGGGGGGTGCACGAGAGGCAACCACACATTGATGTTTTTCTCTCTCAACTTCCCTTCCCCTCTAAAAATAAATAAATAAAATCTTTAAAAAATAAAATATTTTAATAGACAAATTGTAAAAAAATAATTTTAAAAAGTGCTATAGAAACTGTCTTAGCCTGGATTCCTTGTGAAACAGTTTCTGAGGCAAAGTATATGGCTAGTACCTAGGGGCGCTCTTCCAGGGCAGCAATCATGAAAAAAAGAGAGACAGACATTTCCTGACACAGTCCATGTGTGTTCATGTTTGGGCTGGAACAGCAAGATGTTCCTCTGATGGTTCTTGCCTGTCTTGCCCATTATTAGACAAAGTGTGCCTGATGTGGGATACCACCTGTCCCAACTAACCTTTGAGCAGTGAGATGCTTACTATATTGAGCATCCTCAGATCTGGAAGTGATGGGAGAAGCTGACCCTCCAGGGGACTGGTCAGGTGGGGGCAAGGCATGGGAGCTATTGTTCCTGCCTCAGCACCTGCCATGGCTGGTGTATCAGAGCCTGGAGAAGCTGGGGGGTGCTGGCAGTGACCTGAGAGCCAGACTCAAAATATGGAAAGTGGATGGGGTGGAGGGGGCAGTACAACCAAGTACATTTCTCTTTCCAATCCTAAGCAATCCCATTTGCTGAGAAGTAACCACTATAAATAGCTGACTTTGTAAATATTAACAATTTTTATTGTTGGTCGGGAAACATGATGCCATTTTTTCTTCCTTTTTGGTCTAAAAAAGGGAAAACCAGATCTCTCTCAGATCAGGACAATGTCTTGAGAGCTGGGTTTGCCAGAAGATTCTAAGCCTCTTGAATGCTTCTGCACCATCATGACCTCTGTGCCTGGCTCTCAGTGAACATTGGTTGAATGGGACAGGGCATCCGTGCACCCCTGTTGACGTTTTAATTGAACAGACCTTCCACAAAATGCCCACACCATTTGGGTCAGCTGTTCTCAGGCCTTAGTGCGCACAAGCACCACACAAGGGAGTGAGTGAAAGATGCAGAGCCCAGTTTCCAGTGCTCAGTTTCAATCAGTCAATCTGGGGTAGAGACTGGAATTTGCATTTTTCACCTAGATCTCAGGTGATCTAGGTGCAGGTGGTTTGTGGACCAAAATAAAAGAAACCCTGTTGAAAGGTTCTGGTAATTTGTGGCTTTATAAGGATTTGAACTCTAGAAAAAGATCATGGTTCATGTTTACTTGCTGCAAAGGCCACACCTGGAGGGCACAGCTGCTGATACCACACTTTCCTTCCTTCCTGGAGATGTTGGAGTGGCACTTTTACAGAAAAAGGAACTTGATGGTGGTGGTAATAAACAATCTGTAAATGTACAGGGCATAGAACTGTCTCCACACTGTAGCCTGAGAAAGGTCAACAGTCCTGTCTCACTTGAAATACCCCCATCTCCTAGGATTTAATTCCACAAGCACTTATTAGGCACTTGCTTTATGCTGGGCACAGAGCCTGGTTCTGGAGACAAAGGTGCTCAAGACACAGAAGCCTTTAAAGCTTTCCCTGTGTCTGCACTGCCTTTGGGTAAAAAGGCAGGCACGTTTCCTGTGAATCCAGTGGCCACATTGGTGAGTTTGAAGCAAGCAATGTAGAGCAGGGGAAGGTTGATAGGGGGTGTGAACGTGGAAGACTGCTTTCATTCATTGGTAGCAGTGAAATGGAGCTGAGAAACAATGTTTTCTGACATCCTAGACAGGGAGAAGCTTTGCTGTTTGACTCACTTCAGTGGGAGTGACAGCCCACTCTTGCCCAAGCCTATGGGTCACTTTGACACAAGAAAGCTGGCCTGGTTTCCAAAGCCAGCAATAAGGGGTTTGGACATAACATTCTACAGTTATCTTAACTGGGTGCTTTCCAAGAGAGCAGGACCCTAAGGTCTACTTAGCCCTGCTGATAAACAGACTGTGTTGTTCCTAACAGAAGCTTAAAAAAAATGTTTCTGATGGGACATGGCCAAGGCCACAAAGTCTGAGTGTATCTCAAGGCAATACCACAGCTGTGAAATGATGGGCAGCCTCTTTCCTTCCTTACCTAATGGCAGCTTCTTTCCCAATGGCTCCTCCAACCCCACTTCCTCCTCTTAAATCATGAGCACTGCAAACCCCTTTTGTAACCTGCCTTTGTTTTAACGGCAGCACCAAGGTAAAGCTGCCCCCTTCCCCAGGACCTTATGAAAATCCTTCTGGACAGCCCAAAACCCATAACAAGTCCCTCCTCACTTCCTCTTGATGAACTGTCCTGCAGTTCCCATGGTTTCCATCCCCCATGATGCAGGATGTTACTATACCTTGGCTTGTTTGGCTGCAGGTATGTTCCTGGTGTTTTTTTTTTTTAAATGAGATGGGCTTTATCAAAGGTTAGAGGTTGGCAAAAATGCGATTCTTCTGCTGCTAGTGGTACACTGGTAAATATTTCACAACTAGGAAAACAAAGAAAGGAAGGAAAAGGCCCTGATTTGTTGTATTTATGAATTAGTGTGATGTAAATAGTCCCACTATGGTCAATTTCAAGCTACCAATGTAGCTTCACTGAACACAGATTGTGGGAGAGATGGGTACATTGGTTCTTGGGAGTCTGTACAAGTGGGCTCCAGCACACCACTTCCCTCATCCAACTTCCTCAAGCAAAAACACTTTTTTTTTCATTGACTTTTTCAGAATTTGTTCCTCCATGGATGATTTTTCCCCCCTGAATTTGTGGAAGGAATCGGGTGCCTAACTGATTTATAAGCAAGTTCTCAGGAAGGTTATGACTGATACAGAAACTCATTGACTGATAATTTGCATATAAAAATTGGCAAGAAGTAAAGAACCCCAAGCTTAGCAAACCAGTGAATATACACCCATATAGTTCTTCACTGAAGGTGGCTTTATGGGCTAGGGCAGAGGTCAGACGATTTCAAACATGAAGAAGAGAAACACCCACATTTTAGATATCAACACCGGCTTACTTGTTTTGTCAGCACAACCTGCCTTTTTTGTCCTATGAAGAAAATTACCATATTTGCCGGGTATAATGTGCTCCTGTGTATAATGTGTACTCGCATTTTAGGGGAAAAAATCTTTCATTTTAATGTTTTGATTCAATTATTAATTTACTTATATTTAGAAACAAAACCAATTATCATATTCCAGGGTATTATTTTGCATATGGATATCGTTATTGTTCTCTAGGATTACACTTTCAATGCAAAGCATAAATAAAAGAATTAAAAACATTTGTATAGATATGGAATTAGTACTACCCATGTATAATGCACACCCTTATTTTTCCCTCAAAAATTTGGGCAAAACAGTGCACATTATACATAGCAAAATACAGTATCTTTATGGAATACCTATGATGTAAATTATAGATAATGGCCCATGACCTGGTACTTGCAAGTTCAGCCACTTGGCTGAGAAATGAATTCCCTATCTGCTACTATAGAGCTTTACTATGTGATAATTCTTCCTTCCATGAACATGGTATATGCTTGGACTCATTTGCATCTTCTTTACTTTCTTTTTTCAATGTCTTACAATTTTCTGAGTATGGATCTTTTACATTGATGGTTAAATTTATTCCCAAATATTTTATTTTTGACACAATTGTAAATATGATTATTTTCTTAGTTTCCTTTTCTGATTTTTCATTACTGGTGTATAGCGGGGTGTCAAAGTCATTTTCACTGGAGGCCATATCAGCCTTGCTGTTGCCTTCAAAGGGCAGAATGTAATTTTGGGACTGTATAAATGTAACTACTCCTTAGCAATTAAGTGAGAGCTTGGCACTGCTGCTGGGTAGGAACAAGGTGCTGGGCTGGATAAAACAAGATGGAGGGCAGATTCGGCCTGCAGGCCTTGTGTTTGTCACCTGTGGTGTATAGAAATGCAACTGATTTCTGGATGTTTATTTTGTACCCTGCTACTTTACCAAATTCATTTATCAGTTCTTGTAGTTTTTTGATGGAATCTTTAGGATCCTATAAATATTCTCGTGTCATCTGCAAATAATGACAGTTTTACTTCTTCCTGTTCAATTTGGATGCCTTTTATTTCTTCTTTTTAACATCATTAAAATGTCCCTGCTACCCAAAGCAATCTATAGATTCAATGAAATTCCTACCAAGGTAACAATAGCATATTTTACAGAACAAAAACAAATATTTGAAAAATTTATATGAAATCACAAATAACCCCAAATAGCCACAGAAATCTTGACAAGGAAGAACAGAGTTGGAGGAATCATGCTATCTGATATCAAACTATACTACAAGGCCATAGTAATCAAAACAGCATGGTACTAGTATAAAAACAGATATATAGATCAATGAAGCAGAACAGAGAGCTCAGTAATAAACCCATGCCTTTATAGTCAATGAACATTTGACAAAGGAGGCAAGAACATACAATACGGTAAAGATAGTCTAGTCAATAAATGTTATTTAGACAATTGGACAGATATGGGTGAAAAAAAAAACTGGACCACCTTCTTACACCATGTACAAGAATTAACTCAAAATGAATTAAAGACTTAAATGTTAGACTTGAAACCCAAAAATCCTAGAGGAAAACATAAGCAGTAAAATCTCGGACTTTGCTCATAGCAATATTTTATCTGATATATCTCCTCAGGCAAGTAAAACAAAACAAGAAAAAATAAACAAATGGGACTACATCAAACCAAAAAGTCTTTGCACAGCAAATAAAACCATCAACAAAATAAAAAGACAACTCATGGAATAGGAGAACATGTTCTCCAGTGATACATCTAATAAGGGGTTAATATCCAAAATTGCTAAAAAACTTGTAAAACTCAACACCAAAACAAAAAATATCCAATTTAAAAAATTGGCAAAGAACCGGAATTAGCACTTTTCTAAAGAGGATATATGAAAAGATGCTCAACATTACTAATCATCAGAGAAATGCAAATTAAAACCACAATAACATATTGTCTCATACTTGTCAGAATGGCTATCATCAATAAATCAACAAACAACAAGTGCTGGTGAGGATGTGGAGGAAAGAGAGTCCTTGTGCACTGTTGTTGTGAATGCAGATTGATGTAGCCACTATGGAAAGCAGATGGAGTTTTCACAAAAAATTAAAAATGGAACTGCCTATGACCCAGTGATTCCACTTTTGGGAGTGTATCTGAAAAAACTGTAAAACACTAACTTGAAAGAATGTATGTGCCCTATGTTCATTGTGGGATTACTTACAATAGCTAAGATTTGGAAGCAGCCCAAGTGTCTTATCAGTAGAGAGTGGATAAAAAAGCTGTGGCACACTTACACAATGGAATACTACTCGGCCGTAATACAAAAGGAAATCTTTCCTTCTGTGACAGCATGGATGGACCTGGAGAGTGTTATACTAAGTGTAATAAGCCAGTCAGAGAAAGATAAGTACTATATAATTTCACTCATTTGTGGACTCTACAGAATAAAATAAACTGATAAACAAAATAGAAACAGACTCATAGATAACAAAGAACAGAGTGACAGCTATCAGAGGGAAGGGAGATTGGGGGGTTGGGTCAAAAGATAAAGGGATTAGGCAAAAAAAACCCCAGAAAAAGCCCTCATAAACAGATAACAATATGGTGATTACCGGAGGGAAAGGAGGGTGGGGGAGGTACAACAGGGTAAAGGAGGATAATTAGTGATGGAAGGAGACTTGACTTGGGGTAATGAATACACAGTACAATATACATATAATGTATTATGGAATTGTACCCCTGAAACCTATGGTAATTTTATTGACCAATGTCACCCCAGTAAGTTAAATAAAAGAATAAAGAACTTCATTATGTATTGTACCAGTGAATTGATGATGGAAAGTATGTAATAACAAAGAAGCTCTTTTCTTAGCCTTATTGGCCCACAGAGCAGGGCTCTAGGGAGCATATGGCTGAACAGAATGACAGTTTCAAACAGGATTACCAGCAGCTTATTATCATCCCTTTGGAACTCTGGGAATGTGGGTACCGTGAAAAGCCAACAGACAAAGATGGAAATAACATAGTTTAAAAAAAGGAGAACTTTTCAATTTGATGAAGAGAAAGAAAATTGTTTAAGATAGGCTTAGAAGGTTGAAATTATTTTTCTAAAAAGGCATGACCCTTTGACAAGAATATAAGGATTGATGCCCCCAAAATGGAATTCATTTATTTAAAAAAATGTGCATTTATTCTTACATGTTTAAACTTCAATCACCTTCAAAGTACTTTCCATTTGATGCAATACATTATCAAGATGTTTTTTCCACTGCTCAAAACAGTTTTTGAACCCTTGAATGTTGATGCTTTTTTAGTGTTTCTGCCATTTTTTGTTTCACCTCTTCCACATTGGCAAAACGTTTCCCTTTGAGGACTTTTTTCATCCAGGGAAAGAGGAAAAAGTCACTTGGGGCAAGATTAGGTGAATAGGGAGGGTGGGGTGTAGGGGTCATGCCACCTTTGGTCAAAAATTGCTGAACACTCAGCACGGTGTGGACAGGAGTGCTCATAAATCACCCATGATGAAATGGGCAAATGGGTTGAAATAGTTAAAAAAAATTCACTGAAGCTGAACACAGCCTCTCACAACAATACCAGCTAGTACACTGATACAGATGGGTTCCTAGAACACTCACCTAATGGGGGAAGCCTGTATATAGTACAAGGGGTCCAGCCTCCAGAAGATAATTCCAGTTTTGGGGGTCCTCCATTGTACAAAGAAAATAAATCTTACCTTAGTCAGAACTTTACTCAATAGATTTGTGTGGTATTTTTTTTGTGCTGGGGCTACCAAAAGGAAGTTCACCACCTACTGAGGGAAAGAAATATTTGAGCCAGTCACTTGCTTCTTTGTTCTCAGATTCAGTCTTAGACCTTTCCCTAGGAGCCGCATTTCCCAGGCCACTTTTAAGGCCATAAAGCACTGGCAAGAGATTGAAGGTGTTTGGGAGATGAGAATACATCTATCCCAATCTGTCTGTGCTGTGTGAAGTCAGCCCAATGGACTGGACCTAGCCAGGTAGCTTTGCTTCTGGGCTGTGAGAACAGTCTCTTACCTTTGTTCTTCCAGCCCTAAAAGCAAGCTAGAGACTTCCTAGTGTAACTAAAATCTGTGTTGCCTGATTGTCCCCTCTTTGGCTTATCAACTCTCTCAACACCTTTGTTACTAATTTATTGCATTGAATTCCTCCTATTGAACTACCTGGGATAAGCTTTTATTGTCTGTAGGCTGATTAGTACATATAGCAAACAGATGTTATTAAGTTATTTTGGTGGTGTTATAAAAAGGGTCTGTGCAAGGTGCTACAGAGACATTTCTCTCTCACTTGAGCAAACTAGGAAGGTTTATACTGAATGGAAATTTGAGTCACAGCTCCAAGAATGAGTAGGAAGTTCCCAGACAATTAACTGAACAGGAGGAAGCAGGAAGAGGGAGAATATTTCAATCATTTTGCAAAAAACATGTCAATGTGACAGAATGTGAAATTTTAGAGGAATGCCAAATAATCAGAATACATTGAAGAATGGGTCAGGCACAAAATAAGTGGACTGCTGGGGGCTAGCTATTCAGATTCTAGTTAGTATGACCGCAGATGTCACTACTGCCACAGGTGACTTAAGTTCCCCAGGAGCAGAGAATGGGAGGAATCACCAGGAAATAACTTGGAAGTTGGCACTTCATCCTCCTACTCACTTTACCAATGCAAAAGTTATTTGCTTTATCAGCAAGCATTAACCTGTGTACTTACCTGTGTTGCCTAAGGTCTCTAAAACTTTAGGCACTGGTGCAGAGAATCAGACAGTGACCTGGACAGAGGACTCACCTCCTGCTTGCCTTAATTCTGCTTGTGAAAAGGCAGAGAGAAATTTCCTAGATCACTGATAAACAAACAAGGATCCAGAACTTGCGAATAGCCAGGAGTACATCTGCTTAATCTTCTTCTTTTGTTAGTAACACAAATATGTCTAAAGTTTAATCATCACCCCTCCCCCCAAACACAGGACAGCAGTGGCCTTTCTGCTGGAGGTTGGTGATGGGGGTCACAGCTTCCAGTTTGGGAAACAGAAATTGAAGACTGCCTCTGACAGCATTCTGATCAGAACAGAAGAATTTCCTTATCCTCAAGGATGATATTTATATTTTGATGGTATAATATATCTTTCTTTAGCAACACAGTGTAGCATATTTTCAGATGCTTCCATTCACATATTACCTAATGCTCCCACACAACACTGAGGCACCTGAGGCAAATGGACAGAGTTCAGTTACTTGCCTAAGAGCCTCCAATAGACTTTCATCAAGACCAGAGATTGCATCTAGGTCTCTGTTTTTGGTAGGGACACTTTCTGCCATTCCACACTTTTGTGAAAAGTTATCACAATACTTACTTTAAGAGCTTCAGGGCCAACATCCCATAAAAAACACAAAAGATGTCAGGTTGGCACATTTCTCTTAGGCTACCTTTAGGAGACAACGTTCAAGCAGAGATGATCAACCCAAGGCAAGAGCTCTAGGGCTTTCCTTTCCCACCACCTGCCACTTGACCCCAGAGAGAAATGCCCTTCTGACACCTACTGGCTATGATGGCACATACACCAAGAGTAGAGAATTATTTCAAAACTGGTATCAGTTCACTCTCCCACTCTCCACCTATGGTTGGACGAGAAGTTTCAACACAGCAAGTGTTGACTCAGTTCAGATTAAACAGGCTGAAAAGATAGAAACAAATAAATCACCCTGTGTGCAACAATAATGGGACAACAAAGTAAATATTAAGGGAGAGTCTTGCTATCAATATTTAACCAGCAGATTAATGTATGGAGATGCACTTTGGAGAATAGAAGGGTGACCAGAGAGGCAAAAATGGTTCAAATATGATACATTGTCACAGTCAGGGAGGAGGAGAGTGTTGTCTGAGGTTATGCATGCACAACAGAGGCAATCAAGGTTAATTAAGCAAAGAGATGAACCATAATGCCAGGCAAATTAGCATAAAGAATTTGTTGAAAGAAGGAATAGGGAACAGTCTAAATTCTGGCTGAGTTCTTGCCTAAGATTCCTGTACATCTGTGTCCTATCAAAATTCTCTTAGTTTTTTGACATTTTATCCATTTATTTAGGACAAAGGGTCCTAAGGGACACTTCACATCTCAGAGAAATATTTCCAACCATAACCTGCCTGAATATCTCTGGTTTTCATTTATAAAAAACAAATGTATTTCTTATTCTATTACTATCTAGCCATTTCTGAGAATGGGGATGTTATCAAAGTACTGAACACAAAATATTTTTCCATGGGTCAATAAGTGTGGGGAATTCTGAATTAAAGATTAAAGTGTACACTAGCATATCAAAGCAGCTGTGATTCTTCAAGAGGAAGTGGTATCTCCAAAATCATTAGAAGGATCTACAGAATCCTTTCTACAGATGTATCTTAAATAACCAAGATTCTTTAGGAGACTCTTGGTAAAGGGCCTTTCTTTCCTGTTTGTCTTCATCAAATATCCCACTATTTTTGATTACTGTGCTCTCTCTACAACATTTTGCTTCTTCTTCCTTCATGTTTTGAGTGAGACAGACACCAGCTGGTTTTCTGTGAATCTCTGTACCAGCGCAGTGAAAATGTCCTGAGGCATTATCTAGAGATCCCCTCCCTTCCATGTGCAAGATGCCTACATATCTGGCATCTTCCCTTCCTGAAAGCAGTAGTCCCAGGAAAGTACTTTTTCTTTATATATTAGAACAGTATACAGACATTTTAGTACCTCATATGTAAAAATCATTGTTTCTCAACTGGAAATGTCAAATTTCAACACTGTTGGCACTGTGTCATATTCAGATACTACTTATCTAATAGCTAATGAAAAGATTGCAGGAACTGAGATTTCTAGTCAAGATGGCAGGCAGCATAGGTAAACACAGCTCTCATCCTCACACAACCACATCAAAATTACAACAAAACTATAGAACAACCATCACTCAGAACCATTATAAATTGTTTTGAATGGAAGTCTATCAACTATGGAATTAAAGAAACCACATACATCCAGACTGGTAGGAGGGGTAGAGACACGGAATGGTCTGGACCCACACCCAGGTGTGGTGATAAAAGTTCAGGAGGGATATCTTGGAAGCAAGGGGTCTCAACCCCACAGCAGGACCCCAGCACAGGGTTCCAGTGCCAGGAAGATAATCCCCATAACTTCTGGCTGCAAAAACCAGCAGGGACTGAGTCATTGGAAGAAACTTCTGAAGTCCCAATAGTTCCTCTTAAAGAACCCACACATGGAGTTAATTACTCAGACTCACTACCTCTGAGCTCTAGCAATAGAGTAACAGTTTGAAAGGTACCAGTGGCACACAGAGGAATTGAAGTGTTTGGCATCAAGGCAAGAGCTGGGGGACAGCTTTATCCCAGACAGAAAGGTGGGCAGAGGCCATTGTTCCTTTTCGGAGCCTTCCCCAACACAGAGCCACAGAGTTGGCAAGTGGGTGCCATATCTATGACTCCACAACCTGGCTAGCACTGTTTGTCCCTCCCTGAGGCTCCACCCCACCCAATGTATAGACCCACCCAAGCTGTTAAAAGTGGCTTTTCAATATTAATGGCTGGTCTTGGTTCATGCTTCACAACTTCTTAAACCCTCTCAAAAAAGCAACAGCTTGGTCTCAGTGAGACCAAAGCCCCTGTACCTCTTGCTAAGTGGCCCCAGGCCTGGCATCAGCCGCAGAGAGTCTAGGTTCACAGCTTGGCTTTGCTGGGAATCACCAAGCCCAGCACAAGTAGCAACCATCTGCACACTCTTTTGTAGTTCAGGCAGTTCCAGTTAAAGGTGAGATCATATGGTATTTGTCCCTCACCGCCTGGCCTATTTCACTTAGAACACAGGTGGGGGCTGACCTTGGCCTCCATTGTCCAGGAAACCTCAGAGCCTGTGTACCCAGTGGACAATTACAGATCATATTGGAGTGCCACCACTCTGCCCCTGCGCTGCTGATCTTCCACAAAGGGTAGAGAATGATGATCAGTGGTCACAGCCAGTCCTTGCCACTGACTGGCCTGGGTAAATCCCTTGCATTGATCTGCCAACAGTGATCAAGGCTCAACTACAAGAGGAGGGTGTACTCAGCCCACACGAAGAGCACACCTTGAGTACCCAGCTTGAGTGATAGTGGATGCTGTGCCACTGGACCCTACAGGACACCTACTACATTAGGCCATGCTACCAAGACAGGAAGTCATTGCAGCTCTACCTAATACATAGAAACAAACACAGGTAGGCTGCAAAAGTGAGGAGACAAAGAAACATGGCCCACATGAAAAAAAAAAGAGCAAAACTCCAGAAGAAGAGCTAAACAAAATGGAGATAAGCAATGTATCAGATGCAGAGTTCAAAACACTGGTTATAAGAATGCTGAAGGAACTTAGTGAGGACCTCAACAGCATAAAAAAGACTGAGTCAGAAATGAAGGATACATTAATTGAAATAAAGAACAATTTATAAGGAAACAACAATAGAGTGGAAGAAACTGAGAATCAGATCAATGATTTGGAACATAAGGAAGCAAAAAATAACTGATTAGAACAACAAGAGCAAAACAGAATCCAAAAAAACTAGGATAGTGCAAGCAGCCTTTGGGACAACTTCAAGCTTTCCAATGTTTGATCATAGGGGTGCCAGAAGGAGAAGAGAGCAAGCAAGAAATAGGAAATCTATTTGAAAAAATAATGAAAGAAAATTTCCGTAATTTGGTGAAGGAAATAGACATGCAAGTCCAGGGAGCACAGAGTCCCCAAAAAGTTGGTTGCAAAGAGGTCTATTCCAGGACACATCATAATTAAAATGCCAAAGGTCAAAGATAAAGAGAGATTCTTAAAAGCAGCAAGAGAAAAGCAGTTAGTTACTTACAGGGGTTCCCAGAAATTAGACTGTCAGCTGGTTTTTCAAAAGAAACTTTGCAGGCTAGAAGGGATTGGCAAGAAATATTCAAAGTCATGAAAAGTAGAGACCTACAACTAAGATTGCTTTACCCAGCAAATGTATCATTTAGAACAGGATTTTCAACCTTTTGGAGTCTCTGGGCCACACTGGAAGAAGAGTTGTCTTGGGCCACACATTAAATGCATTGTGACATGTAATCACACAAAAAGATCTCATACTGTTTTAAATAAATTTACGATTTTTTGTTAGGCCACTTTCATAGCCATCCTGGGATGCATACAACCTGTGGACTGCAAGTTGGATACTCCTGATTTAGACTCAAAGGACAGATAAAGAGCTTCCCAGAGAAGAAAAAATTAAAGGCATTCATCATCACCAAACCATTATTATATGAAATATTAAAGGGGCTTATTTAAGAAAAAGGTCAAAAACTATGAACAATAAAATGACAAAAATACATATCTATCAACAATTGAATCTAAAAAACAAACTAAGCAAACAAGAAGAACAGAGACAGAATCATGGATACAGAGTGTTTTGATGGTTGTTAGATGCAAGGGGGCTCTGGGTGAATGGGTGAAGAGGTGAGAGGATTAAGTACAAATAGGTAGTCACAGAATAGTAATGGGGATGTAAAGTATAGTATAGGAAATGGAGTAGCCAAAGAACTTATAGGCATGACCCATGTACATGAACAATATTATGGGGATTGCCCAAGAAACTGGGGGGTTTTGGGTGGAGGAAGACAAAGGAGGAAAAATTGGGGCAACTGCAATAGCATAATCAATAAATTATAATTAAAAGAAAGATTGCAGAAACTGAGAGGATCCTGTCTCCATGATTTAATACCACAAGATCCCTGAACTTTCCTCTTAGTCCCTCTGAAATTGCATTCTCCATTCCATCCTGTGTCTCACTGACAGCTCCTATAAAAGCTGCATGGGAACAGGGACAATTAATCCTTTAAAAAGGGCTTAGTGCAAAAGGTGTTTAAAGTGAATGATAGTGATTGTCAACGGTCAGGATTCTGTAGAAGGAGCTGTTTTCATTCCTACACTGGCCACTGTGAATCTAAATAAACTTGGTCAGGTGGTCACCACCTGTGTGTTTTTTCTGTCAAAAAGAGATCATAGCACCCACATGAGGTTGTGAGGAAATGTGTTTGAAAAGTAAACAAAGACACAAAAATGTAAGTATAAAATAATTGAAAAGTGATTACACAGACATCAATATAGGGTTTTAAATGTTTTTTTTTCTCAAATTCATTTTTTATTGTTATTCAACCACAGCTGTACGCCCCCTCTCCCCCTACCTCCCCCCCACCCCAGCCGAACCCACCTCCCCCGCCCACCCCCACCATCCCCCCCATCCCATCCATGCGTCCCTCACAACAGTTCCTGCAATCCCCTCCTCCCACCGTCCCCACCCCACTCCCCCCTGGCCACTGCCAGACTGCTCCCCCCCTCAACGTCTCCGGCTGTATTCCGTTTGCTTTCTTCCTTTGTTGATTATGTTCCAGTTAAAGGTGAGATCATATGGTATTTGTCCCTCACCGCCTGGCCTATTTCACTTAGCACAATGCTCTCCAGCTCTATCCATGCTGTTGCAAAGGGTATAAGCTCCTTCTCTCTCTCTGCTGTGCAGAATTCCATTGTGTAAATATACCATAGTTTTTGGATCCACTCGTTTGCCGATGGGCACCCAGGCCGCTTCCAGTACTTGGCTATTGTAAATTGTGCTGCCATGAACATCGGGGTGCACAGGTTCTTTTGGATGGGTGTTTCAGGGTTCTTAGGGTATAATCCCAGCAGCGGAATTGCTGTGTCAAAGGGCAGTTCCATTTTTAGTTTTCTGAGGAAACTCCATACTGTTTTCCACAGTGGCCCCACCAGTCTGCACTCCCACCAACAGTGCACTAGGGTTCCCCCCTCTCAGCATCCTCTCCAACATTTGCCTGTGGATTCATTTATGCTGGCCACTCTGATTGGTATGAGATGGTACCTCATTGTGGTTTTAATGTTTTTCTTTTTTTTAAGGTGACTTTATTTCCTTGTTTATGGTAAAAGATACTGGTATAGTTACAATCTTTTTATAATAAACTCTAGAAGATCACACCTTTTCAGGTAGAAATTAATGGACTGCATGGGGTGGCTATGAGTTAGGTTTGATGGAATTGTTTATATTCAGATTGAAACAGATGACAGTCTGATTGCCATTACGGGTGAGGGGACACCAAGGCACCTTCACTGTTTCTTTATGTCCTGGCAGCTGTTTGCTCAGCCTGGTTTTGTAGCAGAAGCCAGGGAGCCTTGTAAAGTAGTGTACTGTGTCCAGAGAGAGTAGGAATTCAGTAAAAACACTTTATCCCAAGAAAAAGCATCAGGGAAATTCCCATGAAAGACCTCAGCCAGAGGCCTGAGCCCACAGGGCTGGGATAGCAGTAGACAAAGAGAGATGACACCAAAATATGAGAGGAATTTTAATTTGGGGACTGGAAGATCAGCGAAAGAGGGTCTAAGGGTCTTGGTTTTGGGAGAGGCTTAGCTGGCTAGGGAAGGTGTACCACATGACCCTGGGGTCAGTCAGCTTGTCTCTGACTCCTGCCTCCACAGGCTCATAGGACTGCATTTGTCATATTCCTTAGCCAATGTGTGCCTCAGTTGCACACTTAGTAAATAGGCACAATGATGATAATAATGAAACCTAAGTCACAGAATTATTGTAAGGATTACATAATACATGCCTGCAAAATGCTTAAAATAGCAGCAGGCACATGGTGAGCTCTTAAATATTAACACTAAATAAATATCAACTATTATTGAAAAAAATGGGGAAGGACTGAAGCATAGAAATACAAGGAGGAGGAGAAAACCTGCCTCTGTGCATTTGTAGCTGTGAGTCTGTGTGGGGCAATGTGTGGGACAGGAGGCTTTCTGAGAAGAGAAGCTCATTGAGAAGTTCTCAGTGTGGGAAGTAGCTTCTTAAGGGCTTTAAGAGATGCATGACATACAATTCTGTTTTCAGTCATTTGATATGATGTGGATCCTCTGCCAGTTCTCTACCACACCATCCCTAACACACACACTTTTTATTTTAAATAAAACTCTACTATAAAAAATAGCCTGTGTGCATGGTTACTTGGGAACATCAAGCAACAACGAAAGGTTCTATGCTCACTACATAGATGGGTGCTGCCTACATATGTGGGTGGCGTTGTGATGTGGCAACATTTTCTAACAGATATTCTTGTCTTTTCTCTTAACTTTACACACATGCTCATCAACCTATTGCTACCAAATTAATCTTTCTAATCCACCTAGGTAATTATTCTGCCAAAAATCTAAAGTGTCTCTCCACTGGCATAGATAAAATTTATTCTCAGAAGTGGAAGAGGTATTCAGGATCAGCTTAATCAATCCTGTTCTTGCATTGAGGGAGGTTTTGGAATCTGGGGAGTTTACAGGACTGCCCAAAAGTCACTTCGGCAAAGTCAAAATTTGTACTCAGCTCTTCTGATTTCAAGTCTAGAATTTTTCTGAGAAAAGAAATTATTGCACAGTTTTCTGGGTGTTTTAGACATATTGCAAATTTAGTCTTTACAACTAGTTTTTCAAGCAGATGGTATTATCTTCATTTCTATAAAGTAAAATGTTTGTGACTTCATTTTGATGAGTAAAGTGAAGCATAACAAAGTCAAGTAACTTGAATAAAGTTACATAGTGAGTGAACAATTAATTTGTATTTTCATCTAGGGCTGTTGAATTTCAAAGCCCATGTTATTTCTTCATCATCCTATCCCCTTGATCTCTCTACAAATCTGTGTATCACTTGAAGGCATAAACTGGATCTTATGTACCTTTTTATATCCCATAACACATTGTGTAAATAGGTGAGTAATGAATATTTATGGCAGAAGGAAGGAAGGGAGGATGTGGGGGCCAGTAGTGGAGGAATTAGATAAATACTCAGGTCTCCCGAGGTCAAAGCCATTGTCCTTTCCACTACACAAAATACTATCTTAAATATTACTGATCAGAATAAATGCAAAGCATACGCTTACATTATCTTGATGTATTTCTGGTTTCTATCCTTCTTTTGTATGAGAAAATATGAATATATTGATTTAAAATAGCCTATGTTAGTGGGCCAGTTAGCATGAGTTATGAAGAATTAATGCAAAATTTAATGAAGAAATTTTTGAAATATGTTTTATTGATTATGCTATTACATATGTACCATTCCCCCCCCCCTTTATTCCCCTCCGCTCTGCACACTATCTCCCACCTGCATCCGCCTCCCCCTTAGTTCATGTCTATGGGTCGTACACATAAGTTCTTTGGCTTATATATTTCCTATACTGTACCTAACCTCCCTCTGTCTATTTTCTACCTACCATTTATGCTTCTTATTCCCTGTACCTTTTCCCCCATTCACCCCTCACCTTTCCCACTGATAACCCTCCATGTGATATCCCTTTCTGTGATTCTGTTCCTGTTCTAGTCATTTCCTTAATTCCTTTTTCTTTACATTTTCTTTTTTCTTTTTTTGGTTCAGTTGTTGATAGTTGTGAGTTTGTTGTCATTTTACTGTTCATATTTTTGATCACCTTTTTTTCAATAAGTCCCTTTAACATTTCATATAATAAGGTCTTGGTGATGATGAACTCTTTTAACTTGACCTTACCTGAGAAGCACTTTATCTGCCCTTCCATTCTAAACGATAGCTTTGCTGGATAGAGCAATCTTGGGTGTAGGTCCTTGCCTTTCATGACTTTGAATACTTCTTTCCAGCCCCTTCTTGCCTGTAATGTTTCTTTGGAGAAATCAGCTGATAGTCTTATGGGAACTCTTTTGTAGGTAACTGTCTCCTTTTTTCTTGCTGCTTTTAAGATCCTTTCCTTATCTCTAATCTTGGGTAATGTAATTATGATGTGCCTTGGTGTGTGCTTCCTTGGGTCCAGCTTCTTTGGGACTCTCTGAGCTTCCTGGACTTCCTGGAAGTCTATTTCCTTTGCCAGATTAGGGAAGTTCTCCTTCATTATGTTTTCAAATAAGTTTCCATTTCTTGCTCTTCCTCTGCTCCTTCTGGTACCCCTATGATGAGGATGTTGGAACATTTAAAGTTGTTCTGGAGGATCCTAAGCCTCTCCTAATTTTTTTTGAATTCTTGCTTCTTCATTCTGTTCTGGTTGAATATTTCTTTCTTTCTTCTGGTCCAAACCATTGATGTGAGTCCTGGTTTCCTTCCCAGCACTTTTGGTTCCCTGTACATTTTCCTTTATTTCATTTTCCATAGCCTTTACTTTTTCTTCTATTTTGTGACCATACTCAACCAGTTCTGTGAGCATCCTGATTACCAGTATTTTCAACTCTGTGTCTGATAAGCTGGCTATTTCTTCATTGCTCAGTTGTGGTGCTATATGTGGGGGAGGGGTCTGAGAAGGAACAATGCAACTTGTTCAGCTCTCTGCTGACCTTCACTCACTTCTGCTGCTAACCACAAGCGAATTGGGCCCTTCTGGTGCTGATTCCCAGGTGGGTGGGTTTGTGTATGTCCTAGTGGATCTCTCCAATGAACTCTCTCCAATGAACTCTCCTGTGAGGTTGGGAGTTTCTCCCACTGCCTCAACCCCCACAGGAATTAGTTAGAGGTTTTGAGGCTTTATTCCCCTACATGGAACCCTGGGTTGCTCGGTCTTTCTCGCTCCCCAGTTGTTCCTCCCGGTTTATCTACTTGCAAATATGGGACCGCCCATTCCTTCAGTCCTTGCCTCGAGTCCTCCCTGCCCCAGCTGCCTGTCTGTGCCCCTCCTACTGGTCTGGATGAATGTTTCTTCTTTAACTCCTTGGTTGTCAGACTTCCATACAGTTTGATTTCCTGTCAGTTTTGGTTGTTTTTTGTTTTTACATTTGTTGTGCTTCTTTTGGATGGTGTACCTACACCCCCATCTTGGCCAGAAGCCTTTAACAAAGAAATTTATCTCCACTGCTTAAATACAAGTGTATGAACTTAGAAATATAATTTGCACAATGCAGATCATTCAAAACACCTATTGTCAAATAAGTTTGAGACCTGACTGAATGAATTAACTGAAGTGTGTCACTATACATATTTAAACCTTCTGTATTGTTTTACCTGTAACAATCATTTATTTCAGAAGTGAAATGGAATCATTTGAATTTATTTTAAATCTATAGCACTCTAGTTTATTTAAACAATAGATCATTATGCTTATAACTTTCTTCTCTTATGATTTCTGCCTACTTTACTGACAAGAAAGGGTCAGAGGTGCCTAATGGTAACATCTGCAGAATATTCTCAGAATAACAGGGCATGACGAATTGACTTTCTGCATTAGGAAGTTCACTTTACCTAGTGATTTTATAACAAGAATACTCTGCACTTGCAGGTGACTATCTGTGGGTCTGTGTTCAATAAGCATTCTCTCTGTCTCCCTTGGGACTGAGGAACGGCTCCCAAGGTAAGTAGGCACATGATGTGTTGGCATGGTTGTGTGCTTGGACCACTCCATACAGAGCTTTACTGAACAGGGAATTCTGAGCATGATGGGAAAACTGGACCTAAGAATAATGTTTCCTTTTTATTATTTATTATTGTTATTATTAGAGAGGCTTACAATCACATACATGTCAGTATGATGATCTATTATGTATATATTATTTATTTTAAAAAATTATTCTCACCTGAGAACATGCTTAGAAAGGGAAAAGGAGGGAGGGAGAGAGAGAGAGAGGGAGAGAAACATTGCTATGAGAAAAAACATTGATCAGTTGCCTCTGGTATGTGTCTTAACTGGGACTGAACCCACAACCAACTGAGCAACACTGGCCAGGGCAATTTATTATTATTATTATTATTATTATTATTAATTCACCCAAGGATATGTTTATTGATTTTAGAGAGAGAGGAAGGGGAGGGAGATAGAGAGAAACATCAGTGTGAGAGACACATCAATCAGTTACCTAGCTGGGTATCCTACCCAGAACCTTTTGGTATATGGGATGACACTCCAACCAACTGAGCCACCTCATCAGGGCAATGTTTCCTTTTTAAAAAGCTCCTTTCTCAGGTGCTGAACTGCAAAGTGTTTTACCTATTGTCTATTTTCATAAGCTAAAAAGTGTATGAATGCAGGAATGACTCTGTGATTTAACATTGTCAGTGAAAAAAAAACACACCAAATAATATCATTTTAAGAATGACATTGAAAGCCCAAAATGCTGCCAGGAATTTGACAACAGAGTAAGACTGAATGGCATGGTGCCCTCTTTTGACTCGTTCAAGAGCCTAGAGGGTTTGTCAACCACAGGTTCTCCAGTGTACACTAGTGAAGTGTGGATGCAATATTTCTGGGCCCTCATGTAGAAAAAGTCAGGTCTGAGCCAGGGCACCTAATTCTGACCTACTAATGAGACCGTTTTAAATAGAATGAGTGATTTCTAAAACAGAGATGCTATTGAGGTGGTTAACATTTGGATGTTTTCATAAGCAGGTGTTGCATGCATTGGTGGTTCAGTGGTAGGATTCTCACCTGCCATAAGCAGGTGTTGCTTTTTTGTGATTGACATAGGTTAAATTATTGGCCAGCCAAATAGAACCATCTAGAGCCATAGTTCTTATACTACTTGGTGTTGTTATTATACATTAACGGATTATGGGATTTTTAATCATTCACTTCCCAGTTTATTTCTCAACTGACAGAGTTGAGAAATAAACTGCTTTGTGTCAGGCTGTTCCGATACTTTGGCTACCATATGATCCCAGTGTGGATGGACAACCTGCTTGTCTGAAAAACTGAGCTTCTTATTGGGACCTGTTTCAGAAATGAGTATATAGGTAATTTGTTTTTTATTTTTCCACCTCCTCCTCTTTTATGGGATCTTCCACCCCTTTTTAAAAAATCACTTTTAAATTTTATTTTTAAATTACAGGATACATTTAATATTATTTTGTATTAGTTTCAGGTGCATGGCACAGTGATTAGGAATTTATATAATTTAGGAAGTGATCCCCTAGTAAATCTAGTACCAACCTGACACCATACATAATTACCACAATATTTCCTATGCTGTACTTTACATCCCTGTGACTATTTTGTAACTGCCAATTAGTACTTCTTAATCCCTTCACTTTTTCCACCCATTCCTTCCACCTCCTTCCCCTTAGGCACCCCTCAGTCTGTTCTCTGTATCTATGACTCTGTTCCAATTTTGTTTGCTAGTTCATATTTTCCTTCAGATTCCACATATAAGTGAAATAATATGGTATTTGTCTTTATCTGATATATTTCACTTAGCATAATACCCTTTGTTCCATCCATGCTGTTACAAATGGTAAGTTTTCATTCTTTTTATGGCTGAGCAATATTTCATTGGATACATGTACCACCGCTTTTTTATCCACTCATCTACTGATGGGCACTTGGGTTGCTTCCATATCTTGGCTATTATAAATAACACTGCAGTGAACATAGAGGTGTATGTGTTCTTTTGAATTAGTGTTTTGGGTTTCTTCCAATAAACTCCCAGAAGTGGAATTGCTGTATCATAAGGTATTTCCATTTTTAATTTTTTGAAGACCTTCCACCCTGTTTTCCACAGTGGCTACACCAATCTGCATTCCCACCAACAGTGCATGAAGGTTCCTTTTTCTCCACATCTTCACCAGCACTTGTTGGTTGATTTATTGATGGTAGCCATTCTGACAGGTGTGATGTGATAACTCACAGCTGTGGTTTTAATTTGCATTTCTCTGACAATTAGTGATGTTGAACATCTTTTCATATGTCTATTGGCCATCTGTAGTTGAGTCTTGATTGCTGTTGGCCTGCCCTTTGGTGTGGTTGACTCTCAGGATGGCTGTGAGAATTAACTATGACCACATTGTACAAGCTACTGAGTGCCCTCACCATGAATCAGGACTCACCCAGCAGGGTCTGGTGCCTGCAGAGATCTTCCTTTGGATGTGCTGCTTGTGCAGCTAATTGGGTCATGCTCTGATGTGGTCTGAATCCTGCCACCAGCTACGTTGTAGCTCTTGGGAGGGACTCCAGTGCAGGCAAATTTCAGGTGCTGCTTGTGACCCTCCCTGGGCTACCTGTTTGGAGCTATGAAGCAATCCACAGTTTTCAGCTGCCTTTGCTGGGCCTCGTTGTGCATGGGAGGAGACAAACTGTCACCAAGGCTGCTTTCCATCAGCAATGAGCGCAGGTGCAAGCCAGCAAAAGGCCTGAGTCTCCCTGAGATCTGCCTCTACGTGCTGGTCACCTGCTAGGCTCAACCACTGATAGAGCCTCTGAAAGCATGTGAGTTGTGTGAGGTAGGTTCTCAGTGAAACACCAGGTAGCAGTGAGTGGTACTGTCCAGATTGATACAGATCAAACTTGGCACCAGTGTTGAGTCAGAGGCCACTGGACAACAGTACTGCAAATCTTTGTGGTGGAGCAGGATCTCAGGGAATCATCAAGGTGAGGTCAGCAGAGTTTATCAAGCCCAAATGCACCAAGATTTGACTGTGTGAAGGGAGGGCTCTGTACAGGAATGAAGGCACCAGTCAGGCATGTGAGGGAAAATGGCCCCTGCCCTAGAGCCACACAACTGAGCATCTTCCTAAGTCTGCCAAGATCTCTTCAAGAGCCCTCCAAGAAAGTCTGCACTGCAGGCTCAGGGTGGCCCCAGCCAAATGACTCCTCTGCATGGCATGAATGTGATAGGTCAGGGCCACCAAGAGATGTCTGGGGGACATCTCTTCTGGGGTGAACAGAACCAGTCAGGCATGTTAGGGATAGTGTTAGGGAAAGGCCCTTAGCCCAGAGCCATGCAACTCAGGCTCTGACACCCCCTGAGTCCACCTAGACCTCCTCAAGAGCTCTTTCAGAAAGTCTGTATCATGGCCTAGGCAACTTACTCCTTTGCAGGGCGTGAACAGGCAGAGTACGGTGACAGGGAGTCAGGATGGGGCTATAGCATTCCCCTAGACTGATGCTGTATGGAGGGGAGGGCTTATCCAAGGAAGGTGGTGTCTGTGAACAATGTGAGAGAGGGACTCAGCATAGGGGCCCTGGTGGCTGTCCCTTCAGCCCTCTCCCTGGAGCCAAACAACTCAGTCTCTCCTCATAGGACTCAACTGCTCCACCCTCCCTCTGCTGGAGCCCAGGGTGAATGGCTATAGAAATTTTATGTGCTGGCCCTTTAAGAGTATGACTGGGTTTCTCACAGACTTCTGTCTCTTCCTGGCAGACATAATTCCCACTGATTTTTATAGCCAAATGTTATGTGGGCTCCTCTTAGTTCTGGTACTCTGGGCAGGGCAGCCTGGTGTGGGGTTGAGACCCCTCACTCCTTATGGGGAAACTTTTGCAGCTGAAATACCTCTCTGGATTTTCAACCACCACATATGGGAGTGGGTCACCCCTTTTGATGTCTCTGCCCTTCCTACCAGGCTCAATATGGCTCCTTCTGTAAACCCTTGGTTATAAGACTTTTGTTCAACTAGTCTTCAGGTTGATTGTTCTATGTTTTAGTTGTAATTCCAGGTTGGTCCTTGGAGGAGGTGATTGTAACTTCTACCTATTCTACCAGCATCTTGGACCCTCTCTTCCTTCCCTTTTTGATACTTTCTTTAGGTATGCAGGTTGCCTATTTTAGAGTTGTTTCTCCCTTCTGGTTCAGACAATGCACCATACTCCTGGTGCCCTCCCTTTCAGAATGTATTCTTGGCCTGATGTTCCATCTACTAAGAGCCACACTTTCCTTCAGTGGTAGTGGGTAGAACTAGGGTCATAAGAGAAACCAATTCCTGCCAATATTAGCTAGTTTCCACTAGCTAATACATTACTTTCTTGGTAATACAAATGACTTTGGAGAACTGACATGGAATTTAAACTTATAATAATTCTTTCAGTTATTTTTAAAATACAATTTATTTAGAAAGTAATACATTTTAATTTTAATTTTGTTTTAAAATTCTCTTATGTCCTCAGCTTCAGGGTGTGAGAGATTTTAGGCAGCCTGTATGACCTATGCTAATAGGATCTTACTTCCCTTCTTAGGTGCTGCATGGGGAGTACAGAACCCAAAGACTTTTCTCTTGTTTCCAATCTGAGAGAATTTCAATTCCATTGCCCTCCAAATATTTTTCTTCTCCTCACTCACAGTAAGATGCTTAATGTTAATTTTTCAATGTAGGGCTTAAGTATCACAGAGTGGGGCAGTTCAATATTTTTACAAAGTTGTCTCCAGCTGCTGTCATTTAACAAAAATGCTGGAGGCAAGGAATGACAAAACTGGCTGCCTGCTTGAAATGAGGGGAGAAGGAAAAATAGTAAAATAAGCACGTTTTACTATTCAATAAATTGCCCTGGTGCAGCATTTTTTCATCAAATACCAGTGGTTTTTTTTTTATTATTATTGTAAAGTTTTAAAAGCACAGAAAAACAGGTTAAAAAATAACACCCAATATTTCTAATATTAGAGCAGTAAAGGTATAACATAGATTGAAAAATGGATGTGTAAATAGAAACATGTTTATGTAAATGGGATTTTGATATTATGGACACAATATTAATAAAAATATTGAATTTAATTTTACTTAAAGATAACAGGAAAAAAATTTTAAAATGTTGAATTTCAGAAAACAATTCTTTACTATTGGCAATATTAGTTACTAAAAGATCACATAATATTCAATAAAGGACTTTGGGGAAAATTTTAAAGAGTTAGAGTTGTTAAACAAATAGGTGTTTTAATCTAAAATAGTATAGATAACATCCTAGCTCTGAAAGAAGAGGGCATTAGTAATTTCTCACCTAGCTATCCCACATCCTGATAATGTATTATTAATTTTACATCATTCAAATATATAACATTCACATTCTTTAATCTCCATGTCACTTTTAATTTTTATTACTTTCTTCTTGGCTTTCTATTTTCAATTCTTCTCTGAACTGTCTGAATTAAAGTGTCTGTTAGTTCTTTAAACAGCAGCTCATGGGTATTAGAGTTTTCTTGTCTTTAAGAATGTCTGCCTTTACAAATGGCCAACAGATATATGAAAAGATGCTCAACTTCACTAGATATGAGACAAATACAAATCAAAACCACAATGAGATACCACCTCACACCTGTTAGAATAGCTATAATCAATAAGAGAAGAGAGACCCAAGATGGCAGAGAAGTAAGTTGAAGCTACACTAACTTCCTCACAGGACCAAACTTGAATTACAATTAAATTATAGAAAAGTCATCCTGAATAACCAACTAGCTAAAGAGAAGCCTTATAACCACAAACACACAGAAGAAGCCACATCGCCACAACATGACTGGTAGGGTGTGTGGAGGAGACAAGAGAAGGCTAGCTGGGCACCACAGTTGGCAGCTGAAGTCCTGGAAAGATATTTCTGCAGCAAGGGGGATCCCCCTGAGAAGTTTGGGGTCTAAACCGCAAGCTCGGTGCCCTAGCCTACAGCATCAGAACCAGGAAAGGAGCTCAAATTAACATTCAGCTATGAAAAGCAGCAGGATTTCTGTCCCCTAGGAAGAGATGGCTAGAGACACAGAGAATCTCTTAAAAGACCAATGCACAAAATTCTGTTTGCAGCCACTACCTTGGGCATCAGCACAGGGTGGGTAGAGTGGACTAGAGATACATGAGGAGAATATGGGGCTGGTAGCTCTGGGGAGAGAATGGAAGGAACAACCACCAGGATCCTTGTACTGAACCATTCCCCATACTGCAAGATCCATCTTTCTCAGGCAGAGCAATCCCCTCCAAGTGGCATCAGCCTGAGTGGAAGCAATAGCCCCACCAAAAGGAATTATACTGCCCCACCCTGTGGTACTTAAGCCCTGCTGCTGAAGAGTAATTGCTGGAAAACTTTTACTCTTTAAGCCTAAAAGAAAACATGAGGACCGAAGTGGATCTCTGGGAGCTCTGAGACTTTTGCTGACCCTCCCCTGGGCATGATGCTGTTAAAACATGGCCTTGGTGCACAGCCAGGTCCTTTCTGCACACAACAAAGCCCAGCAAAGGGGCCACAGCTGTGGATCACTGATAGCTCCAAGCAGGTTGCTCAGGGCCCATCACAGGCTGGGCTTGACATAGGTCTGCACCAGAGTCTTTGCAGGTCTACCTAATATATAGAAACACAAAAAGGCAGCCAAAATGTGAAGACAAACATACAGGCCCCAAATAAAAGAACAAGAGAATTCTCTAGAAGAAAAACTAGATGAAATGGAGGCAAGCAATTAATCAGATAGAGAGTTTAGAGTAATGATCATGAGGATACTCACTGGCATGAAAAAAGACATAGTAACCATTAAAAAAGGACCAGTCAGAAATAAAGAATGCAATATCTGAAATAAATTATCTATTGAAAGGAAGAAACAGTAGGTTAAAAGAAGCAGAGGATCAAATCAGTGATTTGTAAGACATGGTAAAACAAACAAACAAACAAACAAAAAAACAAGAAGAACAACAACAACAAAAAAAGAATGAAAAGAAATGAGGAGAGCTTAAGGAACCTGTGGGACAACATGAACATGAAATGTAACAATATCTGCATCATAGGAATACCAGAAGGAGAAGAGAGTGAGCCAGGGATCAAGAACCTATTTGAAGAAATAATGACTAAAACTTCCCTAATCTGGTGAAAGAAAAAGACACACATGTCCAGGAAACTCAGAGACCTCCAAACAAATTGGATCAAAAGAAGCCTACACTGAGACACATCACAAATAAAATCACAAGATTTAAAGATAAGGAGATAATCCTCAAAGCCACAAGAAAAAATCAGGTAGTTACATACAAGGGAGCACTAATTAGACTGTCATCTGAGTTCTCAACAGAAGCATTTCAGGCTGAAAGGGAGTGGCATGGAATATTCAAGGTGATGAAAAGCAAGGACTCAAAATCAAGGCTGCTTTACCCAGAAAGACTATCATTTAAAATAGGAGAAATAAGGAGCTTCCCAGACAAGAAAAAGCTAAAGTAGTTTATTAACACCAAACCAGTACTGTAACTAATGTTAAAGGGCTTGCTTTAAGAAGAAGGAAAAGAAAACAAAAAGAAGAAATAGTCTAACAATAAAACGGCACTAAATATGTATCTATCTATAACTACCTTCAATGTTAATGGCTTAAATGCTCCAGCCAAAAGACATAGGATAGCTGATTGGATAAGAAAACAAGATCTATCTATCTATATGCTGCCTCCAAAAGACCTACTTCAGACTGAAAGATACACACAGATAAAAGTAAAGGAATGAAAAAATATATTTCATGCAAATGGAAAGGAAAAAGAAGCTGGGGTAGCAATACTTATATCTGACAAAATAGACTTTAACCAAGGGTACAGTAAGAGACAAAGAAGGATTCTAAATAATGATAAAGGGAACAATCCAACAAGAGGATATAACCCTTGATGGACATAAAGGGAGAGATCGACAGAAATACAGTCATAGTCAGGGATCTTAACACCTCATTGACTTCAATGGATAGATCTTCCAGACAGAAAATCAACAAGGAGAATTTCACCCCCAAACCGCAGAATATACATATTTTCCAAGTGTGCAAGGAATGTTTTCTAGGATAGACCACATGTTAGGACACAAAACAAGTCTCAATAAATGTAAGAAGTTTGAAATCATTTCAAGCATCTCCCCTGACCACAATGTTATGAAACTAGAAATCAATCATGAGAAAAGCAATGAAAAACACACTCAAAAATGAGATCAAGGAAGGAATTAATTGATGCGTTGACACAAATGAAAATGAAAACAAAACAATTCAAAATCTGTGGGACACAGGGAAAGCAATCCTAAGAGAGGAATTCATAACATTACAGGCCTATCTCAAAACCAAAATAAACAAACAAACAAAAAAACCAAGAAGAAGCTCAAATAAGCAATACAATTTTATACTTAAAGGAAGTAGAAAAAGAGCAACAAAAAAGGCCAAAACAAGTAGAAAGAAGGAAATAAAGATCAGAGCAGAAATAAATGAAACAGAGTCTAAAATAAGATACAAAAGATCAATGAATCCAAGAGCTGGTTCTTTGAAAAAATAAACAAAATTGACAAACATTTAACCAGAGTCATCAAGAAAAAAAAGAGAGGACGCAAATAAATAAAATCAGAAATGAAAGGGGAGAAATAACAACTGACATCAATGAAATACAAAGGGTTGTAAGAAAATACTATGAACAATTATATGCCAACAAACTGGACAAGCTGAACAAAATGGATAAATTTCTAGAAACATATAATCTTCCTAAACTAACTCAAGAATAATCAGAGAATTTGAATAGACCAGAAACACCTAGTGAAACTGAAACAGTAATAGAAAAAAAAACTCCCAAGAAACAAAAGCCCTGGACCAGATGGCTTCACAGGTGAATTTTAAAAACATTCCAAGAAGAGCTAACACTTCTCCTTCTCAAACTATTGCAAAAAATTCAAGTGAAGACTCCTAAGCTCATTTTATGAGGCCAGCATTATCCTAATTCCAAAACCAGATAAAGACACTACAAAGAAAATTATAGGCCAATATCCTTGATGAACATAGATGCTAAAATGCTCAATAAAATATTAGCAAACTGAATGCAGCAATACATCAAAAAGGTCATACACCATGATCAAGTGAGATTTAGTCTGGGAATGCAAGGTGGTGAAACATCTCACAAGTCAATAAATGTGATTCACCACATAAACAAAATAAAACATAAAAACCACATGGTCATATCAATAGATGCAAAAAAGAGGCATTGGATAAAATCCAGCACCCATTTATGTTTAAAAAAATTCCAGCAAAATGGGAATAGAGGAAACATACCTACGCACAATAAAGGCCATATATGACAAACCCACTGCCAGCATCATACTCAATGGGCAAAAACTACAAGCATTCACCTTTAGATTGGGAACAAGACAGGGATGCCTGCTTTCACCTCTCTTATGCAACATAGTACTGGAAGTCCTAGCCACAGCAATTATACAAGAAGAAGAAATAAAAGGCATCCAAATCGGAAAAGAAGAAGTAAAACTGTCTTTATACGCAGATGACATGATACTGTACATAGAGAACCCCAGCACCAAGAAATTTCTGGACCTGATAAATGAATTCAGCAAAATTTCAAGATATAAAATTAATATCCAGAAATCAGTTGTATTTTGATATGGCAATAATGAACTTACAGAAAAGGAAATTAAGAACACAATCTTATTCACATTTGCTTCAAAAAGAATAAAATACCTAAGAATAAATCTAACCAAGGATGTAAAAGACTTGTACATGGAGAATTATAGGACAGAAGAAACAAATTGAAGAAGATACAGATAAGTGGAAGCACATACCTTGTCATGGATAGGAACCACTAACGTCATTAAAGTGTCCATACTACCCAAAGCAATCTATAGATTCAATGCAATTCCTAAAAAGATTCTAATGATGTACTTCACAGAACTAGAACAAATATTTCAAAATTTGTATGGAACCACAAAAGGGCCCGCAGAGCAACGACGATTCTGAGAAAGAAGAACAAAATTGGAGTAATCACGGAACCTAATATCAAACTATACTATAAGCCATAGTAATCAAAACAGCCTGGTAGTGGCATAAAAACAGACACAGATGGATGAAACAGAATGGAAACCCAGAAATAAATCCACACATTTATAGTCAATTAATATTTGATGGAGGAAGCAAGCACATACAATGAGCTAAAGATAGTTTATTCAATAAATATGTTGGGAAAACTGTATAGATATGTGCAGAAAAATGAAACTAAACACCTTCTGACACCACACACAAGGATAAATTCGAAATGGATCAAAGTCTTAAATGTTAGACCCCAAACCATAAAAATTTTAGACGGAAACATAAGCACCAGAATCTTGGACATTGCTGGTAGCAATTTTTTTTATCAGATATATCTTCCCAGGCAAAGGAAACAAAAGAAAAAATAAAAAAATTGGACTACACCAAACTAAAAAGATTTTGCACTGCAAAGGAAATCATCAACAAAATAAAAGGACAACCCATAGAATTGGAGAACATATCTGCCAATACATCTGATAAGGGGTTAATATCCAAAATTTACAAAGTACTTACAAAATTCAACACCAGAAAAACAAACAACCCAATTGAAAATTGGGCAGCGGCCCTGAATAGACACTTCTCCAAAAGGGATATACAGATAGCCAATAGACATATGAAAAGATATTCAATGTTACTAATCGTTCGAGAAATGCAAATTAAAACTACCATGAGATACCATGTCACACCTGTCTGAATGGCTATCATCAATACATCAACAAACAACAAGTGCTGGAGAAGATGTGAAGAAAGGGGAAGTCATTTGCACTCTTGGTGGGAATGCAGACTGGAATGCAGCCACTGTGGAAAGCAGTATATAGATACCAAAAAAAAAAAAAAAAAAGATCTGTCTTTTGACCTAGCATTCTTAGTTCTGGGGATATATCCAAAGGAATCCAAAACACTAATTCAGAAGAACATAAACATCCCTATGTTCATTGCAGTGTTATTTATAATCACCAAGATATGGAAACAGCCCAAGTGTCCATCAGTAGATGAGTAAATAAAACTACTATGGGATATTTACACAATGGAATACTACTCTGCCATAAAAAGAAGAAAGTTTTACCCTTTGTGACAGTGTGGATGGACCTGGAGAATATTATGCTAAGTGAAATAAGCCAGTCAGAGAAAGATAAATACCATATGATTTCACTCATATGTGGAATATAATGAACAATCTGAACTAACAAGCAAAATAGAGACAGACTCATAGATATACAGCAGGTTGTCAGTGAAGCTGGGGTGGGGGAAATAAGGAAGTGGAGGTATTGAGGAAAACTGAAAATGACTCATGGACAACAGTCTGGCGATTGCTGGGGGAGAGTGATATAAGGGGACTAAATAGTAATGGAAAAAACACAATGAAAAATCTGGGAAAAAAACAAGAGAAATAATAGCAAGTGTTGAAGAGGTTGTGGAGAAAAAGGAACCCTCATCTACTGTTGGTGGGAATGCAAATTGGTGCAGTCATTGTGGAAGACAGTACGGAGGCTCCTCCAAAACTTAAGAATAGAGTTACCATATAACTCTGAAATCCCTCTTCTGTGTATCTACTTGAAATTTTTGAAAACATTTAATTGTAAAGATAGATGTACCTGTTGAGAGCTAGGAAAGAGGGCTAGACAATTATAAGCATTGCTAAGCAGAAAACCTCTTGAAGGTCACTAGAATGGATAAGGAAGAGAAACAAATTGTCATCCGAAATAAGCTTATCAACAGGAGACAGACAGATGGTTCCTATCAACAGGAGACAGACAGATGGTTACTCCTGACCCCAGAGCTATGCAGAGATAACAGCAACTCCCGCTTTTGTAACTTGCTTGCTTGCTTCTCACTGTATAAAAGAGCTAGCCTGTGAGCGTTCGGCGCGGCTCTCATCTGCAGCTCTTCTGAGCACCGTGTCTCCGGGACACATCAAGAGTCCGCCCCTGCGCAGGTTAAAAGAGTTGGCCATTAAAGTAACATCTCTGTAAACATCCTGAAAGTCTCCAAACATCTGTTTCTTGCGTCAGTGGGTGCAACATACCCTTATGTTTATTGCAGCACTATTCATGGTGGCCAAGACATGGAAACACCAAAGTGTTCTTCTATAGATGACTGGATAAAGAAGATGTGGTGCATTTACATGATGGAATACTACTCGGCCATAAGAAAAGATGAAACCCTGCCATTTGTGACATGTATGGATCTTGAGAATATCATGCTAAGTGAAGTAAATCAGATGGAAAAAGTGAGAACCATATGTTGGATATAAAACTAAAGCAACAAATGAAGAAACAAGACAAACAAACCATAGAGAAAGGGGGTTAGGGAGAGGTAGAAGAGGGTAAAGGGGATTGAATATATGGTGACTGAAAGGGGCTTTGGGCAGTGAACACACAAATGCAATATACAGTTGAGGTATTATAGAAATTGTATGCTTGAAACCTATATAATCTTACTAACCAATGTCACCCCAATAAATGTAATAAAATAAAGAAAAAGAATATCTGCCTATTTCCCTTATTGTTGAACATCATCCTGGACTGACAGAGCTTTCTTGATGTTACATGTTATTTCCATGGGAAATTTTGCTTCATTGTTTTTGCACGAAGACTTATATATTACTCTGAGAAAGAATAAGGCCAGACTGATTTTCCTCTTTCTTTTTTGTAATTTGCCTTTACTACTTGGATGTCTGGAGTACTCATTAGTATTCTTGTAGTTTAACAGCCTAACAGAGGTACAGCTCAGTGCTGAAAATTCTGTATCACATTTTTTCCGTAACAGTATACTCTTCAATTAGCGGATTCAGTATCCTCTTTACTTTAAGGAACTTCTCTTGTGTTATATCTCATAATACATTTTCTTTTCCTGAGGTGGGTTCTCTGATTTAGGGACACAAAGTATCTTTATATGGATTGACTTTTATTTTCTCATTTACATTAGTGTTAATTATATCATTTTAATATTGTTTTCTTTTTCATCTGCAGTTATCATTATCTCAAATCTTTCCTTTTACATCAGTACTTCTATTTCAATACTATTTTGCTTTTTCTTTGGTTATTTGTTAAGCCTGTAATATGCTTTTTTGTTCTTCAATTTGTCTTACATCTCAAAGTACTATTTCTTTCATATTCTATTATTTTATTTATAATTATAATCTTTTATTATAATCATGTTCTATAACACCAATTGTGAGTAAGTGCCTTTTGTTTCTTGATTTATATTTTCTTCTAGATTGTGTTATTTTTTTCTGTGCTGTTTTTATGTTTTTTGTTGTTTGCCTGGTGCCCAGGTGCTTCTTTTTCTCTGGCTTATGCTTGGATCACTCAGCCCGGACCTTCTCTATGCTCTGATACAGAGTGAGTAATGCAAGGGGGTCTAAGAAATGTAGTTTTTTGTTTTCCGAAAGTCATTTGTGCAGGTGAAATTTGGGACCTCTATTATTAAAGGAAGAAATTGGAAACTCAATTGGCTTTGCTGCATTGGGTTTCCCCTCAACCAATTGGTGGGGTGAGGCTCAATCCCAGGATGGGGCTACTCTTGGACTTAAGATGGCTTCCCCAGTTCAGAGGGTTTCATGGTCCCTTTCTCTCCTCCTCCCACCAGTTATCCCTTTATTTGGGGAATTTAAAATAGTTCCCTAGCTTTCAGTAGTTTCCACTTCTCACTCAAAAAACAGAAAAAAAGATGAGAACATCTTTTCCATTTGCAGAACTCAATATTTGGTGTTGTTAGTGAGAATCCTTGGGATTCCTCTGACCCACCTGGGTGTGTCCCTCTGGGAGTCAAAGCAAGTGATAAGCCAAGCTTCTGCACCTCTCTGCTGCCAGCTGCTCTAGAGTTTTCCATTTGTTGAGTTTTCGATTTTGAAGTTTATTGAAGTAGGTTATAGTCACTACCATTTGTAATTGTTTTTGGTAATATTTTTGCTTTTTTAAATATCATATTGATTCTTATCAGGATAAGGAAAGTTATTTTGTTAATGTTTTTTCTCCATTTGTTTTTATTATTTATAACCTTCCTCCCAGCATTTTCTATCTCCCTCTGCTTAATTTTCTCCATTACACTTACATAATGCAGTTAAAACTATTCACAATTTTAACTCAAATACCCCATAAGCTGTCTTACTCATTTTCTGTCTTCCTACATTTCCTCAAATTTTCCATACTGCTATCATATTTTCTTTTTTAGCTGTACAAAATGATTTTTATTATTTTAAAAATTATCATTTTATATGTAAAATACAATCTTAGGGGAAGGGAAAATACTGGCTTATGATTAATCTTTTCTGTTTGAATCAGCAGCAGAGTCAACTCAAGTTTGTCAGAGACCTTTCAGTAATCCCCAAGCTCTACTACTCTGCTTTGCTAACTGATTCTGTGGGTGGCCCAGTTATGGGCCCCAAAGTGATCTTTAAGGTTGGCACCCACAGAGCTAAGCTTATATGTGATTTTCAACCAGGTATCTATAAAATTAATCTCTCACAGTTGCTGGGAGATGGGCTGCTGTAAGACAGTGAAGGAATTCTCACATAATATATCCTATGTGGTGAGGATGTTGCTATTAAGTAGAGATAAGAAAAAGAGAAATTTAGGCAGGGTGATTGCTTGTCTGTACCTAAGAGATAAATATTAGAGGAGATCTCATCCTGTTATAGGGAAATTCCATAACAAGCAGAATGTGAAAGAAATTTCAGAAAAAATTTTGATACTAGCCCTCCAAATTTTTGCTCCAGAGGAAAAATCTCCTGGTAGGTTAAACTGCCTCTAACTTTGTCTCCTCGTTTCCCTTTCTACTGAGGTCCTGGATGTTGACCATGGCTTCTTTTTTCCCCTTAAAGATTTTATTTATTTATTTGTTTAGAGAGAGGGGAAGGGAGGGAGAAAGAAAGGGAGAGAAACATTGATAGGTTGCCTCTCATACATGCCCTGACTGGGGACCAAACCCGCAACCCAGGCATGTGCCCTGACCAGGAATTGAACTGTCAACCTCTTACTTTGTGGGATGATGCCCAACCAACTGAGCCACACTGGTCAGGGCATCATGGCTTCTTTAATCCACAAATTCTTATTTAGTATCTACCATGTGCCAGGAACTACTAATTCTATGTGCTGCAGATACTGCAGTGAACAAAACAAACAAAAATCATTATCCTCAAGAAATTTGCATTCTTTTAGGGTAGATGGATAACAAAATCAATAAGTAAAATGTATGCTATACTAAAAGGCATTAGTCTATGGGGAGAAATAAAATAAGTAGTGGAGATGGGCACTGTGGGTAAGGGTAGGGTTCTGGGCAATGTTTGACTTCTTTTCTTATGTTTTGGCCACATATGGACACAAACCCTTCTGCTATCTTTCATTTGGATGGCTGAGATGCACGGGGACTATAAAAATTGCTGAAATGACTTAATGTTAAATGACTAGATATTAAGGGAAATTCAAACAGAAATACACAGAACATAGGAGAAGTATAAAGGTTTGCTTCCAGGACTTACAGAGCCTGCCCCCCTTTACATACTGCCTCCTAAAATCTTTGTTCTCTAGACACAAAAGGCTGAAATAATTCCATAGCCCCCTAGCCCAGATTCCTCACTTCTCTCCTGACCTGACTCCACATATAAGATGCCCCCTTGCAATCCAACATGCAAGAGTCTCGTTTTTGACAGGAGCCATTTCATCTCATTTATCTCACCCAACTGACTGCTCCCTCTAAGTTATTTCCCTCCCCAAGTTATGATTGATTTCCGGTCTAAGTTATGACTGAGAGACATCTCGCTTCCTTATGTGGCAGGCACAGTGAATGATCTCATCTACCTTCCACAGCAGGAGTGTGGCTTTGCCCTTGCAAGTTGTGGCACAGACACTCACTGCTTATTGAATATATATGTGCGCCCTGACTTTTCTCAGAGTCCTGAAAATTTGGTGCAGCCACGTGTCAATCCCAGGCTGCAACATCAAGACACTAGTCTTATGCTCAGAGACTAGAAGCCACACGTTCTTGTTGGTACTGCAGCAGAAGGCAGACAGCCTGGATCCTTGGAATAGAACTGTCCTGCAGAGCTACTGAGCCACAGTCAATCTGGGGTAAGTTAAACATAAAACTTTACGTTTAAAGCCACTAATACTTGGGAGTTTGTTTCTTACAACAGCGTAGACTAGCTTAAACTAATACCTGGCTTAAGAGTAAAATGAGATCATAGTGCCACACATTCCAAGGTGTTCTTATAACAGTAGACATTTGGTAACAAGAAGACTTCCCTTCACACTGAGGAGGCAGTGCAGAGCAGCACTTAGGATGTGTTAGACAGATCTGGGTTTGAATGTTGCAAATGCCACTTAGTAATTAGTTGCGTGACATTGATTTCCTTTCTCAGCCTCTCTGAACCTCAGTTTTTATAACCTTAAATCATAAGGTTGTTTTAAAGGTTAATTGAAACCTCTTGTAAAGTGCGGTATGCAGTAAACATGCAGAAAATCTAATAAGGAACTAAGAAGTTTATGTAGAGTAGATTTGATAATGTGCTATCTGATTGGTTGAGACACACATGTGATGTCACAACTCTGTGCTTGGGGAACATGGAGAAGACCTAACTTGGAGCCAATGAAGTGGAACCTCTGCAATCACCCAAACTTAATAATAAACAGGTGAAACTAAATTGGAGGGATGACAGAAAGACTATTTATTCTTACAAATAATATAAATTTAGGCAACAAATATATATATATATATATATATATATATAAAATTAAGAATTGACTCAAGAAAAATTACTTTTAAAACTCCAAAAACAATATGCTTTTCAATGGAAGGCTTGAATCACAGCAGAAGAATTGCAAGAGATCAGACTAAAATAATTGAATCTGCTTTAAGTATATCATATATTCAAAGTCAAGAAGCAATTTCATCATTATTTAAATTTTTCATGGTTGGACAAAATTGGAGAGATGATAGCTCTAATAAAGAATAAAATAGTTTCCCAACAAATTTACATCAAGGTCATTATCATCGCCAGCACCACATCTCTGCAAGAAGATGCTGGGGTTTTGAAGAAGGGTGTGGAATTAGCTCATGTCAAAATTTATAGGGTGGCCCTGACTGGTGTGGCTCAGCTGGTCAGAGTGTTGTCCCATAAAGCGTAAGGTCACCAGTTCGATACCCAGTCAGGACATGTGCCTGGGTTAAGGGTTTAGTCCCTGGGCAGGGTACATATGAGAGGCAACTCATATGAATGTTTTTTCTCCCTCAATTTCTCCCACTCTATCCCTCTCTCTAAAAATAAAATAAATAAAATCTTTTTAAAAAATGGAGTAGAGATGTCCAAGTCACTGAAAGGATCATCACAAGGAACCAGGACCTGGCAAGTTATCCCATTCAAGCCTCACAAATGCAAGACTCAGTGGTGACATTGTGGTTGGCATGCCCGTTAATTCTGCCAGAACAAGTGGCTTTGCAACTCCATTAACAGAGCAGTGATAAAGTTAGGTGTTGGCTAGGAAAATCAGACATTTATTGAACTCCTACATCATAATAGGTACCATGCCATCCAGATGTGGAGACAGATAGTCTTTCTGTATAGAAAAACTCTCTCAGGAGTCACTATTGGACAACAAAACTCTATTACCTGACAGTTTCTCACTTATTTGTAACAAGGACCATAAGGAACAAGATTAGAAATCATCAAAGAAAGATTATATAGGGTTTGTATAGTTTTACTATCAGGATTTTAACATCTTCACAAACTGCTCCTTCCCTTCCTCCCTTGACCGCCCTGTGATGAATCACAGAGTACTTGCTCTGTTTCTGTAGCACTTTGAAATTTTTATCCAGCAAAATATTTCATTGGCTCTATCTTTCCTTCTCAGAAAAGACCACATTTAGGCCCCTCACAAGTGATCAGGCAGAATGGCCACAAAGTGCTGAGTGGGATTTCTAATTGGCTAATTTTACTGTTTTCCAGGCTGCTCTGCACTCAGACTCTTCTGAAAATTGCTTTGTGAAACCTGCAAGGATGTTTCCCCATCTCTGAGTCCCAAAACCACCATTGGAAGTAAGGCAAACTCTCGCACAGCTGATTCAGTGTAATTGCATGCTACCTAGGTGCTTCTCTCACCTAAATGGGTGGGATTACAGGTCACCTGGAGATGTTATTAAAGTGACTCAGCAAATCTGGGGTGTTGCCTGAGACTCTGCATTTCTAACAGGCATCAGGTACTGCTGCTGCTGGTTCTTGAGTAGCCAGACCCTGTGTGAGCATCTCACAGGATAATGCAGGGCTGTGGAACGACAGTAGTAGTGGAAAGGGGATGAGACCAGATACTTCCTGGACTCCTACTCAACCTCTCTAAACTTTGGATTGCTCATTGATAAAGTGGAATAATTATAGAACTTACCTCACAGAGCTGCCGTGTAAACAGCTAATGCTCTCAAATTAAAGTTTACTGCCATTACCATAGAAGAGTTCCATGAAGCAGGGTTTACTCTGATATGATGAGATCAGCTCACAGGACCTTTATTGCTGACAATCAAGTGACATGTGTGCGATAACATGATGCTCTCATCTGTATCACTTTGCAATGTTTCTTTGTTACATTAGAAATGTCAGTTATCATCCTGATCTCACATGCTTCTTGGTGTTCAGTTCTATTCAATTTGAGACTGTTCACTCAGGTTTCTCAACCTCCAAGTCGAAAAGAGCTTAAGATCCGTTGGTGGGTATAATTTAGGAAAATAGAGCTAATTCTTGACAGAACTGCTTTGCAATGAAACAGCTATAATTACTATTGGGAAACAGTAACGTTATGGAATGTTGCAAAGTCCATTTGATTTGCAAAAAGATATAGTGCAATTCATCCCAAGTCGCAATTAATAAGTTAGCAGGTAAGACAAGAGATGGAACAACAAAAAATTTTCATGTTTTAAGTTAAATGTTTCAATCCTCATGACATTTAATTCCTGACTTTGGGAAGTAGTGTATAGTGATTTAGCTCATTAAACCCAGTAAGAAAAGGATAACTTAGCTGCTAACTTGGGATAAGAAAGGGGTGAAAAGCATCTATATTTCAGGTCTTCTCAAACAATGAAACAGAGATAATTTTAGTCCAAGGGCCTAAGCATTTTTCAGAAAGTATTTCTGGATTGATTCTGATAGACTCCTTGCAAGTCATCGTAGTTTTGGGAAACATCCATAAGCATAAATACAATTAAAGTTCACTAAAGTGATCACCTGCTCTGCCTCTATCTCTGACTCTTTTCTCTAAGCAGAGAGACATAAAAATCCATCCAGTACGGAAAATACCCTATTCTTGTTAAATCTGGGAAGGCACAAAAAGTATAAGCGTCCAGAGAAAAGCAGAAATATTGATTAACTGCAAAGAGCTGTGCAGAGCAGCCTACCTCTCATGGAGTTCCTATGCTTGCAGAAGTAAGTTTTCCAACAATCAGAGGAAGATAGATAGAATCATTCATCTGTGGATAATGAGGATTAGTGTAGGCCAATATTGTAACAAGTTTTCGACAGGGTCCTACTCAACATGCTTTAGCTCAGTACTTCCATTGATTTTGTTGTTGCTAATATTACTGCTATTACTACTACTACTACTACTACTACTACTACTACTACTACTACTATTTTGGTCCCAGATGGAATAGAATTTTTCCTAAGAATTACCATATAGCCAGTGATAATGCCACGATCAACTTTCCTCTATATCTAAATTTAGTCAGGCACATGCATAAAGACCATCAGATTTATGACCTGTTTTCTACAAGAACACTTGCCAACAGGTATTTGTGAATTTCATTAAAAAAAAGATGCTTTACCAACTGGAATATAGAACATTTGACACAAAATTTGGCATTGGAAATCTCCCATTTATAAGGCTAAATTCTCTATTCATTATCTTGACAAGTGTCCAATTTGAGTTGGTATTCTACCTTCAGGAAATGTCTTCTTAATCTTCTCTTCTTAGTAGGATATTACTGTTAAAAGAGAACTTGAAAAAAAAACCTTGAAATTTATTTGATGCTGGAATAATACCAGTTTCTTTAATAACAACAAAGCTAATATAATAAAAGCCATCAGGCTTGGGATATTTTATGAAAATGTTTAATTCAACTGTTTCTTTGGAATGTAGTAGTCATAGTTTGGAATTTAAGTTACAGTTCAGTTCTATGCAGTTTTTATGCCACTCAGTGTCTGAGAATACAAATGTCATTTAAAGTTAAGGCTTCACTGTTCATTTTGAAACAACAATTTACAAGTGTCATTTTTGTCATAGAAAATAAAAATTTCTGTAAAAAAAATTTGCACAAAATTTTATGATGGTACAAAACATGAAGGAATAATATACCAGTAAAATGAAAACATTTTACTACAGAAAGTTTTATAGATTTCAATAAAGAAAAAATATGTTATTTTACACCTTTAAAAATTATGAAACAATCTAAAATAATATAAACTGGACATTTTGTAACACTGCCTTTACAAATTAATAACTTTATAAACATATAATTTTTAAATATATTTATCAGTGCAAGATACTTTAAAATTTAAAGTTTCAGTATCATTTTTCCTTGGATGAGGACAACTTTAAGTCCATTGTCTTTAAAAAATCAAGTCTTAGTTCTTTCATCCTGATATGATTATGGCAATGAATGAGTGCCTCTGGGGATAAAAATCTATTCCTCTTTCATAGTGATCAATGCTTTCCTGGAAATAAAAGACACTCTCAATCCAGTTAAATGAAGATGAATGGACTGTCTCCTCCATGATGCAAATTCAGCTCCCACAAATGTTTTTAAGTGAGACCTATAGCAATGCAGGAAGGGAGGGAGATTTAAAGGTTCTTAGGTACAACATGACATGACACAAACAGTCTGAAAACAACCAAAGACTTCTCTGGATTAATTCACATGCTGCCTGGTAAGATATTTACTTCTTTGAGTTGTTAGAAGCTCAGGTCTTCCTAGTCCCAAGGCAGGCTTTTTCTTTGTGAGCAAGAGGAAGTTTCTAGAAGCATTCATTTAAGTCTATTTTCTCAGGGTTGCTGCTAAATGGATTTTTAAAAACATTCGTTTTGACTTTACTAATTTTTTTATCTCCCAAATACTTCACTGCCAGGCACCAGAATTTCTAGCCACTTTGTTAAATTAACTGTTCTTTCTTCCACTTCCTTGTCTTACCCAAAACCAAAACAAGAAGATCTCAGGGAACATTTTTGCCTATGTAGATGTATCCAGTCCTTTCTTTGGGTCTCACTTGAAAGCCAGTTGTTATTTCTCCTCTCAAGTTGTCATTATTTTTATTAAATGCAAACATTTCTATCAAAGATCATTTTGATGGGAATAGACAGACAAATGGCTTAAGGAAAAAAGATACTGTCACTTTAACCAGTTAACAAGAAAACCAAAGTTAGACTTTGGAGGGCTGAGTTAGAAATTTCCCTATTTATTTATTTTTAAACATAAAGTCTAGTAAAATTCTTTGCCATTGCCAGCAGGTTAAAGCTGCAAGTTTCTTTTCTGGACAATGGCAAATGCTTAAATTCTAAGAGAGAAAAAAGACAGAGAGATAGGAGAGAAAGAGTTTACATTTGAAAATACATTCCATATGAAAGAACCATAGGAGAGAATATTGCAGCTTTATACAAAAGGATCAAGAGACATGAAATTGAACTATGGAAAAAGCAGAGCAATTAAGCCACATTGCCAAATATTCCCAGCCCTTGCCTTCCTGGGGGCTGAGGTCTCACACTAAAATATACTTTCTTCTTAGACAGTGGGCCACCAGGGTTTGATTAAGAAGCTGGGCTTTCACCAGCGAGGAACAGAACAGGTTGTTAATGTAACACAATGCGAACCAGTACAAACAAAAAGGCACTTCAGAGGACATGGACTAGCCAGTGCCGAGGATTTTCTGTTGTGTTTGTTGGCAGCACACCCAGTTGCCAGCAGTGTCTGGTGATGGCAGGTTTCTGTATGACGTTCACAAGCACGAAGTTTAGTACAACACTGGAAAACATCAAGGAAATTTGACGGTATTGCTTCGTAAACAGAGCTGACACACTATATTGGTACTGAGGCTACAGAACTTTAAAATAAAACATCCTAATCCTTCTTTGCCTATGCACAACATGGGCAATTATACACAGGTACAGCTTCAAGAGTCCACTGAAATGCAGTTATTCTAATATACTCTGGGCAATGGGCTACAGGTTGCATGTCTGTCAAAAGGGCCCCAGGGATATACTTAGCGCCAGCATCTTGGATTTTGCACAGCTTCTGAAAAGTATCCATAAAAGGAAGAAGAGAGAGGGGGAGTCAAAATGAATCATTAAGTCAATCATACTTGGTCTCAACACCAGCATTTGCTTATTCAAATTAAACCAACAGAAAAAAGCTGACTACATGATTCTGATTGTTAACACAGCTAACTTGTTCATATCTGTTGGCCATACTCTTTGAAGCTCCTGAGAAAAGCCTGGCTCAGCGTCATCAACGCATTTCCCAGCCTGTCCAGTGAAAGGTCAACATCAAGTTGCTCTTACGCCCTTCTACCTCAATTCTCGACTCGTCTTTTCATCTGTCTGCCTTCATGCCTCCGAATAAGTACTTTGTGTGTTCAGTTTGTCTTTTTTCAACTTCACACCATCCACCAGTTCGAAATTATAGTTCTCTAGGGCAGATAAGTTTCTTTCTGACATCCCATTGTGCCAACAGGCACAGTACAGCACGACCCCACAGACAGCACCCAGTAGCACACCCAGTGCACTCATGGCTATGATGGTGATGAGGATGGGGTCCAATGTCTTCAGCACATTGCCCGGTTTCCTGGAGATGTTCTCATCCCCTTCTCCTATGTCCTCATATCCTTGGGTGGTCCCTGGGGAGGAAAACAAAATTGGCAACATGAGCACTGCCAACATACCAGATGGAAGGAGAGAGAACAATAGAGAAAGGTAGGGATAAAGACAAAAATCACATGCTTGTTTTCTGTCCTCTCCCCAGAGCTTGTGGGGGATTTCTGAAGTGGGGTTCGGCTTCCTGATACTGGGAAACATGCAGGTTTGTGTTTGATTCACTGTTGGGAATGGAGGTGTGGGGGAGAGTACTGGGAGCTGTGGCCCTGACATCTAGCCTAGCATATGGAAACAACTGATTCTGGGTAAACAGTGGGGTTTATGTTCCAATCTAATTCAGATTTCATGCAACCCACCATCTGTGCTAGATTGTAATCTGTGTTTTTAGTCCTTGGCCAGATATAGTCACTAAGCTTAAACATTTAGTCTCACATTTGTCCAGTGGAGGATTTAACCATTCCCTGTGCATTCCCCTGATCCTACCCAGGCACGAGGAAACCTTCTGAGCTGCCCTTTCCTGGGGGCGTGTCCAGTGTCTGGGACAGTTGATACATGGCTTGTTCTCCCACATGTAAAAATCTTCAAGTCAGGCATGTTTCCCCCAAGTCTACAGTGGTTTTACTCAAGAAAGAGATCTTTCAGAACAAGGTAATGCTTGCTGCTGACATTTGAAAGTGGCTATGTATGGCTCCAAACTAGAGACCGGGTTTGTGCTGTGCTGAAAAGAACATGTTTAAGAATCAGCATCTGTGTAGCCCTGGTGATTTCACTAGAGAAGTCATGCTGCCCTGCAATTCAGTCCCTGGAGAAATGTTTTCTTGAGAGTGGAACATGAGGGATTATGAACATGGGTTTTGAGCCCAATTACCTGGTACTAGAAACAAGACTAAAATGTTAATGTGCATTGTGCATGGTGTTTACTTAGGGTGTTCAGATCAATGAAGATTCCAATCAAAGAAAACTAAAAATAAGAGATGCAAGTCCCTAAACAAGGGCAAACAACCCCTGGGGGCATATTAATATTCTCTCCCTTGATAAAATATTGTTTTGAAACAACCTTTAACAAAGTTTACATCTCAGAGAGGGCTGTGTAGCTAAGTTAAATGAGCCATGTATCTCTGTCAAGTCCAAGTCTGGCTATAGTAGGACCACACTGCTAAGAGCAACAGATGTTGATGCTGATGGGTAGGGCTGGGACAGGTGTCCAACAATTAACAGCTGCTGGTTGGGAGGTATGGAAACTTCTGGAAATAAAATAACACCAGACAAGACCTAACTCTGATCAAATGTTTTGAATTGGATCATCAAGCAGTGTTCACAGAAAACACATTTTCAAATACATCAGTCTCAAGTTGGAGACTACCACCTAAATGGCCATGCTACTTCAGGCAAGCCACTGTCCTGAGTTTCAGTCTTTCATCTGAAAATGGAGATAAATATACCTCAGAGAGCAGCTGTGAGGAGTACAGAGATAACATAGGTGGTGAGTAAAGTGCTTGGGGTCAGACTAGCTCCTCAATAAATCCTTACTATCATCATCACAAAACTAGGGTTCCAGTAGAGGAGGACGGTAACAGATGGACCAAACTCAACAGATTGTCACAGGCACGGGGCTCCATTGCTTTAGAGACCACCTCTAGACACCAAACAGGCTCAAGTATTTGGACTGGTTTCAAATTACAGTGTGGAAATCACTGCAGGTCTCGGGTATGTATTGGTCTTCACTAGTTTTCTGTTTCGAGTTTTAAAACGAGCCTGATTCCCTTTATTACCCTCTAAGTCCTCTTCCATCTTAGGGAGGGAAGGGCCTTGCTGTCACCCCACCCCAGGCCTCAACCACCTGCACAAGCCAGACTGCCACAGTCTTATAGCTTCAGGGCAGCTTAGATTGCATTGAGATAGGAAGTTCTATAAATAGAATGAAAGCCACAGGAAATCATTTTAAAAATTGGTCAGGAAGACAAAGTTACCTGTTTCATCAATTTTGTTTTCTGGATTCTTTTTATCCAGATCTGCTGGTCCTGACAAGTCAAACAAAATTGAAAGAGATATTTGAACACCTAACAAAATACAATCACACAAAATACATAAACCTTACACAGATACACACAGACATACACATGCTCATGGCTCAGCTGGCTTTCCTTTGCAGTTTGAGTACAATTGACCCACCACACAACTGTGGAGTGATAGAGGAATTGTGAAGTGATTGTGTAGTGGCACTAAATCCAGGTAGATGGCAGTGCTATCAGCCGAATGTTCTGTTTAGGAGCAGAGAAGGGTGGAGAAAAACAGTCTTGGCATCTGGAGGGTGGGAAATTTGGTGAAAATAAGAAATTAAAGTCGGGTTGTTCATATGGCTACCAGCCAGTGCCTTTGTAGGCAACAGCTTCCTAAGTTTGATGAGTGTTGGTTTGATTTCCCAGAAACTATGCCAGCTTTGAGGCAAGAGACTGTGTCCTGTGTCAAAACAAAACAAAACAAAACACAAGAAATGAAAAAAAAGTCTCTGGAAAAAGTAGAGTTGCAGCATCCCTTATGGTTCTGAGTAGAGACCACAGGATTTTCAGTACTTTGTTCACTGCTATATCCCCAGTATTTAGAACGGTGTCCCAAACACAATAGGGGCCTCTCAATAAATATTTGATGAGTTATTATATAATTATCTTAGACATCTTTTTAATGGTACAGCAACAGAGCGTGTTTAATAGGGCTTCAGCTGCGACTTTCTGAGTATAGTGCCTAGTGACAGCTACAGCAAAGTACACCAGTCACATGAAAAGGAAAGGGCTCACAGAATTGTCTCAGGCTTCTATATACTAATGGGAGCACTGGATGCTACTTTGCCTATAGTAGGCAGTCAGTTAAAACTTGTTGAGCTGAACTGAATTTGTTTCTTTGTTTTAGTTTGTGGAGTTTGTTCTACATTCGATAAACATCACCATCATCACCCTCACCCTGGAATAGGAAAGCAATGGTGTTACATGCACTGTGTAACTACATGTAATATATCTCTTAACAGCAGTGTAGACTTGGATGTGGGGAATTTGTAAAGTAGTTGCAACTGAAATATCCTTTTCTACTAATATTTGCTAACTGGTGTGACATTAAATATATTGCCTTACATAGTACGAAAAAGCAGATTTTATTTACTGCTCTTTTATTTTCCCCAATTTATTTAATTGACACTATCAAATTATTGTCACTTTAGGGATTATGTTGTATTTAAAAAGCCTTGTAAATTGCTGTAGTGACCAAAAACCCATTATAGCCAACAGTCTCCTTTGCCTTAAGTCCACCCAATAGACTTACTCCATTTTGTTACAATTAACATCCTATTATATAATAATATATAACAAAAATTTAAGTGTAACAAATGGGGCTTAAGACTAATTACTGTTCCATTGCATTGCTATTAGTGATGCTATTTATAATTCTATATTTAAGAATTAGGGAATATGGATTAGTTTTCTACTAATCTGACTTTTATCCTATATATATAACAGACCAACAAATAAACTCTGAAATACTAGACAGTTTCTAAATTTAATTTATTCTTTTGAATCATTTCAAATATTTTAGAGTCAGAAATACCTACATTTTTGTAATAGAGCAAATAATTATGGCTTCTATGAGTTGTTAACAATATAAATCTTAAATTCACTGTGATCAAAATTTTCAAAGGCCTGCTGTGTTGTTTATGCATACAAATATTTAGAATTGGCCAGATGTCTGAGTTTTCCATTGCCTGTTAAAAGTTTTGGCATGGCATACATAGCCTGTAAGCTGAGAGTTCTTCTTTGCGATGATCTTTGCAGTCCACAGCATCATGTAGTTTTGTAGGGACCAACCAGACATTCTAAATGACATAGGTTAGGTAATGGGGTAGCTAAAAGTAAACTGACCTGATATTTGCCCTGTTGTACCAGAATATTGATGTCACATGATAAGCTCATAGGCCACAGTGAAATGCCAGGTCTGGATGAGCAAGACAGAGCCCATCACATGGCAAGAACCCTGCCCTGGGCAAGTGCTCCACTGGTTTCTACAGAACTGGTACTTACGCGCACAGTCCTCTTGTGAGATGTGGTTATTGATACTGATGTCATCCACCGCAATCCCGCCAAGGTTTCCTTTTCCAATTTCGCCCTCAAAAATCACCTAAAAAGTAGATCATTTCCACAGTATTAAAATGTTCAGTCCCAAATAGCAGTGTTTACAAATGCTTGCTCAGCTCAAGCTATGGCACAGAAATTCATGAAATTTCACATTACCGCATGCTTTACTCAGCAATCCATATTAACTGCCTGGGGATGGCATAAAATTCGTCCTCACACTTTCTTTTCATAATATAAAATTTAAAACTGAAAAAAGCAGGAAATAAAAGGAATGTTCACTGTGACAGCCCCAAAATAGGTAATAAAATAACATATTCACCTCTTTCTCAGCAAATTGGTTCTATTCCTGTAATTTAGGACACTGAAATATGCTACTGAGATTATTATTATTGCAGCAATATCTCAGGTTCTGGAAACACCTGAAATAATTTTTGGAATGATTCCCATATCTCATTTGATAATCTCAGAACATGACCTCTGTGTCCCTGAAGCAGCTACCCTCCCCACCCTGGGAAGGAGTTTACCTGGTAAAGTTTCAGAGACTTATGTAGCAGGACACGTCCTTCCTTCCAGTGGTCTCCTTGGTGTCCGATGGCCATCCAGACCAGTTGGTCGTACTCCTCCGGCTTTTGGTAGCGCAGCTTGACTCTCAGTGTACCCACATGTGAACCAGACATGTGATACCAGAAGGTCATGCAGTGGGCGGAATTCTGGGAATAAACCACAGGGCTCACCAGGCGAGCCACTTTGCCCTTCTGATTTTCATCAGCCTGAGAGTAAATGAAGTTGCCATCTCCTGCTGTGACAAAAAACTGTGTTAGGGAGAGTGCCTAAATTTATGACTCCTTTGTTCTTTTCTTTAAACTTCTACCACTCAGAACTTCTCTCTGGGGCTTAGCACCAAGAACCCAAACCTGCAGTGGAAAGGGAATGGGGTACAGTTGTTGGGGACCTAAGGCTCTGCTATTAGCTGCTGTAAATGGACATATAGTTGGAACGAGGCTGCAAAGCAGTACTGGGACATCATTCGTTCCAAATGCACTGTTGTACAGACGTGGACTGACTCAAAGCGCCTCTGCACCATTGGAAGCAGACCAAAAGCGTAGGGCAGACCTATTTTCATGCTACTTTAAGATTGCTTCATCAGCACCTGTGTGAACACAGACATGAAATGGAATGCAGTTATTTAAACGTGTTCTTATTTATCATTCAACCAGCAAGACTTCTGGTTGATGATACTTTGAACACTATAACTGCTTGATAATAAGAAAGCTGCATTTTCTCTAAATAATCTAGTGATCTGTTTTACCCCAAATTCAGATTAGTTTCCTCTAGTTTATTTTAGTGGCTTATAAATTCCTGAAATAAACCCAAGAACTTCAGTCACAGCTGTGACTATGGCTCCTATGGGATGCAGGGTTCTGATTCAAGGAGAGGCAAGGTTGCATTTTCAAGGCTTATTAGGAAGTGGCATTTTGGCAACATAGACACCTGTAGAGCTGTGAGGACCTACTTTTCGCTTTGCTTTTAATTACCCACAGTGGGAACATTACCTCCTGCCACCACCTGGTCTAACACACAACTCATGTTTCCCTGTTTGCTCTGCAAATAGAAATTGCCTCTTCTCTGCCTCACCTGATGTGAGTGTGAATCTGGTGCTCAGGCCTCAATGGGCAGGAGAGTGTTTTGTTTGCTGTCCAGGAGGTGTGTATTTGTGAGGTAATTTTTCACTGTGCACACATGGGCAGATCCTTGTATCTGTTCACCTGTGTCAACAGTGTCCAGGTGGGAGTGGATGAGTCAGCAGGCAGCTTTCTTCCTTCACCTGGATGCTTATCTGAGATAGCACTGAAACATGCTTAAAGAAACTGACAGATGGAATAAGAAAAGGAGAGAGCAGATAAAAATCACAGCTCCAGTATTATATTTGATGCTCTCAGTGCGTATGGAGGGTCCCTTGTGACTAGGCTGACTAAGTAACTCCTGGGGTTTGTCTTATTTGACTAATTTAGCAAGTGGCGGTGGCCTGTCTGGGAGACAGTACCATTTCACTGAGCTGAATAGTAGATCAGTCTACCGAGACAGATAGTGAACAGGTAGACAATGCACCCATCTTGCCTCTACCTCCTCTCACAATCTTATGGAAAAAGACTGAAGTTGAGGAGATCTGCAGAGAGGAAACATGTTTATTGAGCCCACGGAGTTGATTTTGGCAAGTCGGAGAATAAGTGTAGACAGAAGGGAGGTGGACATGGGTAGGAGGAAAATTGTCCGAGAGATCTGCTCTGGCCTTGGCTCTGCTGCCATTGTGGACTTTGAAAAATTTGATCATGACACATTTTTGTTTAAAATGCTCCTCACTGCCTTCAGTCCATTCCCTATCCCGTATCTAACTGCTTCACACAGGAATCTGTCCAAACCACATCACTGGCAATCCAAAGAAACACAGACCCCTCCCCTTCACATCTCTGCACAGGTAATTCCTTATTCAGGCTAAGCTTACAGTGTCTGAGAGGACTGCTTTCTCTGACCCCTCCTGTCTTATCTTTCACGATCACTTCTGATATTGGGCTTCCTCATTCCACCTCACTGTGATCATTTCTACCCACAGCCAGACTGGGAGCTCTTCAAGGGCAGAGCCACCCTCCTTTACCTGTGTGTCTCCTGTGCCCAATACATCTACCATGTAACAATGGGGCTGCTCAGGTGTCATGTGCCCAGTGAACCAGGCGAAGATTCTGGGCTTCAGGAATCCTCTCTGAGGAGGTACATAGCTTCATTCTTAGAGGCCATATGCAGAAAAACAAGTGGGATTCCTTGAAATAAATTCAAAAGTGAGCAGCAGGATATTGAACCTAGGCAGTGGTAGTTTAAAAACAATCTCCATGTCTGATTGCAAAGTGCCGCTTCCCATAGCACATCGGTCTGTGCACATACATGTGAGCTGTGCAGGGTTCCTCCGCCTACATTTTCTCACATCAACAAGCCCTGCCTTTTAGATGTCAGGCTCGCCTACTACTCTCCGCAAGTGATTGTATTACCAGTGCTGCAGGAGGCTCTTGTCAGTCAGGGCAGGCCTGGCACTGCGCTAAGAAAATCTGGGTGTCTGGGAGAACAAAAAACACAGATCCTGCTGAAGAAATCCCATTTCTCAGCTGTTACCCTAAGACAAACCCTCCTGTTCTGATACTCAGTACACGCAGTGCTGATATTTTCCCTTTCAGGGGTTTTGTCACAGCTCTGGGTCAGGAACTCTGTTTTCATTTTCTCTGTTAGTGCTTGACTTCTGCGAGCCTTTCAGCTTTTGTCTCTGGCTAACATCACTTTTAACCTCCTTTGAATGTCAGATCCCACTGAGCCATTTTGCTCTACTTTGCATCAATTTTTCCACCGTTACTGCCTTCATCCCAGCTAATTGCATTTGGTTAACTTGATGCCATTTATACATACAGTGCCATTTACAGTCAAAGTATTTTAAGTTTTCTAAAACTGCTTGTCTTGAGATTCAATTGAAAGTATCTCAGAATTGAAGGAGTCCAATTTTATCCAATTTCCTTGTCATTCTCTTTAGGCAAGGAGCTAGATGTGGTGGAAGGAGGCTTATTCAACCTACTTAATGGTTATATTCACTGAGGGAAAAGTGAATAACAAAATGGGAAAGGCATGAAGTACCCTCTGCCCATCCATCAGCTCACTGACCCACTGGCCCAAAACACCAGCATGGGAGAACTTTGCTTAATGAGATGTCTCAGCAACAGCAGATGCCCCTCTGGTGTATCTTGGGGAAGCCATGACTGAGTAAGCAGTCCTGTGAGCATCACTGAGTATGGGAAATTTTTGTGGGTTGGGTGCTCCTTGTGAGTGTGTATGTGTGTTTGTGCAGGACACTGCTTGTTCTTTATACCACTCCTCAAATTGGGGAATGAAATGACTATGAAGAAAACAAGATGGGGGTAGATAGAAGAGTTCACTGGAGTGGTTGGTATCAGTCCCCTCCCTCCCCCAACCCATCCTGCTGCCACCAATTAAACTTAAAGGGAAAATAAGATGGGGTGTGGAGGGGAGGTGTTGTGACCTGGGGTGTGGTGAGGTTTCTACCTTCTCAGATTTAAAATCACCCCCAAAAGAGTAAGAATCCCACCCACCCTGATCCACTTCCATTTTAAGGGTCCAGAGAGAATGAAAATAAAGCTCACTTATTGTTTGTTCATCTGTAAATAAATGAGATGATATAATATATGTCTGCACTTGCATCAAAACAGCCCAGAGTCAGGGATAATAAAGTGAGATTCCTATGATTTGGTCATTGTTAAAGTTGGAGTATGCACATTTAGGGTTTGTATTACTATTTCTTTTCTACTTTTAAATGTTGAATTTTTTTCATTGAAAAGGCTCAGTAAAAGTATAAAACAGGTAACAATTCACACAACTTATTCACAAATATAGCCCAGTTTGCTGAATTTCAGGAGGTCAATCAGTTGACCAATTTAATCAGCATTTTCTGCTACTAAGTATTAGGGAAAGAGATCTTGTTAACTCCAGGAAATAAAAGCATGAGTGAATGCTCTTCAGTATTTTCTACACCCACTAGATTCACAGACACCAGAAACTCTCCACAGCTACACCTCTAGTTCAAAGAGATTAGGCCACAATGAACTCTCCTTTACCTGTGTGATCCTGGATTGGTCCTGTTTTGCTGGTCAACACACTCCACTTGAGTTGCACACGATTGTCATGTTCCCAGTGACAGAATGTCTTGTGAGAACCCCAGCCAAATTCACAGTTAAAACCATATGTTGGAAACTCTTCAGTGGGTGGAAAAGAAAAATAGAGACAAGCAGAGAAAGATAAATTTAGTCATCTAGGTCAGAAAGGCCCTTAATTCATTCATGGAAAGCACAGTTTATATATATAACTTAATGTCTGTTTGAAAATTCTGGGAAAGCCACAAAATCCAGAATAACCAGGAAACTCAAAGATGCACAGAGATGTCAAACATTTGCAAAATGACATTTAGTAATTTTTTTAATCCAGCTTCATAAAAAAATTATGGACTTTTTAAATGAAATTTCCTGGAAGGTTACTACCCGAAGTATGCATATTATATCGTAGTATTCTCCGTATTTCTACAATATTTAATATAACAGAGATACTATGTTCTTAAGGATGGATTATATAAATTGATATTCACCAATTAAAAGAATCTTAATTAGAACTTAACCCAGGAATCTCATGTCTAGAAATGGGTGAGTGAATGCCTCAGCCTGGAGGCTATCTGTATACATTCCCAGTATAGTGCCTTATGTTTCAGGTCTTTAGTGTCAGATCTCTGAAGCAGTTCTTACAATTATTTTTTTCTTCTGTGCTTTATTTCAGGTTAATTAATTTTAAGTGTAGTTTCTGCTATTTCAATGAATTTTAAAATGTGCACGTAAATCATTCACTTAAATACCTCAGTGCAAGGTCATGTAAACCTGAGGCACATTTAAATAGTTACCCAGTCTTGGTTTTTTTGGGTTTTTTTTAATGTTCAAGACACTTCCTTTGGGATATGAAAGGAAAATATGAGTGAATTCTGAGGAATAATTTCTCTTGTGTGGTCTACAAGGTGTTACTTGACTACAGTGTTTTTTTGTTTTTTTTTTTTTTTAATTTTTTTACTCCACCCTCCTTTTGAAGGTAGTTTTGAGTTTTAGTATGGAAAAAATGAAATTACCAATGCTCAGAATTTTTTTGGTAAACTTAAGCTAACAATAAAAAGACTCCTAAAGATAAGACACTTATGCTTCTGTCAGTTCCACACCTCCTCCCTAAGAAAGTGAAATACAAGAGGCCTGTTTCCCTAAGAAGGGGTGGGATGCTTCTCACTGAGGCTAGGCAGTCCACAAGATGGCAGTATGGAAACAGAGAGAAAGTGCCAAGGGCGACTTGTCAACTGAACTTAACAAATGTCTTAAAACCATCTCTGTGCACAATAAGGGAAGTGGGGTATGATCTTGTTTTGATCTTTTCTTTAACTTTACCTAAGTGTTTAATACAAAATATCTTGCTTTCTTCTTTGAGTCTGGCTCCTTTGCTCCTCCTCCACGTTAACCATGGGAAGAGGAATTTTAATGAAAAGATTTATTCAATAGATAAAGATGATTTTCTTTGCATTTTTAGTTTGCAAGAAACTCTTTTCAAATGCTATTGTAAAATTTGGGAAGAAATGCACTCTCTAAATCGTTGAAACTGAGAAGGATGGAGTCTTGCTGTCAATGACACTGTGACCTCCCAAAGTGTGCACAAGGCCATTGTGAGGAAGTAAATAAGCCATGTGATGTGTGCAACGTGAGCACTTTGAGTTGGTGCTCACAATGTTACTGGAGATCTGGACTTCGTGTCTAGTCCATTACAACCATGAAACAGAACTTCACAGAGCGTGAGAAATCTTTTCCAAAATTCACCACATTTGTGCAGCAAGATCAGATTGTGCAGATGAATTAAAGTAAACTGAACAGTGCCTGAATGGCTGAACAACCTTGGATGGCAACACTCACAGTAAGGAATGTATTGTTGCATAATCTCACATTAGAAAATGTTAATACTGGAATATGTTAATGTGTGTGTGGTTTGGGGTTTTCTTCTTAAATGTAGTTTATAAGACATGTATATACAGGAGGGCAGCAAGCCATTACAGCACACACACCTCTGTTGTATTTACCTTGTTAATACATTAAATTTATTGTATAGTACAGAAAACCCCATCATCCTTATTTTGGTTATCAATATTCTGGTTATATCATAAAATATATGAAATCGGGTATTCTGTAATTACTAGAATAGCTTTGCCTAAAATGATGAAAATGATGTTTTCGGCATTTCCCATTTCAGTAAATGGCAGTTCACCTTGATCTTTCAATGTTCGATGAGTCTAATAGGGTGAACTGCTCCAACATTTGTAGTTTACTACTCTTCTATGTTCTTGTCCTGAGTATATAACTTACTTTCGCCAATCTTGCTTATTTAAAATAACTTTAAAAAATCCATGCATTTTGTGAGGGAGAGGTATAGAGTAAGAGTAGCTCAATGTTGAAAATTCAAGCCTCAACAGAGAGGCTATTAAACACACAAAATACACATAAACATTTATAGAAAGGAAAAAAAGAAGAAAACAGAGAAAGAGAGGACAGAAGAAGAAAAGAGTTGAGAAAGAGAAAAAAACAATGGACAAATGAAACCAGAATATAGGACTACTGACCTTTAAATCTTTAAAATATTACTCAAGCCCTGTAGCTACACAATTCTTATTAAATTTATTGGGAATAATCTGGCTAAATTCCTTCTTGACTCTTAAAAATAGCAGGAAACAATATTCTAAACTTAAAACAAATTTATAGTCCCTGTGAGCAAGCACCAGCTGTACTTGTTGAACCTGTCTTGCTTGCAGTTGAATCATTAGCATGGTATACGCACAAGGATTTAACTTTTAAATCTGGATTTCTATTAAGTGTGTTAGCTCATAGACTGGACTCTCAGTACAAACAAGCAGAGGAACTGAGCCCCATGTAATCACAGTTTATGAATACACTCTGAGCTGCTCTAGGAATGTTTGAAGATCCTCAGAGGGTAAAAGGCTTCACCAGGGGGAGCTGGATTTAAAATATAGGATTCTCATCAGTTTCTGGCAGAGAATTAATAGGGTTTTATGCATCTGATGATAGCCCAGACAGTATATGAATATTATATACCCATGGAGTTTATTATATGGATAAGAATCCAAAATGAAATCTTGAGACTCTGCTTGAATCTATACTGGCCTCATCAAAATCAGATTATGACAAAGGTTTAGGGGTCTGATTTTCTGCTGCTTGTTAAGATGCCTGAAGAATCTGAAGCCTGAAGAACAGTGTGGACCTGACCCCTGGGGGACATCTCAGAGTTAGAGTTGGCCTCTGACTTACACTCTCAGGTAGTTGTAGCATTCTGAGCACTGGTTTAGTTACAAGGTAACAATGCACAGAACTCCTCAAAAACAAAACAAAACAAAAAACAAAAAAGCAGACATCCATTATCCACAAACAAAGACCTGGAGCCAGATTTGTGATTCAGGCAATGGAAAAACAGGAAACCAGAGTGACTTGTAAAGAACTCTGGGCAGACCTTGTAATTCAAAACTGGACCCTATCAGTAAACCCTGAGAGTCTGACATGAACTTATTCAGATTGTGCTAACAATGCATCTTCCTGGTTCATGATTTGTACATCTGCCCTCTGACTGTAGTAGACCCTCTGAGGTGACTGTCTGGCCCTGGAGCTGCTTTGTGAAGCCTTCATACCAATGGCATTGAGCTCATGCACAAATCAAGTGTGTTTACAAAGTCATTCCTGCTCTGATAATGTAGACCTTCCACATTTAGGGATCTGATAGAACTTCCTATTTATTTTCTATGCAGTTGTTGCTCCCTTTTATTTCTTTAATGATCTCTAGCTCTTTTGATAGGCAAGAAGAGAGATGAGATGCAACAAGTTAGTTGGCAATTTCACAGTGGTTTTCATTAATTCTCTGGCATAATTTTAATTGTGCAGTGAAAATGTTTGTTATATTGTTAGAACTTCATTTTTTTCACCTTACCACTCTTCTCTAGTATAGATTCCTAGAGGGCCAGCATGGTTGTTCTGCAGAACATCATGTCATGGAGCTGAGAGCTTTCAGAAAGAGCAGGAGCAAGCAAGGGCCTGCTTTACTCATGAGGCAGTTTCAACCCTCCAGGTGGCTGCACTATCCTTTAAGGTCACATTCTATACGGTGAAAAGATGTTGGTAGGACTACAGAGGTTTCAGAATTTTTAGGTGAGCAAATTATTTTTCTGTTTCATCTTTTGGTATTTGGGGTGTTTGAGCTGTGTGGTAGCAGGCATTTTGTCAACCTGAGCACAGTACAGGGAAACCTGGGGTTAAGTCCAACTGAAGAGAAGTTTGTTTTGCAGTTTAATCAGGTCAACGGTGACAGGGTCCTGTAAGAAAGCATACTAATTAAAGCAGTCCTTTCTGCTCTCTGCCTAGCTGGGGACTGTCATAGTGTTGAGGAAACATTGATATACACCACATGCCCCATTAGTAAGTGACTGTGGAGGTCAGGGCTGCATGAGCTTCTATAAAGGAAATGGGAGAAGCTGGAAAGCTGACCTGTTCACCTTACTCTAATGATTAACTTTAAAGTATTTAAAACCTCTGATTGCGTATACTAACTGTTTCCCTTCATGTGGGCCTGTGGGGAAGAATTTTACAGAATACTAACACAATACAAAGGAGAGTAGGAGGGAGGCCACCATTTAACTGTGGTTGGCCTTGATAAACAGTAAACCAAGGGCTTTAAAGGTCATTGTACTTTTCTATTAATAAAAGGATGAGGAGGTGCTGTTCCCAAGGGTGGCCCTCTTCCCATGCACAATTATGGTTGCGGCTTCCTGCACCCCATTTTGTGGCACGCTCACTGGAAATGTTGTAAAACTGCCAAATCTGTGGCAGGCAAAACTGACAAACTTTGCCTGTCTCGGTTTTGCAGAATGGTGATGAAAATAAATAGGCAGGCTGCTGCTTGTGAGATTTCCTTTTCCTGCAGTTTGCAAACACAGTCCATGTCCTAGCTGTGCTGCATTTAAACAAAGTATGTTACCCTGTTTCTTCAGCCGAGAGCTGGGTTGTCACCGTTTGGCAATTCCTGATGGAGCAGGAAATCTCGCTCCCTGCCGCATGTACGTGTGGACGGAAGAGAAGCAATGCTTATGGCTTGTGCCTGGGGACCAGATGCTGTGCAGCAACTCTTTTCCAGAACTTTGAGGGGATCTGAAACCCAGAAGTGCAGTAATGCTCTATTTTGGAAGGGGAGGCAGGGGAGGACAGGTATATGGGAAATCTACCACATTTTCCATTTTATCTAATACCTGATTGTATTGTACTGTCTATTATGGTTGGCTTTTCTGTGGTCAGCATCGTGGTACCACCTGAAAAACAAAAGAGTAACATACAAAAGTGAGAAATGCTTCATGCTTACATACATTTGAGAGAAGCAAATATTTCCCACAGAAAATTCTTTTAATCCCTGCTATAGTCATTGTTTTACTTCAGTTTTGCTCGTCACACTATCAAGTTCAAGTTCAAATAACCTTTTTTTTTTTTAACCCAGCACATTTATTCATAAAACATCTAGTTGGTACGGAGAGTTTGAGACTTTGTTCCACGGGCATTCCCTGATTCCCAGACTGGGCATGGCATGCAACTGCAGCAGTGAAAACAAAGGCCTCCCAGTGCCTCCAGTGACTGGGGTACTAACCCTGAGCTTCAAAGAGTTTCCTAAGGTTTCAGATATGAGCTTTTAGGGGAGTTACAAGGCTAGTCTCAGAATCTATTTTGAAAACTGATGGTTTAAAGTGGATGGAGGTAGTTCATCCTTTTTTTCTTTTTGCTACAACAGTTATTTATTTCCCCCCAAAGACATGTGGTTTGGAGAAGGTGCAGGAAAAGGAGAGAACAGAAACATTTCTTCACAGTTCCAAGGAACTGGAGATTGCACAACTAACACCCTGAACAATGTGAGCTTTCAATCAGTTTGGGTCAACTTTGAAGTTACTAGTCAGGGGAATGTGTGGAAACGTGGCTGTGTCTTTCTCTCTGTTAACTCTTCCATTGTCGACTCTTTATCATAGTTGTCTTAGACTTGCCTAACCAGAAGAATCACCTGAACACTTGGAATTGCACTTCCCAGTCCACTTACCCTCCTCAGATCTCACTGAGAACCAGAATCTCTAGGGGACAGCCTTTGAAATCTATTTCTGAAAGATTCTCAGGTGAGTCTTATAATCCAGTAAGCTAGGAAAATACTGGCTTGCTGTTTGTTACTCAGGTGCTCGTTTATGCATTTCTCTTTAACAATGCCAGCACTGTAGATCATAGTCAGAGACAATCTATTTGCTACCCCAAGAGATAAAGTTCTGGGCAGACTCAGGGTAAGGGCATGGGGTGGGCCCATGACTGTCACGAACAGTTTTGGAGGAGGGTGTAAGGTGGCATTGTAGACCTTCCAATAGTATCATTCAATAAAGATCTGCGATCATCTCTATTGCACCCGGGACCTGGTCCTGTCCTGTAGCTCCCACAGATCAGAAATCATCCAGGTCCTGAATCAAAGCTGTAGAATCATGCTCTTGGAATGGTCTGAAGATTTCTGAGCTAATTGGTTGCAGCACCAAGTCATGTTAGCTCTGCTCTCCCATAAATGTTGCGTCTGGGTGGTCACACATATGCAAAGCTTCAGTGAAGCAGAAAGAAGGAATTATACACATTATGGGTTAAGAAGGTGAATCTATAATGGCAGGGTTGGAGGGATGCCAGAATACATTAGCATTCAGTTTGCGGTGGTCTTGTAGGAGAAAAACTCAAGGTGAAAATTCACTTTTTAAAACCAATATGCATTATCAATTTTGTTATAGGTTGGAAGCCAAACTCCACTGTTGGGTACACACAGATCCAATGTGAAATTTGGCCTTCCAGGGCCTTTGAAGGCAATTACATTATCTTATGAGTTCAAAGGCATTTGCAAATGAATAACTTGGAGGTGAATTTTCACCTTGGCAAGCAAATACAGGAGAGCAAAACCTTTCCTCATTTCCACACATTTGGTACATTTCACCTGGAATTCAGTGTTGTTTGTAAGTAATGAGCCTTTTACTATAATATTTATCTCTATGTACAAATAGGTCACTCCAGGAGGAGAAATAAAAGCAACATCTGCTTTAAACTACAAAACACTGCTGAAGAGAGCCTTGGTCCCAATCTCCATGTTCCTACCTCTCTGGGTTTAAAGTGAGAATGCTTTCAGTTTTTTTTTATTGTACTGAACACTCAAAGTTTGCAGCTCTGACAGTGAAGCCTGTGCCAAAGTGAGCAAAGAGGATGCCAAGCTGTGTGTGCCTGGGATGTGACTGGTTTACACGTGAAGAGATACCTGACTTAGGGATGGTTTTACTCCTCACAAACATTTATATACGAGCACACCCTTTTTCAGAAAAGGATAACAAATAGTCTTATTAAGAAAACTGGGTTATAATGCAATAAATGAACATGAAGCATGATATGCCTTCTAAAATCCCTACTTGCTGAGGGTGTAAAGTGTGCATAATGAGCACCCAGAAGTTCTTAGTGTTATGCATATATTTATAGAATTATGGAGACAAATATGCTGGCCTGAGAAAATAACATTGTTCTTTTCCATGGTAATATATATTAAAAAGAAACTAGAATGAACTTTTTTTCTATGTACACAAAAAATCACTTTAAAAGCTATAGATAAACCATTACCTTATACTTGCAAAGGACTGTCAGTTTTCCACTATAAGTGACCCATTTTCTGTGGTTTGTGACTGGTTGCCACACACAATTTGCTCCAGGCTAACATACTTGCTCTATTTCATTCAAAGGCTCTAGTCTCAATTGATTCAGTCATGAACTGATGCAAAAATGAGATGGTTGGCTACTCCTCAGATATGAGGAGTAAATCTGAGGCTTTGTTCTTGAAAGGTTTTCTTAGGCTCCGCCAAGAATAAAGCCAATCAATCAGCCACAAAATTAGGCAGTACAGAGCTTTATTTGGGGTTTGCGTTCCCGGACGAAATTCTCCAGCGGGCTGGCAGTGCGGGGCTGGCCGAAGAAGTTGCGAGAAGCAGCGAATATGGTGGCGCTTTATACACCAAAATTCTGATTGGCTCCTCTCAAGGGCTAGGGATTGGTCTCCTGGAACAAAGCCTCGATCCATCATTGGTGGTTCCCCTCGAGCTCCGAGCTCCGGCTGTCAGTCGGATATCCCCACCCATCCTGATATTCTGACGTTGATAGGATAAGGGGCGGGCTTAGGTTGCCAGGTGGATATCCCCTCCCACCCTAACAGTTCTAAGAAATATTAACTGACCACTTCAGAATATATAAAGAAAAGAACCCTCTCCACAAGAGGGTAATTGAAAAAGGTATACTATGATGATTGCAGTCATTACATTTTATGAGGAATTTCACTATGGCTGTGTGATTGGGTCTGCAAAAAGCCTGAGGTTTGTGGCAGTGTTTACGTGCAATGCTGGGAAGGTTTCCACAGGGCCTGGTTCGTGGAATGGTACTCTGTTTTTAACATCAGCTGTACGGTTTTCAGCTAGAACTTGACATCTTACAAAGAAAATGCTTCTGCGTTAACTAGAGTAATTTTTGTGGCTTATGGCTATTTACATAAAAGCTTTGTTTTCAAAGGTCCACAGCAATGTAACATTTATTGCCCATGTGAATGTAAGTGATTAACCTGGAAATTTGCAGAGACAGCCTTAGGAGGTGGGATTTAAGTGTTAATCCACTATATGGTACTAAATTTCTGAGCTAAATTTTATTCCTTATGCCATCCCTGAGTACAGAGCTCTCTCACACCTTCTAGATTTTACATGAATGAACTATCCAATAACGTTATACATTATTATGAAGTTACATAGTAATGCCCTCGGTTCCACCCATGAAAATGAATTATGTGGGCTCTTTAAGTCCTTTTTGGATAAAAATACAGACCTGCATCCAAGGTCTCATGTTTAATCTAAAATGAGAGTCAGATGCTATATGAACTGCATTTTGTCCCAGGTAATCAGTAAAAGTCCCACAGTACCTTTTACGACAATAGGGTGAAGATCCTAGTGTCTCGGCCAATTTCCAAATGGTGCAATTCCATCCTCCACTTGCCTAACAATTCCTCTGCCATTCCAGGTGGAAGAGAAAGTCACTTTCTAGCTTTGAGGGTGTTAGACTATTATGGAGTAATACTCTAAATTAGCGAGACATTTGGCACACACTAGCACTGATATATTATTTGCTAGTTGGTAGTAATGTGAAGTGACAACTAATTCTGTTGAAGCTCTTAATGTAAAATGACTTACAATATCCTAACTTAAGAGGGAAGATGGCGGCAAGATAGGTGGGAGCGTAGTGCACTTCCCCTCACCAACACTGAAACGCCTAGCTGATCTGAGGCACAGAGTGAAAAGCCAATGGTATTCCAGCATATATGAAGATCGGAGACCAAAGATAGAGGACATTGAAAGATCAGATGGTAAGAAGAGTGCTTAAGGACAATAAGGTCCCTGGGACCAGCGTGGGGAACAGGGCAGCTGAAGCCCCGGCCGGGGCACAGGGTCTGCTGTAGGATTCTTGGGAGAGAGCCAGGCTGGGCTGTGTGAGAGGCCAGGTGCTTGTTGGGACCAGGGGGGCTAGAATAGGAAGAATTTCTTAAAAAGAAAAAGAGAAAATAGAGGCACTCAGTGGCTGTTTAGAGAACTCTCCACAGCAGTTGTGGCCACTTGCGCCCCTATCCCCTCAGCCCCTGGACTGTGAATGAGGGATAAGCAGCCCCAGCAAAACCTGAAGCCTGGTTGGCATGCACCCAGATCAGCGGACTGGGCGCTCATACCTGAAACCCCGGGTGGGCGCACACCCTGATCAGTGACCTGGTTGCCTGGACCCTCAGTCCCAAAGTGCCCCAGTGGGCGCATACGCCAAACAGTGGCCTGGGGCCCTCACCTGAAACCCCAGGTGGGCGCGCAATCTGATCAGCGTCTTGGCTGCATGACCACACACGCCCAAAGTGCCTGGTTGGGCACACTTCTCGATCAGCGGCCTGGGCACCTAACCTGAAACCTCGAGTGGGCACCCAAACCTGAAACCTCGGGTGGGTGTACACCCAGATCAGCGGCTGGCTGCCCAGCGCACAGAACCAAATCCAGGGAATGGCGGCACAGACCCTAAGCCAGGGATTGGCGGCGCAACCCGATCAATGGCCTGGCTGCCCAGGGGTGACCACACCTGAAGCACCGGGGACTAAACAACTCCCACCTAGCCCCGGAACACAGAGCCCTGCAGGGCCTACTTGTTCTCTAGGAGGAAGGCAGAACGCCCAACAGAGGGAAGCTGCAGGGCTAGGGGAGACTGCAGTCCCCAGAAAGACTTGACTCAGTAGGGGGCTGAACTACCCTGAAGGAGGACATAGGGCCTCTAGCATCTAGGACAGCAAAGAGCAAGAAGGTGGAGTGTGAGTTGCCCCTGATTGGTGCACCTCAGGGACAGCACAACTGGTGAACTAAAGGACTAGGGTGGAGCAGAAGGACCCTGAGGAACTGGACTGGAGGCTGAACAACAGCCAAGAGTGTGGCTCAGGAAGGGAGAATAGGGAAACCAATCCCTCCAACCACCCCCTCCCATTTCACAGACAGGAAGACCAGCAGAACTACCCTGAACTGTTTAAAGCCAGCAGAAGACTTTTTTTTTCCCTTTCTTCTCTCTCTCTCTTTCTTTTTTCTCCTTTCCCCCTAAATGCCCTCTTCCTTTCTGTCCTTCTTTCTTTTTTTTATTCCTCCTTCCTTTCATCCTTTACTATCTTATTCCTTCTTCCTGCCTTCTTTACTTTTTTATATTAATTTTTGTTAAAATTCCTTCTTCTTATCTTTCCTCCGAGCTTTTTTTTTTATTCCTTCTTCCTCCCTCCCTTCCTTCCTTCCATTCCTTTCTTATTCTCTTTTTCTTTCCTTCCTTTTTTTTTTCTTTTTCTTCTTTCTCCTTTTCCCACAGGTGAGACAAAAACCTGGAGCTCTGAAGAGACCAGAGTTAGACTCTGTTAGACACATAAAAATCAGATCAAGAAGAGTGAGCCCAGGAGACTAAGGAGATGGCAGCACTGAATCCCACTGGCATTCTACCATAAAAGTTCATACCATAAACCCAGGGAGTCAGAACAGATCAAATTAAGAAGCAGAGGCTGACAAGAAGAGTCTCAAACATTGGGAAGCAAAAGACAAAATCCCCAAATGAAAGGAAGGGAGGAAGCCTCAAAAAAATGCTAACTGAAATACAGGCAAGTCAACATTCAGGTACTGAGTTCAAAGCAATGGTCATCAGGAAGCTCACTGATCTAACAGAGAACTACCAGAAACCACAGGGAAACTACAAGGAACTCACTGCAAACTATATCAACATGAAAAAGGAAATAGAAACTATCAACAAGGGCCAAGAGGAAATGAAGAATACAATTTCTGAACTGAAGAACACAGTAGAAGGAATCAAAAGCAGACTTGATGAAACAGAGGAACGGATCAGTGAGCTGGAGGACAAAGTAGAAAAAAACACCCAGAAAGAGCAAGAAAAGGAAAAGAGGCTCAGAAAGAATGAAGAGGGGTTAAATGAAATGCAGGACAACATGAAACCTAATAATATCCATATAATAGGGATACCAGAAGGAGAAGAAGAAGAGGAAGGGATAGAAAACCTGTTTGAAAAAGTAATGATGGAAAACTTCCCTAATTTGATGGGAGAAATAGTCACACCAATCCAGGAAACACAGAGAGTCCCAAACAAGAGGAACCCAAAGAGGCCCACTGCAAGACATATGGTAATTAAAATGGCAAAATTCCAAGACAAACAGAGGATCTTGAAGGCAGCGAGGGAGAAACAGGAAGTAACATACAAGGGAGACCCAATAAGGTTAGCAACTGACTTCTCAATGGAAACACTCCAAGCCAGAAGAGAATGGCAAAAAATATTCCAAGTAATTAGAACCAGAGGCCGGCAACCAAGGTTACTTTACCCAGCAAGGCTCTCAATAAAGATAGAAGGCCAAATAAAGAGCTTCCAAGACAAAAGAAGTCTAAAAGAATACACCTCCACCAAACCAGCTCTGCAAGAGATGCTAAAGGGACTGCTTTAAGGAAAGGAAGGAAAAGAGAGAGAGAGAGGAATACAAGTATGAAAAAATGGCAATGAATAACTACCTATCGATAATAACCTTATATGTAAATGGATTTAATGCTCCAATCAAAAGACACAGAATAGCTGAATGGATAAGAAAGCATGACCCACACATATGCTGCCTACAAGAGACCCAACTAGAACAAAAGACCTACACATACTGAAAATGAAGGGCTGGACACAAATTTTCCAAGCAAACGAATAGGAAAGAAAGCTGGGGTAGCAATACTCATATCAGACAAAATAGACTTCAAAAGAAGGGCCATAAAGAGAGACCCAGAAGGTCATTTCATAATACTCAAAGGAAGAATCCACCAAGAAGACATAAACATTGTAAAAATATATGCACCCAACACAGGAGCACCCAAATACATAAAGAAAATCTTGGAGGACTTCAAGAAAGATATTGACAGCAACACAATTATAGTAGGGGACTTTAACACCCCACTATCAAAAATGGACAGGTCTTCCAAACAAAATATCAACAAGGATATAGTGTCACTTAACAATACCCTAGATGAAATGGAATTAACTGATATATAGAGAGAGCTTTTCATCCCAAAGAAGCAAAACACACATTTTTTTTCAAGTGTACATGGAACATTTTCAAAGATAGACCACATGATAGGACACAAAACAAGCCTCAACAAATTCAAGAAAATTGAAATCATACCAAGCATTTTCTCTGACCACCAAGGGATGAAATTAGAAGCCAACCCCAAAGGCAAAAATCAACACACTCAAAAACATGGAGACTGAATAGCACGCTATTAAACAATGAATGGGTCAAGAACGAGATCAGGGAAGAAATCAAAAACTTTCTGGAAAGAAATGAAAATGAACTCACAACAACCCAAAACCTATGGGACACAGCAAAGGCAGTCCTGAGAGAGAAGTTCATAATATTACAGGCTTACCTTAAAAAGATAGAAACATTGCAAACAAACAACCTAATCCTATGCCTACATGAACTGGAGGAACAACAACAAAGACAGCCCAGAGCAAGTAGAAGGAAAGAAATAACCAAGATCAGAGTGGAGTTAAATGACATAGAGACCAAAAGCACAATTCTAAGGATGAATGAATCTAGGAGCTGGTTCTTTGAAAGATAAGCAAAATCGACAAGCCTTATGTAGGCTCATCAAGAAAAAAAGAGAGAGGACCCAAATAAACACAATTAGAAATGAAAGAGGAGAGATTAAAACTGATACCACAGAAATACAAAGGATTGTAAGAAATTACTACAAAGAACTGTATGCCAAGAAATTTGAAAGCTTAGGTGAAATGGACACATTTCTAGAAAAACATAATCTTCCAAAACTGAATGAAGAAGAAGCAGAAAGCTGAAAAGACCAATAACAGCAGATGAAATTGAAGCAGTAATCAAAAAGCTTCCAACACACAAAGGCCTTGGACCAGACCATTTCACAGGAGAATTCTACAAAGCATTTAAAGAAGAGCTAACCCCTATACTTCACAGACTACTCCAAAAAATCCAAAATTAAAGAAGATTCCCAAACTCTTTTTATGAAGGCAGCAGCATCCTAATTCCAAAAACACATAAAGACACAAAAAAGAAAGAAAACTTCAAGCTAATATCGCTGATGAACATACACACTAAAATTCTCAACAAAGTATTGGCAAAGAGCATCCAGCAATACATTAAAAAGGTCATACACCATGACCAAGTGGGATTCACCCCAGGGATGAAAGGATGGTACATATTCGCAAGTCAATAAACATAATACATCACGTAAACAACAGCAAAGACAAAAGTCACATGATCATATCAATAGATGCGGAAACAGCATTTGATAAGGTACAGCACCCATTTATGATAAAAACACTCAGCAAAGTGGGAATAGAGGGAGCATTCCTCAACATAATAAAGGCCATATATGAGAGACCTATAATCAACACTGCATTCAAGGGGCAAAATCTAAAAGCTTTGCCACTAAGATCAGGAACGAGAAAAGGATGCCCACTTTCATCACTCCTATTCAACATAGTATTGGAAATCTTAGCAACAGCAATCAGACAAGAAAAAGAAACAAAAGGCATCCAAATTGGAAAGGAGGAAATGAAACTGTCATTGTTTGCAGATGACGTGATAGTGTACATGGAAAATCCCTTAGACTCCACTAAAAAACTACTTGACCTAATAAATGAATTTGGCAAAATAGCTGGATACAAAGTCAACACTAAGAAATTAAAGGCATTGCTGTATAGCAACAATGAAAAAGCAGTAACAGAAATAGGAAAAAATCTCATTTGATATAGCAACAAGAAAAATAATGTACCTAGGAATAAACTTACCGAAGGAGGTAAAAGACCTGTCCTCAGAAAACTACACAACACTGAAGAAAGAAATTAAGGAAGACACAAACAAATGGAAGCATGTACCATGCTCAACACTGGAAGAATTAACATCATCAAAATGGCTATACTACCCAAAGCAATTTATAGATTCAATGCAATCCCTATTAGAGTACCCATGACATATTTCACAGATATAGAACAAACATTACAGAAATCCATATGGAACCATAAACGACCCTGAATAGCTGCAGCAATTTTGAGAAAGAAGAACAAAGCAGGAGGGATCACAATACCTGATATCAAACTGTATTACAAGGCCACTCTAATCAAAACAGCCTGGTACTGTCAGAAAAACAGGCACATAGACCCATGGAACAGAACAGAGAGCCCAGAAATAAACTCAAATCTTTACAGTCAATTAATATTTGACAAAGGAGGCAGGAGCATAAAATGGAGCAAAACCAGCCTCTTCAACAAATGGTGTTGGGAGATCTGGACAGCTACATGCAAAAAAATGAAACTCGATCACCAACCTACGCCATACACAAATAAATTCGAGATGGATAAAGGACTTAAATATAAGTCATAACACCACAAAAGTCCTAGAGGAAAACATTGGCAGGAAAATCTCAGACATTCCATGCAACAAAATCCTCAAAGACACGTCCCCTAAAGCAAGGGACATAAAGGAAAGAATAAACAGATGGGACCTCATCAAAATAAAAAGCTTCTGCATGGCTAAAGAAAACAGCATTAAAATAAAAAGAGAACCAACCATATGGGAAAACATATTTGCTAATGATACCTCAGACAAGGGCCTGATATCCAATATATATAAGGTACTCACACAACTGCACTCCAGGAAGACAAACAACCCAATTAAAAAATGGGCAAAGGACTTGAACAGACACTTCTCCAAGGAAGACATACAGAGAGCCCAGAGACATATGAAAAGATGCTCAGCATCACTAGCCATCAGGGAGATGCAAATTAAAACCACAGTGAGGTACCATCTCACACCAGTTTGTCAGAGTGGCCAACATAAACAAATCCAAAAACAAATGTTGGAGAGGATGCGGAGAAAAGGGAACCCTAGTACATTGTTGGTGGGAATGCAGACTGGTGAGGCCACTGTGGAAAACAGTATGGAATTTCCTCAGAAAACTAAAAATGGAACTGCCCTTTGACCCAGCAATTCCGCTGCTGGGATTATACCCTAAGAACCCTGAAATACCAATCCAAAAGAACCTACGCATCCCAAATTTCATAGCAGCACAATTCACAATAGCCAAGTACTGGAAGCAATCTAAGTGCCCATCAGCAAATGAGTGGATCCAAAAACCATGGTACCCTTACCCAATGGAATTCTACACAGCAGAGAGAAAGAAGGATCTTATATCCTTTTCAATAGCCTGGATGGAACTGGAAAGCATTATGCTAAGTGAAATAAGCCAGACAGTGAGGGACAAATACCATATGATCTCACCTTTACTGGAACATAATCAATAGAAGAAAAAAGCAAATGAAATAGAACCAGAGACATTGAAGTTAAGAACAATCTAACAATAGCCATGGGGGAGTGGGGAGGGGACAGTGGGGTGAGGGGATTACAGGAACTACTATAAAGGACACATGGACAAAATCAAGGGGGAGGGTGGAGGTGGGGGAGGGAGGGGTGTTCGGCTGGGGTGGGGTGAAGAGATGGGGAGAAAGGGCATACAACTGTAACTGAATAACAATAAAAATAAAAAAAATAAGATAAAATGAAATATAAAATTTAAAAAATGAAAACAAAAAAATCCTAATTTAAAAGATGCATTTCAAATATAAGCCTAATTTCATCAATTAGTTAAATGATGCTCTCAAAATATTTTATCCTCACTAGAAAATAGCAATAAACATTCCAAAGTGTGGTTTTGTAATTAATTTGTTATGGGTGGTGTGGTGGTACTGAAGATGAGGTGAAGATCCAGCACTTTTAACCATGCAGAAATTCTTACGCTATTAAGATAGTCCTAGTGTTGGCTCTGAAAATGGCTAAACATTATCATTTCAAATGACCATGGCTATTAACAACAAATTGTTTATACAGACCACATGGAGAAACAGGATGTGTGCCTCTGGCAAGCCTGCCTCTGCTGGGGCAGCCCTGCCATCACCCTGATGACCACCAACACGAGGAGATATGCAACCATGAATAGGCATTAATTAGCTGCTCTTGACAACGGCACACAATGGCATGAACTGAAATGGCACAGCAATGGGATGAAGATGGTTTCTGCACCTGTGAGCTGGAAGTCATCACCTGTTCCACTGTGGCAGTTGGCCTGGTCGTCATCACATTCATCCAGCAGGTTCCCATTGGGAGTGGTTGGTCCAGATGTAGGTGCTGAAAAAAAAATCCAAGGATTATTATCTCTCCCCTGAAATGTATTCTCAAGCCTCTGGCTGTTGAATCTGCTAACACTTTTGAAGAAAACTCTGCTCTGTTGCAAGAATGCCAGGAACATGGTTGACCTCTTTCAGGAGCTAAATAGACTTGGAATTTGGAGAATCCACTGGGGACTGTTTTGTTTGGGTGTTTGATCTATATTTGCCAAATAGAGTTGACTGCCTTAGCATTTTTCTACATTGTTATCTACATAAACATAATTTTTCTAAAAAGTTTTAAATTATCATGGTTATTGATTCATGACCCTGTAGTTGAGAAATTTGATTGTAGAGATATTGCATGAACTGTTTTTCTCCTCGTTTTCAAGGTGCTAGAGAACCCACTTATCATGAATTCTATTATATTCTTAGTACTTACTAAGTTTTCTTAGTTCACATTACAAGTTTTCCTCCCAAAGATAATCCCAACACATTCACTTTTAGTACAATATTGTCCTTTTTTTTCTTTAAAGACTGACCCTCTCCAGATCAGGTGTCTGAGAGGACTTGTCTTAGATATCCTGGGGTCATTTTACCTAAACTCCCAGAGGACTGAATTCCACTGCCAGCAGGGATTCTCATATGTGAGTTTGTGGATGAAAGGTATTTGACATTAATCAAAGACTGCTTTTGATCTTTAAATTAAGTTTGGTCTATTTTTTTTCAGCTTGTTACTCATTTTTGCAATCTGTTTAATGTTTTACAGTTTTGGGCATTGCATTTCACTTTATGAGACTGAAAATAATGTACACTTCTCTTGATGATTGAGAACCAGACAAGTGTGGGGGTCTGTTCTCTAATAGCTTATGGCCAGTAGTAGTAATGTCTGGTAACTGCTGCTTTCTCAATAAAAATTTGACATTGTAATTGTGCTTAGATACTGAGCAGAATTATGACAAATGTAGAAATGTAGCTAGTTTCAACTTTCTCAACTCCCCCAAAGCACACACTAATAATCACTAGGAAATTAGCATATACAGATATTGTGTACACTATTTAGAAATACAGTCTATATTTTGTAAGATGCATGTACAAATATTCCAGGCTCTACTTACATTTTTCAATTTTAATTTTTATATTTTTCAATTACAGTCAACGTGCAATATTATCTTAGTTTTAAGTACAAGATATACAGCATAGTGGTTAGACATTTATGTAACTTAGAAAGTGATCACCATGAAGTGTAGTGCCCACCTGGCACCATACATACTTATTATGATATTGATTATATTCCTTATGCTGTACTTTTATAGCCTCATGACTATTTTGTAAGCGGCAATTTGTGTATCTTAAACTCTTCACCTTTTTTACCTAGCCCTTAACCCCAGCTCACATATGTTAACCATTAGTTTGTTCTCTGTATCTATGAGTCTCTCTATTTTGTTTGTTCATTTATTTTTTTTTAGATTCCACATATATGTAAAATCATATGGTGTTTGTCTTTTTATCTGACTTTTTTTCACTTAGCATAGTATACTCTATGTATGTCCATGTAGTTGTAAATGGTAGTATTTCATTAGTATTTCATTCCTTTTTATGACTAATAATATTCATATATATATTCATATCTATCTATCTATATCTATATCTATATCTATACCACAGCTCCTTTATCTACTCATCTACTGATGGACATTTAGGTTGCTTCCATATCTTGGCTATTACCAATAACACTGCAGTATCATAGAGATGCAAAAATACTTTTAACTTTGTGTTATGGATTTCTTCAGATAAATACCCAGAAGTGGAATTGTTGAGTCATAAGGTAGTTTTATTTTTATTTTTTGAAGAATATCCATATGTTTTAAATAGTGGCTGTACCAATTTGCAATCCCATCAATAGTGCGAGGCTCCTATTTTTTCCACATCCTGGCCAACACTTGTTTGTTCTTTTATGGATGACAGTCATTCTGACAGGTATGAGCTGGTATCTCACTGTGATTTTAATTTGCATCTATCCGACAATTAATGACATTGGGCATCATTTCATATGTCTACTGGCCATCTCCATGTCCTCTTAGATCCTCTGCTCATTTTTTAAAAATAAATGAAGCCCATTTTATTATTTCAAGTAATAATGATAAAAAAAATTCATCCCAGCTGTTGCATTTTAAGAAATGAAAATACCCTGTTTTTTAATTGGATTGTTTGTTTGTTTTTGGTGTTAATTTGTATTTCTTTATAAATTTTGGATATTAAGCCTTCATCTAGTGTATCTTGGCAATTATCTTTTCCCATTCAGTAGGTGATCTTTTGTTTTGTTGACGGTTCCTTTGTTGTGCAAAAATTTTGTAATTTGGTGTAGTCCCATTTGTTTATTTTTTCATTTGTTTCCCTTGCCTGAAGAAATATATCCAAAAAATATTGTAAAGAGCAACGTCAAAAAGTTGACTGCTTATGTTTTATCCTAGGAGTTTTATGGTTTTGGGTCTTGTATTTGCCTTTAATCATTTTAAGTTTATTTTTGCATATGGTGTAAAAAAGTGGTCTAGTTCACTTTTGTCCATATTCTGTCCAGCTATCCCAATGCCATTAGTTGAATAGACTGTCTTTAGCCCATTTTATGTTCTTGCCTCCTTTGCTAAATATTAATTAACTGTAGAAGTATGGGTTTATTTCTAGGCTTTCCATTCTGTTCCAATGATCTATGTGTCTGTTTTCATGCCAGTAGCATGCTGTTTTGATTACTATGGCCTTGTAGTATATTTTGATATCAAGTAGTGTGACGCCTCTAACTCCATTCTTTGTCAATATTGTTGTGGCTATTAAAAAGTTCTTTTGGAAGCCAAGATGGAGGCATAGGTAGACACACTGTGCCTTCTTGCACAACCAAAAGGACAACAATGTAAAAACAAAAAACAACCAGAACTGACAGAAAATCGAACAGCACAGAAGTCCAAGGAGATAAGGAAGAAACATTCATCCAGACCGGTAGGAGGGGCGGAGAAGGGCAGCCAGGGTGGACGGGACTTGTGACAACGCTGCTGGACCCAGAGACTGGCGGATTGTGGGACAAACGCGGCAGGCAGTGCAACTGCTAGCAGACCCTGCGGCCCCACATTTGCGTATAGATAAGACCACACAACCCAGGGCTCCAGTTCTGGGAAATAAAGCCTCAAACCTCTGATTGAAAACACCCGTGGGGGTTGAGGAGCCAGCAGGAGAAACTCCCAGCCTCACAGGAGAGGTCGTTGGAGAGACCCACAGGGGCCTAGAGCATGCACAAGCCCGCCCACTCGGGAATCAGCACCAGAGGGGCCCAGTTTGATTGTGGGTAGCAGAGGGAGTGACTGAAATCCGGTGGAGAGTGGAGCAGGTGCCATTGCTCCCTCTCAGCCCCTCCCCCACGTACAGCATCACAGCGCTGCAACCAGCGTTACCCCACCCTGGTGAACACCTAAGGCTCCGTCCGCCCATTTACTTAACAGGTGCACCAAGACCAAAAAAAAAAAAAAAAAAAAAAAAAAAAGCCCAAATGAAAGAACAGGTCAAAGCCCCAGAAATAATTCAACTAAGCAGTGAACAGATAGCCAACCTACCAGATGCACAGTTCAAAACACTGGTAATCAGGAAGCTAACAGAATTGGTTGAATTTGATCGCAAACTAGATGAAAAAATGAAGGCTATGCTAAGAGAAACAAAGAAAAATGTACAGGGAACCAATAGTGATGCGAAGGAAACTGGGACTCAAATCAATGGTGTGGACCAGAAGGAAGAAAGAAACATCCAACCAGAAAAGAATGAAGAAACAAGAATTCGGAAAAATGAGGAGAGGCTTAGGAACCTCCAGGACATCTTGAAACGTTCCAACATCCGAATTATAGGGGTGCCAGAAGGAGAAGAGGAAGAACAAAAAATTGAAAACTTATTTGAACAAATAATGAAGGAGAACTTCCCCAGTCTGGCCAAGCAAATAGACTTCCAGGAAGTCCAGGAAGCTCAGAGAGTCCCAAAGAAGCTGGACCCAAGAAGGAACACAACAAGGCACATCATAATTACATTACCCAAGATGAAAAATAAGGAGAGAATCTTAGAAGCAGCAAGAGAAAAGGAGACAGTTCCCTAGAAAGGAGTTCCCATAAGACTGTCAGCTGATTTCTCAAAACAGACCTTACTGGCAAGAAGGGGCTGGCAAGAAGTATTCAAAGTCATGAATGGCAAGGGCCTACATCCAAGTTTACTGTATCCAGCAAAGGTATCATTTAGAATGGAAGGGCAGATAAAGTGCTTCTCAGATAAGGTCAAGTTAAAGGAGTTCATCATCACCAAGCCCTTATTATATGTAATGTTAAAGGGATTTATCTAAGAAAAAGAAGATCAAAAATATGAACAGTAAAAATGACAGCAAACTGACAGTTATTAACAACCACATGTAAAACAAAAACAAAAGCAAACTAAGCAAACGACTAGAACAGGAACAGAACCACAGAAATGGAGATCACATGGAGGATTATCAACAGGGGAGTGGGAGGGGGAGAGAGGGGGAAAAAGTACAGAGAATAAATAGCATAAATGGTAGGTACAAAATAGATAGGGGGAGGGTAAGAATACTATAGGAAATGTAGAAGCCAAAGAACTTATAAGTATGACCCATGGACATGAACTATTAGGGGAATGTGGGAGGGAGAGGATGGGCAGCATGGAGTGGAGTGAAGGGGGGGAAATGGGACAACTGTAATAGCATAATCGATAAATATATTTAAAAAATTATATTAACTCACATGCATAGGTATAAGCACTTTTCTTTATGTGTGTGATATTTCACAATAAAGAAATGTTAAAAAAATTCTTTATTTTTCCATATAAATTTTAGAATTATTTGTCTTAGTTCTGTGAAAAATTCCATTGGTATTTTGAAAGGAATTGCAATTGAATCTATAGATTGCTTTGGGTAGAATGAATATTTTAACAATATTAATTCTTCTTATGCATGACCTGGTGCATGCTGACATTTATCTGTATCTTCTTATGATTTTTCCAGTACAGGTCTTTTATCTCCTTGATAAAATTTATTCCTAGGTATTTTATTTTTTTGATGAAATTGTACATGGGATTGTTTTCTCAATTTCTCTTTTTGATAGTTTGTTATTAGTGTATAAAAATTCAACAAACTTCTTAATATTAATTTTGTATCCTGCCATATCACTGATTTCATTTATCAGTTCTAACAGTTTTTAGGTAGAATCTTTAGGATTCTCTGTATACAGTATCATGTCATCTAAAAATAATGACAATTTTACATCTTTCTTTAAAAATTGGATGCCTTTTATTTTTTTTATGTCTGATTACTGTGGCTAGGACTTTCAATACTATGTTGAATAAAAGTGGTGAAAGGGAACATCCTTGCCTTGTTCCTGATCTTAAGAAAAATGCTTTTAGGTTTTCCTTGTTGAGTGTAATGCTAGCTATGGATTTGTCAAATATAGCCTTTATTATGTTGAGGTGCCTTCCCTCTACTCCTACTTTGTGGAGAGGTTTTTTTTTTAAGTCATAAATGGATGCTGGATTTTGTCAAATGCTTTTTCTGCAGTTATTGATATGATCATATGATTTTTATCCTTTATTTTTAAGTGGTGTATCATGTTAATTGACTTGTGAATATTGAATTAAACTTATATCCCAGGAATAAATCCCACTTGATCTTGGTGTATGCTCTTTTCAAAGTATTGATGAATTAAGTTTGCTAAAATTTTGTTGAATATTTTTGGATTTATGTTGATCAAGGATAATTTTCCTTTCTTGTAATTAATTGTCAGGGTTTGAAATCAGACTAATGTTGGCCTTATACAATGATCTGAGAGTCTTCACCCTTTTGAATTTATTGGGATAGTTTGAGAAGGATATGTTCATTTTTCTTTGAATATTTGGCAAAATTCATATGTGAAGTCATCCAGTCCAACACTCTAGTTTGTTGGGAATTTTTGATTACTGATTTGACATGTTCAAATTTTCTGTTACTTCTTGATTTATTGTAGGAACAGGGTTATCTTTCTAGGCATTTATCCATTTCTTCCAGATTGTCCAATATGTTGGCATATAGTTTGTACTATTTTTGTATATCCTTTGCATTTCTTTGGTATCAGTTGTTATTTCTCCTCTTTTATTTTTTATTTTGTTTATTTGGGTCCTTTCTCATGGGTTTTTTCTTCATGAGTCTGGTTAAAGTTTTATCAATTTAGCTTTTCAAAGAACCAGCTCTTGGTTTTATTGATCTTTTGAAATATTTTTTATACTTTATGGTGTCTACTTCTACTCTAATCTTTGTTATTTCCTTTCTTCTACCAACTATGGATTTGTTTGCTGTTCTTTGTTGATTCCTTTAGGTGTGAGGTTAGATAGTTAATTTGAAGTCTTCCTTGTTTCTTGAGGTGGGCCTGTGTTGTTATGAATTTCCCTCTTAGGACTGTTTTCTCCATGCCCCATATATTTTGGGCCTATGTTTTCATTTTCATTTGTCTCAAAGTATCTTTTTTTAAAGATGGCTAAATATAATATATTTTATTTTTTTATTGTTGTTCATTTAGAGTTGTCCCAATTTTTCCCCCATTGCTCTCCCCTGCCCCACCCACACCCCATCCCCACAATCAATGCCCACCCTGTTGTGCATGTCCATGGGTCCTCCTGCCTTGATCTCATTGTTAACTCACTCATTGTTTGGTAGCATATTACTTAGCCTCCATATGATAGTGTGATTTTCATTTTTTTCTTGTAATTGATTTCTAGTTTCATACCATTGTGGTTGAAGAAAGTGTTTGATATGATTTCAATCTCCTTAAATTTTTGGGACTTGTTTTGGGGCCAAATATTTGGTTTATCTTATAAATTGTTCCATGTGCAGTAGAAAAGATTGTATATTTGGGTGCTTTGGGGTAAAATGTTCTATATATATCAATGAGATCCATCTGGTTTACAAAGTCCTTTATGGCTACTGTTTCTGTGTTGATTGTTTTGTCTAGAAGATCTATCCATTGATGTCAATGGGGTGGTAAAGTCTCCTATAATTACTGTATTATTGTTGATCTCTCTCTTTAGTTTGTCAATATTTGCTTTATGTATATAGGCACTCCAATATTTTGGTGCCTAAGTGTTTACAAGAGTTTTATTCTTTTACTGGATTGATCCCTTTATCATTATAAAATGCCCAATTTTATCTTCTTCAATAGCCTGTGTTTTAAAGTCTATTTTGTGTGATATAATTATTGCAACCCAAGCTTTTTGTTTTCTTTTCCATTTGCATGAAATATCTTTTTCCATTCTCCTATTACTTTTAGTCAGTGTGTGTTTTGATTTGAAGAGGGTCTGTTGTAAACCGTACATGCAGGGGGTAGACAAAAGTAAGCTTACAGTTGTGAGTCTACAAACACAGAGTTGACTCTTATATTATAATTTATTAATTATTGTATTGCTTATTTGTATTACAACAACTACGTCTGCCCACCCCTATATATGGCTCTTGTATTCTTATACATTCAGCTACCTTAAGTTTTTTGGTTGGAGCATATAATCCATTTACATTTAAAGTGATGATCAATAGGTATGGAGTTATTGCCATTTTATTCATATTTATGTTCTTTTTAAAATTTTTCTTTTGAAAGAGTCCCTTTAACATTTCTTGTAACACTGGTTTTGTGGTGATGAAATCCTTAAGCTTTTTATTATCTGGGAATGTCTTTATCTCTCCTTAAATTTTATTTTTATTAAAAAAATTTTTATTGAATTTATTTGAGTGACAATGGTTAATAAATTTATGTTTCAAGTGTATAGTTCTATAATACACCACCTGTACATTGTTATTATGTGTTCATGACCCAAAGTCAAGTCTCCTTCATCACCATTTATCACCCTTTACTCTCTTTTACCTCCCCCATCTCCCTTTCCCTCTAGTCTTCATACTGTTGTCCGTGTCTCTAAATTTTTCTCCTTAATCCCTTCAATTGTTTTCACCCAGCCTCCTAACCCCCTCCTCCATCTGACAGTTGTCAGTCTCTTTTTTGTATCCCTGTATCTATGGGTCTGTTCCTATTTTGTTTGCTAGTTTATTTTGTTCATTAGATTATACAAAATGAGTGAAATCATGTGGTATTTGTCTTTCTCTGATTGGCTTATTTTGCTTACCATAATATTCTCCAGATCCATCAGTACTACTGCAAAAGGCAAGATATCTTTCTTTTTTAAGCCCAAGTAGTATTCCACTGTGTAAAAGTAGCACAGCTTTTGTATCCATTCATCTGTTGATGGGCACATGAGCTACTTCCAAATCCTGGCTATTGTAAGTACCAGTGCCATAAACATAGGAGTGCATACGAATATATTCTTTCAAATTACTGCTTTGGGTTTCTTTGGATACATGCCCAGAAGTGATAATGTTGGGGTATAAGGCAGTTCCATTTTTAATTATTTGAGGGAATTTCATACTGTTTTCTACAGTGGCTGCACCTACCAACAGTGCACTAGGGTTCCCTTTTCTCCACATCCTCACCAACACTTGTTGTATTTTGATTTTATGATGACAGCCATTCTGACAGGTCTGAGGCAACATATCATTGTGGTTTTAATTTGCATTTCTCTGATGATTATTGACATTGAGCACCTTTTTATATGTCTATTGGCCATCTGTATGTCCTATTTGGAAAAGTGTCTATTTAGGTCCTTTGCCCATTTTTAAATTGTTTTTTTGTTTTTTCGGTGTTGAGTTTTGTAAGTTCTTCATAGATTTTGGATATTAACCCTTTATCAGATATATCAGTGTTCTCACATTCAGTTCATTCTCTTTTCATTTTTGTTGATGGTTTTTCCTTTGTTATGTAAAAACTTTTTAGTTTGATGTACTTCCATTTGTTTATTTTTTTTCTTTTGTTTCCCTTGCCCAAGAAGGTCTACCAGTAAAAATATTGGTGTGAGAACTGTGAGAAATTTTATGCCTGTGTTTCTTCTAGGATCTTTATGGTTTACAGTCTTTAATTCATTTTGAATTTATTCTTGTTTATGGTATAAGAAGGTGGTCTATTTTTTTGCATGTATATGTCTATTTCTTTGCATGTATACATCTAATTTCCCCAACAGCTTTCATTGAATAGATTGTCTTTACTCCATTGTATGTTTTGGACTCCTTTGTCAATATTAATAAAGTCATGATTCTCTATTTGTTCCATTAATATATGTGTCTGTTTTTTCCAGTACCATGCTATTTTGATTACTATGGCCTTATAATATACTTTGATATCAAATAGTGTGATTCCTCCAACATCGTTCTTGACAATCATTTTGTCAAGATTGCTGTGACTGTTCTGGATCTTTTGTCATTCCACATACATTTTTTTTGAAACATTTGTTCTAGTTCTATGAAATATGCCATTGGTATCTTGATAGGAAATATATTGAATTTATAGACTGATTTAAGGTAGTATTGACATTTTAATGGTGTTATTTCTTTCTATCCCTGAACATGGGATATGCTCCCACTTATGTATATTTTCTTCAATTCCTTTCCTCAATGTCTTATAATTTTCTGAATATGGGTCAGTAACATCCTCAGTTAAATTTATTCCTAGGTATTTTATTTTGTGTGTGTGTGTGTGTAAAATTGTGTATAGCTTTGGTTTTTTAGTTTCCCTTTCTGATAATTCATTATTGGTGAATAAAAATGCAACTGACTTGTGCATATTTATTTTGTATCCTGATTCTTCACTGAATTTATTAATCAGTTTTAGTAGTTTTTGGTGACTTTTTAGCATTCTCTGTATATGGTATCATGTCATCTGCAAATAATGAAGGTTTTACTTCTTTCTTTCCAATTTGGATGCCTTTTATTTCTTCTTGTCTGATTGCTGTGGCTAGGACTTTCTGTATTATGTTGAATAAGAGTAGTGAAAGTGAACATCTCTGTCTTGTTCATGATCTTAAGGAAAATGCTTTTAGTGCTTTCCTGTTGAGTATAATGTTGGCTGTGGGTTTGTCATATATGGCCTTTATTATGTTGAGGTATGTTCCCTCTATACCCACTTTGCTGAGAGGTTTTATCATGAGTAGGTGGTGGATTTTGTCAAATGCTTTTTCTGCATCTATTGATATGATCCTGTGGGTTTTATTCTTAATTTTATTTGGTATATCAACATTTATTGTTTTGCAAGTACTATACCAACATTGCATATCCACAATAAATCCCACTTGATCTTGGTGCATGATCTTTTTAATGTATAGTTGGATCCTGTTTGCTGATATTTTGTTGAGGATTTTAACATCTATGTTTATCAGGGTTATTGGCCTATAATTTTCTTTCTTTGTAGTGTTTTTTATGGATTTAGATGTTGGATTATGCTGGCCTTATAAAATGAGCTTGGGAACATCACCTCCTCTTGAAATGTTTGGAATAGTTTGAGAAGTATAGGTGTTAGTTCTTCTTTGAATGTTTTGTAAAATTCACCTGTGAAGGCCTCTGGTCCAGGACTTTTGTTTGGTGGGAGATTTTTGATAAGTGATTAAATTTAATTAGTTGTAATCAGTTATTCATATTTTGTTTTTTTCTTGATTCAGTTTTGAAGATTTTTATGTTTCTAGGTATTTATCCACTTCATCCAGATTGTCCAATTTAGTGGCATATAGTTGTTTATGGTATTTTCTTACAATCATTTGTATTTCTGTGGTGTCAGTTGTTACTTTTCCTCTTTTATTTCTGATTTCATTTATTTGGGTCATCTCTCTTTTTGTCTTGATAAGTCTGGTTTAAGGTTTTCCAATCTTGTTTAACTTTTCAAAGAATCAGCTGTTGGTTTTATCAATCTTTTGTAATTTTTTTAGACTTTGTTTTTTGCTGCTCTAATATTTATTTTCTTTCTTCTCACTTTAGGTTTTGTTTGTTGTTCTTCTTCTAGTTCCACTAAGTGTAAAGTTAGATTTTTTTTTTTTTTTGAGATTTACTCTGTTTCTTGAGGTAGGCTTGCATTGCTATGAATTTCCCTCTTAGGACTGCTTTTACGTGTCCCATGGATATTGAGTTGTATGTTTGTTTTCATTTGTTTCAATGTATCTTTTGATTTGTTTCTTAATCTCATTCTTAACCCATTCATTGTTTAGTAACATGTTATTTAGCCTCCATGTGTTTGTGTATTTTTCAGTTTTGTTCTTGTGATTAATTTCTTGTTTCATACCATATAGTCAGAAGAAATGCCTAATATGATTTCTGTGTTCTTAAATTTATTGAGATTTGTTTTGTGTCCTAACATGTGGCCTATCTTAGAAAATGTTCCATGTGCACTTGAAAATAATGTATATTCTGCTATTTTTGTGTGAAATGATCTGAGGATATCAATTAAGTCTTTTTGATCTAGTGTGTCATTTAAATCTGCTGTTTCCTTGATGATTTTCTGTTTGGAAGATCTATCAATTGATGTCAATAGGGTGTTAAAATCCCCTGCTATGATTTTATTAATGTTGATTTCTCCCTTTATGTCCATCAAGATTTGCTTTACACATTTAGGTGCTCCTATGTTGGGTGCATAAATGTTTACAAGGGGTATAGCCTCTTGTTTGATTCATCCTTTTACTATGTAGTATCATTCTTTGTCTCTTTCTATAGCCTTTGTTTGAAGGTCTATTTTGTCTGATATAAGTATTTCTACACCAGCTTTGTGGAAAATTTCCATCCCTCTACTTTAATTCTGCATGTATATTTCATTCTGTAGTGGGTCCCTTGGAGGCAGCATACATATTGGTCTTGTTTTCTTATCCATGCATCTACCCAATGTCTTTTGACTGTAACATTTAAATTATTTATATTTGAAGTGATTATTGATAGGTATGTACTTATTGCCATTTTATTCTTTATGACTATATTCCTCTGTTTTTCTTCTTTGTAAAGAACACCTTTAACATTTCTTGCAGTACTGGTTTGGTGGTAATGAATTCCTTTAGCTTTCTGTTGTCAAGAAAAGTTCTTTATTTCTCCTTCAATTTTAAATGATAGCCTTTCTGGGTAGAGCAGTCTTGTTTGTAGTTTCTTGATTTTCATCAATTTAAATATTTCATGCCAATCCTTTCTGGTCTGAAGTGTTTCTGTTCAGAAATCAGCTGACGGTCTATGGGAGCTCCTTGTAGGTAACTAACTGTCTTTCTCTTGAGGTATTTAACATTCTGTTTTTGTCTTTAACCTTTGCCATTTTAATTATGATGTGGTGTGACCCTCTCTGGATCCATCTTGTTTGGGACTTGTGTGTCTTTTTCCTTCACCAGGTCAGGGAAGTTTTCAGGCGTTATATACTTAAATAGGTTCTTGATCCTTAGCTCTCTCTCTTCTCCTTCTAGTACACCTATAAAATGGGTATTGTTATACTTAATGTTGTCTCAAAAGTCCCTAAAAGAACTTTTAAAAAGTTCTTTTTTCTCTTTGCTGCTCTGATTGGGTGTTTTCTCCTACCTGTCTTCCAATTCACTGATTTAATACCCTGATTCATCCAACTTACGGTTTATTCCTTCTAATGTATTCTTTATTTGAGATATTGTGTTCTTCATTTGTGACTGGTTATTTTTCATGGGTTCCATGTCATTTTTCATGCTGTTACAGTTCTCAGTAAGTTCTTGGAAGTTCTCACTAAGTTCCTTGTGTATCCTTATAACCATATTTTTTAACTCTATATCTGGTAAACTGCTTGCCTGCATTTTTTTCTTGAAATTTGTCCTGTTCTTTCATTTGGGGCATGTTTCTTTGTCTCACCATTTTGGCTGCCTCTTTGTGTTTGTTTCTGTATATTAGGTAGATCTTTTATGTCTTCCAGTCTTGGTAGAGTGGGCTTATGCAGTAGGTGTGCTGTGAGACTCAGTGGCACAGTCTCCCTGATCACCTGAGCTAGGAGTTCAGGAATGTCCTTTGTATGGGTTATGTTGGCCCTTCTGTTGTTACTGAGTCTTGATTCCTACTGATCCATTTGTGCATGAGGTCAACACTTAGGCTGGATGACTGTGTGGATCTACCCTGACCACTGTGTATGAAGTACTATGCTGGTGCTGACCACATGAAGTGCAATTTGTATCAGCAGGGTCTGTTGCCTGCCAATACCCCTCTTGGGATATGCCACTTGTGAAGCTAATTGGATCCTTCTCTGATGCTGTCTGAAGCTTGCCATTGGGTATATTAGTTCTGTGGCCATTTAGGAGCAGTTCTGATGCTGGTCAATGTCAGATGCTGCTTATGACTAGTGCTGAGCAACCTGTTTGGAACTACAAGGTGATCCACAATTTGTGGCTACCTCTGTTGGGCCTTGGGTGCAGGCAGGTGCACACCAACACCAACTTCTAACAGTACCGAGCCTAGGATCAGGTCAGCAGAAGGCGCAAGTCACCTCCAAATCCTCCTCTGCCTGACTTCACCTGCCTAAGCTCAGTCACTGAAATAGTCACTGGCAGTATTTGAGTTCCATGAGGTACTTTCTCAGTGAGTAGTGTTCAACACAGATATAGCTTTAAACTCGGTGCCAGTGCTGGGTCTGATGCCACTCACCAAAAGTCACAGGGTAACCTGCTGGGTGCCCACAGACCTTTGTGTTATGGTGGGGTGTCAGGGAGTCATCAGGGTGAAGCCAGGAGACTTTAGGAGGCCCGAGGAGACCAAGGTTTGGCCGTGTGAAATAAATGCCCTGCACTGGTTGGGCATGTAAGGGAATAATGGTCCCTGTCCTAAACCCACACAACTCAGTCTGTCTCAGATTATGCTGAGAGCCCATGCTCAGTGGGGCACAGCAGCCCAGAGTTGAAAGGGTAGGGCTATTGAATTTCACATGAGGGAGAGGTGCTGGTCAGGCTTGAGGGAAGGTGGTGTTGAGTGGCCTCCTCCCCAGAGCCATACAGCTCAATCTATCTTGGATCTGTTCAGATCTCCTGGGGAATCTGGGCTTGGCAAGGCAGGACCTCCAGGAGTCAGGAGGGTGTGGCTGCTGGCTGCCTAGATGGTGAGGCTAGCAGATCTCCTGTGAGAGTAAGGCACCAGTCAAGTTTTAAGGAAATTGGGGGAAATGGCTTCTATTCCAAAGCCCCATAATCAGTCACTGACAACCCCTGAGTCCGCCTGGACCTCTGCACCCCAACGGCTGGGCAGCTGACCCTCAGCAAGGCATGAATTCTGCAGAGTAGGGCAGCAAGTAGTCCATAGGGTAGGATTATTGCAACCCCCCAGGCTGATGCTGTAAAGAGGGTAATGCTCCACCCAAGAAAGATGGCATTGGCAATCTGGGAGAAGGACTCAGTTATCCTGGCAGTTGTCCCTTTGGCTCTCTTCACAGAGCCACAAACCCCACTCTCTCCTCATGGACTCTAGTCTGCTCCACACTCCCAGAGTAGTAGCTGTAAAGAAGATTTTGTGTGTTGGCCCTTTAAGAGGGTTATTGTGTCTCTAGCAGACTCCTGTCTCTCCCTGGTGGACAGCATCCCCATAGATTTTCACAGCCAGATGTTATGTGGGCACCTCATCCTGGTTGTGGTGCTCTGGGCTGGAAAGCCTGGTGTGGGGTTCATACACCATATTCCTCAGGGGGAAGGTTTGAAGTTGAGATATCCCTCTGAATTCTCAGCTGGGGCATGTGGGTACACAGGGACAGGCTTTCTTTTTTTTTTTTTCCCTCCATTCTTTCTACTAGTTTGGATGTGGCATCTTTTGTAAATCCTTGGTTATATGACTTCTGTTCAGTTGATTGTTCTACATCTTAATTGTAATTCTAGTTTGATCTCAGGAGGAAGTGAGTGTACCTTCCACCTACTCTACTGCCATGTTGGCTTTCCTCTTTCCTTCAATTTTAAATGATAGTCTTGGTTGTAGGTCCTTGTTTTTCACTACTTTGAATATTTTGTGTCAGTTCTTTGTGACTTGCAAAGTTTTTTTTGAGAATCAGTCATATGGAAGCTCCCTTGTAGGAAAATAACTGCCTTTCTCTTGCTGTTTCTAAGATTCTTTAAGCTTTGCCATTTTAATTTTGATGTATCTTGGTGTGGTCTTTCTCTGTCTCTCTTTTTTAAAGATTTTTATTTATTTATTTTTAGAGAGAGGGGAAGGGAAGGAGAAAGAGAGGAAGATAAACATCAGTGTGTGGTTGCCTCTCACACACCCCGTACTGGGGACCTGGCCTGTAACCCAGGCATGTGCCCTGACCAGGAATCGAACCAGTGACCCTTTAGTTCACAGCCTACTCTTAATCCACTGAGCCACACCAGCCAGGGCTTGGTGTGGTCTCTTTGGGTTCATATTGTTTGAGATTCTCTGAGCCTCTTGGACTTGTATGTCCATTTTTTCAAATATGCTCTCAATCCCTTGCTCTCTCTTCTCTTTCTGGTACCCCTATGATGTGAATATTGTTATGCTAGGTATTGTTCCAAAGGTCCCTTAAACTAACCTTTTCTTTCTTTTTGATGTTTAGATTAGGTGTTTTCTGCTACCTTGTCTTCCAAATTGCTGATTCAATCTTCTGCTTCATCTAATCTGCTTTGATTCCATCCAGTGTATTCCTTATTTCTGACTGGTGCTTTTTTGTGGTTTCTATATCCTTTTAAAAAAATGCTTACTATTTCTTTGTATGAAGTTCTCAGTGAGTTCCTCAATTCTCTTCCTAAGTTCCTTGAGTATCCTTATAACTGCTGGTTTAAACTCTATATCTGGTAGATTCCTTGCCTCCATTCTTTTTGTTGTTGTTCTTTTTTTTTTCTCTCCTGTTCTTTCATTTGGCACATGTTTCATTGTCTCCTCATTTTGGTTGATTCTCTGTGTTTGTTTTTATATATTAGGCTAGATCAGCTATGTCTCCCAGTCTTGGGAGAGTGGTGTTATGTGATAGATGTCCTCTGGGGCCTACTCCTAGTCGTATAGTCTTCCTGATCCCCTGAGATGGGTGCTCCAAAAGTGTCCCTTGTGTGGGTTGTGTGCACCCTCCTGCTGTAGTTGAGTCTTGACTGCTGTTGGCACATCAGTGTGTTAGATTAACCCTCAGGCTGACTGGCCATGAGGATTGACCATAACCACAGCATATAAGCTGCTATGTGGGGGTCACTCCATGGAGCAGAATTTGCCACAGTGGGCCTCTGTTACCTACTGAGACTACCTTTTGGGCGTACCATTTGTGGAGCTAATTGGGTAATGCTCTGTTGTGGTCTGATGCTAGCTACTGGGTATATTGGTTCTGGGGTTTCTTGAGAGAGACTCCAGGTCAGGTCAATGTCAGCCTCTGCCTGTGACTGAACTGGGGCCATGTGGTATAATCTATAAAACTATTTTTTGGTTGTGAACTGCCTGTGTTGTATTGGAGATGTGCAGGAGAGGCTATGTTGCAAACCAAACTGAGGCTGGCTGCTCCCAGTAAATGACTTGGGACCACTCAGCAACAGACACAGGAATCCCCAAGGTCACCTGCAGCCTCTTGGCTGCCTGTAATGCACAGCCACTGAAAGATCCTTGTGCAGTATGTGAGATGGTTGGGGTGGGGTCTGAAGAAATCATCAGGGTGGGGTGAATGGTGTTCACAAGGTTAACATAGATTCAGTTTGGGTGCTAGTGTTGAGTCTGGGGCCACTCATGCAGAGGCACAGGGCACTTGAGGCCAGCTGCCACCTGCTTTGAGCCTCACATTTAAGAGTTTTTAAGAAATACTGCAGCACAGGCTGAGGCCAGCTGCTTGCCACTGAAAGAGCCCCTAGTGGTTCAAGGGCCCAGGCAGGCTGCCAGCCCCTGAAACAGCCTCTGGCAGTACAGCAGTTGAGTGGGGTGGGGTCTCAGGGAATCATCAAGTTGGGGCAAGTGGTGTTCACTGGTTAATGCAGACTCAGATTTGATGCCAGTGTCCAGCCTGGGTTCACTCATCGAAAGGCACAGTGCACACAGAGGCCAGGAGCCTCCTTCCTGCAGTACCTTTGAGAGTTTTAAAGAAGACTTGAGTGGAGGCTGAGTCTGGCTGCCTGTGGCTGTAGGAGCTCCTGGCAATACTCTGGCCGATTCCAGCTGCCAGTTCCTGAAAGAACTATTGAGGTGCAAGAATTGCATGGAAAGGGATCTCAGGGAGTCACCATGGTAGGGCAAGTGGTGTTCCCCAGGTTAATTTGGATTCAGATTTGGTGCCCACCGATGCCCACAAGCCCTGTAGGGGGAAAAGCTCTTCACAGGAAAGATGATGTTCGCCTGCTGGCTGTATGAGAGGAGGGTTCAGCACAGGGACAACTGTGGCTGTCTCTTCATCCTTCTCTCTGCTATACAATTCAGCCTCTACCCATATATCTCTTTTGCCCCTCCTGCCAATGTCCCTTTGCTGGAGCTCAGGGTGAGTGCCTATGAGTGAGGGAGGCTGTGCATGGCCTTTAAGAAAACATCTGTGTTTCCAGAAGTCCTCTGTCTCACCCAGATGGATGGAATCACCATTGATTTTCACAGTCAGATTTTATGGGGGCTCCTCTTTCTGGTACTGGTACTCTGGGCTCAAGAGCCCAGTGTGGATCTGGGACCCCTTGCTTCTCAGGGCGGAACCACTGCAGCCAAGATATCCCTCCCGATTTTCAACTGCCACACAAGGGTGTGGGACTAGCCTGTTCTGTGTCTCTACCCATCCTACCAGTCTCGAAGTGGCTTCTTCGTTATATCCTTAGTTATAGGACTTCTGTTCAGTTAGTGTTCAGGTACTTCCCCGGGTAGGTCGTTCTATAATTTAGTTGTAATTTTGATGTGGTCATGGGAAGAGGTGAGCATAGTGTCTACCAACTCCACCATCTGGGCTGGAAGCCCCCAGGCTTTACTTATTGTTCCCTCTAAATTAATAGAATCCTTTCTGGCAATCCAGATGCTTGTCTTTGCTAAGCTGTCCTTGCTCTTGATAATGTGCCACTTAAGTATTTTAAATTATCTCTTCAGCTTGCTTGGGTTTTTGCATTCCTTGCGGTTTTTACAAAGGAGGTGTTCTACATTGAAGTGGCCCAGAGTAGTACCAAGATTAAATTGAAAAAAGTAGAAAGCAAATGATTTTTATGCCCTTACTTGAATACTTGAAAATATTTTATCTTTTATGGTTCTCTATTTTTTCTCAAACATAAGTGCTAGCCCAAAATAGGGTGGATATTCAGGGAAGGCTGGAGTATACCATATCCCCTTTCTGTATCCTTCTAGGTATCTCCAGTAGATCAAGGCATGAAGTAGATGTTTAATAAGGTCAGTTAATGGATTTAAGGAAGAAAATAAAGCACTCCCTTTCAACAACTGTGTTAAAAGCTTTGACATTTTCTCAGATGTTGGTTTCTCACATGTCTTGGGGCAACTTCCTCACTTCTGTGAGAGCTTGGAAACATCTTCAGCAAATCCCTTCACCAACAATCTCTACCTCACTATAGAGCTGACACTGGCAAACTGTCACCAGGTTCCATCTTTTCAACCACCCATCCATTCCACCTCCTAAATCGTTGTTTCCCAGAGTCCAGGTGAAAGACTTGTCTCAGCAGCAGACTCCTTTTTCTAGATGAACACATTTCTCAGTAAATTGAATGAATGAGTCTGCAGTAGGCTCAATCTGCCCATCCAATCTTTTTCTTGGCATATTTTCCAGAGGTCTGGCACATGGTCATTTTGGGCTGTGTTGCTAGTGACTGGATAATTCAGAGGTCTGAGACATGGCTACAGATAGGGAAACATCTACACAACAAAAAATTGGAGATAATGGCTTGTTTTAAAATAGACACATAGAAAAGCATCTCTGAATTATTCACTAGTATGGTGATTCACAGCTTAAAATTCTGTAGTGCATAAGAAAATTTTTATGATATTTAATGTGCTCAGAAATGTAATTACATTTGGGTAGCTGAAAACACACATACTTTTGAAACCACAAGAAGGTGATATTTAAAAACCATTCTTCAAAACAACTGTGGGCAGATGCTGAATTGATTAGCATCTGGGTACCAACAGGAGCCATTCTTTGAACAAACCTGGAGAAAGACTTTTACAGGGATGAAAAATTTGGTATAAGGGGACTCACTGATGCTTAAATCTAAGGCAAATGGGAATTCTAATGCACAAAATACATCATTAAATGGTACAATAAACAGCTATCACACTATGTTTTCAAACATTAATTTCATTTATTATGTGATAAGCATGCAGAGGCAAGAACTGTTATGAGGTCAGTGTAGGAATTGAATTTACCCTTGATATGACCTTCAGATGATAACCTAAGTTTATGCAGTAACATCCTTAAACAGACCTCACTGTATTTTCACATACATTAATGCATGTTAAGGTTTGTGTCTCTGCAGCAGCCTAAGAAATTCATTAAAGATAATGTCCAGATGTCTCAGTCTGTCAAATGCTACTTCCTGCTGGTATGAGACGGTAGTCAATACCTCCTACAGAAGCCTAGATCAAACATAGACTTCTAAACAAGACTAAAAATGTCAAAGGGACTGGTGGTTGCCTGGGATTGGGTAAGAGGGAATTAAGGCAAAACTGTTTAATATATAAAGGGTTTTACTCTGGAGAGATAAAAATGTTTTGGAACTAGATGGAGGTAGTGGTGGCATAAATAATTATGAATGTACTAAATGCCATTGAATTGTTGGCTTTAAAACGGTGAATTTTGTGTCATGTAAATTTTATATCAATAATATTTTTTAAGAAGTCAACGGAGACAACCCCACAGAATCTGGGAAGAGTTATGCAAGCAACAAGATGTAAGTAGGATTCTGAAGGCACTGTTTGCAAGTTAGAATGTTCTAGAATGTACTAGAATGTTGAGCCTCACGGACTGGCAGGCACAGAGAGGACCACCCAGGGGAAAAGACCATGAGGGGCATAAATGCATGAAAAAGGAAATTAAGAAAAAAACAAATTAGGAAACTAGAAGGGACTTTGGAAATTGTAATTACCTTCCACATCACAGCCCAGCAGCTCCATTCTTAGCCCCAGTCCAGCATGAGTGGCTCTCTCGGGGTAGATCCTGATGAATCGTGTAGAAAGAGGTTGAAAAGTCCGTAGCTCAGGTGTATCATAGTTGCTGTTGCCTTCAAAGGACTGTGAAGTATGAAAAACACCAGTTATTAGGAGACTTCCGGCCAACATGGAGGCGCAGGTAGACACACTGTGCCTCCTCATACAACCGAAGGAAGGACAACAGCAAATTTAAAAACAAAAAACACAGTCTGACATAAAATTGAACTGTATGGAAGTACAACCAAGGAGTTAAAGAAGAAACATTCATTCAGATCGGTAGGAGGGCCGGAGATAGGCAGCCGGTGAAGAGGACTCCCAGCAAGGTGGTGGCTGGAGGACCAGATGAGGTAGTGGCTTGCAAATTGGGTAGTCCCACATTCACATGCAGATAAACTGGGAGGAACAACTGGGGAGTGAGATAGACCTCACAACTCAGGGTTCCAGTGCAGGGAAATAAAGCCTCAAAGCCTCTGACTGAAAACACCTGTGGGGATTGAGGTGGCAGTGGGATAAATTCCCAGCCTCACAGGAGAGTTCGTTGGAGAGACCCACAGGGGCCAATGTATACAAATCCACCCACCCAGGAATCAGAACAAGAAAGGACCAATTTGATTGTGGATAGCCGGGGAAGTGACTCAAAACCAGCAGAGGGAGGAGCAAGTGGCACTCTTTCCTCTTGGACCTACATACAGCATCACAAGGCAGTGACGTGGGTTGCCCTGCCCTGGTGAACACCTAAGGCTCTGCCTCTTACTATGTAACAGGTGCACTGAGACCAAAAAAAAAAAAAAAAGGCCCAAATGAAAGAACAGTTCAAAGCTCCAGAAAAAATACAACTAAGCAACAAAGAGATAGCCAACCTATCAGATACACAGTTCAAAACACCGGTTATCAGGATGCTCCAGGAACTCACTGGGTACTTCAACAGCATAAAAAAGACCCAGGCAGCAATGAAGGTTGTATTATGTAAAATAAAGAAAAATCTACAGGGAACCAACAGTGACAGGAAGGAAACCAGCACTCAAATCAATGGTTTGGACCAAAAGGAAGAAATAAACATCCAACCAGAACAGAATGAAGAAACAAGAATTCAAAAAAATGAGGAGAGGCTTAGGAACCTAGAGGACATCTTTAAACATTCCAACATCTGAATCCTAGTGGTGCCAAAGGAGAAGAGGAAGAGCAAGAAAGGAAAGCTTATTTGAACAAATAGTGAAGGAGAACTTCCCCAATCTGGCCAAGGAAATAGACTTTCAGGAAGTGTAGGAAGCTCAGAGAGTCCCAAAGAAGTTGGACCTAAGGAGGAACACACCAAGGCACATCATAATTACATTGCCCAAGATTAAAGATAAGGAGAGAATCTTAAAAGCAGCAACAGAAAAGGAGAGAGTTACCTACAAAGGAGTTCCCATTAGACTATCAGCTGATTTCTCAAAAGAAACCTTGCAGGCCACAAGGGGCTGAAAAGAAGTATTCCAAGTCATGAACGGTAAGGACCTACATCCAAAATTACTCTATCCAGCAAAGGTATCATTTAGAATGGAAGGGCAGATAAAGTGCTTCCCAGATAAAGTCAAGTTAATGGAGTTCATCATCACCCAGTCTTTATTATATGAAATGTTAAAGGGACTTATCTAACAAAAAGGTCAAAAATATGAACAGTAAAATGACAACAAACTCATAGCTATTAACAACCAAACCTAAAAAAAACCAAAACAAAACCCCCAAACAAAAACAAACTGAGCAAACAACTAGAACAGGAACAGAATCACAGAAATGGAGATCACATAGAGGGTTATTTGTGGGGGAGTGGGAGGAGTAGAGAGGGGGAAAAGGTACAGAGAATAAGTAGTATAAATGGTAGGTAGAAAATGGACAGAGGGAAGTTAAGAATAGTACAGGAAATGTAGAAGCCAAAGAACTTATATGCACAACCCACGGACATGGGGCAGAGGACAGGCAGAGAATGTGGGTGGGATGGGGTGTGCAGGGCAGAGGGGAATAAAGGGGCGGAAATGGGACAACTGTAATACTATAATCAATAAAATATATTTTAAAAATTTAAAAAAAGAAAAACATCAGTTATTAATAAAACCTCCCTTTCAGCAGAAGAATCTCTCCTCAGGACTCTTAATAGGGTAGAGAAATGGAGCTCATCCTAAAACTTCGTAAATGCTTGATATTCTTTTCATAAATGAGAAATGGAACAAACAATTAAAACTCATCTAAGAAGCAAAAGATGTCATTTCTCAGAAACAAGAGTAATGAGACACATTTTTAAATGATATTTTGATGTGCCTGGGAGAAATGACACTTTTACCACTTCCTTGAGGTGGAGGACTCAGGAAGAGAACTTGCCATTTTTCAGAGGTTATAACAGACAACACATTTTCAGTAACTACTCCTGTTATATTCTCTTAAATGAGCAGGTCCTCTAGAAGAAGGGTGAATCTAATTGCTGAAGTAAGAGATAGCAAATTTAATGTAGTACAAATGCTGTTTACTCAAGAACTTATGTTATTCTAATACCTTGAAATTGCTATTTGCTTAAGCAGTTCCACCATTTAGAGGTATTTGTAGATAAAAGACCTCATCTCTGGAAGGTAACAAGAGCCCTGTCTGTTAGGTGATATTCTGATACCTGGTTGATTGCACCTCTGTTCCTAACTTTAACTCACTGTGACATTTTTCAGAGGTAAGCTACCCATTGCCAGTGCTGCTGTTGGATTATTTTATTTTCCTTTTTTACATTGACAGGAAGGTGAAAATCCTTGAGGGAAATCATAAGCAAATGGAGCAATGACTACACCTGTTTTCTTCTTCAAAAAATGGATAAGCCTCCCTATATCCTTTTTTTCCAACATCATTGTTAATCCAGTCCAGAATGGGAGAAGGGAAGCGAGTTTAGAAAAATCAGATTGCCTTATCATTGGAAGTGGCCTTTTATATATCAAATATCCTATGATGTTTACTGGTGAAAGGCACTGTTCTAAGTGCTTAAAATATATTAATTCATTTAATCCTCAAGATAAGTTGACAAGGTAGGTTTTATTATTACACTCGTTTTATAGGTAAGCCTCAGAAAGGTCAAGCAACTTTCCCACAGCCATAAGGTACTAATGGCAGAGCCGGGATTCAACCTAGGCAGTCTGAGCTGGTGCCCTTCACTGGCACACTGTATGATGACTCTGCCCTTAGAAATAATGTAGTCTAATTCAAAAAAATGCAAACTGATGGAAGACTCCCAAACTTTTTTTATGAAGCCAGTATCATCCTAATCCCAAAACCAGATAAAGACACAACAAAGAAAGAAAACTTCAGGACAATATCGCTGATGATCATAGATGCTAAAATTCTCAACAAAATATTGGTAAACCACATCCAGCAATACATTAAAAAGATCATACACCATGACCAAGTGGGATTCATCCCAGGGATGCAAGGATGGTACAATATCCACAAATCAATAAACATAATACATCACATAAACAATACCAAAAACAAAAATCACATGATCATATCAATATATGTGGAAAAAACATTTGATAAGATACAGCATGCATTTCTGATAAAAGAACTCAGCAAAGTGGGAATAGAGGGAGCATTCCTCAACATAATAAAGGCCATATATGAGAGACCTACAGCCAACATCATACTCAATGGACAAAAACATAGAGCTTTCCCACTAAGATCAGGAACAAGACAAGGATGCCCTCTCTCACCACTCCTATTCAACATAGTATTGGAAGTCCTAGCCACAGCAATCAGACAAGAAAAAGGAAATAAAAGGCATCCAAATTGGAAAGGAGGAAATGAAACTGTCACTGTTTGCAGATGACATGATAGTGTACATGGAAAATCCCATGGACTCCACCAAAAAACTACTCGACCTAATAAATGAATTTGGCAAAACAGCTGGATACAAAGTCAATACTCAGAAATCAAATTGTTGGTATATATTCCTGTACACCAACAGTGAAACATCAGAAACAGAAATCAGGAAAAAAATCCCATTTGATATAGCGACAAGAAAAATAAAGTACGTAGGAATAAACCTAACTAAGGAGGTAAAAGACCTGTACTCAGAAAACTACACAACACTGAAGAAGGAAATTAAGGAAGACACAAATTGGAAGCATGTACCATGCTCATGGATTGGAATAATTAACATCATCAAAATGGCCATACTACCTAAAGCGATTTATAAGTTCAATGCAATCCCTATTAAAGTATACATGACATATTTCATAGATATAGAACAAACATTTCAGAAGTTTATATGGAACCATAAACAACCCTGAATAGATGCAGCAATTTTGAGAAAAAAGAACAAAGCAGGAGGGATCACAATACCTGATATCAAACTGTATTACAAGGCCACTGTAATCAAAACAACCTGGTACTGGCATAAAAACAGGCACATAGACCAATGGAACTGAACAGAGAGCCCCGAAATAAACCCAAGTCTCTATGGTCAATTAATATTTGTCAAAGGAGGCAGGAGCATAAAATGGAGCAAAAATAGCCTCCTCAACAAATGGTGTTGGGAGATCTGCATAGCTACATGCAAAAAATTGAAACTCGATCACCAACTTATGTAATACACAAAAATAAATTCAAGGTGGATAAAAGACTTAAATATAAGTCGTAACACCGTAAAAGTCCTAGAGGAAACCATTGGCAGGAAAATCTCAGACATTCCACACAGCAACATCCTCATAGACGTGTCCCCTAAAGCAAGATTATAAACAAATGGGACCTCATCAAAATAAAAAGCTTCTGCATGGCTAAAGAAAACAGCATTAAAATAAAAAGAGAACCAACAGTATGGAAAAACATATTTGCCAATGATACCTCAGGCAAGGGCCTGATCTCCAAAATATATAAAGAATTCACACAACTGCACTCTAGGAAGACAAACAACCCAATTAAAAAATGGGCAAAGTACTTGAACAGACACTTCTCCAAGGAAGACATACAGGGGGCCCAGAGACATATGTAAAGATGCTCGGCATCACTAGTCATCAGAGAGATGCAAATTAAAACCACAATGAGGTACCATCTCACACCAGTCAGAATGACCATCATAAGTGGATCAGAAAACAAGTATTGGAGAGGATGCAGAGAAAAGGGAACCCTAGTGCACTGTTGGTGAGAATGCAGACTGGTGCGGCCACTGTGGAAAACAGTATGGAATTTCCTCAGAAAACTAAAAATGGAACTGCCCTTTGACCCAGCAATTCTGCTGCTGGGATTATATCCTAAGAGCCCTGAAACACCAACCCAAAAGATCCTATGCACCTCAATGTTCATAGCAGCACAATTCACAATAGCCAAGTACTGGAAGCAACATAAAGTGCCCATCAGCAAATGAGTGGATCCAAAAACCATGGTACCCTTACACAATGGAATTCTATGCAGCAGAGAGAAAGAAGGAGCTCTTGCCCTTTGAAACAGCATGGATGGAACTGGAGAGCATTATGCTAAGTGAAATAAGCCAGGTGGTGAGGGACAAATACCATATGATCTCACCTTTAAGTGGAATATAATCAACAAAAGAAAAAAGCAAACAAAATATAACCAGAGACATTGAAGTTAAGAACAATTTAACAATAACCAGAGGGGCTTGGTGAGGGGACAGTAGCGAGAGGGGATTACAGGAACTACTATAAAGGACACACGGACAAAATCAGGGGGAGGGTAGAGGCGGGGGAGGAAGGTGGGTTCGGCTGTTGTGGGGTGGAGGGATGTGGAGGGATGTGCAGACAACTGTAATTGAATAACAATAAATATTAAAAAAAAAGAAATAATCTAGTCTAATATCATCATTCTAATAGATGAAAACACTGATGTCCAGGAAATTGAGGTCTTTCCCAATGCCACACATTTAGTTTCATTAAGTTTTCTTTAAATGTATTTCATTTTGAGCTACTGACCTGATGGATCAGGTTGAGTGGATGGCCAGCCCCAGGAGTGGGAACCACACCCAGTAGTTGAGTCATAAAATAGCCAAAAAAGCTATCATTCAGTGGTGGAAATGTCATGGCAAAACAGGGGACACATGTAAGAGACAGACAAATTGGGTCGGTGGTGACATAACTAGGGGTTTTCTGACTTCTAGAAGGAAATTAACTGGTCTTTTCCAACTCAGAAAAACCTCTAGGAATCTCAAAATACATGGCTAACAGAGAACCACTTCTCTCAATTAAGGTTTTCTTCCATTATTTTCAAGAGTAAATTCCCTGTTGGATGGGGTTCCACACTCTTGATAGAATTGCAGTTGCTGCCAGTAATTGAGAATCTGATATATACTGATAGGCCCAATTAAGTGTCATTAGTAAGATACTAATTATACTGAAAATAACATTACTACACATGAAAATTCTGTCTATGTTAACATAGCTTCAACATTCATAGGAGAAAAGCACTTATATCTATGGAATCCCAGACTCTTCTCCTAATTTTAACTTAAGCAAAGAATTAGCACACTGTAAATACACTACAAAAGCTGTTAGTGATGAGCTGGGAAGAATGTTAGCAACAAAGAGCCACATGGAACTGGGTTAATTTTGCTAGCATGAGATCATTTATGAAAAATCTTTGTGTCCTTTTACTAACCATGTTTTAGAAAGAGAGGGCTTTGAGTATTTAAATCTTCTATCTACTCCTGAAAAGTCTAGTGAATTCAAAGACTTTGATATATTTTGTTCACCATGCATTATTTGAGGGCAGGAAGCAAGGACAGAGCATAGAGGTGCTGTTTCATATCATAAAGTCATACTCATTTTACTGTTACATATGATGGATTTGGCATCCTGATGAGGTAACCTTCATTTGTTAGTTTAAACATAGCATTTTTTTAATCTTCACCTGAGGACATTTTTTCACTGCTTTGAGAGAGGAAGGGAGAGAGAGAAACATCAATTGGTTGCCTCCCATATACTCTCAGACTTGGGATCAAAGTCTGATCCTAGTTTGAGGAAACTAGGTATGTGCCCTGACTGGGACTTGAACATGCAACCCTTTGGTTATGGGATAACACTCCAACTGAGAGCCACACGGGCCAGGGAAATATAGTATGTTTGGGATATCTTTATATAGTTCAGAAATATATGCTGCTTTTAAATTGAAGGTTTTACCAGGTTTTTTTTTTCATTATTAAGATTTTATTTCTGGGAAAGGGCACTTAGGAATAACTGATTAGGCTCTATATAAGCAATTTAGAAGCTTTCATGGTCTAAAATACTATAGGAAGATGATAGTGATTGATAGAATCATATTTTAGAAATAAAATTGAACACATTCACCCAATCTTGAATGGATATTTTTTATTAACATTGAAAATTGTGTTGGCTTCTTGTGGAACTCTACAAGCAATGTACTACAAGAGAGTGATTTACAAACACATGATTAGATAACAAAGGGAAGCATATGGTGTGTCTTATCCAGAGCATATGGTAATTTGTTTTCTTTCTGCATTAAAACCTAGAACTGAAGAACATGTCACAGCACACACTGGCATGAGACAGTAGGTCCAGGAAGTTGTTGATTTGCAGCAACACACTGTAATAAAGTCACTGGCTTGCTTCTCCTCCAGAGATTGGCTCTGAGGGAGAACTCCAGTTTTCTGTTTATTTCACTTATTCTTTCACCAAAACAAGAGGGAAAGACATAAAAGGGAAAATGAAATGGACACAAGAGAGAAAGTAGTTGCACACAGATGGTAAAAACTCTGGAAATGTTTTAGAAAATGTAAGTTAATGAGAGGTGCAATGGGAGAGAAATTCTTACACTTGTGACAGCACCATCCTTGTCAGGGGCTGACTTGCAGCTGGTGGGGGACAGGGCAGTTTCTGCAGAGCTCTGTGTCTGGACATACTGGGAGCTGACTGCACTGCCCAGCTTTTGTTTTTCTACCTGCAATGCATTTGCTCGAGCCACTCTATTAAGCCACATTCCCACACCCACTTAGAATGGAAGCAAGGACATTATTCCCTTCTGTTAGCTAGGATCTTCTTTTCACAAAAGGAGTAGGTCCTAGGCAAGGTGGGATGGGAAGAATGGAACTAAAAGGCCAATTGATTTGGGTGTGAGAAGAATCATTATCTTACTACAATTCCCACACCACATATAAACTGACTGTGGTCTTCCAAGTTGACACTGTGTCCTCAGGAAAGGCAAATAAATTCAATAATCATCCTAAGCATAATCACTAAAGAACATCTATTCAGTTAAAAAGCATCATACCATGTGTTCTGGTGAATTTTGGAATATTTTTATATTGAGATTCCCTTCTCTTTTCAGTGGATCAAGAGCCAACTGCATTTTAAAAGGTTCCAGTGCATAAAAAAAATTACTTAGAGTAGTCAAAGTTAGAAGCGATCCATGTCCATCAATGAATGAATGGATAAACAAAATGCAGTCTATATAGACAATGAAATATTAGCCTTAAAAAAGAAATTCTGACAACATGGATAAACCTTGAAGATATTATACTAAATGAAATAAGCCAGTCACAAAAGGATGAATAAAGGGTGAGGCAAAAGTAGTCTTACAATTGTTAATATGGAAAATAACAAAATAATTAATAAACAATAATACAAGAATAAAGTCCGTTTTGCATACTCACAACTGTAAACCTACTTTTACCCTGCCTTGTGTTGTATGATTACACCCACATGAAGTGTCTAAAGGAGTCAAATTCATAGAGACTGAAAGTAGAATGGTGGTTTTCAGGGACTGGGGAAGATACTAAACATTACTGAATTGTACACCTAAAAAGGGTAAGATGGTAAATTTTATTTCATGTGCATTTTACCATAATCAAAATAAAAAAAAAATACATTTAAAGGAGGGAGAGTGACAGAAGGGGAGGGAAAGGGGCTGACTGATACTCATAAATTATAATATGCTGAGAGATTCTGAGTTCATGCCCGGTAGCTGCTGTCAGCCCCAATTCTCACCCTCATGGCTGCTCTGTCTGCTGTCTGTGTCCAGCTATTTGCCAATCCTAAGGGAAAGAAAGCTGACCAGCAACACAGTTCTTTTCCTTGTTTATCTCAGATCTCATTTCCTGTACCCCAATCCTGTCTACCCTAGAATTGGGGATCACTGATCTCAGGGCTAAAAGGAAGTAAGAAGCCTTGCTTCCTTAGGAAAATGCTGGAGGTCCTTGAGCTAAGTCAAGGACATGAGGTAGGACTTCCTCCTGGCAGTCCCTTCACTCCCTGTCCCTGGATCTTACCTTAGCCTTGCGCTTGCTGTCATCCATAATCATCTTCCAGTCCGAGCCATTGTCGCTGTATCCGATCTTGAACTTCCTCATGGACACCTTGTTTTCCCGGTGCTTTCCCCCCTGAATGATGATGCCCCTCACAATCTTCTCCTCCTCCAGGTCCACTTGGAGCCACTCGTTTATATACGGATGAGGTGCAGGTGGCAGTACCCAGCCGGAGCGACTGGTCACAAGGCGAATATTTTCAGGCATCCAGTTCCTGTCCCCTTGGTTTGATGCTGTAATCTGGGAGTCAGAAATAAGTCCAGACACCATGCCCAACATTCCAGAGCAAGGATAATCTAGAGGTGGAATGAAATAGATAATACAAAATGATTTTTCTGGAAGTCTCCTTGTTTAGAAAGAACGTGAATCAGAACATTTTCTGTACTCATGCCTATAAATGTTTATATATCTGGATCATTTGACATTAAACTCTCCTCCTCCCACCATGTTAGGATAAAAAAATCTTCAATAAGAACATACATTTCCCTCCTTTTGGAGTCTTTCCAAGACTGTTAACAACATCATAGATCTTTTTATATCTTATACAGCAGCCCAAGTAGCTTCTGAGTATAAGTATCAATCATTGATTCATTGATTACTGGCTCAAAAACAAAAATGTTCAACACTTCGATTATTCTCCTTTCAAAATTCTACATCACAAACAAGGACATGCACAAGAATAAAACCCCATTTTTCTTGGAAACAACTCAATTCTGTATAATATAATCAAAATTTAGCCAAAAAAAATGTAACCATCTTAGGAGACATACATCTCATACAATTAAATTATATCCATGTAATCAGCTGAACCTTAAGAATTAATTACTGTGACACTTTCCACCTGAATTGCTGTACAGTCCAGATCATGTCATTTCTTTATTCACACATTCCATGCCTTCTCACATAGGTATTAGGTACTCACTTTCTACCAAGCATGCCAGGCCTTCCACAGGATGTCCTTGAAAGGCCTCTCCCCATTTACCTCTTAAAGATTCTAGAGGCAACTGAAATGAAGGACTTCTTCACTGGGCGAGAGAGGGTGGGGAGGCTTTCTTTCTTTCTGTTCCCTTCACCTGACCTTTCCCACTGTCTGAACCACTTAAAATCTTGATCCATTTTCAAATGCTTCATCTCCCCACCTGTGGGTGGCTTCCTTTTCCAAAGGTCTTCTCATATATTGATGGCCACGTTCAGTTCCTTGGATGACTGCTATTTGCCTCCCCACATTTTAAGTTCTCTGAGGCCATGAACCAAGTCATATTTTAAAATGTTCTATGACTCATTGTGTCCTGCTTTATTAATTTATTTGCTCAACAAGTATTTTTGAATGAATAAACTCATTGACACATTAAAGGGCAGCTGCCCATTTCCCAAGCACCTTTTCCTGGCTGAGATCTGAAAACTGACAATAAATTCAATGGGGATTAAGAAAAGATTTACAAAAACTATTTTACTAGGGGACTATGAAATTAAATTGTTAAGAATAGAAATCACATTTTTGGTCAGTGTGGTCACACCTGCCTGATTCAAAACCAGCTTTTATAAAGAAAAATGTTTAGCTGGTAATGAGGACCAGATGTTACCATTTGAAGAAAAACACAATTAACTTGAATATTGAAAGGAGAGCAGAGCCTTTACCAGATTAATGCCCTTTCTCTAATGCAGAGCTGGCCAGGGCATAGTTTACAATCCACAAACCTAGTGAGACCCAAGCCCCATCCAGCCAACATGTCCACAGGGCAAACAATGCCATTCCTTCTGTATGTCTGCCTCAGCCAAAACCAGAGATAACGGGGAAACTTGATTTGCCTTTGACTAAAAGTCATGAGATCCTTTCAGCAATGATTGGGAGAAAAAATATATAAGCAATTCAAGGTATAAATGTGATGCTAGGATTGAACTCCACTCTTCACAGTAGCAGGCTGCCTTGGATGCACTTCAGCCTGGTGACATATCAAATCCTTTGGAAATAGTGTTGCCAGAGTTAGCAAACAAGGACTCAGACAAAAACAACAAAACAAGAAACAGGATGCCAACCTAAATTAGAATTTCAGACAAACAAGGAATAATTTTCCAGTTTGAATATGTCCCAAATATTGCATGGGGCATACTTATATGAAAAAATCATCTGTCACTTATCTGTGTAAAATTTAATTGGACATTTTATATTTTACCTGGTAACCCAGTTTACAAAGCTTAAAACTCATCCTAGATGGAAAGGAGAGATGAGTTCTGTGATGGTGGATTAAGGTGATTGTTTTCACTTATATTATTTTACAATAAAATCTCTGTACTTTAATGGGAAAACTGAGATATACTGATAAGTCAAATACTCAGTCAACCAAATCTGAAAGAATGAGAAGGTAATAGCTACATTTGATGGAAGAACCTGAATGAGCATAATTTAAGCTGCCTTTGATGACTCTGAAAGTGTCTTTGGATGCTATGGTGCCTGAGATCATCACTGAGAACTTTTGATTAACATAGGAACACACTAATGTGTGCAGAAGCACTATTTACTACACAACTGGTTAACAAATACAAGTTAACAGAATTTGTAGTATGCCCTCACACATTAAGCAGTAACACTCTAAGATAGTTTTACCAACTTCCATCTTTGCCAAAATGATAAAGCCTGCTTTGTCAACCCCCTATAAAGTAGAATGGTCTGCTACAATCTTGTTTATGTCGTTATATGGTGACACATCATTGTATGCTCTGGACTTTCCAGGATAACAAATTTTCTGAACACAACAATTAGGCTAAAACTTGGGGCTCTTGGAGACTTTGGAAGTCAAGGCGATGTATTTATATGGTTACTACTTTTAATTCAGAAGTTTTTTAAAAATCCAGATTGAGTTAGACCTGTCTCAAGAAAAGAGGGTCAAATTTTGAGATCCATCACTTGTGTCTCAGAAGCCATGGATAAAACATCAATTCATTCATTCACTCATTTATTTAAAAATCAGCACACGGAGCACTTAAAATATTCCAGGTATATAGGACACAACTGAAAACCAGTCCAGCAGGGACATGTGTTCTCCTTTCATCAGTCTCCACTAGGAGGGGACCATGGCCTCTAAAGGAAAATTTTCTGCTTCTGGTACCAAGAAGAAAACACTGATATTGTTTCACTAGAGTTTCTGTTGCTGGGGCTTATTGTAGGTTCAATTTACTGAGTAGCATGTACTGTTTAATGTATTAGGTGCCATTTAGTAAGAACTTACTCTAAACCAGGTGTGTTATACATATTCTTTCACTGAATCCTTATTATAACTGAATTAATATTAATCTTAGTGATGAGAAAATGAAGATCAGAGGGACTAAATATCTTGCCCATGGTCACACATTCACTAAGTGGATAGTCCAGAGCCAAGCCTGGAGGGCTATGTGCCTTCTGTCCATGTGACCATCATTATAACATGCTAGCCTCTCCAAAAGCCTGCCTCAATCAATTATTTGGAAATTGTAGCTCTCTTACTAGAGAGAATATCTAAAATAAAATAAAGTAGGGGTCATGAATAGCAGAGTAGCCCTATGAGCCTAAATGCAGTTCTTACTTGGGAAAAAGAGGCTACATGCAGTAGTTGTAAAATAGAATACATGTAAAGATATTAGAGTATGCTGCTATAGACATCTATGTAATCTAATGACACCTATGTCATTAAACAAGTAGGTCATTTTTTAAAATATATTTTATTGATTATGCTATTACAGTTGTCCCACTTTTTCTCCCTTTATTCCCCTCTGCCCTGTACCTTCCCTCCCCCTCGCATCCCACCCCGCCAACCTTAGTTCATGTCCATGGGTCGTACACATAAGTTCTTCGGCTTTTACATTTCTTATATGATTCTTAACCTCCCCCATCTATGTTCTACCTACCATGTATGCTTCTTATTTCCTGTACCTTTTCCGCCATTCTATCCCCCTGCCCCCTCCCTGCTGATAACCCTCCATGTGATCTCCATTTCTGTGATTCTGTTTCTGTTCTACTTGTTTGCTTAGTTTGTTTTTGTTTTTTAGATTCAGTTGTTTATAGTTGTGAGTTTGTTGTCATTTTACTGTTCATAGTTTTGATCTTCTTTTTCTTAGATAAGTCCCTTTGACATTTCATACCATAAAGGCTTGGCGATGATGAACTCCTTTAACTTGACCTTATCTGGGAAGCACTTTGTCATCCCTTCCATTCTAAATGATAGCTTTGCTGGATAGAGTAATCTTGGATGGAGGTCCTTGCCTTTCATGACTTGGAATACTTCTTTTCAGCCCCTTGTGGCCTGCAAGGTTTCTTTTGAGAAATCAGCTGATAGTCTAATGGCAACTCCTTTGACTATGTCATGTAATCATTTTTAAAGATACAGTAAGTTATTTGCCTTCTTTACATGTGAAGACTCATACTCTTAGAATTAACTCTCAGGAAAATCCTTGTGAAAATAAAAATAGAGCATTGGGGTTTAAATAAGTATTTTATTTAACTAAAAGGAGAGCCTGGAGATTCAGAGTTCAGACTAACACATTTGGAGTCTTTATAAAGTTTACCTTTTATTTATTTATATTTTTGGTACAATAACATGAGATTAGGTTGGAATAATAGGCCAGAAATTTCCACCTTGATTTCAAATGGCCTTGTTTCTACAAAGTTATGGGTACCTCTTAAATTTGTAATGCTCTGAAAATGACCTAGAACTTTCTCTCATGAAACTTCTGAGCAAAAATAAAACCAAGGTTGGATCTTACTTTTCAGTGTCCTTTCCTCCTCCAAACCCCTCCCACCTAATTCTGGCCTCCAAGACCTTGAACTTCTAAGTTTTAGGTCCTAAAACAATAAACACGGCTGTCTTGAGGATAGAAATAAATAAAATTTTGGTAAGAAATCAGATGTCAGTTTTTACTTTCTAAAATGGACTCTACTTGTTTATAGTATAGTTTTTTTTTTCCTTAGTTCATTCTTTCCCAAATTTCTTATAATTTCATGGAAAATTGTCCAGGTGACTTTTTTTTCCCCTTCAAAAGTCAGTATTTTTCCTATCTAAAAATAATTATACTAAATAGGATAAAAATAAAAATAATAGAATTGGCTTCCATGAAATAAGAAATTAAATACCTTAAATATGTATACTAATAGAATATTAAAAGATAGTTCACAGACTTTTAAGAGTTGTTCACTTTTAATTACTTTTTGGTGAATAAGTTACTGATTCTGTTTTGAACCTTTAAATTTACTCTGATGGTTATATTGTATTCCTCTTTTTAAAATGAAAAGATTACAATGTATTTATTTGGATGAAAGGGAATTCTAACATGACTGCTATTTCCTTCAGAATCCAAAGTGCGTGAGTAGTAACAGCAGTACTGATTGCCACAGAAATACAATGAGTGTAAGAGGCAGGACCATTCTTTCCCCTCCAGCTCTTTTCTGACCTGGCTGAACTTTTTTTTAGCTCCTTAGCCTCTCATTACTGCACCTTCTTCATCTCTCAAATAGGTATAACCCACGTACTTATACCAAATTTAACAGAGACTTTAAAGTCTTATTAATGTCAGAAGAAACAAACTCAAAAACTAGAAACATTGATGAACTCATTTCTAATATTAGTATATTCATTCAACAAAAGATAGCTAGACATTGAGACAACAGCCAAGAGAAAGTTGTCAGGGTAGTTAGAAATTCTTGCAAGTTAAACTTCTTAACTATAGTTCATGACGCCACCTCTAGACTTCAAAATTTAAAAGATGAAGCAGGTAGAGAACATTCCTTACAATGGTTATTTATTATAAATCTACTCAGTATCTGTCAGTGTGCTCAGCATGCTGGAAATAGGGATAATGGCATGACACTTGCCTTCGTGGAGCTTATGGTCTAGCAAAAAGGCCCCAGTTCACAAATCTACATGTCTGCCTGTGCTATGTGCTTTATATCAATGAGCTAATCCATTATCATCACAGCCCTGTGATGATGATGACTGTGATGGAACGATGATGACTGTGTTCTAGATGAGAAAACTAGGGCTTTGAAAGGTAATAAATTGCCCAAAGAATCACGCTAGTGAGTACAAGTAGAATTTAAACTCAGATATGCCTAATCCAAAGCATATGATCTTAACTGTCAAATGAAAATGACCACATATATACAAAATGACTTTCCCTGTATTCAGAAGTTTATATAAATCAAAACTAGGCATCTTCAAGCTGGAGCTTACCTGTTATCTTGCAGCCATATACTTCAAACCTCAGAGATATGCCATTTTCCCAAGTCAGAGGTTTGATTCGGACAAATCGAGTTATCAGAGGTTTGGGGAAAACTCCAAACACAACATCTGTGGGGTTGGTGTTTCCCTGAAAGACCTATATGGAAAAAGGAAGAACCCTTTAATAATAGACTTTTTGGATTGAAAACAAATCCAAAAATATGTTTTCACAAATGCTTATAAAAATTATTTACAATTTCAGCATTGTCTATCCAGGTTAAGGTGGTGTTAATAAGTCATCATGTTATTTTTCCAAATGATGGCAATCAGAAAGAATCATGTCTAACATAGAATACTTTCACAGTGGCTAGAGCCTCCAAAAGCACTGTTACAAGGGTAACATTTGTTAAAGAATATACACTATTATATTAAAAGTGGGTAATGATTAAATTTATCATAAAGACAAACAAAATGCTATAGACATGTCCCTTACTATTTTACTTTCCCAGGAACCCTCAGAAGGTCTGCTTTTTGAATTCAAAAAGGAATTTGAATGTAGGGTCTGGCTTTTAAAAAAATTCTAGGGTGTGTTCCAAGCTTTAGCACAAGGTCAAGTAAGTGGCTTTCACCCTTCCAACTCCATTTCTTGATGGAAGATCTTCTCCCTGACATTAATTAATGAGTTAATCTTTCTGGGTTATTGGCAAAATTACATTTTAGTGGTCCAAATAAAAACTGAGTTATAATGATATGTAATTAGAAATCAGCTCTTCCAGGGCTTCTGCTTCTAGTTTTAAAAGAAGTAATTTTATTCTAAGAAAGATGAGGCACATCATTGCAGGTAATGAGTGCTAGTCATGAATCCTCTCCTACAAGGATTATGTGAAACCCCTCACGTTTCACAGTCAGGGTTATGGTACCTGGGCCTGGGCCACAGCCATTTTCTCAAGCAGTGGAGACTGTTTGCCATCATGAAACATCCTGCCAGTAGACCTGCCTGAGGTGAAACTGAAAGCCTCCACTTTCCTGGACTTTACTTTTGCCTGGATGGGAGATGACCTGTATAAAAGTAACAAGTCTGAGAGAGAAGATGGTGGCGAGATGGGTGGGAGTGCAGTCCACTTCCCCTCAGCACCAGTGAAACACCTAGCTGATCTGAGGAACAAAGCAAACAGCCAGCAGTATTCCAGCATATATGAAGATCGGAGACCAAAGATAGAGGACATTGAAAGATCTGACGGTAAGAAGAGTGCTTAAGGACAATAAGGTCCCCGGGACCAGTGCAGGGACCAGGGCAGCTGAAGACCCCGCCGGGGCGCAGGGTCTGCTGCAGGATTGTTGGGAGAGAGCCAGGCTGGGCTGTGTGAAAGGCCAGGTGCTTGTTTGGATCAGGGGGGCTTGAATAGGAAGAATTTCTTGAAAAGAAAAAGAGAAAATAGAGGCACTCAGCGGCTAGTTAGAGAACTCTCTGCAGCAGCAGTGGCCTCTTGCGCCCATATCCCCTCAGCCCCTGGACTGTGAACGCAGGATAAGCAGCCCCAGCAAACAACTGAAGCCCAGTTGGCGTGCACCCAGATCACCGGACTGGGTGCCCACACCTGAAACCCCGGTTGGGCCGCAACCTGATCAGCGGCCTGGCTATCTGGGTGCACAGTCACAAAGCGCCCCAGTGGGCATGTACCCCAATGAGTGGCCTGAGGCCCACACCTGAAACCCCAGGTGGGAGCACAACCTGATCAGCGGCGGGGCTGCCCTGGGCCGGCACACAGGCCCAAAGCTGGGGATCAGTGTGCATCCAGTTCAGCGACCCAGCGGCCTGGGCACACAGACCCAAAGCATGTGGGTGGGTGCGCACTTCGATTAGCAGATTAACGGCCTAGGCGCCTACCTGAAACGCCGAGTGGGCACCCACACCTGAAACCTCGGGTGGGTACACACCCGGATCAGCGGCAGGCCGCCCCAGTGCATAGGCCCAAAGCCGGGGATCAGCCACGCAACCCGATCAATGGCCTGGCTGCCCGGAGGACCACACCTGAAGCACCGGGTCTGAACAACTCCCACCTAACCCCTGCGCACAGAACCCTACAGGGCCTACTCACTCTCTAGGAGGAAGGCACAATGCCCAGCAGAGGGGAGACGAAGGGTTAGGGGAGACTGCAGTCCCCAGAAACACTTGGAGTAGTAGGGGGCTGAACTACCCTGAAGGAGCACCTAGAGCCTCTAGCATCTAAGACAGCAAAGAGCAGGAAGGTGGAGTGTGCTTACCCCTGATTGGTGCACCTCAGGAATAGCACAACTGGTGAACTAAGGCCTAGGGGGGAGCAGAAGGACCCTGAGGAACTGGACTGGAGGCTGAACAGCAGTGAAGAGTGTGGCACAGGAAGGGAGAAAAGTGAAACCAATCCTTCCAAACACCCCCTCACGTTTCACAGTCAGGAAGACCAGCAGAACTAACCAGACGGGTCTAAAGGCAGCAGAAGACTTTTTTAAAAATTTTCTCCTTTCCCCCTGAATTCCTTCTTCCTTTATGTCCTTCTTTCTTTTTTTATTCCTTCTTCCTTCCATCCTTTACTTTTTTATTCCTTCTTCCTGCGTTCTTTTATATTTTTATTTTAATTTTTTTTTAAATTCCTTCTTCTCATCTTTCCTTCAATCTTTTTTACTCCTTCTTCCTTCTTTCCTTCCTTGCTCCCAATCCTTTTCTATTCCATTTTTTCTTCCTTCCCTTCTACTTTGTTTTTTTTCTTCTTTCTCCCTTTCCCACAGGTGAGAAAATAAAACCTGGAGAGCTGAAAAGAACAGAGTTAGGCCCTGTTAGAGACCCATAAATGTCAGCTCAAGACCAGTGAGCACAGGAGGTTCAGGAGATGGCACCACTGAATCCCACTGGCTTCTACCATAGAAGTTCATCCCATAAACCCAGGGAGTCAGAACAGATCAAATTAAGAAGCAGAGGCTAACAAGAAAAGTTTCACAAACAATGGGAATCCAAAGACACAATCCCCAAATGAAAGGAAAGGAGGGAGCCTCAGAACGAATGCTAACTGAAAAAGAGGCAAGTCAACTATCAGATACTGAGTTCAAAGAATTGGTAATAAGGAAGCTTAATGAGCTCACACAGAGTTACCAAAAAATACAGGGAAACTACAAGGAACTCACTGCAAACTATATCAACATGAAAAAGGAAATAGAAACTATCAACAAGGGCCAAGAGGAAATGAAGAATACAATTTCTGAACTGAAGAACACAGTAGAAGGAATGAAAAGCAGACTTGATGAAGCAGAGGATCTGATCAGCGAGCTGAAAGACAAAGTAGAAAAAAACACCCAGAAAGAGCAAGAAAAGGAAAAGAGGCTCAGAAAGAATGAAGAGGGGTTAAGGGAAATGCTGGACAACATGAAACGTAATAATATCCATATAACAGACATACCAGAAGGAGAAGAAGAAGAGCAAGGGATAGAAAACCTGTTTGAAAAAGTAACGATGGAAAACTTCCCTAATTTGATGGGAGAAAAAGTGACACCAATCCAGGAATCACAGAGAGTCCCAAGCAAGAGGACCCCAATGAGGCCCACTGCAAGACACATCACAATTAAAATGGGAAAATTCCAAGACAAAGAGAGGATCTTAAAGGCAGCAAGGGAGAAACAGGAAGTAACATACAAGGAGCCCCAATAAGGTCAGGAACTGACTTCTCCATAAAAACGCTTCAAGCCAGAAGAGAATGGAAAAAATATTCCAAGTAATGAGAACCAGAGGCCTGCAACCAAGGCTACTTTACCAAGCAAGGCTCTCAATCAAGATAGAAGGCCAAATAAAGAACTTCCCAGACAAAAGAAGTCTAAAAGAATACACCTCCACCAAACCAGCTCTACAAGAGATGCTAAAGGGACTGCTTTAAGGAAAGGAAGGAAAAGAGAGAGAGAGGGGAACGCAGGTATGAAAAATGGCAAGGAATAACTACCTATCCATAATAACCTTAAATGTAAATGGCTTAAATGCTCCAATCAAAAGACATACAATAGCTGAATGGATAAGAATGAATGACCACACATATGCTGCCTACAAGAGGCCCACCTCAGGACAAAAGACCTACACATACTGAAAGTGAAGGGCTGGAAACAAATTTTCCAAGCAAACGGACAGGAAAAGAAAAGCAGGGGTAGCAATACTCATATCACAAAAATAGACTTCAAAAAAAGAACCATAAAGACAGACCCAGAAGGTCACTTCATAATACTCAAAGGAAGAATCCACCAAGAAGACATCAACATTGTAAATATATACGCACCCAAAATAGGAGCACCCAAATACATAAAGAAAATCTTGGAGGACTTCAAGAAAGATATTGACAGCAACACAATTATAGTTGGGGACCTGAACACTCCACTGTCAAAAATGGACAGATCTTCCAAATAAAATATCAACAAGGCTATTGTGTCACTTAACAATATCCTAGATGAAATGGAATTAACTGATATATATAGAGCTTTTCATCCCAAAGAAGCAAAATACACATTCTTTTCAAGTGTACATGGAACTTTTTCAAAGATAGACCACATGATAGGACACAAAGCAAGCCTCAACAAATTCAACAAAATTGAAATCATATCAAGCATTTTCTCTGACCACAAGGGACTGAAACTAGAAACCAACCCCAAAGGAAAAAACCGAAAACACTCAAAATCATGGAGACTGAATAGCATGCTACTAAACAATGAATGGGTCAAGAACGAGATTAGGGAAGAAATCAAAAACTTTCTGGAAAAAAATGAAAACGATCTCACAACAACCCAAAACCTATGGGACACAGCAAAGGCAGTCATGAGAGGGAAGTTCATAGCAATACAGGCCTACCTTTAAAAGATAGAAACATTTCAAACAAACAACCTAACCCTACGCCTACAAGAACTTGAGGAACAATAACAAAGACAGCCCAGAGCAAGTAGAAGGAAGGAAATAAGCAAGATCAGAGCACAGTTAAATCACATAGAGACCAAAAGCACAATTCTAAGGATGAATGAATCCAGGAGCTGGTTCTTTGAAAAGATAAACAAAATCGACAAGCCTTTAAGTAGGCTCATCAAGAAAAAAAGAGAGAGGATCCAAGTAAACACAATTAGAAATGAAAGAGGAGAGATTACAACTGATACCAAAGAAATAAAAAGTATTGTAAGAAATTACTATGGAGAACAGTATGCCAAGAAATTTGAAAAGCTAGGTGAAATGGACAAATTTCAAGAAAAATATAATCTTCCAAAACTGAATGAAGAAGAAGCAGAAAACCTGAACAGACCAATAATAGCAGACGACTTTGAAGCAGTCATCAAAAAACTCCCAACACACAAAAGTCCTGGACCAGATGGTTTCACAGGAGAATTCTACAAAGCATTTAAGGAAGAGTGAACCCCTATCCTTCACAGACTATTTGGAAAAATCCAAACTGATGGAAGATTCCCAAACTCTTTATGATGCCAGCACCACCCTAATCCCCAAACCAGATATAGACACAATGAAGAAAGAAAACTTCAGGCCAATATCGATGATGAACAGAGATGCTAAAATTCTCAACAAAATATTGGCAAACTGCATCCAGCAATACATTAAAAAGATCATACACCATCATCAAGTGGGATTCATCCCAGGGATGAAGGATGATATAATATTCACAAACCAATATACATAATACATCACATAAACAAAAGCAAAGACAAAAATCACATCATCATATCAATAGATTTGGAAAAAGCATTTGATAAGATACAGCACCCATTTCTGATAAAAACACTCAGCAAAGTGGGAACAGAGGGAGCATTCCTCTACATAATAAAGGCCATGTATAACAGACCTGCAGCCAACATCATACTCAATGGACAAAAAATTAGAGCTTTCCCACTAAGATCAGGAACAAGACAAGGATGCCCTCTCTCACCACTCCTATTCAACATAGTATTGGAAGTCCTAGCCACAGCAATCAGACAAGAAAAAGGAAATAAAAGGCATCCAAATTGGAAAGGAGGAAATGAAACTGTCATTGTTTGCAGATGACATGATAGTGTACATGGAAAATCCTATAGACTCCACCAAAAAACTACTTGACCATTTGGTAAAACAGCTGGATAAAAAGTCAATATTCAGAAATCAACATCATTTTTGTATAGCAACAATGCAATATCAAAAACAGAAATCAGGAAAAAAATCCCATTTGATATAGCAACCAAGAAAATAAAGTACATAGGAATAAACCTAACTAAGGAGATAAAAGACCTGTACTCAGGAAACTACACAACACTGAAGAAAGAAATTGAGGAAGACAGAAACTAATGGAAGCATGTACCATGTTCATGGATTGGAAGAATTAACATCATCAAAATGGCCATTCTACCCAAAGCGATTTATAGGTTCAATGCAATCCCTATTAAACTACCAATGACACACTTCACAGATATAGAACAAACATTTTAGAAATATATATGGAACCATAAATGACCCCGAATAGCTGCAGCAATTTTGAGAAAGAAGACCAAAGCAGGAGGGATCACAATACCTGATATCAAACTGTATTACAAGGCCACTCTAATCAAAACAGCCTGGTACTGGCATAAAAACAGGCACATAGACCAATGGAACAGAACAGAGAGCCCAGAAATAAACCCAAGTCTTTACGGTCAATTAATATTTGTCAAAGGAGGCAGGAGCATAAAATGGAGCAAAACCACCCTCTTCTACAAAAGGTGTTTGGAGATCTGGACAGCTATGTTGAAAAAAAGGAAACTCGATCACCAACTTACGTCATACATAAAAATCAATTCAAGATGGATAAAAGACTTAAATATAAGTTGTAACACCATAAAAGTCCTAGAGGAAAACATTGGCAGGAAAATCTCAGACATTCCACAGAGCAACATCTTCACAGACATGTCCCCTAAAGCAAGGGACATAAAGGAAAGAATAAACAAATGGGACCTCATCAAAATAAAAAGCTTCTGCATGGCTAAAGAAAACAGCATTAAAATAAAAACAGAACCATCAGTATGGGAAAACATATTTGCCAATGATACCTCAGACAAGGGCCTGATCTCCAAAATATATAAGGAACTCACAGGAGTCCACTCCAGGAAGACAAAACCCAATTAAAAAATGGGCAAAGTTCTTGAACAGACACTTCCACAAGGAAGACATACAGAGGGCCCAGAGACATATGAAAAGATGCTCAGCATCACTAGCCATCAGAGAGATGCAAATCAAAACCACAATGAGGTTCCATCTCACACTGGTCATAGTGGCCAACATAAACAAATCAACAGACAAATGTTGGAGATGATGCGGAGAAAAGGGAACCCTAGTACACTGTTGGTGGTAATGCAGACTGGTGAGGCCACTGTGGAAAACAGTATGGAATTTCCTCAGAAAACTAAAAATGGAACTGCCCTTTGACCCAGCAATTCTGCTGCTGGTATTATACCCTAAGAACCCTGAAACACCAATCCAAAAGAACCTGTGCACCCCAATGTTCATAGCAGCACAATTCACAATAGCCAAGTACTGGAAGCAATCTAAGTGCCCATCAGCAAATGAGTGGATCCCAAAACTATGTTACATTTACACAATGGAATTCTACGCAGCAGAGAGAAAGAAGGAGCTTATACCCTTTTCAACAGCATGGATATAACTGGAGAGCATTATGCTATGTGAAATAAGCCAGGTGGTGAGAGAGGGAGAAATACCATATGATCTCCCGTTTAACTGGAACCTAATCAACAAAGAAAAAAGCGAACAAAATATAACCATAGACATTGAAGTGGAGAACAATCTAACAATAGCCTGAGGGGAATCGGGAGGGCATATTGGGGAGAGGGGTTTTCAGGAACTATTATAAAGAACACATGGACAAAACCAAGGAGGAGGATGGAAGCAGGGGAGGGAGGTGGGTTTGGCTGGGGTGGTATAGAGGTGGGGAGAAAATGCAGATAACTGCAATTGAACAACAATAAAAAATAACTAAATAAATAAACCTCTAATTGCATCATTCATGGTAAAACAATAGAAAAATAAACCAGGCCAGACAGGTAGCTCCCAAACAAATGAGTAGAATTGATCATCCATTTCAAAGACTGGATTGGCTGAAGGGGTGGCAGCCACACTTACAACAGGCTTATTTCCTTCTTTGATGGTTATCCAGTCTTCCCCATTGGAGCTGATGTCTATTCTGTAAGTGCTGACATAGTATTTCTTCTTGGTTTCCTTTGAAATGGCTCCTTGGGTCCCAACAGCAGTGACAAAGCGCAGAAATCCTAAGTCCACCTGTAAGACAGTACCTATGTGGTCAGGTGTCCTTCCCTGCATTGCCCTTACCTGGAGCATATTTCCTGTGGGCTCCATGGTATAGTTTCCACCTATCTGTTATCAATAGACCCTAGTTAATTCCATGTGGCATTAACAACCTCTAAGTCCCCATCCCATTCCTTCTAACAAAAGGCACAGATATTAGAAGACAGCAATTGCCCTAGGTTGGCAATTACTAGGAGGAGAAGATTCTCCTTGCTGCAATCAGGTTGCTTGAAACTGGATTCAACGTCATGTCACTATATTTTTCTAAGAGATTAAAAATGCTTTCCAAATAGCACATCAATACATGTCCTTTTACAAATAGAAAATCAAGACAAACAAGATAATCTCAGATGTTGGATACTGGAGAGGCCTGGTCCAGAACTCGAGCCAAACATGGTCCTATTACCATCACTGTTCAACACCCCACCTCCTTCCAAATAGAATGCAGAATAAAACAATACTGACTTTGAAAGCAATGTGAATACTGTGGTTTGGGAAATGGGCCCTAGATTTATAATCTGGAATGGAGAAGAGAGGAGGAGTGCAAAGTGAGGATTTTTGATTCATAAATTTGAATTCCAGATAAACAACAAATATTTTTAGTATAAGTATGTCCCATGCAATTTTGGGGATCTACTACAACCGGGTCATTGCTCACTTGAAATGCAAATTTAACTGGGTATTCTGTATGTTACCTGGCAACCTTAAAACTAACTCATTGCAGATAAAAAATCAGGTGATTTGTTGCAAAAACTCTGATTTCCTAATGTTGCAATTGGAAAGTTAATGGGTACTCTGCAACTGTTTTCAAATGCTCTCAGTACACTTAGTGTGTTACTCACTATCCACTGAGTCATACCCAGTGCCATATCCACTTTCAAGTTGAAGGGCTCTTAAAATCTGGATATCCAAGGGAGTATGGAGCAAAGCTATTTAAATAAACTCTTCCCGTCAAACTTACAAATGACTCTTCAGCCTGAAAATGATTAAATTCCCAAGAGTGCATATTCAGCTTAGACTGATTTGAAATAACTCTATAACTTTATTCCCTGGCTGTCCTATTCCTGCTTTTTAAATTTTGTTTTTAGAATAAAATTTACTTACCAGGTAGGAAAGAAGTTAACTGGTTGTTATCTAGAAGAATTCTAAACACTAGAAACAGCTGAATTAAAAGGAGCAATTGATTGAAATTTAGGTAGCCAACACAGGAAGCACCCAAAGTCTCATAAAAAGTCTCCCAAAGCATATGCATGAATCACTCATAAAAATAAATATGTTTTCTTTTTTCAATTACAATGAAATGCATTAGCAACTCCCCCTCCCCTTGTAATTGCATAAAGTTTCCTGCTGTGCTGTAAAATTCTGCAGATTCTCTTATTTACCACAATGGGATACTTGACATTTCATTTAATTTTTCTTCCACTGCCACTGGGTTTAGTATGGATGAATGACAACCTCACAAAATGATTAGAACTGGGGATCATTGTAATTAAAATTAGAAGTTTCCCAGAACTCTAACAAGACAGCCTCACCAGCACTGTGGGAACTCTCACTGGCAATACTGGGGATGTTCTTTTAAGGCCTTTCTCCCTCGGTACCTGTGGGGAATGCCCTAACAGAGACCCTCCAGTACCTGAGGTTTGGAAGGAGATACACAGCCTTCGGCCTCAGAAGCACCGTGGCTCACTCACACTGAGAGTGTTTGTGTCAGGAGAGTCAGGACTGCATGCCTGTGTGCAGACCTTTTTCACAGGTGAAGCCCTCTCTGCTAATGATGACATTATCCTCAACTCTTTTTAGTCTCACCTGCTACATCTATCTCCCAGACTCATTAAAATATTTGTTATTCCTATCACCAGAGAAGCCTTTACTGCCTGCATGCCTGGATGTGTAAAGTTCTCTTGACTTAACCATTCCCTTTTTTTTTGACTATGGGTGACATTTTTTTCTTTTTGGTCTGGTAAACACAGTAAGTCACTTGTCACCCTAGAATTTGAAGTGCATAGCTCATGTCTCCACCACTGAATCCATCCTGTTGTGTTTCTGCTCTACTGCCATCCAGACTTTTATGATTTTTTTTAGGGAATATATGTGTTGCTATATAGAAAAGTAATAGACGCCCACTGAAAATTCATAAGATGCAGAAAAGGTTAGAGGAGAAAATAAAATCTCCATAAGACCACCATTAGGAAATAACCACTGATAGATAACAGCCTTCCAGACTTTGTTTTCTTATGCTAAATGTATGTGAGTATTACGTGTATATTTTGTTATGAAAATGTCATTTTACCTCTGTGTTTGATAAGCTGTCTTTTGTTTACTTTTATGGGTATATTTCCAAGCCAAAATATCTTCCTACATCATTACTTTCAATGGCTTTATGGTTTGCCGTGGTATGGTTGTAGCATAATCCATTTAATCAGGGTGCTACCTGTGAACATCGTTACTCAACTTGATCGGCATTCATTCAGTGGACACTTCATACTGCTCATCTGCTAAGTTCTGCATTAAATGGTAGGGATATCAAGAGCAGTAAGAGTGTAAGGAGCACAAACACATGATTACAGAACACGGGAATTTGCTGTAGTATAGAAGAAGGAATAAACCCTTTCCCAGAGAATTGGAGCTAGGGGGACTAGAGACATTTCACAGCTGACTTTGGTGTCTATTATACGACGGATACATGGTGGGAGCTTGCAAGTGGGCACAGAGGGAAAGAATGTTCCAAGGAGATGGAAGAGCTGGAGGTACAGGGCAAGGGGAAGGAAATGAATGAATTAATTGGCAGACACTCAACCTACCACGTTTCTCTCACCTCTATAGACATTCATCAAGAAATGTATTGCTGTCTAAAGATTATTGTGCTCTGGTCATTTTAAAGCCAAAATAATTAGTCATGAAAACCATCAAGATCAGCCATGACCATCCTCTTGGTGGTTTAGCTTTTTGAATTATGATGAGCTCTCAGCAATCTCACATTCTAATAGACAAGATTGATGACTCAAGACAGGCACTTGGAAAGACAAAGATACAATGGAGAGCAGTTCTATACAACGCCCCACTCTGTGTTTGAGGGTTCATTGTCCTAACAATACTTCCTTTCTTTCCATAAAATTTCAGACACATAATAACCATAATTAAATAAGCTTCTTTCTTTAAATCTGATCAATTATGGTCCAGTCAGTATTGTCTTATTTTGAAAGAATATCATTGTTTCACAGCTGCTTTCATTTTAATTAGGAGATCGATGTGATTTCACATCTGAGTTTGCTGTACTTCTGTTCACCATTAAGAGTAATGGTGAGGGCCCTGGCTAGTGTGGCTCAGTGCATTGAGCACTGGCCTGAGACCCAAAGGGTCGCTGGTTCGATTCCCAATCAGGGCACATGCCTGGGTTGCAGGCCAGGTCTCCAGTAGGGGGCGTGTGACAGGCAACCACGTATTGATTTTTCTCTCCCCTCCTTCCCTTCCTCTCTTTCTAAAAGTAAATAAATAAAAACCTTTAAAAAATTAAAAAATGAGTAATGGTGAGGGAATGTGATGATGGGAGTGAGTGTACCCAGATCTGAACATCAAATGCATTCATTAAAATTGTTGAATGTTTCTCTCCCTGTGTGTGACAAACATCTGGTACTTATCTGATGGTATGTTAATTATTTTACAGAAGTTAATCAAACTCCCTTTGAGTTCTAGTGGCCACTCTGAGTTAGATTATGTAGCACCAACAGCAGAAGTGACCTAATATGACATCCTGTTTCCAATATAAAATTTCAACACTGCTGGTAGAATGTCTACCTACATCTCACTCTCACTGTGCTCCACACACAAAAAGAAGATATCACTAGACATCAGATACAGAAGAGAAAAGTCCAAGTTTTATTTTGGGAGGGAGGTGCACTAATAGAAGAAAATAGCTGTCCTCACCTAATTCTAGGGAGCAGAATAGGGTGTCCCAGCAGCTTCTTGGGGTGAGGGCACCCATGGTGTGGGTTGTAACCATGCTCTTGACCTACTCATTGTTGTGAGATGTCTACAGGTAGAATTCACATGTGCTTTATGGCCATGACATTGCCTTAGTAAATACAGGAAACACATTTCCCAGATAAAAAGAAGCCAAAAGAGGCATACATTTTACTGGGAACCACTTGAGAACAAAGCCTTCTTTTCAGCATTGTGTAGCAAATCACATAGCAAACCTTTGCAAATTGTTGTTTAGGCACTAGCATGCAGCCTCTGAACAAAGATATGAATATTGTTGCTTCCTATAATAATACCTAAACAGCTATTGGTAGTGTCATACTGTAGAAAGTCTCATTTATAAAATTAAAATCTGTGTTGCTCAGTAAAATACTGCCCACTGAGCTAGACTGGCAAGGGAGTGGTTACCAGCTTTTAACATTCTCAAGGCAGGTTAATGCAAAAGCCTGAAAAAATAAAGGACAAAGAACTGTGATCTGATTAAAAACAAGAAAAATATTTTCTGGTAGGGGGAGTGTGTCAGATTTTTTTAGAGAGTCTCTGATAACTCAAAGAGCTGTTAAATTTATCACTAGATTCTACAAGCTAAAGAAAATATTTTTTGAGCAATTGTCCCATTTCCTTAGATAACACATGTTTTCTGACCAGCATGAACATTAAAACCAATGCTGTCCTAGTACCAGTGGGCTGAATTCATAGCACCTGATCATTATGTTGCTTAACTTAGATCTTGTACTTTGTTTTTCAATTACAGGTTATGTTTAAAATTATTTGTATTAGCTTCAGTCTTGAACTATTTATAGTTACCAAAGTGTAACCACTTTAAATTCAGTGACATAATTCTCTATCTTTTCATGTATTTTTCACTATTACTGTACTACATAAAAAAATACTGATGGCTAAAGGTAACTATTCTTATTAATAGGAAATTCATGGAACAACACCTCTGTGTCAGGCATTTTATTAAGGGCTAAATTGATATACACTATTTCTAGACTCGTACTCAGAAAACTACACAACACTGAAGAAAGAAATTAAGGAAGACACAAACAAATGGAAGCATGTACCATGCTCATGGATTGGAAGAATTAACATCATCAAAATGGCTATACTACCCAAAGCGATTTATAGGTTCAATGCAATCCCTATTAAAGTACCCATGACATATTTCACAGATATAGAACAAACGTTGCAGAAATTCATATGGAACCATAAACGACCCCGAGTAGCTGCAGCAATTTTGAGAAAAAAGAACAAAGCAGGAGGCATCACAATACCTGATATCAAACTATATTACAAGGCTACTGTAATCAAAACAGCCTGGTACTGGCATAGAAACAGGCACATAGACCAATGGAACAGAACAGAGAGCCCAGAAATAAACCCAAGTCTTTACGGTCAATTAATATTTGTCAAAGGAGGCAGGAGCATAAAATGGAGCAAGAACAACCTCTTCAATAGATGGTGTTGGGAGATCTGGACAGCTTCGTGCAAAAAAATGAAACTCGATCACCAACTTACGTCATACATAAAGATCAATTCAAGATGGATAAAAGACTTAAATATAAGTTGTAACACCATAAAAGTCCTAGAGGAAAACATTGGCAGGAAAATCTCAGACATTCCACAGAGCAACATCTTCACAGACATGTCCCCTAAAGCCAGGGACATAAAGGAAAGAATAAACAAATGGGACCTCATCAAAATAAAAAGCTTCTGAGAGAACCAAGATGGCGGCGTAGGTAGACACACTGTGCCTCCTCGCACAACCAGAACTGACAGAGAATCGAACGGCAAGGGGGTCTGACACCAAGGAAATAAAAAATAAACATTCATCCAGACCGGTAGGAGGGGCAGAGAGGGGCACCAGGGTGGAGAGGACTCGCGTGGCTGTGGCAGGACCGAGACTGCCCGGAGTGTGGGACGAACAGGGCAGGCAGTCTGACCACTGGCAGACCCTGTGGCCCCACATTCCTGCAGATAAACCGAGAGGGCCGGACTCAGAGTGGTGGAGAGGGGCAGGCAGAATAGTGGGTAGCACCCCACGGCCCCACATTCGCACTTAGATAAACCAGACGAATGGCGGGGATCGAAGCAGACCACGCAACCCAGGGCTCCAGCTCGGGGAAATAAAGCCTCAAACCTCTGATTGAAAATGCCCGTGGGGGTTGGGGCGGCACCAAGAGAGACTCCCAGCCTCACGGGAGAGGTCGTTGGAGAGACCCACAGGGGCCTAGAGTGTGCACAGGCCCACCCACTCGGGAACCAGCACCAGAGGGGCCCAGTTTGATTGTGGGTATCAGAGTGAAAGATTGAAATCCGGAGGAGAGTGGAGCAGGCACCATTGCTCCCTCTTGGCCCCTCCCCCACGTACAGTGTCACAGTGCAGCCACCAGCGTTACCCCTCCCTGGTGAACACCTAAGGCTCCGCCCCTTCAAGTAACAGATGCTCCAAGACAAAAAAAAAAAAAAAGACCCAAATGACAGAACACTTCAAAGCTCTCGAAAAAATACAACTAAGCGAGGAAGAGATAGCCAACCTACCGGATGCACAGTTCAAAACACTGATTATCAAGATGCTCACAGAATTGGTTGAATCTGTTAGAAAAACAGATGAAAAAATGAAGCCTATTCTAAGAGAAACAAAGGAAAATGTACAGGGAACCAATAGTGATGCGAAGGAAACTGGGACTCAAATCAATGGTGTGGACCAGAAGGAAGAAAGAAACATCCAACCAAAAAAGAATGAAGAAACAAGAACTCAGAAAAATGAGGAGAGGCTTAGGAACCTCCAGGACATCTTGAAACGTTCCAACATCTGAATTATAGGGGTGCCAGAAGGAGAAGAGGAAGAACAAAAAATTGAAAACTGATTTGAACAAATAATGAAGGAGAACTTCCCTCATCTGGCCAAGGAAATAGACTTCCAGGAAGTCCAGGAAGCTCAGAGAGTCCCAAAGAAGCTGAACCCAAGGAGGAACACACCAAGGCACACCATAATTACATTACCCAAGATTAAACGCAAGGACCTACATCCAAGATTACTGTATCCAGCAAAGCTATCATTTAGAATGGAAGGGAAGATAAAGTGCTTCTCAGATAAGGTCAAGTTAAAGAAGCTCATCATCACCAAGCCCTTATTATATGAAATGTTAAAGGGACTTACCTAAGAAAAAGAAGATAAAAAATAGGAACAGTAAAAATGACAGCAAACTCACAGTTATTAATGACCACACCTAAAACAAAAACAAGAGCAAACTAGGCAAACAACTAGAACAGGAACAGAACCATAGAGATGGAGATCACATGGAGGGTTGTCAATAGGGGAGTGGGAGGGGGAGAGGGGGGAAAGGTACAGAGAAAAAGTAGCATAGATGATAGGTGGAAAATAAACAGGGGGAGGGTAAGAATAGTGTAGGAAATGTAGAAGCCAAAGAACTTATAAGTATGACCCATGGACATGAACTATAGGGGGGGAATGTGGGAGGGAGGGGTGTGGGCAGGATGGATTGGAGTGTGGGGGGAAATGGGACAACTGTAATAGCATAATCAATAAATATGTTTAAAAAATAAAATAAAGAGCTTCTGCATGGCTAAAGAAAACAGCATTAAAATAAAAAGAGAACCAACCATATGGGAAAACGTATTTCCCAATGTTACCTCAGGAAGGGCCTGATCTCCAAAATATATAAAGAACTCACACAACTGCACTCCAGGACGACAAACAACTCAGTTAAAAAATGGACAAAGGACTTGAACAGACACTTCCACAAGGAAGACATACAGAGGGCCCAGAGACATATGAAAAGATGCTCAGCATCACTAGCCATCAGAGAGATGCAAATTAAAACCACAATGAGGTATCATCTCACACCAGTCAGAGTGGCCAACATAAACAAATCCACAAACAAATGTTGGAGAGGATGTGGAGAAAAGGGAACCCTAGTGCACCGTTGGTGGGAATGCAGACAGGTGAGGCCACTGTGGAAAACAGTATGGAATTTCCTCAGAAAACTAAAAATGGAACTTTCCTTTGACCCAGCAATTCTGCTGCTGGTATTATACCCTAAGAACCCTGAAACACCAATCCAAAAGAACCTGTGCATCCCAATGTTCATAGCAGCACAATTTATAATAACCAAGTACTGGAAGCAACCGAAGTGCCCATCAGCAAACGAGTGGATCCAAAAACTATGGTATATTTACACAATGGAATTCTACGCAGCAGAGAGAAAGAAGGAGCTTATACCCTTTTCAACAGCATGGATATAACTGGAGAGCATTATGCTAAGTGAAATAAGCCAGGTGGTGAGGGACAAATACCATATGATCTCACCTTTAACTGGAACATAATCAATAAAAGAAAAAAGCAAACAAAATATAACCAGAGACATTGAAGTTAAGAACAATCTAACAATAGCCGGGGGGAGTGCGGAGAGGACAGTGGGGGGAGGGTATTACAGGAACTATTATAAAGGACACATGGACAAAATCAAGGGGGAGGGTGGAGGCGGGGGAGGGAGGTGCGTTCGGCTGTGGTGGGGTGGAGAGGTGGGGAGAAAAGGCAGACAACTGTAATTGAATAACAATAAAATTTTTTTAAAAAATAAAAAAATAAATTTATATACACTATTTCTTTCAATTCTCATCAGAACCATACCAGGAAAGTTTTATGGACAAGCAACTGAGTAAGAAAGTGATGTGTGCACCTCACTCAGAGCCACATAATTTACTGGGACTTCTTCCAGACCAGATTTGTGCCCAATGCATGAGCCTCTACAACTCTTGCTGTTCCCCAATTCATATTGTAAAAGCAGCAATTATAGAAAGATAATTTAGAATTTTTAATAATCAACAATTAAATCTGATAGTTATTCTTTTAGGAAATTAAATATTTTTGTAAAATTATAAAGAACAAGAAATAATTTATGATTACTTTGAGTATTAGTTTAAAATGTACACTAGCTATCACAAAGCGAAAGTCTGCTAATGATTCAGTTATACTTTAGAAAAACAAGATGGTAGTAATGAAACATTTTTAGCAAAAGATAGTGAGGCGACATTTACATTATTGATAAATAATTAAAATATTCAAGTACAAGAAAAGCATAATTCAAGAAGAACCTCACCAATTTCCTTTTGTAGTCTTAATTACATGACTTAATCTTTCTTTCCATAATTAAATTAAAGGGAAGCATTTTCCTGGGGGTAAACAAAATCCTGATTGCAACAAACCCTATCCTGATAGTAAAGCAATCCGGAGTGAATGAACGGATGAATTTTCCTGTCAGAATACGGGAGCCCACCAGCTAGAATAATAGTAGATAAGGCTGGAACAGATGCAGTGGAAAGAAAGTCTGGCTTCCCCGACTGCCACAGTGCTGACAGCAGAAGAATGACAAGAAGAGGGACAAGAAAAATGAAGTCCTCAAACAAGGGCTGACTTTCGTCTTTTTGGCTGATAAAAGAAGACAATGTCTGCAGGGTCTTCATTGTGTCTGGGTGCATGACACATTATCTCACTCTTGTGTGAACTCTTTTTGCATAAATTAGAAGCAACTAATTTAAAAAGAAATATTTAATTCTGATATGTTCTTTGAACTGGAATCCCATATGGTTCTGTTTGAATAGTAAAATCTGCTGCAGTTGTTAAAATTGGCAAGCAGCATTGGCAGAAAAAAACAAAAGGGACTCCACGTAGCAAGTTAATACTACAAGTTAAAACAACCAGAGATACTTCCAGAATCCAAGCTATTCAAATCACTCCAACGTGGAAACCACACAGATCAAACGTGAAGGAGAATGCTGCTATGGGATGCAGACGCCACCTCTGGTCTCCTATCTGTGTGGCGGACACAGCACTAGGCCTGCGAGCAGTACGTGGGGCTGCAGCATCCCCGAAAATGCTCAGCTCAGTTTATGAAACATATTTAAGACAAATATTAGCAGAGTGTCTTCATGTATTCTGTGCAAAACTTAAGGGTTTTTTCCTTCCATATTTTCTAGATCAGATACAATTATGTTCAGAAAAATTAGATAAATATTCCATTTCAATTCCTCTCTTATAAGAAACTTGTAAAATCTGGGCATCAAGACACACTATATTCTGATGACAAAGGAGGAGAAAATGAAGTAGTATTGGGATTCCTATAGACTCTGGGATACTGGTAATCAGCATCTAAGGTGACTTAAAAGTACCATGCAGAATTAAGGGGAAAAACTGATTAAATCTCTGTGCTTTACAAGAGATTGTTTTACAGTTTTAAAATATACACCGAAGTGTGAACTCATTTCTTCTTTAAAATGAAGTCTTTTGCTTTAATACCATATTAACATGCACATGGGCACCTCAGAACCCTTTATTAGGTCCATCAAAAAGATGACATTTACATGGCCCACTCTTCCAACTAGAATATGCAGGAGCTATTTCTGAGCAGTAAAAGACTTAATACTTTTAATTAACATTTTTAAAATTCTTATTTGTAAGTTGCATTAAATTTAAAACCTGAGCCTAATCCTTTGATTTGGAAAGAGAACAAGTACTCAGAACAGACCAAGTAATCCCTAGAAATTCAGTTAACAATTTAACTTAAAATTAATTGGAACTTCTTAAGAGAGAAAAATAAGTACACTACAGCTTTAAAAACATTGTAACAGCCTCATATATCACCAATCTCGTCAAATGTCTCCTAGGAGAGTCTTAGTGTATGTTCTTGTGAGATGGGTTTTATCAGCAAAGACTTAGTGAGCTTCTCCTGAGTGGACAGCACAGGGTGGCACAGGCTGTCCTGCCATAACTCTTGGTTCCATCTGCTACTTATTCATGTGCAATACCCATGAAAGCTAGAAAAGTTGTCCTATTAGAGGACCTCAAGGCTAGGGCTTGTGTGTGATATGCAGGCATGTGCAAGCTGGCTGGTCAAGTCCCAGCTGACTGCAGGGATATGATTCCAGATATCCTATAAAAACAAGCAGGTTGTGTATACACATCTCTGGCTCCTGACTTTTGTCTCTGCCCAAAGAGGACCTAGGAATGGGAGAATGGATAAAAAATGACCTGGATTAAAACAACTTTAAGACTTAATAGCAAAATTTATTATCTCTGCACATAATTTCAGTAGAACTGTGTTATGTAGATAAAGCATTTATTATTGTTGTTTTAAAAACCATTTGGGGGCAAACAGTAAACTAATACAGTGAGTTAGGGTGCATGCTCACACAGATGTGTCTTAAAGCCCAAATGTTGTTTTTCACACATCTACAATGTGTGAAAACATCTGAGAGTGTGAAATTAAACTGGAAGACAATAAGTGTCCTGACAAAAACATTTAATCCATTAAATTCAACATGCATTTATTGTATGCCAGGCTCTGGAAGCAAGTAGTCTATGAGGAAATAATGATAATATGAGACTGAAAGTAAAAAGTGCCATCACGCTAATAGATGAGGTATTTTGGAATTCAGAAGAAAGAACAATTACTTGTGGAAGGGGAAGAAAAGGCTTTGTGGAAAAGAGGTCATTTGAATCATCAAAATGAACCTCATAGGATAAGATAATACTCTGCTAGGGAAGGGGCCAGGGTTGATGAGCTAAAGACAGAAGAAACAGGAAAACAAAACAAAACAAAACCCCACCCAACAGCCTACATTTCAAAATATCCGATGCAATCAATACTTTCCTTCTATCTAATATCTCTTGGTAAAATTCATTTTGAGAACAAAGAAAGTGACCTCGACACCCCCACACCTACCACACTTCAGCCTTTGTGGAGGCCTTCATGTCCAGGCCAGGAAGTGCCATGCCAGATCAGTGATGGACAATGAAATCTTACTGGTAACTAAACCCTGACTCATGACTGAGCACTGCACTGCACTGCTGTGGAAATTACACTGGAATGTGAGCTTTCACTGCCTCAGGGATCCAGGCTTTCCTGGGAATGAGCCCCAGACCTCAATTTGCCTGAGTCAGCCTGCTCTCTAGAGCCTAATGTCACACTCTGTGGTCCTATCCTATACTTATATCTACATTTAAAATAAAACATTTCAGCGAAATGGCATAAAAACTGGGTGATGTTTTCTTCAGGGATTCACACTGCTGTTGAAATCATTCCATTTTCTCCTCAAACATTTAATAATGAGAGGGCAATGAGTTCAGAACATGAGCTTGTAATGGTGGTATTTTTGTTTCTAATATCCATTGCACTGTGGAGGGAAGTTGGTGACTGGCAGTTATTCATTTATAACATAAAAGTACGAGATACTTGGGTGAAAGAAGGGGAAGGTTACCAGATCACTGACCTCTTATTCAGTGAGGGGAAAAGTCAAGTCAACAATAAATCTCAATACAAACTGCATAAAAAAATACTCTCTGAATTCTAATGAATTCTAGAACTACAGGAAAAAAATGGGGGTGGTGCAGGCAGCATGTGGTGGCAAAAAAAGTAGAGGTCCCAAGACTACCTCTGAGGCTTTGACATTAAAGGGTGACCTGGACAATGTTAAGCAAGTAAATTAGCCATTCCAAGCCCCAGTCTCCTCCTCTCTCCCACAAAGTATCAATGCTTAGCCCATTTAGTTACCTCTCATAGTTGTTATGATGATCATAATGATGCATTTGTACACACATTCATCACAAGAATGTTAATCTAATACATTTTTTTCTTAGTCATTTGGATAATTGGAGTGGGTGAGTGTGTGTGTATGTGTGTGTGTGTGTAGTTTTGCCATTAGTTCCTAGATTATAACTCCTTTGAAAGAGAGACAAAATCTTCTCTACCTTTAAATTCACCTAGCCCCACGTAGTAGCCCATAATTCTTAGCAGATGCTCAATGTTTGTTGAATTTAAATTTAATGCTAGGTCAGTCCAGCATTGCTGGAAAGAGCTGAAACTTCTTTCTTCCAAACAAAAGCCAAATACCCATCATAAAATTCAATGTTAAAGTGTTTGAGCAAATAACATACTCTAATGTTAGGAATGTAATTATTCTTATCTTGTTGTTTATAACCACAAATATTATAACTACTCATAAAATATCCAGTCCTTTGAAAAGTTCACTGTTTAAAGCTAGACTCAGCTAAATGATGAGCTTCATTGGTTAGGTCTACGCCATGTGAAATATTCTTTTTCATTTATTTCTCAAATAGCCTCTTATTAACTCAGTAAGTGTCCCTTCTTCTGGAAGTTACCCAAAGGGTAGCAGGGCTTAACTCATTTCTTCCTTTGTATCTATTATGCTCTCAAATACCTACTCAAACTTATTCTCAATTTTTTTACTTTAAAGCTAAATTATTTGCAAGCATGATGTCCATCCTCAGGATGTTTACATATCTAGTATCTTAGATTGTTCCCCTAAACCTTCCTGTCCTGAAAAAGTTACAACATCAAAATCTCACCACCCAACCACAGGTTTCCCTGGTTTTACTTAGTTAACATGTGATCTCTGTAAGATGTTGGAATGATAGTTTTATGGGGCTAGGAAATGACTGCAGATTTCAGTCCTTTTGTGACCTTTCTGTTTCTTTGTCTCCTGGTCTGTCCAAAGCAGCCCCACAAGAAGCTCTGGAGCTGGCTCTGCACTGAGCAACAGTGACTTCAGCTGTGGACACTCATCTTTCCAGTCTAGCAGCAGTTTGAAGAGTTTTTAAACCAAAAGACCAAGACCATATTAAAAAGCACCTCAGGTAAGGTACGTTTCTGTTGCAAAAGCTGTGGTTCTACACTATCCATAAAGTTTTATCTGTAGTATTGGAAAGATTCAGAAATGACTCAAGATAACCAACATTTGTACTCAAATAGCATTTGTCTATCCCAGCACAAAGAAAATGACTTGTTTATTATTAGTTTTGCAGTAAGTTGTGTCTTTAATTTTTCCTTCTCCTAAAAGGTTGGTTTCAAAAACAAACGTAAGGATGAATTTCTGGAAACTGAAGATTTGCAGAAGGGGTGATGGTCTAAATCAGTCTCTTGGACTACAAACTCTGACAGCACCCTTTTACATCAATTTTCCAGGTATTTCCCAATGATTTAGGTGGGTCTCTCATGTTAATGAGAGTTTCATGTGCTAATACAGAATCTGGAAATGCACATGTCTAAGAAAACTTGGCATTAAGAATTCTGCAAGGAGCTGATGGGATTATGGAGATTAAGGTCGGCCACTCACCTAAGGTTATCAAGAGTGATGTCCCAGAGCTGGAAAGGAGAGAAAAGACAGGCTGCCTTGGTACAGCTGCTCATCAGAAATGGTGAATAAACAGTCTCTGAAGGGATAGCAATTATTACTGAGAACAGATAAAATGAACTTCAAGATTTGGTATTTGGTTAATGGCGTTTTCCCTGTTGGAAGCCAACCAGTCAACCAAGAAGTGTACACTGCTTCTTTTTTGAAGATCACTTATAAAGGAGGTGGGGAAAGCCTTGAAATTAAGCATTTGCAAAGTTACTCTCTAAAAGAATCATCTGCAATTACTGATATTCTATAGTTTTGGACTGAGCAAAGGCCAGGCCATGGCAGAATGATGGCAACTCCATGGATGCAGGTGAAAAGTGAACATGAGGAAGGGAAAAATATTACAAAGGATCAGTGACTTCCAGGCTCCTCTTGGAAGAAAGGGACAAGGCAGATAGATGCTTTGAAGACTTGCTGCTTTGCTATCCAAATGCAGTCAGTAGACAGAACTGCAACTTCTTTTCATGTTCTGAAAACAAATCTAGCTATATGTATTTCATGCACTTCAGCCTGGGTTGCACAATGGGAAAAATGGACCTGCATGAGGCCACTTTAAACCACAGGAGAACAAGCACACATGTTACACTGGATACAATGTGGTATATTCCTCCCCTGGTACCGGCCAAAGTCCCTGACATAATGGAAGCTGTGATTTGCATTTATCCACTGAGACCATTCTTAGCACATGGTGGGCACATCTATTTCAGCCACATACTTTGGAAATGATAAGAAGTGAAATCTTTTCCTGGTGACACGGCACACTCAGTTGTGTGTGTGGGTTTAGAGGGGAGATTCTTCACAGAAAACATAGAGTGCTGACAGCAGCTTTCCTTTCATGTGACCAGAGCTGTAAAGTTTTCAGAGCAATAAGAGTCCTATCATGCTGTCACTATACTTTTAGATGTAAAGTTAAGGATGAGAACATAGCACTTTGTATGGTTTTAATAAAATTGCCAGCAATTAAAAAAAATAAAATGAACTGGTTCTTCAACTTTTTAAATTACTTTTTAATTGAGATGAATTTTATATGAAACACATGGATATTCTAAATATATGTTCATGTAAACTCTTCTGGAAATGGAAAAGTTCTTAGACTAAGGGAGCTATATTATTGTATTATAAAAGTTGATAATCTGAGGTGAATTTCAGTAAATATAAAGTTGAACTCCAAATTATCTATTCCTGCCCCCTTTCCTTTTTGTCCTACTCCCCTAAAGGTACAAAATGTCCAGAGAGAGGTCATGTAAGAGGCTTTCTGGATTTGTCTCAATAAAAGAAATTCATTTATATATTAGTGGTTGATTTAGAGGAATGGTTATGTTAAATGAACAATTGCACTAACTGATTTTTCTTTACTTGGTAAATGGTTGCTAAAATAATGAATTCTTTCCATCTTGGTATTGGAGCTTTCTAAACAAATGACAGCATCCTTAAAAATGAATGCAAAATCATTTAGAAACGTAAGTTAAGCTACAGAAATAGTATATATGCTATAGAATATTGCTGATCAACAGTTGCAATGACTAGTCTGGATTTTTAAAGTAATGTTTAAAAAACTAGGCCAGTAAAATTCTGCATGTTGCATCTTCATTTTTTAAGACTGGGAGCTTAAAAAAAACCTTTTTCTGTATGAGTTCTGTGTACCTCTTGAAATATCAAACACATTTTCTTCAGCATTTCACGTGATTTGCTAATGTCTTTTCTTTACCATGAGTATTTCCCTCTGAAAAGTTGCTATTTCACTTCCAGACCCTCAAGCTGAAGGCTCTGCCCAATTCCTTGGAGCTTGATAGCCATTGGCCTGTGCCTCCCCCTGGATCTAGATCTTGGTCTTTCTCATTCTTTGAGGTGAGCTTTATTGGCTTTAGTCCTAAATAAACATACCAGGTCTTTGAGGTAAAGATGACTGTGAGGACTTCCTCCATACAGCTGGATACCTGGGACTTTTCTCCTCACCTTTCTGCATTACTTATGGCCTGTAACATGCTCAGAATTAAACATGGCTTTTGTCTTCTTAAAGAAAGAAAAAAAAGTGGATGTTGGGAGGACTTGAAGGTGTGGATGCCCAAGCCTTACAGATATTTTCTTCAAAGATTGGACAGACATGCAAGGTGAATGTATTGGGCCTCCCCTCATCTCCACAGATGGGGGTGGGCTGCACTGCCTAGAGCACCTGCACAAAGGAACCACAGGAAGTTGGCCCACTAGTGAAGCTTCTGTGTGAAATCCTGAAGTAAGCTTCATGGTGAAGCCAACCTAAACAATTACTTGATCTAAGGAAAGAAACTCTTTTTTAATTAATTATTATGTTTTTTACTGTGTGCCGCCTCACATGATTATCAGTAGTATTTAATGAATTTCAGCTATGCTCCATAAATGTCTATTTTCATATAGGCAAGCCCAGGGTACCATCTGATAGAGTAAATTTATTTTTAATAGAATCATGGAATCTTAAATGCTTAAAAAGATTTCAGAAACTGTCTGGGCCAATCACCCATTATCCCCTGAGGGATTCTGTCAATAGCTCTCTCAGGCTTGCTGAAAGAATGAAAGAGCAGATTTATTTCTCTGCTAAATCCAGAAAATCCAGTTATAAGTTTAAAGCATTAGAATAGTAAGAGAAATAAAATTTTAGTAAAATTAGCCCTGTCTGGTGTGGCTCAGTGGATTGAGTGCCGGTCTGTGAACCAAAGGGTCACCAGTTTGATTCCCAGGGCACATGCCTGGGTTGCAGGCTAAGTCCCTGAGGTAGGGGGTGCACAAGAGGCAACCACATATTGCTGTTTCTCTTCTTCTCTTTCTCCTTCCCTTCCCCTCTTTCTAAAAATAAATAAATAAATTCTTTAAAAAAACTTAGGTAAAATTAATACTTCATTCTTCTGAAGGAAAGCAACTAGAAGAATGCCACAAATGCATTTTTAACCCTTTGAGGTAAGGGTTGGAAAAAACTGCACAAGTCACCTGCACAAGTACATATGTGATTATTCTGAGTCATAATGTGCAATTAGTCTCAAGTCCTTACTCTGCTCAGTTGTTGGAAACATAAAAGCATAATGCATTTTATTACTATTGGGATTTATAGGGCATTTTTTATTTAATCTAATTTCCTCTATTTGAACAGAGAATGGAATGAAATCTGAAGGCTAGTGGGTGAGATGGAGAAAGGAAGTGTGTGTGTGTGTGTGTGTGTGTGTGTGTGTCTTGGGTGAGCACCCAAAGTTGTTATTTTGATGTGGATAAAGGTTGCCATTTTGATAAGAAGCTTTCAAATGGTGCATTAAATGAGGAATATACCAGGGCATATAATAGTGATGAGCATCTGCGCTTCGGAATTTCTAGGGTGCACCTTTTTCACCATTGGAGGAGGTTGCTGTGGATATGCTAGAGAAGTTTCAAACTGTTGGTTCTGCCAGTACTATAGAACACACATTTTTTTTTTTTTGCTCAGGGGCTTTCAAATTATAATAGAAAGTTATATTTAAAGCTTAGGAGTTTGTGTTACAATACACACTGCATAAACATAGCCATTGCTCCTAAATGTGAACATTAATGAACTCTGTAAATGTACAATTATTACTGCTGGGACAGAAATCAACAAACCCCACCAAAGAAATTTCTTACAACTGCTATCATAAAGTCTGTACATGTTATGGATTTCATTAACATTTTATTCCCTGAGGATTCCCAATTGCACAATAACAGAAGTTCTTTACATTTTAAATACCACAGACAGGAACAGCATTTCACCCAAAACAGATGTGAGACCATCAACCTTGGCTTTTTATTGGTCCATGGATATGAGACTGTTTGGTAATTGATAGCTCTTAATGTGTTGTTTAGATTATAGAATTGGAAACGTAATAGTATTTTTCCCATGAAAAGATAAGTTAATAAGCATTAGACTTTTCAAACACAGTTCCTTACTCTTGATTATATTTGAAGTTTAAAAAGAACACCTTTGATTGGCATACTTCAAAAAAAGTAAAATAGACAAAGGTCAGTGACACACAATGTCCAGATGTGGAGAAGCTCATTTCAGTTTTAATTTTCCTAAATCTTGTCATGATTATTTTTGTCCTTGTGTTTCCTTTTCTTAGTTTTATCCTTATCAGTGTATTTGGAGACCCAAGTGTGCAGTATTCTAAAATAACATCTGTATTTATTTAGCTAAAAATAGTTCACCTTTAAAAGCTAAAAATAGTGAACCTTAAGATAAATAAGCAAAGCGGTTTATTAGGCTATTTTCCTGCATAAAGTAAACAGATGAATCTGTATTTTTGGAAAACAAAAGAGCTACAGTTCTGTTCAAATATCTATGATAAGCAGTTGAAAAGGAACAAAAAACAGCCAAACAACCAGTTACTTATAATCTCAAAATGCTAATTAAACTATTTAATAAATGACTTGATTAGGGTTTGGGGCATCTTCTACACCCCTGCTTTTCATTGGGGGTTGATTTTACCTCCATTAGGATATTTGGCAACGTCTGGAGACACTGTTGGTTATCACAGTGGAGACCTGTGTTGGTTGTCACAGTGGAGACGTGTATGTGCGTGTTTGCGTGTGTGTGTGTTACGGGCTTCTAGTAGGTGGAGGCTAGGGATACTACTAAACATCCTACAATGCATAGGATAGGCCCTCAACAAATAAATATAATTCAAAATGTCAGTATTATCCAGGCTGAGGAACTCTGCTCCTGACATAGTCCAACCATTTGTTTAAGTTAAAGCTTCTACAGTGAGTGTTCAAATTAATAGACATTATTTACCAATAAACAACTAAGTAGAACTATGCTGGGGTTTCAGTGTTCTTGCTTGGTCTTCAGGAAATCATCTTTTTTTAAAAAGGAACCAAATCCATTTACACATATTGTTGCAGTTAAATAGTAGCAAAGAAGTGAGAGAAAGAATCAGAGAACCAAGATGGCAGCGTAGGTAGACACACTGCGCCTCCTCGCTCAACCAGAACTGACAGAAAATCAAACGGCAAGGGGGTCCAACACCAAGGAAATAAAAAATAAACATTCATCCAGACCGGTAGGAGGGGCAGTGATGGGCACCAGGGTGGAGAGGACTCACGTGGCTGTGGCGGGACCTAGACTGGCGGAATGTGGGACGAATGGCGCAGGCAGTCCAAGCACTAGCAGACCCTTTGACCCCACATTCGCACACAGATAAACTGAGAGGGCCGGACTCAGAGTGGCGGAGAACTGGGCAGGCAGAGCGGTGGGTAGCACCCCACAGCCCCACATTCATGCACAGATAAACCAGATGAACGGCGGGGAGCGAAGCAGACCACGCAACCCAGGGCTCCAGCTCGGGGAAATAAAGCCTCAAACCTCTGATTGAAAACGCCCGTGGGGGTTGGGGCAGCAGCAGGAGAGACTCCCAGCCTCATGGGAGAGGTCCTTGGAGAGACCCACAGGGGCCTAGAGTGTGCACAGGCCCACCCACTCAGGAACCAGCACCAGAGGGGCTCAATTTGATTGTGGGTATCGGAGTGAAAGATTGAAATCCAGAGGAGAGTGAAGCAGGCGCCATTGCTCCCTCTCGGCCCCTCCCCCATGTACAGTGTCACAGTGCAGCCACCAGCGTTACCCCGCCCTGGTGAACACCTAAGGCTCCGCCCCTTCAAGTAACAGATGCTCCAAGACAAAAAAAAAAAAAAAAGACCCAAATGACAGAACACTTCAAAGCTCCAGAAAAAATACAACTAAGCGAGGAAGAGATAGCCAACCTACCGGATGCACAGTTCAAAACACTGATTATCAAGATGCTCACAGAATTGGTTGAATCTGTTCGAAAACCAGATGAAAAAATGAAGCCTATTCTAAGAGAAACAAAGGAAAATGTACAGGGAACCAATAGTGATGCGAAGGAAACTGGGACTCAAATCAATGGTGTGGACCAGAAGGAAGAAAGAAACATCCAACCAAAAAAGAATGAAGAAACAAGAACTTGGAAAAATGAGGAGAGGCTTAGGAACCTCCAGGACATCTTGAAACGTTCCAACATCTGAATTATAGGGGTGCCAGAAGGAGAAGAGGAAGAACAAAAAATTGAAAACTGATTTGAACAAATAATGAAGGAGAACTTCCCTCATCTGGCCAAGGAAATAGACTTCCAGGAAGTCCAGGAAGCTCAGAGAGTCCCAAAGAAGCTGGACCCAAGGAGGAACACACCAAGGCACATCATCATTACATTACCCAAGATTAAACGCAAGGACCTACATCCAAAATTACTGTATCCAGCAAAGCTATCATTTAGAATGGAAGGGAAGATAAAGTGCTTCTCAGATAAGGTCAAGTTAAGGGAGTTCATCATCACCAAGCCATTATTATATGAAGTGTTAAAGGGACTTACCTAAGAAAAAGAAGATAAAAAATAGGAACAGTAAAAATGACAGCAAACTCACAGTTATTAATGACCACACATAAAACAAAAACAAGAGCAAACTAGGCAAACAACTAGAAGAGGAACAGAACCATAGAGATGGAGATCACATGGAGGGTTGTCAATAGGGGAGTGGGAGGGGGAGAGGGGGGGAAAGGTACAGAGAATAAGTAGCATAGATGATAGGTGGAAAATAAACAGGGGGAGGGTAAGAATAGTGTAGGAAATGTAGAAGCCAAAGAACTTGTAAGTATGACCCATGGACATGAAGTATAGGGGGGGAATGTGGGAGGGAGGGGGTGGGCAGGATGGAGTGGAGTGTGGGGGGGAATGGGACAACTGTAATAGCATAATCAATAAATATATTTAAAAAAAAAGAAGTGAGAGAAAGGACATTAAGATACTAGTCCAGGTTTGGTCATTAACTAGCTGCGTGATCTTGCACATTACTTAACCTCTGAACATATGCAAAATAAGGAATTTATACAAAATGATGTTTGCATCTGCTGTTAGTCTTACTCTTATTCTACATATTCTAGAAATAAAGTGATTCTTCTAGTGTGTAACTATGAACGTTGGCTACAAATAGACACTGGCATAAAATATTAAGAAGCCCAAACTATAAGCAAAATGGGATGTGCATACTATGAAAATTAATTTGTTTTTCAGTGTAATTGTTTCTAAAATCTGGTTCTTTTAATATTGTCTTTTCAGTGATGCTTCATCATAAAAATCTTAGAGGTTTCTTTAAATGTCATACATTTTCTTCAGGGCGGGTTGACATGAAATACTCTTGTACTAATTAATAAAATCATTTGGCTGATTTACAAAACTGAATTAAGTGGTCAATTCATTGTTTGACCAAAATAGTTAAAAATCATCTTGATATTTTCTATATGAGTAAACAACCAGTTATAAATGTCTAAATAATTCTGTTATATGTGCTTTGTTTTCCCCAAGTCATATCCTTCTTAAAGGAAAAAAAAAGACAAACCCTGAATTTAATCTGTTCTTATATATATTTCCTTCTAATCACTTCCTATAATATGAAAAGGCAAGGTGCCAGAGAAAGCATCATGAAAATCCCTCCAGGAGACAGCAACTGGGAACATGGGCCTCCTGGGTGGAAAGCTAGTCATAGAATAGAGACCTGTGATGCAGGAAGGGTAGGATGCAAAGCATTCACTTTATATAAGAAGTAGAAATGAGTACAGAATATGGGTAAGAGAACCAAAGGATGGCCCTGGGGAACTTTTTTTAAAGCAAATCATCTCTCTTCCAGATCAATGTTTTAGCTAAATTAGCAAATTAGTATCAGTTCCAATAATCAAGCAGCAGCATGCTGGTGCACGCACACACACACACTCACACACAGAGAACACCTGGGAAGTAAACATTCAATTGAACAGCTGTATTTTCCCTAAGTTTTCCAACATTATATAAATATTTTCTTTTTTTAACAATTACATAGTTTTCAAGTGTACAATCCCATAACACATCATCTGTATAGTGTGTTGTGGATTTACCACCCCAAGTCAAGTCTCCTGTCACTATTTTTCCGCTCTACCCTCTCCTATCTCCCCAAATACTTTCCCTTTAGCAATCATCATTCTCTATGAGGTTCCTTATTTTCTACTTAATACCTTCACCTTTTTCACCCAGCCCTCCAACCCTCTCCCCTACCCTCCCAACGTTATATTTTACAAACATCATTCCAAATTTGGGTATCCCAGTGAACTATTTCTGTCAGTTCTCTAGTTACACATGTATAAAGTATAATTTTATTGCAATTTCAGCAGTTTACCAATGCTCTGAGTGAGATAATGCGTGCAAGACAGAAACTTTACAATCAGGATAACTCGGCTCAATATATGTTCTGGATTAGTCAATTTGGGTGAGACCAATTTTGAATACAGCATTACAGATTATAAACCTGATGAAAACTAACAATAAAATTGTTATATGAAAATTCAAAAACTACTTCATAAGAGATATCCATTCTATACTCAACACATTAATATGAGAGAATGAAAGACTTGTCCAGAAAGTTCAGAAGAAAAAGTTATATATGAATCTTACTAAAATAAATCACATCCTAAAGCTTTAAGGTAAATTACTTCAGTTTCTTCCTTCAATCTTAGGAGATAATTCACTTTAGGATAAAAACAAGGGTCTGAAATGAATTCTTCTATTTGAATAAGCATCACTCAGTTCTCTGACCTAAAATTTATAAAAACATGTAATAATACTGTGTCAGAGGGAATACTTCCAAGAATTCATGAATTGTTTAATTCCACTTGAAACTTAAAAAGACATCAAGTAAGACCTTTCTTAGCTCCTGAAATCAAACCAATGCCTTCAAATTATCTTTTGTCTCTGATCTCAGAAAGTCATAACTGATCATTTAATTTTGGAATCATGACAGAGCCACTTTAGAAGTTGCTGGTGGCAGCAACTCACAGCCCTGGATTGATGTGGGGGAACCCATGAGTAGTCAACCTCAGAGGACCTCCTGGACTATTGGAGAGACCCTGGGCCTGGGGGTTAGGAACCTGGCTGTGTGAATGACAATCTCTTCTGTGACCTGTGAGGCCTGAAGACCTCACATGGCTCTGTCACTTTTGACTGTATAGTTGGCATGGCACAGCTTACTTCACATGATTGGCTCGAAGAGTTATGTAAATGTCAGCTGAACCCTGGGCCTTGTCAGACTGACCACAGTGGTAATTCCCAGCTGCTGTCTGCTGTCAGATGTCTCAGTGCCTCCTGCTCCCCTCTCCAGTCTGTGGAAGGAAGTCCACTTCAGTTGTATAAGACTGATTTTTCCCACCATGGGCATCTCTTCACCAAGTCAGGATACTACAAATTGTTTAACCCCTCTGGGCCTCATGAAGATGCAAATAAAAATCTGTGGTCTACTTAATTTACATTTTGAGACTAAAATGGGGTGTGTATGCAAAAATGCATTAAAAAAGGAAAAATGCTATAACCCCCCCCCCCAGGTTTTGTTATTAGAACATGTCTTCCTACCTTTTGCAACAGCATGGATGGAACTGGGGACTATTATGCTAAATGAAATAAGCCAGTCAGTGAAAGACAAATACCATATGAGCTCACTTCCATAAGAGGAATCTAATGAACAAAATAAACTAATGGGCAAGATCGAACCAGAGGCACAGAAACACGGAACAGACTGACAGCTGTAAGAGAGGGGTGGGGAGGTGGGGACTGATTGAAAGGAGGTAAAGGGACTAGTCAAAGAACATACATGAAGGACCCATGGACATGGACAACAGTGATGGGACTGATTATGGAACTGGGGAGTGGGCTGGGTGGAGAGGGGACAGAAGGGGAGAAAGTGGGTTAACTGTAATAGCATAAACAATAAAATATCTAAAAAAACCAAAAACATGTCTTACACTTGATTTGAAAATCCACCAAGCAACCTAAAGGCCTTGGATTTGACCAGTGCTGCATGTTGAACTTTAATGAGGGCACCTACTCTCTTTGACACTCTACTGAGTGCCCAGAGCTGAGTGTGTGTGTATGTGTTGTGGTGGGAATCTTTTGATTCACATCAGCCCACCTCCTTATCACACTAAGGACTTTTGTTACTGGTGTCTGCTTTCAAAGGTCTTTCCATTGGAAAACATGGAAATATTATACAAGAGAAATACATAGGAGGCAAAAGGGAAACAAGCTTCCTGACAAGGTTAGCACTAGCTCCTGTCTTCTGGAACTTTTCTTTTCCTTATACCTCAGAATAAACATGTGCACTAAAATGTGTAGTGGAGAGAGAAGGCACACTTGGGTCAGGGACTAATGTATTCTAACAGCTACAGACTCATCTCGGAGGGCTCCTCCTTCTGTGTGATTAATCTGTAATGAAGCTGATTTACCAAACCAAGCAGGATGTGGTTTAGAAGCCAACTGCTGAATAAATGAAGGCATAAATCATCTAATACCAATTTTTTCCCACAAAATACAATGCCCTCAAATCTGTAGAAGAGTAGAGTGCAGCTTGAATTGGCTTGTCAAGTAATTCTATAGCTAAAGTCATTGGAGGGTGTGGTAATCAATTAGTCCCTGGTGCCATTTTTATTTCTTTGGATTAACAAAACTCATATTCCATCCAGGCATGATGGCTCTTGCCTTTTTTCTTCTTGTCTCCTGGCATTTTAATCAGGGAAAAGTCACAGTTGTTTTGCGGAAAGTGCTCCCAAGAGCTTTAATTAAAGCTGGAAGGATAAATCTGTTTGTAGTGTAGAGAACACTATCATTAGTAAAACACTGAAATAATTAATGAATTAAATTCTGCTTTGTGTGTGAATAGCTACATTTAGGATCTCTGAGAACATGTCTCCTGAATGGACAGGTTAGCTATGCATTTATTTGCAGAGATGAAAAAACAAAACTGAGACTGTGTTTCTCCAAGATTCACAGCATTACAAATGGCTAGAGCTGAAATGGAGAAGGTAACATTACCTTAATTATGTAGGAAAAGAAACTCAGCTTCAATAAGCTTAATGGCTTGGGCTCTAATGATGTGTTTGAAAATTAAGGTTTTTTAATAGCACCACTGATAGCCTGAGTCTCCTCTTCGAATCCTTGAGTGTTCAACCAAAAACAAAAACAAGAGATTAAATTAATAATAAGATAAGCAGTTCTAGGACACAGAACAGAATGAATACTTTGAAAAAAATGGGCAAATTTCATGGTGTGATTAAATCTGCCATTGACAATTAAGAGGTTTCAGCCGCTCAGGATATGAAGGGGCCTTTGGAGCAGGATATGACCATGTGCAGACCTATGAGTCAAGACTTCCCCTTCGTGCTCCTTCTCACTAAACCTTGCCTCTTGTTTTTAAGCTTTCTGGCAGACAACAGACCTCACAGGAAGCACCATTGTGAACATTCATATGGATGGTTAATGGTGCATTGTTTCTTTTATGTCAGTCAGGAATTTCCTAGAAAAAACAATGAAAACCAAAGACTGTTCCTGTCTTGGAGAAAAGTCAGTTTCCAATATTGCCTTATTAATTTAACACATGCAAGTGTTTGTCCTTGTTGCTACAGCAACATGTTTGTGGGGTATACTTGATGCAAAATGTGAAAGAGCTCAAAAAGAAAACAGATGCCATCCACATAGTGATGTGCACAGACACAGAAATGTCGATGAGCCACCACCCCTGTGATTGGGTGTGTGCCTCATGCCCACAGTCCAATTATGCTATGCTTGGGTAATCTGTAAAGCATTCATCCAATAAAAAACAAGGAGCTAACCACTTCCATGTAGTTTCTGAAAAGCTGAAACTACATGGAAACACATGAAATAATTCATAATTATGTATTGGGTAGATGTTAGGTGCTTCCAATTTGTACACAGATACAACAAGCAAGTAAATGAGCCCCCTGAACTCCTGAAGGAGGAAAAGCTCATTTTATGTCAAGGTGAACAGATGCTAAGCTTCTCTGACGTTCACCTTCTTGGGGGATGAAGGAGCAAGGGCCCTGAATCCCAGGCTTAGAGGGAGTAAGCACCCAAGTCATGTTGGTGTGTGCCTTTTCAGCAGGAGGAAAGTATAGTGGAAGGGAGAGATGCTTCACCAGATCCACTTGAACGCACAGGGACAGTAACGAATGATAAAGATGCAGCACACTAACTAGTAAAGAAGCCAGTGCTGGAGTCCCCCAGACCCTGTTTCCAAGCCCAGTCACTAATTGTGACCTAAGGCAGTTACTAATTTCTCCAATCCTCAGTGCTCTCATTTTTAAAATGAGGATAATTATATCTTCTTTGCAGATTGCTGGATTAAATAAAAATATGCCAAGTATTCAGCAAGGTCTGGCTGCATAGTAAGCACTCAATAAATGGTAACTATTCTACAAATGGCACAATTGTTAAACTGTGTCTACCTCTCCTCCCTCTAGTACATGTCAAATTGCTGCTCTTGGATGTGTAGTGTGGCTGTGGGATGTGCTTTGGCAATAAAATGTGGGTGGAAGTGCTCTTTTTGAAAGAACTCAAGGGCCAAAGTGTTCTGCCATACTCTTTCTCCCTCTGTCTTGGTGACAGGCAGCGTTTCAGATGACGGCTGCTCCCTTGGGTGGGTCCTGGTATGAGGAGATGTAGAGAAGCCCTTGGCTGACCAGAGGTGGAAGGGTAGCATGAGCAAGAAATAAACCTTCTTGTTTGGTTACTTCACTTCTCCTGACCATGCTTTCATGGAAGAGACAGAACATGTGAGATTTTTTTTCTTCTGGGGAGATCTCAAATTGTGTCTAACTCCTGAGAATGATGTAAATCCTGTCTCGCTGAAAAATGCTTTGGGAGAGCCCCTTTTGTCTCTGTGTTTCTATGGACTGGCCTCACACAGAAGAACTGCTGCAGGTGCCATTTCAGACCTTGCAAGACCACTGGCCCTAAATTATTGAGAGCTCTCCACATTACTGAGAATAGGACTACATTATCATACAAACATGCTTAGCATTGCAAAATGTAAGCTTTCCTCTAGAGGCACATCTTTCAATCACACAGAACTGCTTGTTGGTTTGGGATGTGGAAAAACAAGTTACCAAGAAATATTTTGACATAGGCAAATTCATTTCATTTCTGACATAATCTAGAGCTGGATTCAGCAGTCCCAAGGTAAAAATCTCATCATTTCTCACCCTCTAGACATTTCTCAGCATTATCATTTAGAGGTTAGCATGAGTTCAGTTTCCTGTAATAGGCCATTTCACTTTAAGTGTATGTTAAACTAATATTGACCTTTCCAAAGTAAAACAAAATTTGGTATTTTGTTATCAAAAGACTGAAGCAGCAATAAAAATGGAGAGTAGGGGATTAATCATCTTAGTTTTTTCTTGCCTAGAACTCTCTCTGGGGATTAGTCATTTGTATATATTTAGCAATGAATGTAAGACAGGTAGGCTCTGCTTACTTCAAAAGGAAGCCTGGAACCTTCAGCAAATAACTTTGTATAATTTGCCCACAGTTTAGCCGAGTCAGCTGATATGTGTGTTTCATTTGACAATGTGTGAAAAAGTCAAGAACGCAAGCATCAGGCCTGGTGTGGGAGTATCCAGACATCAAGGTTGGGCAACTTGAGGATTGGGAGTTAGTTGTGTTGGGATTAACCCCAGAGAAGAGTGAAGCGTGGGGGTATTTTTTGGGGGAGGAGAGCCTGTGGGGAATATAAGGGTCATGGCAGACAAGGGAATGCCAGAGCGAAGCGAGGAAAGCAAAAACAATTTCCCTAATAAGAAAACATTTATATGTGCATTTCATACGTGTATGTGTGAACATAATGCACAGAGACCATTGCCCTCAAATAAACTGCCCCTGGGCATGTGATATACTGATCTATGTGGAAAAGTAAACCTCAATCCATTTCCTCCCTTCTTCTACAAGAATAAACAAACAAAAAACTCTATACTTGTAAAGAATTATTTCATGCAAATCTATAAATAGATTTAATATATTTCATCAAGGAAATAAACATCTGTTGAAGTAGGAAGCATATTAATAAAAAATGTGCAATTTTTGGGAAAAATCAGATCTTTCAGTGTGACCAAAGTGAGACATCTGTGCTCAAATTCTGTGAAGAGTCATATGTAAGTATCTGAGAAGACATGCAGATTTTCAGGGATATCGCTTGGGCCTGCTCTGCTCTGACGCTGTGCCATTGTGACTTGATGATGCCATAGAGTGACGTGTTGCCCATTGGCCTTCTTTTCTCATCTGAAGGCATTGGGCAGATATTGCTTTTTTTCAACAGCCTCTTTGGATGACCCAAATCATCTCCCACCCTGAATGCATCTGGTCTTATGCAACATACCTGTATCCACTCTCGGAAGGAATCTTCTCCAGGGGTCCACCCGTTCTCCGGGTAGTTCAGGCGGGAGCGTTCTGAGGACCAGTTGGTGCTATACTGGGAAGAAGCTGTGATGTGGTCAGAATGAATCTCTCCTGATTCCATGCCCAGAGCTTCCATACATTTGAAATCTGAAGGAGGTTAAAATGGCCCAAAGTCATTAAAGCACGAGGGACATACAGTTCTTTTTTTTAATCTGGAAGACTAAAAAGTTCATATTCTATTCACATAAAGTTTTATAAAAGATGACAGCAAGGGGTTTATTAAAACAGAGCACTAATACATGTATTTTCATGGCAATAATTTTTATTTGTTTTGTTTGTTCCTTTATTTTGTTTTATAGGATCCACATGTAAATGAAATCATATGGTATTTGTCTTTTTCTATTTCACTTACAGTATAATATCCTCTAGATCTACCCATGCTGTCTCAAATGGCAAAATTTCATTCTTTTTTATGACTGAATAATATTCCATTGTACGAGGTCTGTCCAGAAAGTATCCAGTCACACAATATGAAAAATAGGGACATTTATTGAAGAAGATACAAGAAACATTGCACACAAGACAATGATGCCTCAGTCCCCTTCAAAGTAGGCACCTTGGGACCTCACACAGTTCTCCCAATCACCATCAGCTCCCCTGTTGTATTTTCCTGACTCTCATCAACAGTCGGAAATCTCATCCCTTTCAAAGGTGATTTTAGTTTTGGGAAAAGCCAGAAGTTGCAGGGTGCCAAACTGGGGTTGTAGAGGGACTGAGTCACCTGGGTGATTTGATGTTTTGCCAAATAACTCTGCATGAGACGTGATGTATGAGTGGGCGCATTGTCGTTATGAAGCTGCCAGTTACCAGTTGCCCATAGCTGTGGCCTTCTGAATCATCTGAATAGTTTCCACAGCGGAATGTTCAAGCTTAATGCAAAACCCGATGCAGATTCGTTGCTCTACTCACTCAGTCATTTTGAATGCGAAACCCACAGTATATATGCTCATTCAATGGTGTCCGCTCACCCCGCTGACTAGTACAGTGAAGTTGTCATTGTTCATGCATGTGCGTTCCAGTCCTATCTCCTTGGCTGCCAGGTTACGCAGATGTCGCTCAAACTATTCTCATTAACACTGGCTGGACTTTTTCTGGGCAGACCTCGTATATATGTACCACCTATTCTTTATCCATTAGTCTATCAATGGACACTTTGGTTCATGACAATAATTATTTTAATGCAAGGCTATGAAGATCTCATAGCAACTAAATATTTTCCCAACTGGACCTACACTGACAGAAATACTTTTAGAAATTTATTAGTAAATGATAAAAATTCTGATTTATTTTCAAAGTTGAATGTATGTAGGTGTCACATGGGCACACACCAAAAATTGTGTTTCAATAAAATTTTACTATTGAATTATTTCCTCCAATATCTAATAAAAGTGAAAAGTCTGTATTTCCACTTAGAATATACTTACTGGGTGGATACAAGAACCACCTCTTTCTGAGCCCTTCAGTTCTCATGCTGTCTGCCTCTGGCCTGGTCATGATTATTAATGTTATTAGTTTATTTTACTAAAACACAAAAGTATCTATCAGAGGTAAACTGCAGTATCATATGGTCACACAGAACACAACAGTTTTGGAGCATAAAATAATAAAGCTAAAAATGATGACCATGTATTTCACTGGGTTTCATCCACTCAGTGAAATAGTAAAATATGAAATTGATAAGACATATGATATTGTGAAGTAAATCATCAATTCTAGGAAAATGTGAATCTAAAGTACTAAAGTGAAAAAAGATTTAGAGATGAAATAGAAGATTCTCAACCATCCAGAAAACCTCAGTTAATCAAAATTTTTCATTTTTTGAATTTTCTATCACAGTAGTTAAGGTTTTATGGCATAGAAGGTTTTAATTTACTGGTTTCATATTTTTAAGGTTAGGTTTGTTATTTCTAATACAAAAATATTTATAGGCACAGAAATACAAGAACTAATGAAATAAATTAAGTACGAATAAGTTTTTGAAATTTAATTGGCCTTTTTGTTTTCCAGTAAGATCTGGTAGAAAAGAATGAGCATATCTGTAGGACAGGTCTCCAAACAGCCCATCTTCTCCCTATCCTACTTTACAACCCGGCAGCTAGAACTGATGAAACACAACTTATTCATTGTTATTCAGCCTTGTTTCTTGGGCCCTTCAAAGAGCTAGAGACCACATAAACTTTGAAGAAGGGCTGAGTTAGTAGAGTATTTTAATATAGTACAGACATATATTCCTTTTTTTTTCATGCAAAGTTATAACAGAAATGAAAACATACTTGTTTTACATGAATACCCACTTTCATTCACATAAGAAAGATACAATGACTTCCACCAGGGTCTCCACAGGCCAAACCACCATGCACCATCCATTCTATAGGGCTGCCCTGTCAATGGACTGCCACAGATTCATTCCCACCATCTGTGATCAATGCCTCTCCTTTTATGAGTCTCAGCCCAGAACATACTGGAGGACACCAGGTATGTGGCCTGGCATACTTCAGTGTTTCAAGGCACTGTTTTTCCATTTCCCACTTCCTCCCATAATTTCAGAGGCTCACAAGCAGCCATCTCATCTACAGTTTTATTAAGAAAGTACACCAGATAGTTATTCCTTTTGATATTTGTAAAACCCATTTAAAGAAGAAAAATAAACAGCTGGCACTCCAATTCACAAAACATTTCTTTAGTGTTTCATGCTGCCCCAGGTGTGTGAGGAGGAATAACAAGGCTTATTTACCACAGGCTTTACAAGATGAAATGAGCACTGACCTTCTGAGAGGCTGCTCTGCAGGATGCTGTAGTTTGCTGAGAAGCCTTCCTTTGCTATAGCACTGTCAGTATAAAAAACCATCGATAGAATGCCCGATGAGGAACGAATTCGACCTGGTGTTTTCTGTCCACAGTAACGCCCAATGTGAGGGCCCACTGGAAAGGGAGAAATGGAGAGAACATTAAAATATCTTTTCTTCCACAGCAGATGCAAGAATCAACATTTGCAAACACGGATCCCAGCAGAACCCGGAAGTATCTTCCTACCCAAAGTGCCTTCCTCAGTTAATCACTTTGCAGTGAATGTGTTGGATTAGGTTTGCAGAGAGAGTTTCCAAGTATCTCAGAAGGGCAGTAACGGATATAACCACATTCCCTAGGGAGCAGGATTGTTTTCCAGAACAATCAAAATGCCTGCTTCAATTTCAAAGGATGTGATTTGAGCTACTAAGTGGCACCTTGACATTCATCTCCAGGACCAGAATGCACACCCAGTGCCATGCCATGGTCAGCAACGTCTCTTGGAGTTGCCTGTCTTCACTCCCCCGCCTTAGGAGGAAAGGCCTATGTCCTGGGGACTTGTCTGGAACCAGGGCAGTATCAAGGGTCTGATACAGCCCTGCATAATCCCCATCTCCACCCTCTTCCATAGTTTGGTCTGGAGGCTTATTATGTATGACAAACATCACTGACTTAGATAAAGGATCATGTCCAACTCAGGGCTTAATCTGAACACTAATTTACAACTGTAACAATTTAAAAGTTTAGAAACTATAGAAACCAATAGCAAGTTATAGTCAAAATGAAAGGAAAATATATCTTTCTGACTTATGTCCCAGTTTTTTCTCCCCCAAACCTACAAGAGGTGACTGCATTGACCTGGTGTCCAGTTGCCCAGAGAGGGCCTGAACAGCTGTTGACTGTGTGTGCCAGGAGAAAAGCGGTACCTAAGGGAGTGAAAGTTTGGGAATGCCAGCTGACTTATGATAAAGTTAAATTGCCATTTTGCTTAACCTGGCCACCTCCTTGTTGAAGTGCTTTCAGACAAATCTTGGCAATTAGTAATTCTAAATTGCCTTACGGATGGTATAGACGCCCTCTGGGCTTGGAGAATCTATTTCCCTGTCCAGATCAGCAGCAATACAAAAATGAAATCGTATTTTCTCTAGGTTTTTCATTGCTCATATGGTAAAAACATACTAGATGGTTACGGCTTAGAAAGACAATATGGTATGGACTGTTTCCCCCTCCAAGAAACCTATGGTTCTCTGCATTTCAACTAACAGTTATTGCTTTGTTTGAGGAAGCACAGTAGGTGGACCTGTCCCTGGCAGGATGGGCCTTCAACAGGGTATTCCTCTGTATACCCTGCCTTGGTATTCCAAATTCTGTGTGTGCAGCTTGGATGCAGAAGGCTATGGATGAGAGCTAGGAGAAACTCCAAGTGTGATTAAAACATGAACATCACAAGAAGTGATTGCTAGGCTGTTAACTAATCTGAGTACCCTGCTTTTTCGAGTACTCAGATCCTTGGCTAACAGTTTCTCAGCTCTTGGCCAACCCTCTTGAGGAAAAAAAAAAGACAGAAAACAAAAACAAAGCCTAACCCAAAATGGTTTACATTGTTGAGTTAGTGCAAAATGGTTATTTTGAGTATCTGATAACTTTTTCATATTCAAGTAATTGATTAGATAGAATTCTATGAGTTTTCTGTCTGCTACAACCCCTCACTCTTCAGCAGCCAAACATTGTGTGTGTGCTGGTTGGTTTATTATGACAAAAACAAGGAGGCTGACCCATTTAAAGGAACTGATACAAATTATCTACAGGGCATCACATGGTCTTGGACAGTGGCTTTGCATTATGGGAAGAACATTTTGTTACATTAGGCTTCCCAGTTGGTAGAAGAGAGCATCTCAGAAGATGAAACTTGCTGTTTCTTTGTTTCTTTTAATCCTGGCCTCAGATTCTTCTACAAGCGCTAGTACTTTGCCAGATTTTCCTCATTCTGAATGTGGCCCTACCATAATCCAACACTGTTTTTCTTCATTATGGAGTGTAAAATTTCCCATAACATATGCATGAAAATATCTAGCTAGAGCCATAAACTCAGGTCTTTACTTTCCTCATAAAGAATCCCATTTCTGGCCTTCAATCTCAATGGGAGGCTTAGAGTCTTATTCATACTCTCTCATTTACAATCCATTATTGTGGTTTCATAACTTTCTTTTTCTTTAGTTTGTAGGCAAACTTTTACAGCCCTAATCCTTGGGGTTGTTCTCTGAAAACAAGGGCCCCTGACCTTGCCAATAACACAGGGCTCAAGGGAAGCTGCAGTCAAACCCTCAGCTCTGGCTGCTGATCCCCCTCCTCCGCTGTCACCCAATTTCTCTGGGGAGGGTGGGGGAAGGGGATCCTCTTTGAAAGAGGAAACAGAAGAGAACTTGTCCAGTGCAGACTCATAATTTAGAGTCTCCATGACTCACTGGTTTATAATGTGTAAGACATGCTGTGTAAATCTGCCTCTGTCCTTCAGAACATTGCCCCCAGACAGCAGCATGCAACTCTTCCCCAGGAGCCCTCAAGATATGAGAGTGAAAGGCTTTTTCAACTATAATACAAAGAAGTATTGAATTTTCCTGAACAACAGTGAGACCTCAGCCTAGCAAGCTAATGCAATATTGATCTGAGGGAGAGTGGGTGAAGTACTTTGTCCATCTTGGGTGTGTGCGCATTTGTGTATTCCCATGAACACGGCAAATGCATTTCTTCTATTCTTTTGGACCCAAGGCCAAAGAGAGGAAAACTGTCACAAAAAACAGAAGTATCATTCAAAAATTGAATTATTAAAGAATTTAAGCAGGCAATATGTTCTAAGCTGTCTCTTGAGGGAGAGTAGACCTACAGTCATCATATCTTCTCAAGTGTGAAGTCAATATGGTACTTGTTTGGTTTAAAAGATAGACCTGCAACTGGGAATGTCAGTACCTCATTCTTTGTGTTTTCCCAATAATCTCTCCAATAATTACAATCCTACCTCAGAATCAGGCAATTTGGCTTTCTGCTACCCTTTTATGTGAAAAAAGGGCAATGATGTACTATAAAGAGGCACTTTTAAAATGAGTGCCTCTTTATAGTAGACATTTGACTAAGTAAATAAATGAGGGAATCATTTTAGAAAGGTACAAGATAGACATTTTACACTAATCTTACAATAATGAGACTTTCAATGGAGAATATCTGGACTTTCCAACCTTTCCCCAGAAAAACATTTGCACGTATATATCATTTATATTTTAGAAGGTTTATATTTATATCATTTATATTTTATATTTATAGTTTAGAAGGTTAATTTTAGTACAAGAGTGAAATTTGAAAACCAGAATTTAATCAAGCTTTTATGAAACTTATTCCTAAAATCATCACTAATGCTTGCAATGTAGGCAACAATGGCAGTTTCAGCTTCTGGCCCCAGCCCAGAAGGGGCTGACTTCACATGCACATGTGTGCTGTAAGCTAAGCATTCATGCTTGGAACCATAACATGGCACAGGCATTTGAGGCGTGAATGGGGCAGCGTGTTTAGCTCATGGCTCTCAAACCGTATGTAAACTTCCCCAATTACTTCAGAGTGGCTACTTGTGAATCCACAGAGCTTCAAAGAGCGTGATAGATGGAGATGTGTGGTTCACAACGTGCATGCCTCGGATTTCCAGTTTGGGAGTAAACTGCTTTTCTTCAAAGTCAATCTGAATCAATGGGTAGCTTTCAATTACTTAGTCATCTACTTCAATGTTTATGATAAAATGCAACATAAAATCACTTGATGGTTAAAAGCCTTCAGCACTTTCTGGTTGTTGTTTTTGGAAAGAATATCAAAGACTAAAAGCAATTTTGCTGGCAGAGGAACTGTATGTGTTGAGCTATGATGACAAAAATGTTTCTACTGCCATTGACAGAAACCCAGGAGCATGCGGGCTCTCATTTTGCCTAAAAAAGAGAGCTGCTATGCTGGCATGGGCTGGACGAGACCAGGTAAATATTAACACACACAAACACAATTTTCCCATTTCAAAGCCAGCTTTCTCTGGGAATAAATCAAAAGCACCATAGTTTAAAACGTAGGTGAACTGCAACGCCGATGACTCAATTGTTAATTGTTCCTCCCTTCAACTCAGTGATTTTCCAAGCTAGAAAATTACTGCTATGAAAAACCCTTAGCACTAATAACAATGTGCTTCTTTCTGGAAGTACTCTAAATAAGTGGGTTGATTGGACCTTTTTTTCAGATGTCCATTTTACATGCAAGTTCTAGAAAGGGAGGCTGAAAATTTGGGTTGTGAACAAATAACCTCTTTATTAAATGTTTTAGCTATTATTACAGAACTATTATAATATTGTTTTCCTAATTATTGAATTGACTACTTGGAAATCAATCAGTACTCTGGTTGGGCAAATCTCATTACTTAACGAAGGAGTTTCGATAAGATCATCACCACCCTACTTATATGGTAAAAGAGCAAAGAAGCACCTAAACTACTGTTAACTTAACCATGCATTCCAATGACAATATACGTTTTCTCTAAACCCAGTTTTTCTACTTGACTGTTTAGGAACATATTTAAATTAAATTACACTGATAATTTTAATGTCATATCAAAGACAAAGGCAGTCTCTTTCACATTCTTCTTGCTCTCCATCTACAATTTATTTAAATATTGTTTTCTCCAACTTGATAATAATATTCGATAATAATATTTTATAGATGGTTATACATATCTAACTGCATGATTTGTAAGAACTTCCAAGCTGCCCTTTCTGATTTGTTTGTATGTTCTCTAGGGAAATCTTAATATTAAACCAGACTAAACATGAGAACAAGCAATGCAGCTGCAGCAAATTATTTGATATTATCTCCCTCTGTTCAGAATTTGGGTGTGTATTTTTGCCATTCACCTTCCAATCACAAGGACTGAAATGAAAACTTTCCATTAGTTGTCCACATAGCTATGTCTTCCACCTCCTTCAAATCTTAGCTCAAATGTCACTTTCTTTAGATGGCCTAGCTTGACCACCCTAGTTACAAATTAACTCACACATCCTCTCTGCTAACACCAGCACCTTTCATACCTTTACACTGTTCTACTTTTTCTTTCTTTCACTTTTTTTTGTTTATAGAACTTCTCACCTTCTAACATTCCATGCACATAATTCATTTATTTGTAATGTGCCTTGTTTATTGTCTCATTCTCCCACAGAATCTAAGCTCCACAAAGACAGTCATCTTTGATTGTTTTGTTACCCAGTGGCTAGAATAGTGCCTGGGACACAGTAGGTGCTCAATAAATATTTTTAAATGTATAATGATTTTAGATAATAGGAACAATAAATATAAGCAATGTGTTGAAATGATTCAATTTAGTAAAGATAAAAAATTCACTAGAAAGCAGGCAAAGAATCTGTCTAAATTAGAAATGTCCAAACATTTTCATTTCTCTTCTAAAGTTTTCGGTAGTATAATGGATGCTTATTTCACCTTTAAAATTTCTTCAGGTACTTAACCTCTCTCAGGCTCTGCATTTGTAAAATGAGTGGTTTGATTTAATTGATCTCTTAAGATCTCCTGCTCTGACAGTCTATAAATTAATGACCAGTAACCAGGTCAGTGAAATGAACAAAATATTGTAGTCAGGAAAACTATGCATTGCCTCCAATTCTATCACAAAGCTGTAAAGCCTTGCATAATCATTAATGGCCTCAGTTTCTTTATGTATAAAATGAAGGAGTTGGACTGGATAATTACTAAGGCAGTTTGAGCTATGTAGAGCATTTCATTGATGCTCTACACAGAATTACCATTTTGTCTTGTTTTCTCTCCCCTTTCTGAGCTATTTTTAAAAAACAATGCATGTATCATGACACGAGTGAAAGGATCCTAGTGCCCCTCCCCCAGGTCTTTCCATTTTGGGGATTCTTCCTGCCCTTCTTACCATCGGGGAATCCATCCCAGATTTCTAGCCGATCATAGCGACAGAACATGCCCCCTGGAGGATTTGAGTCAAGCTCCAGGTCAAAGCTTTCAAATTCCAGGATAATCTCTGACATCTTTGGTGCAAAGATAATATAAGTGCATTCAAGACTGTTGGGATATTTTTCAGGGAATCCAGGGGACTTTATCACTCCACTAGGGCTTGTGTAGTTCTGAGAACACTCAGGACCTATGAGTAGAAAAGAGAAAGGAGCAAAGTGAAAATCCCCTAAAATGACTTTCAAAAGAAATAACCCAGGCAAAGACTGCATAGCTTTCTAATAAAAGCCCATCATTGTAATCACTGTCCTAATCATTCAGCCTTTTCATAGTAGTGCTAGGTATGAAAAGTCAGGTTCAGATTTATTGTGTTCACCTTAGTTTTTCATTTGTATAGGGCAATTTAAAAACTTCTGCTGTTGCAGAGAAAGAAATGACAAATATAAAACCATGAGGGAACAATGAATGAGTAAGTTACAGAAATCTCTCAACAGAGCCCTAGAGAAATAATTATAGCCCCTTCAAGTTTAAATCCTTAAATCTTGAGACTGACAACCCTTTATTGGTGAAATGGAACATTCACAAAGGCGAGGGGGAGAATTCAATGGAGAGAGTTTGGGTTTCAGATTCCAACACCAGTGACTCAGTAACTTTGCCAGATGTGACCTCTGCCTCTTTGACAAACTAAATGTGAAAGGTAATTTGTACATGTACCCAGGGTGAGTGACTCATTCCAAGTGGTGTTGACACAGGTGTGCTGGTGAAGTGTGGCTGCTAGTGAGGGCATGATAAACTGTGATTATAGGCCGTGTTGCTAGAAGTTACCTGATATCAATGTTGACATCCTAACCTTCCCCAAAGTATCATATATTGTGCTGTATGCCACTCTAAAATTATTTGTTTACATATATATGTATGTGTGTGAGTGTAATGTACATCATTTTAACCTGTGATTTTAATGATTCTTTGGTGTTATCAAGACTTTACAAATTACAGTGATTTGTAATTTAAATTGGTCAAGCATTCTGGAACATAATTGCAAGTTGGTCTTATGACTATACAAATGACCATAATTTCAATCCGTGTCACCCAGCACTGAGTAGGGTGGTTCTCACCACACAGTTAAAATCTGCCTGTCTATAGGGACGTGAGCATCTACATTCTGCCCCTTCTAACCCCCACCACTGTCACAATTTTCAAGGAGCACTTAAGGCTCTCTCTGAATCAAAGATGACTTGACACTTCTGACTCACAGGATCCAATTTGGGGGTGTCCAAATCAACAATTCTTTTCCTGGACCATTGTGCTACAGATGGCATGCAATGATTCAACTCTAAACAAAGAGGGTTGTCAAAATAATTCTTAAGTACTAGAGGTATCAACACAGATTAAATTTTACTAGCAGATTTCTAGTGTCAGTGGCAAGGGTTAGCAGGCTAAGTCTCCACCTCAATGTGTCTGGCAGCCTTTTGAGAAAACTGATCTTTTGCTTCTTCCCTGTGCACGTTAGATCTCCACAGCACAGGGGACACAGAAGAGTGATACTGATTAGACGGGCACAAAACCTGGTCTGTAGAGGGCTGACTTGTTTAAAATACTCATGCAAAGCCTTCTCGATGCAGCTCACACTTCACCGTGATGGCTTCAAGTGCTTATCTATTTGATTTCGGTTGAAAAGTTATTAATATGTGGCATTTTGCCAAGTCAGGTCCAGGTAAAGAGATTATGAAATATACCTTGTAGTTTGTAATTGTTTCCAAGTTAATTGGCGGCTTCTGAGATGACAGTGACTATGCCAATTTATGTCCTTAACACTCCTGAGATGACAGTGACTCTCCCGCTCCCGCTCCCGCTCTCTCTCTATATATATTGCTAGAAGCTCTTTAGAATTTTATTTCCAAGACGTAGGAACAGTAACCCTGGAGACCTCTAACCTCCTTGCTGGGGCAAAAAATGCTTTGGCTAAGCCCTTGCAAGGCAAAGCAAACAGTAGGGTTTCATACAGGTACTAATATTTTCTCCTTCTTAGATAAATCTGTCTAGGTGAGATTAAGATTTAGTAAGAGAGAAAAAAAATGACATTAAGGGCATATGGTCCAAATCAAATATATTTCAATGTTTTCGCTGTGCCCTTGTCCTGACAGATATGTTTGGAAGCTAAGCTGGGGAAATCCCATGTAGTGATGGTAGAGAATTAACTGGATTGAGCACCAGAAGGCCTAAATTCCAGTCCTGTCTTTACCACAAACCTGCTATGTAATGTCACATGGCTTCCTGACCCTTCTCGTCCTCAGAATCTCTGCATAGCAAATAGGAAGTGGACTTTGGGGTCTGAAAAAAAAATCCCTTTAAACTAAAAAGATTCTATAATTTCCTACTTTCTCCAACATATATCAAACATACTTGTTTTAATATTTTCTTCATTCACAGTTGCCAAATTTGCCACAGTTGAGCAAGCACAGACCCATAAGGGTTATGGAAGGAATGGGTTAAGGAATTCTGCAGTGACTATTCAAGCAAGGAACAGGAAGGGAGGGCAGCAGCCTGTGTGCCTAGGAACAAAGGAGCTGCAGGTGTGAGATGTGCACACCCAGCACTATAGCCAGCGAACAACTTGCTTTTGATGTTATCTATAAGACTAAGAGAACTTTATGTAGCTATGAATGGCACATTTCATTGTTAATGACAATAAGAATGGATAATAATAATAATAACTAAGATACTCTCTTTGGAAATATTCTTAAATATATAGACTTTTAATCTAATAACATACAAAGTGACCCATGCTGCTCTCAGTAAATGTGGCCCTCCCCTGAGACCCACAGAAAAGGATTACAGCTTTTTCCCACATTTGGGCCTGGATGACCCAGGCCAAGGGAAGGACAGGAAGAGTGATATGTGGGAAGGCTTGGGTTTCCTAGGGAAATTTCTTTAGGTGAATGGGCATAATTTTAAGGCTGATGACCCAAAGTTTCAGCATCTGGAAAGAGATGTAGAAGGAAAATTTGGGGTACTTGGGGAGAGAAATTTGGTTCCAGTATGGCTCTAGGAGGCATGGGAAGAGGTGAGGACTCCCCTTGCTGTCCTTCAGGCAAACGTATTCCTGTAGAACTACAGCCCTAGGGACTGAGAAAAGGCCTAAATCTTCCTTAGATCTGTAATTAATTGCCAGGAAACTTCAGTGTCACAGGTGAAAGATTAATTTATTCGTTCATCTATGACATGTGTTTTGAAGAAACTTGAAATATCTGCATCCTAGAAGATGTGTTACGTTTTAAAAGGAAGAAAGATTCATAAATTCTATAATGCCATTAAATGACTTCTGGGGAGAGAATGTCCATGAACCCGTATATGCATGCATACATGTATTATGTTAATGACCTTTTATGCAGTATCTATAAGTCCATGCAGTAAGGGAAAGGAAAGTTGTTGGGGTTTTTTTTGCATTTTTTAGGTGGTATCAATCTAGTTGGAAAAGGAAATATGGATGCACGAAGAAATTTGAAAATACTAAGAAGAAACATTGGTAAGTGAAACATATTTGCGTGTGTATATTCATATATAAGGGACAAGTTGGGTACATGTGTAGGAAAAAAAGTAGATTAATTAGGAAGAGTTTCCTGAGAACAATTCATTTAGAGCTAGGTGTCTATAGATATTAAGGGACAAAGACCAGAAGAGAGCAAGACCTGAGAAAACTGAAGGTACAAGGTTTATCCATAATCATTGTAATAGCTAGTGTTCATTGAACACAGCTTTAGTGACAGGCAGTGGCTACATGTTTTCCATGTTTTCATTTCAAACTGATCTTTACAACAAGCCTGTACTGAATACTATTACTTACTTTTCAGATGAGGAATTGAGGCCCTGGACATCCACAGATAGTGGTAGAATTAAAATTCACATTCAGGTCTGCTGGGCTTTACCCAGTGCACTATCCTGAGACAGGAAGCCACTTATGGATCTACGAGAATAGATGCTGGAGAAGGTCCAGAGCAGTTGATGTCAAGCCTTGCACTTGAGCCAACAGGACACTGAGGCTTGACCATGGACAATGGAGACCTGCCATAGGCATTTTGAGGACTGCGGCTTGAGGACTGTTTGAGAAACTGTGTGTACAATAAGAGAGTGTGGGGAGAATCACAGATCAGGCCTGTTTGGTTAATGGCAGTGGACAGGGAAAGAAAGTATGACTCTGACACCTTTGGATAAATATTCAAAAGAACTAGGAGCCTTATGCAATGTAGGGAGAATAAGGAGAAGAAGAGAGAACAAAATAAGGCTTCAAGTCTTAAGGATGGTGTTGGAGAGAAGGCCAGGGAAATTATGGTACATCTGTGACTAACACAGTGGAGGGAATGGAATTCTTTTGGAAGATGAAGAATTCTTAATGACTAAGTGAGAGAGCTCCCTCTCTCTTTCATCCATCTTCAGATCTTCAAGAAACATTGAAATGAAAGGCTGTTCTTAGCTCTCTTGTTGACACCATTTTTCTTTGATAGTGTCATGTGCAGACAGAGCAAATGTAGAAGTGTGTGTGTATGTACATATACATATGTGTATAATGTGATTTATAGAATACATCAAATGGCTTTCAACACAAGAAAATATGTACATATGTAATCATCTATAAATACTGATGTCATATGCACACCATTACTTATACCATAGAGTTTCCAAGTATGTACTTAGATAAATTTCTGAAGTAAGGTCTCTCCATCCATCCATATTTATATGGGGCAATGCCAGATTTCCTTGAAATTTTAAGAAGTTGTACCAATGTTCCCAGAAACTCCTAATGATTTCTTTTCATTATTCTCAGTTGCTGCTGACCCAGAAGACCATAGGCATTTGCCATTGGTGTGACTTGAGATTTTCTACTACTACAAAAAAATAAAATAAGCTCTTTTTCCTATTCTAGGACAATGCCTTTATACCTTGGGCCTCTGTCTTTGGGTCCTCCACACATTAACGTCAAGAGAATAATTAAATAATTAAGTAAAATAAGTAAAAGCAATGGCTGGATTTAACACATCAAAGGAATCTATAGGCTGTTGGAGAAAGTGTTGTGCAGATAAAGATGTACTGTTCATCAGTGGACTGATATGTGTCTTTAATTCCTCAAGGCTGGGAGCCTCCATTTTATCAGATTCCATCTCATCTCAATATATATTATTGAAACAGGATATTAGTAAGTAATTATATTGAAGGGGTGACTGCTATTTAATTCCTAGGGGGAATGCCACTTAAAGTATTACTGTTTTGTTTCCTCTAAAATGTTCTTCCCTCATCAATCACCTTGTTAATAGAAACCCTCCCATAGCTTTGGACACTCTAAGGCTAGTGGCCTGATTTGCTTTTTCTGGGATCTACTGGCTTTGAATTTAGAATAAAATAAAGGGGACAGGATATGCTTGACTTTAAGGCAACAGAAACTGCCTTTTTAATTGAAAAAATCAAACTTCAACAGTAAATCAAATTTGTTTTGAAGAAGAAGTGCTCTTAAAAGAGTTTTACGGAGTATATACCCAATAAACATTGGTTAACACATTAGAATCATGCAATTTTGATATATGAAATACTTTAAAAAATTTTAAACATACTTTCTCTATGCATTGGAAACTTCCTTTGTTTAAAATATTTCTAATATTTTTGTAATGAGAATATGTTTTTTTACACTTTCATGAAACAATGTTAATAAACACTTAGTCATATTCGTTCTACTCTACGTTACTCACCTCTCTTGAAAATTTCATAACGTATGGAAAATCCTGCACCATGTGTCTCGTAGTCAGAGACAAATCTGATGAAAAGAAATGGCCCTGAAGACACTACAGGAGAAGGGGCAATCTTTCCACAGAACTTTCCCCATACACGTCCGTTTTCATTTTCTCCATCAATGACTTCCACATAGTCATACCTGACATAGAAACATGGAAGAACCATTAAGTTAGCAAGAAATTCCCTTTTAATTTCAACAATATAGAAACCAGCATTGCCCAGCACAGTCTGTCAGGGAAAAATGTGCATTCTCCACTGTATTACAGGGAGGGGAAAAAATCTAGCAAACTGAAATAATTAAAATGGACTACATCATGTCTGTATACATCATCTGGCAGCAGAGAACTATTAAGAATAATGGTGTCCATTATACTTGGAGACAATGTAGTTAAAGTAACCAATTAACAAGAAAAAGAGAAATCTCATGAGCACAATTCTCTATTATTAAATTGTGTTCCTTTGTCTATGGTGGTGGGGTGTCAATACATAATGCTATGCATTCTTTTGAAACTGTGAAGTTCTTTTATGAATTCAAAATGTCTCCTTGGCTGGAGCTCTCCATGAACAATACTTTGATTTCTGTGAGCGGCCCTCTAAACATATGGCCACAGAATAATAAATAGATTCTTTACTATTTAACCCAGTTCTACCGAATGCCAGTCTTCTTAGAAAGAACTCTCTCACTATCGACAGTGGTTCAAACACTGATCACCTTCTTCCAAAACTACACTTGAATTGCAGAATGTAATTTCTCCAAAGAAAAAAACTTTATTTAAAACTAGCAAGTAACTTTGTTTATATCCTTTGTTGTTTGAAAAGAAAACATGACACATTTGAAAATAGCAAAGTGATATGATTTTAAAAATCCAGGTTTAATAAATACACTAAGGAGATAAATGATAAAGGAAGTGACAATAAAATGTTACTTTAAAGATTGCACTAAGATAAGAGATATACTTGGAATTTCTTTATCTTTAAAAGGTGGAAAAACATCTTCAATAAACAAAAGTTCCCCAGGAAAATAGGAAGATTTTCATTTGTTTGTCATTATATATTTCTTAGTGTCTTGCTCTTTTCTCTCTCCTTATCTACCAAGTAACCTAGGAGCCAGATAATCTGATTTGTCTTCCATTTGTCTTCTAGAACTGACACAAAAACATTATAATCCTTTCACTTCAAATCTTTATTTTATTTATGTGTTTAACTTGGTTCAAAAGTCCTGGGATATATTAATTTCAGGAATGGCTAAAATATGGCAGTAACATAAACTGTATCTGGCAATTTAAAAGGGATCAAAGTGGGGGAAGTCTTCATGATGACCAATGCCATCTTTAACAATCCCTTTTCAAACTGTCCAGGACACATTGCTTATGTTTACATAAGTCTCAAGAGACGACTACAAAGATGATATCACTAGTTAAAATGGACAGCTTAAGGCTCTCTAAATTAAAAATGACATTACCTCATCAGTTAAAGCCATGTGCCAGCTTTGTGTATCTGAAGGAGAAAATAAAGCTGACATTGATGGAGCTAAGCATTAACATATGTTAACTGTTATAGGAACCACATTTCTGTGTGGCATCCTATGTTTCCAGTAGCACTCCCTAGCCTGCTAGCATTGCTGTCCTTTTGCAAAACTGTGCAGATACCCAGAGGAATTGTTCCTTTCTCAATGCTTTGGGAGATGCTCTGAGTGTTAAAAGAAGATAGAGAAGTAAAGTTGGAGGACGAGGAAGAGGACGAGGAGAGCTTTCATTCAAAATCCTAACTAGCCTTTTACAATCAACAGGGAAGAGGGGACAGCTGGAAAAAAGGGCAACTCTGTATTCATTCAAGCCTCACAAGTTGGCATTCGTGTAGTAGCTCCTTTTATCCCTACTGCTTCACTGACAAGCCAGGTCTGTATGTTTCACCCATGATAATTTAACTGATTTGAACTGTTGACTGTGTTCATTCTGGTGACTATGCCTCCAGCATATGCCAGCTCTGCAATATAGGCTTTTTACCTGAATGCTGATGTGGTCTGAATACTAAGTAGCTGAATCAGAGAGCATTTTGCCTTCCAGATACCAATAAAAGAGGATTGGGTCAGGCTTTGGGCAGCACTGCGGGCACTTCTGTGAGGAAACCTTTGTCCCAGGTGTGAGGGTGCTCGGTCATGCAGTGCTGGGGACTGAATGGGGAGCGAAGCTGGTGCTTTCATTCACACAGCCCCTAATAGGAAACACGAGGCTCTCCTCTCCCCAACAGTGAAAGCTATTTTTAAAAGGGAGAGAGGGACTACAATCTCTTCCCAGCAAGAGATAAGTCACTACATCATTAAATGACAATTTTAGGAAATTAAATTTTTATTCAGGGATACAATAGATACATTTATAAACTGGAACGAGGCTCTTATTTTAGCACTTTCCTTAAAAGTACCATCCCCCTGGTCCCTAAGAATATTGCAAACAGCAGTTCAGGGAAATATTCAGGAGGGGGCCTCACACAAGTTGTAAATGGTAGTGTGGCCAAAGACCAAAGATGGGAAGAAAGCAGCTTGGCCTCCCTCTGGAGCTGATACCAATTCCAGTGAGTTTCTCGCTGGCAAATGCGGTGTCAGCAATGCAGCTGGTGTGCCAGGATCCCCCCACCTGACTAAACGTGTCACCACAGCAACGCCCCTCCCCACCCCCAACCTGATTTGGCTCAGGGCCCAGGCGGCTCTGTGTCTACACCCTTGGAAGGTCAAGCTCCCCAGTTGCAACAGCAGAGGTCTCCAAGAGTGAAATGGAGGCACATGTTCGGCCTCATTTGGAGCCAAAGAGCCCTGGCTGCAGGGGCCGAAACTGTGTGGACATTGTCTCTGGCATGTAATTTATAAGAGCTAGAGGAAGGATCAGGAAGTTGACTTGTCTGTTCCTTCGGAGACTTGCTCCTAAAAATGAATGTTCTAGGTAACAAGGCGACCATGCCTGGTCCAAGGGCGCTACGCATGGGAGTCTGTGCCTGACCATGGCCGCTGCCTGTCCCTGCTCTCAGTGAGCCACGGGTCCCAGCCAGAAAAGCTCTCCCTCAGACCTCATCCTCCCCATTACCGGAAAGTAAAGGGCATGTGCATTTTTAAAATAGAGGACAACCAACTCCTCCTCCTTTAGCCATCCTCCCATTTCTTTTCTTAAATCTTCTGCCTTAAAGCTTTCCTTTCTGCACTAATAATGGTAAAACAGCCTATATTTACTGGGAAGTAATGAAAAGATCTCTCTACCCAACCCTTTTACAATTAATTAAAAGAAACTTTCAATGGTTTCTGTATTGGGGTGTGAAGGGCTGGGTAGCTCTTCTCTGGAGTATTCCTGGTTTTCACAGGCAAGCTCCCAAAGCCAAAGGCTTTTTTTGCTTACATGTTTTCCCACCCCCACCTTACCTTTGAGTGATGAAAACATTTTGCATCCTAAGAGTAACCATGAGTTAGGTTTCCCGTAAGAGTGATAAAAGAATAAAGATTTCCTTCTAAGAATTCTTGAAAGGATTACCCAGAGATTATGTTTTCTTTTGGAAAGTTTGAATTATGGTTTTAGGAAAATGGCCAAGTAGAGGGAAAAGTGATGGAAAATTAGAAATGTATTGAGTTACTAAACAGAGTTTTCTGAGCCGTTATAGGTATGCAGTGCTGAACATACAAATAATATACTTGACTGAAGTCGGCTTTTCTCTTGTGAGTGCAGAGGCCCCCCGGACTCTCCGTGGGGGAGCCCGTTAATGGGAAGAAAGCTAATCCCCTGCAGGGTGTCGTCTGTACAGTGAGCCGGTGTACCAGCTCCTCACAGCTCCTGGACAGTCTCGCATTACTAAGAAGGGGGATTTTAGGTGGTGGTGTCTTTTTAATAACCTTCCAAGAGGATCTAACCCCATGTGCATACATACATTAATAATGGAGAAATTGGATCCCTGACATCACGAACCAGAGTGAGAAATAATATTGGCTAACATAATTTTCACCTGCAAATAATGTTTCTTTGGCCCTTTGGTTTGTTTTCCACAACACATTAATAGCTATCCCAGCTGAACAACCTTAAACGATTACGATGCTGCTGTCCAAGAATCACCTTACATACCCCCAGAGGAGAAGAGACTTTCTCTCAGAGCTTTAGCAAGAGGATGGGGAAAGAAAAGCATATGATGATGAGGCTAGGAGGAGCCAATGAGTCAGGAGACAGTTAGTCTACATCCGTGTTTTGGAGGGATTTTATATGAGATCCACCCCTATCTGTCTGTTTTGCTTGCAATGTTTTAATTGGGATGTATAAAAAGACTTACAAAGCTCATAGCCTCTTAATCATCAAAAGCATTTTTTAGAAATCTATTCCATGGAAATAATCTGGAATAATATCAAATATTTATGAAAAAGTATTGCTTGAAGCTTTACTTAATATGGGGAAATAGAAGGAAACAAGAAAGAATTTAGACTCATATCATGGAATATTATCCAGCTGTTAAAAAGCAATAAAATATATTTTAGTCCTGACCAGTGTGGCTCAGTTGGTTAGGCACCATTCCACAAAATGAAGGGAAAGGTTGCTGGTTCAGTTCCTGGTCAGGGTACATCTTTGGGTTCATTCCTGGTCCGGGCCTGTGCAAGAGGCAACCAATCGATGATTCTTTCTCACATCGATGTTTCTCTCCCTCTCCTTCTCCCTCCCTTCCCCTCTCTCTAAGAGTAAATAAATACATAAAATCTTAAAAAAGATATTTTCTAACTTAGGAAAAATGCTTATGATATAATAAGTGAAAAATCAGAACATAAGACCCTATATGTGCTGTATATTCTCAATTCTTATTCATATGTAGAGAAAGAACTGGAAGGAATAATGCCCAGCTGTTAATAAATGTTAATAAGATATTAATACTATCTGGTGAAATTATGTTCCTCAGCCATTTCTATATTTTTATAATGAACAAGCACTTGTTTGTCATCAAATAAAAAATATTTTGAAGAGCATTAACTATCTATATACTAAATAGCAAATCAACACCTTATTGGCTAGCTAACAATTTTATATTTCTTGGCCAGAAAACATTATGATGTTTTATTTGGAAGTAAATCAAAGGGTTTACTTCCCCCCCCACCCCAAGCCAGTGGATCAATGAGACCATGTTTTTTTAATATTTATGTATGTATTTATTTATTTTAGTACTGGGAAGTTAAAATAAATCAGATTTGATCTTATACTTTCTGAAATGCTGGCAATAATACTTGCCATTAATTTCCATGTTCTAAAGTGCTCTTAGCTGTATTATCTCACAGAGTCTTTACAGGGACCCCAGGAAGGCAGTTACCAAATGGTGCCCCGAAAGCCCAGAGCTCTGGAAGCACTGGGCAAGAGACATACATGCCTGAAAGAACTTGTATTCTCTGAACATTGCCTACTTTAGGGCAAATTTTATTCCAATTTCTGCTCTTATTACTCCCTTCATACATATGTTTGAAGGGTGAGGAATGGGTATGGCCTTATTATTTTAGAGCTACCAACTCCTAATTCATTTTTTAACTGGTCATTGTTGCCAGAAAAATGGCACATCACAAATTTAGGAGCTTAAAACAAAACACATTCATTAGCTCACGGTTCCACAGGTCAGAAGTCTGGCATGGCAGGGCTGGGGTTTTCTACTCAGAGTATCCCAAGAGTGACATCTAGGTATCAGCAAGGCAATCTCCCAGTGAAGTCTTCTCATGCTGTACAACTCTTCAAGAAAATCTTGCTCCCACTTACAGGCTCACCTGATTAGGTCAGGCTCACCAGGGCAATCTCCCTTTTTTGAAGTCAACTAGCTTAGAAACTTCATTACATCTGCAAAATCCCTGTGCAGCACCACCTAGGTTAATGGTTGATTGAACAACTGGGAGAAGGTGTTCAATACACCAGGGGCCAAGGATCTTGGGGGTACCTCTCAGAATGCTGCCCACCACAGACACCAAACTCTAGTAGGACACATGGAGCTCGGAAGCTGCAGTAGAAACTGAAGGTAGGCAGGATCATTCACTTTTGTCACCTGATACAGCAAAGACTAGTAAGATGCAGCATAAGGCTAAGGGCAGGACTGGGAACGTGAAGCAATGGTGGAAGCAATTTCAGTGTGCTCATGTTACATTGGCTGTTGGTTTGGGACCCCTGAGCCACAGGCAGGGCTTGCAATAAAAGGGAAAGCAGGGTTCTGGAGTGAGCCACACTCTCTTGATTGAAGAACCAAAACAGAAATGCCAAGATTTCCTACACGTATGTCTAGAGACAGAGAAGTGGTAGTAGCTTAATTCAAAATTAATATTTAAAAGAATTCAGGATTTGGTATAAAATAATTGTCAAAATATATAATTTTATTGGAAGATGTTTGGAGTTTGAATGTTTCATATTTGAGGAATCTCACTTCATAATTAAGATTTATTAGCATGGAAAATAAAAAATCCTTTAAATGGGAAAACATTTCTATGATTTAACTTAGATTATGAAATCCAAAGATGCATTTTAAATGGAAGAGAAGGAATGCCGCCCTTTAAAAAACTAAGCTCCAGAGGGAAGTGATGGGAGTCTTCCAGTGTCAAACTTGCAAAGTTCAGTATTTATAGAAAAATTCACATGCCTTTAATCACAATAACTTCAGTTCCCAAGTAAAACCATGCCATCTGGAAGATATTAACATCACTTACAACTTGTTTGCCTCTGTATTTCATAGAAAATTTTACTTCTTGCCAGCTTTCCACTGTTCTCAGGAAAAAAAAGGATTACTTTTATGAATTGTCTCAAGATGGGTTTACATAGCAAGTCAAGCCATCAAGAAGTGACAGAGGGGGCTTTTTGGACACATTGACTTCCTTCTCATTTACTTTAAATCCTCATATCTTTATTTTAAAGGTTTTTCCCCCCTATAAAGTATATTTTCTCTCTGCCTCCTCTTCTCAGCCTTCCAAAGGGAATTTTCTTTTAAGTGAACTGAGTCTCTTTTAACTTGGTCCAGTGGAGAGGGGCAGGAAGAAATGGGTTCTAGTCTCAGGTCTGAACCTCAGGAGCCACTCAGGCACTTTTGATCTGTCAAGAAGTGTCACCCTATTTGGCCTCCCACAAAGAGTTGAAGACAACTGTGGGACAAGGAGGTGACACCTGCCTGACCATCAGGCAGTCAGATTACCCAGAATGGAACAGCTGTGATCCGAATCCTCACTCTACCACTGGTAAGTGCCTTGGCCAGGTTACTAACTAACCTCTGTGAACCTCAGTTATTCACCTGAAAAATGGACAAGATAATAATTAACTTGATGAAATGATTATGTAATGGGCTTTGTGAGGGCTTGATTTCCCTTTCCAAGTGAGGTTGGAATGCAGGAGAAGGAAAGAAGCAAATATATAGAAAGGTAAATGGAGCAGTTTTGTTTTCCCAAATGTATACAATCCAGTTCAAAGCAGACCATAGTTCAGGTAGTATGGGACCTTTAGCTATTGTTATCTCCCAGGGGTACTGATCAGTCAGAACAGGACTAGCTCAGAATATGACTATAACCTGATGTTCCGAGAAATATTAGTTGGGATGACAGTAGGACTTGCCCCAGTAACTGCCACCAAAACTCAATCAGTTAAAGCCATTGTCAGTAATGGAGTAAAAGAAGTCAATTTTTATGTACCACCATGTTTTTTTTAATTACTAAATCCTTTAAGGCTTTCCATTGAGGGACCCCACTGGTGTAATGATGTGTAGCTGGATGAGTACTGTTAGCACGGAGTGCTGAATTTACTGAGAAAGCTCCTTATTGGTGTGATGGGAGCACCAGGGGACAACTTCCAGCTCTGAAAAGGTAGTGACTCTGACAGCATCCTGAAGTCATAATCCTCATTTTCTTTTTAATCTTTGGAAAAAGGAAATAAAGCCATAATTCTGTCTTAGACTATGGGAACTCAAGTTCTAATTTTAAGAGTTTTAAAAAATCCTTTTGATTAATTGGCAATTATTCAGTGGGGATCTAGGTAGCTGGCTAATCAGAGCTGCAAGGAACAAAGTTGGCAAATATTTGGTTAAAATTTTTTTTTGCAGCAATTAAAGTAGGTGAGATTATTTCTTTTGGACTGAGGAAGAAGTCTTTTACCCTGAGATGACTACCCCTTTTTCTCTGAAAATGTGGAAAGCAAGAAAGCTGGAAAAAAATTAGTCCAATGATACAGATTAGATGTCTCTTCCTTTCAGTGACAGCAGTAGAGAAAGAAATGTTGAGTTAAATTTTAGGATGGGCAGTGGCTACTGACCCACGTTGAAATGGCTTTATCCTGTGCAGTTTACTAAAGTACCGACCACTAAACTAACCACAACCAAGAAACATGAATATTTTAGTTATGGGCTTAATGCACTTATGATACTAGAATGAAATGCACATATGAAAAATTGATCATGTCATAGAGAGATTTCCTTTTCCTTAATCCCTAATATTTATTGAAAGCAGGAAATGTTTGCTGTAAGTCATCGTTAAAGTCTGATGAATTCATGCTTAGAGGATTCTTTTTTCATTATTTAAATTTTATTAAATCAAAAAACAAGCATATCAGCTGCAGACAATTGGGCTTCTTGTAGTTTTACTAACCTGATACCCAAAGTTAATCTGGTACCCAAAGTAATATAGGGAATAGTGTGTATAATGAGAAATGTATCTGTGGACATAAAATAACTACAAATGCCAACTAGGGGGGTTCTATATTAGAATATGCAAACTGGTTAAAAAGTGACATATTCAGGGAATCATTTGTTATGGGCCTAAACTTTAGTTGACTTAATTTTTTCTTATCACTGACTTGCGTCAGAGACTAATTTCTTGGTATAGAGCAAGACTTGACCTCTGTGTTAGAAACAAGCTCATGGACAGAAGAAGGGAACTAATGACTTAGGTGGCCTCATGATTTATTTGGACCTTAGAGTAATTGTGTGTTTAGAAGAAAGGAGGCAGTGGCCATGACATTGCCAGTAGCCTAAGAGCAGGAGCACCATCTTGTTAAGTTTAACCACACGATTACCTAAAGGATCACCTCGCTGAAAGGGCTCTGTGATTGGAGCATGTATTTAACTCAACCAGGTGATCATATAACCCCCATCCTACCATCTAAAGTACTCCCCACCCCAAGACATCTTATGGCAAGTTAAACAGAAAGAAAGAGGGGACGTGGTCAAGTCAGCTAAAATAAAATGTAGCATAAGGGAGCATTTCCAAGTGCACTCTTCTCCTAAGCAGAACACAAGCTAGAGACAGGTATAAAAATTTCCCCTGGATAATACTAAAGTCTTAGCTGTAATAACAAGACAGGCAGGCAAAGGAGGGAGAAGGTTATGCTCTACTTTCCTTACTTTAATTATTCCATAAGGGGAGGTGATTTTTTCCCTCTAAAATCCAGAATACATAAAATGATTTAGTATTTTACTACATTTAAACAGCCTAATTTCTTTGAATGCTCTTAATGTAGAGAGCTAAAATTTACTGCAATTTATGAATAAAAGTTTATTAAGAGAATTCATAGCATAAAGGCACAGTGAAAGATAGGAACAAGGCAGTTTTTCAGCATTTTAGTTCTTGAATTATTTCAGTGCACATAAATGCTTACTTACAAATGTACAATAAAACAGGCCCTTTAAGAATCCTGTTGGGGGAAACTTATTTGAAACATTGCAGTTTCTTGAAATTATCAGATTACTTTTAAAATACCCCATATTTCAGATATTTCACTAATTCTGATTGCTTTTTCATTTAGTAACAGGATATTACCTAGATCACATTACTACTGTTTTCATTACTTTCCAGTCTGGTGTGCTTGCTCCCTCCCACTTTTTTTTTTCCAGTAGGAAACAAAGATAGTAGAGAAGGGTCCTAATATGTGTTTCCTAGAAACACTTCAAGAGAAAAGATGCTTTCTTTTTTTCCCCCAAATCATCTGGGAATGCTTCATATAATGTTAATTGTAAATATTCACAATTTATGTCAGTATATTAAAGGATCTGAGAAGTTCCACAGGTATGAAACCTTGATTTAACTTGGTTTAACCCAAAATATGTCACTCTCATTAATCATAACCCTTTTATAACATAATGCATGGGGAACTAGTGTTCTTCACAAGTATTTCCTAAATGCTATTTCAAAAAGTCACTCTGTTTATACCAGTCACAAGTCAGAAGTAATAAAAGTATTCTGGGATGAAGTCAACTTTGTAAATGATGACATAAATTAAAGAAGATGAAGATGAATTTGGCAACTTAACTCCTCCTATTTGCCTTAATAAATGTTAGGAGTTTAATTTGAATCAGTGCTTTAAAATGCTGTGTTAGTAACCGTCTTGGGCTAAGCAGGTACAATGCCACTACCCAAGCCTGTGTCCATACTTGTTCCAAGGGGCTCAACCCAGGCTAGAAAAGCATTTGGTGTGGGTGCTTCTAGTTTGTCTCTCCGAGAGCAGGAGTATGGAATGCTCTGGGTTTACTAACTAGTTAATGTTAAAGTGACCACCATGAATAGAACTAGCAAAGTTTTACAGAGGGGAGAGACATAAAGGGAAATAGGCTGATATTGCATTTTATAGATGAGAAAACTGAAGCCCATAACACTTAAGGAACTGGAACAATATTTCAAATCCAGATAGAAGAACCAGAACTTTCTGTGTATTATGGTGAAAGACAAACTGTTCATTACATCTCATTTTTAGAAGAAGAAAAAGGTCGTAATGATGATCATTCAACCTCTAATTTAAAATGATTACCAAGGAATTACTTTGCCTTTCTTAAAAACTTACAGGAAAAAGAAATGGACCACAAGGGGAGCTCATCCCATCTCTGACTCCCTGGGGACTAACTTGTCTCCCTTAATCTGCCTTCGACTTGTTCCCTCAATAAATATTTCTCTAGTATTTAATGTAGCTTCTACCCATTGATCCTAAGACCACATTTAATTCCCCTTTCACATGAAAGCTCTTCAGGTATCCATGGATAACCATTATGGCCCTAAAGTTTTTTACATTTTTGTTGTAAGAAGAGAAAAATTTAAAGAAATCATTTATTAGACTGACACACTCAAAACAGGCAAAACACAGATAAGTAAAGAAACCACTTCTCTACTTTGTTTGAAGGCTGTGGAGACATCATTATTTTAGCAGTTACAGAGATGGTGAGCCCTTTGAAGAGACTGCATGCATTTCAAAGGCTCTCTAACTGTGTTTTGGGGACCTGGGAGTGTCTGTTGCACAAAGGGGAGGCTGATGACTAGGCTTCTGTTCTCTGCTCTTCCAAACCTTCTGTGCCTTCTTCCTACCTCCATGCCCACATGTCCAGCCCTGATATTCTTAAAGATTTGGGACTAAGCAATGTAGAGCCAGGGTCTTGTCATGGAAATGAAAAGTGGAGCATAAACCCATGAAATGAAGAGAGGGGCAGGACAGAGAAAAGGCTGGTCCAGGTCTGTCCAGGGATGGAGCCAGAGAGCAAAAGAAATGTTTAGGTGACAATTTAACATAAGCGTTTTCTACATCTCCTTTGAGGGTTGGCTTTCTGATACCAAGAAAGAATTTAATTTATTCTGCTGATTTTTCTTTTACAAACCAGCCATGCCAGTCAAAAATTCCAAATTCTGGACAGACATTTCTGTTTTTGTAACTGTTAAATTTCTATGTTGAATTTGTCTTATTCCCACCCTCCTCACTGCATGTAATTTCATGCCAACTGATAGTCTCTTTAATATTTTTGTGTATGTAATATAGTAAGATTATTGCTGTACTGTAAAAATATCATTGATTCTGGATACTTTTCTTTTAATGATTTAGGTTGTAAGAATTCTTCTTCCCCAAAGGTAAAGTACCATTTTCACTAATTAAACACATACATAGCCCTCATAATTTTTTACTGTAAAATAGGCTTTCATAAATTTAGAAGTCAAGTAGCATTTATATCAATTACTACAGAATTCCTTCCTATTTATTCCCTGATAAACATACACTCAGGAACACAGATTAGCAGTTCAAATACTGCTGAGACAGAAGTAATGTTGGACTTTCCAGTCATTAAAGAAATAACAACTTCTACTTGATGTTTTTGCAATTTTTCTTTTTTAAAATCCAATGTCTTCAAAAATACTTTCCCATTAATGTGTGACAGACATGTTAAACATAGTCTCTGTAAATATTTGAACGGTAATACTATTGATCTCTTCAATGGAAATTTTCTGTACAAATGGTAGAGGGCCATTACCAGAAGCTTTGATTTTTTATTCCCATTATGCTCTGCAGTTAAGGAGATAAATAAAATTTTTAGTGAAAAAAGTAGAACTAGCTTATTTTTATTTATGTTGTGCTGTTTTCTGAAAAGCTAGGAGAGCTTTTACACCTGTCATTGTTTTATAGGCTTGAGAAAAGAGAGTGATCGTTTAGCAGTATATCCTAAATACATATGAAGATGTCTCTACTGCAGCTGTGTGCGTATCACTAGTAGAATAACTAGTCACTTTGGTTAAACCACTGATTTCATGCGTAGGCCTTTACTGAACTGAGTTAAGTCCGGGATTGTGCACTCAGAGTTGCACAAAAGTGCCCAAGTGGTGTAGAGGGTGAGCAGTACCACAGGCAGAGCTGACCCTTCAGGCTTTGGTCTGGGCCTCACAGCTAGTGACTAAGAAGTGAATCACCAGCATGAGTGTTAAGAGAAGGTAAAAGAACATAAGTTGTACCAGTTGAAGATACTGGAGAATATTTTTGTAGCTGCATGTTGGCCACAACCACACTTTCTCCCTTTCCCCCGCATGTCTGCTCAGTCACAGCTTCAGAAATATTCAAGGTAGGTGTATGCCCAGGCTCTATTGGGACCACAAGCAACACGGTGTTTCTTTTTTACTCTAACCTGGACTTTTTAAAACTGTTTAAATCTGGTCAAAATGAATTTTGGACTTGGCCTTAAAAAAGAAAAAACAGATAAGAGACCGTGTCTAGTAGATAAATTGCAGGGTAAAAAGAAAATTTAAAAGGGTGATTTGGAGGTCAAATACATGTCCAAGGATTAGCTGCAGTGTTTTCATTTTAAGGGAAATACTTGATGGAGCCATTCCCTGGCTAGTCCTGTGGTCTCGGCTCCAAGTCTCTGTCCAGGTACCATTCATGGGATAGTAGTAGCTCTTCTGAAGGCCAAGGACAACTGAGTTTAATTGCACAGAATTGTTAGGAATGAATCTCTTTCCTAGAAGTTCCTCTTTTCTAATTTTTGCCGATCCAAATTCCATTTTTCCCAAGCCCAATTCAAGGTTCATTTGTTCTGTGAAGCTTCATTTATATTTATATTTATTATTTAATCATCTGTAAATGTTTTTTCCACTTGAATTTATTAAATCCTTAGCCAGTATGAATCAAGTAATTATAAATCTGCCCATTGTTGCACTGGAATTATTTTTTAGGTGTTGCCATGCCTTACTTATTTCCCTGATAAGATTATATTTTTTTAGGTAGAAAAATATTTATCTTGGATTCTTCTGAGAAACAGAAACAAAACTGTTCCCTTGGAATGAATGTACAAGAAAAAATCCAAAACATCACATAACCCAGGTAGTCCAATTGTATTCATATTTTAACAACATTTAAACTGAAAGTTCTAAATTTCTTAATAAATAGTTCTAAAATAAAACATCTTACATTTTCAGAAGTATTTTCCTAAATATCACATAAATCACTTTTGGGAAAACTTGAGGCACTGAATGTTCTGTTTTTGTTCCAAGTACATTAAACCTGATTAAAATAGCCATCATGACAATAATATCTCTTCAAAAGGGCACACCACACACTTACAAGCATAGTCTCATCAGGCACTCTGGAATTTAGGTACCTAACTCCCAATAGTGATAGCAAGTATTACATCTATGAATCCCTCGGTGCTTGTGTCAATCTGATCTGTTTCAGTTTCCATAGGTGGATGTCTCCAAGATTTCTATTTAAAAAACCAAAATGTTTAGCCCTGGCTGGTGTGGCTCAGCAGATTGAGTGCCGGCCTGCAAACCAAAGGGTTGCCAGTTCAATTCCCAGTCAGGGCACATGCCTGGGTTGTGGGCCAGGTCCCCATTTAGCGGGTACGTGAGAGGCAACCACACATTGCTGTTTCTCTCCCTCTCTTTCTCCCTCCCTTCCCTTCTCTCTAAAAATAAGTAAATAACATTTAAAAAAGAAAAAGAAAATATTTAGATCTTTACTTTTCTGCAATCCCTGCTAATGTTTGGAGAAGGGTGACATCTAGGCTTTTCGAATTGTATGTTGAAGAGCTGCAATTCATTATCTTTTAAAGAAATTTGTTCCACAAAGTCTTAATCCAACTGACACCAGTGTGTGTTAGAAACACGTGCAAATGGTTAAGTTTTGCCTAATGAAGCTGTGAATTACTTTCTCCCTGTATGTTCCCTCCTTGCACCATCACCATCCCCCACTTTCTCCAATTACAGGACACGCATCAAAGGTTTCTCAGGCTTCATCTTCCCACCAATCTGCGTGCACTGTACATGATCCACTCTCTCTTCTTCAGTGCGTGAACAGAGAAGTCATGTCTGCTTAAGGTCAGTATCTGTGGAAGCCAATATTTTAGACTTTTTTCCATCATTTGAATTTCAAATTCTTACCCTCGAATGCTTTTCACTGGGCTTTAAATCCAGAGCTGAGGAGGGCAGCATGCCCTGCTCCAATAATCTCTGTATTTTATAGGTTTAGAGAGGTAAATTACAGGTATTGTTCTTGCATTTTTTTTCTTTTTAGTATGTAACTTGCATTAAAATAGAATATAAGTCCAACAGGCACTTTGCAAGTGAAGATGTATGTAATGCCTGTATGGAGTATGTCGATACGTACATATATTTGCATAAGTGTGAGCATAAATACAAAAGATTACATCTTATCTGTCCAGGGAAGATTAATTTACAAAATAAAAAGATTCTCCATCTGTGTTAATTTACAAAAAATGTTGAATTTGAAGTTGACTTTAAGCAGTCCTTTACAAAGAGGGAGGGGATGTGGACCTGGTTAATCCAAACCACAGGACTGACAAATGATTAACTCCAGTTGTCAGATGATTAGCCCTAGTCCTTGGGTCACAACCTTGCCTGTCAGTAACTTGCACCCAAACTCCTTCAGGGAAGGTAAGGAAACTTGAACAAACCTTTTTTTTTTTAAGTCAAACTTGGTTCAGTTGCCACAGACCCTGTATTCTGTGCATACCTTCTCAGTGGAGTCCAATTTCCAGTTTTTGTCAAATTAGTTTCCTATCAGTCAATACTTGTTTAAAAACATGTCACAAGTCTAAGCGTGCTGTGCATGCTTCAATTACCTCTGGTTATTACATTGCGATTCACAAAGAAGATACCAGAGGCACTCCTATTTACTGCAAAATGCTATTGAAACAAACTGAAATTCAATTTCAGTACAGACTGCAATAACCCATCAAAATAGATCAAGTGGGGAGGAAGTGGGGCCTCAAGGTATGCCAGGCCATTGTTAAATGCAAGACAGCATCACACCTAATAATTTACACATGGTCTTGTGGCCTGACATTTTTAATGCTTTCTTGATCTCTTTCTTCTGGCTGTGTGTGCTTTGCCACTGTAGGGTGCAGCGCATGACAGGTTATGGATTAAATACCAAGCCTTCTTCTGCCAATAGCACTTCCAGGAGGAGAAAAATGACTGGGTACTTGTATAAATAGTCATGCTGTAAAACAACCTTTACTCAGGGCTTTTAAAAGCTGCCTGCTTTTTAGATACAAACCAAACCATAAAACTGCTAAGTTCAAATTTTCAGCTGTTATCTGGGCAGTAAGAAACAGGCACCTTGGTACGCTGGCTTGACATTTTTGTTGGCATAAATTAAGATCCCAGGCGTAACTAATACAATCTGGTTCTCGACGTTAATTTAACTCCCACAATGCCACTGCTGTGCAGCCCATGATTCACACTTTGTGATTCATTGCATTTGGATTAAAGGAGAGAGTTAAGAATTTTATGGTTGAGGCAGCTCTGACTCTCAAGAACAGAAACATACACATATTTCTTCCATCATGTGTTGCTTGAGGGCAACAAAAAAGAAAGCCACTGTTATCTGGAAACAGGAATTTTCCAGAAATCTATGAACAATAGCAACCATAGCATGTCACCAAACAGAAAAACTGTGCTTTAGAAACCTAGAAAGCAGTAAAAAATGTACTGGGGTACAAAATGTGATCTCTAAAGAGATAGTGTTGGCATGAATTCTACAAAAAGTCAAAGACCTTGCAAAATCATTTATAATAAGCATTTAAAACATGGTTACAATGTGTTTCCCGGAAGCAGAGAATCAATTAAATGGGGACAAAATTTAGAAGTTATATGTTATAATTATACATCATATATATACATAATAGCATATATGCTCTATCTACTTTTTAAATATTTATTATTGTGCTACTTATTTTTCAAGTACAGTGGTCTCCATTTTCCCACCACTTCCTTGCCACCACAACCATCCCTACCTCCCACCCTTGATCCTAAATCCCTTTGACTTTGTCCATGTGTCCTTTATACATGTTCCTCACAACCCTTCCCTCTTTTCCCCCATTATTCCTTCCCACCTCCCTTCTGGTCACTCTCAGTTTGTTCTTAATTTCAATGTCTCTGGTTATATTCTGCTTGCTTGTTTGTTTTGTTGATTAGGTTCCACTTATATGTGAGATCATATGGTATTTGTCTTTTACCTCCTGGCTTATTTCACTTAGCATAATGCTCTCCAGTTCCATCCATGCTGTTGCAAAGGGCAAGAGCTCCTTCTTTCTCTCTGCTGTGTAGTATTCCATTGTGTAAATGTACCATAGTTTTTTGATCCACTCATTTGCTGATGGGCACTTAGGTTGCTTCCAGTACTTGGCTATTGTAAATTGTGCTGCTATGAACATTGGTGTGCATAGGTTCTTCTGAATTGGTGTTTCAGGATTCTTACAGTATATTCCAAGATGTGGAATTGCCAGGTCAAAAGGCAGTTCCATTTCCATTTTTAGATTTCTGAGAAAATCCCATATTATTTTCCACAGTAGCTACATTAGTCTGTATTCCCACCAACAGCACACTAGGGTTCCCTTTTCTAGGGTTCCACAACTTCACCAGCACTCATTTGTAAATTTGGTTATGATGGCCATTCTGACTGGTGTGAAGTGGTATTTCATTGTGGTTTTAATTTGCATCTCTCTGATGGCTAGTGATGATGAGCATACTTTCATATGACTCTGGGCCATCTGTACATCCTCCTTGGAGATATGTCTGTTCAGTGTCCTTCACCTATTTGTTTAATTGGGTTGTTTCTCTTCCTGCAGTGGACTCATGTGAGTTCTTTATATATTTTAGAGATCAGACTCTTGTCTGAGGTATCACTGGCAAATATGTTTTCCCATATGGTTTGTTCCCTTTCACTTTGCTGAGGCTTTCTTTAGCCATGCAGGAGCTTTTGGTTTTGATGTAGTCCCATTTGTTTATTTTTCCCTCTATGTCCCTTGCTCTGGGGGACATATTGGTGAAAATATTGCTGCATGGAATATCTGGGATTTTCCTGCCTATGTTCTCCTCTAGGAGTTTTATGGTGTCATGACTTATATTTAAGTCTTTTATCCACCTTGAATTTATTTTTGTGTATGGTGTGAGTTGATGGTCAAGTTTCATTTTTTTTCATGTAGCTCTCCACATCTCCCAACACCATTTGTTGAAGAGCTACATTTACTCCATGTTGTACTTCTTCCTCTTTTGTCAAATATTAATTGACCATTGAAACTTGGGTTTATTTCTGGGCTCTCTATTCTGTTCCATTGATCTGTGTCTGTTCTTATGCAAGTACCAGACTGTTTTGATTACTACGGCCTTGTAATATAGTTTGAAATCAGGTATTGTGATCCCTCCTACTTTGTTCTTCTTTCTCAAAATGGCTGCAGCTATTCAGGGTCATTTATGGTTCCATGTAAATTTTTGAAATGTTTGTTCTATATCTGTGAAATATGTAATTGGTATTTTAATAGGGATTGCATTGAATCTATAAATTGCTTTGGTCAGTATAGACATTTGATGATGATGTTAGTTCTTCCAATCAATAAACATGGTACATGCTTCCATTTGTTTTTGTCTTACTTAATTTCCTTCATCAGTGTTGCGCAGTTGTCTAAACACAGGTTTTTACCTCCTTTGTTACGTTTATTACTACGTACTTTATTTTTCATGTTGCTATAGCAAATGGGACTTTTTTTCCTGATTTCTCTTTCTCATACTTCACTTTTCGTATGCAAAAATGACTTCCACTTCATTGTTATTGTATCCTGCTGTTTTGCCAAATTCCCTTATTAGGCTGAATGGTTTTTTGGTGGAGTCTATAGGATTTCCTATGTGCACTATCATGTCATCTGCAAACAACGACAGTTTTTCTTCCTCTTTTCCAATGTGAATGCCGTTTACTTCTTCTTCTTGTCTGATCACGGTGCCTAGGACTTCCAATACTCTGTTGAATAGAAGTAGTGAAAGCAGACACCCTTGTCTTGTTCCTGATCTTAGCGGGAAAGCTTTTACTTTTTGCCCATTGAGTGTAATGTTGGCGGTAGGTTGTATGTGGCCTTTATTATGTGGAAGTATGCTCCCTGTGCTCTCACTTTTCTGAGTGTTTTTATCATAAATGGGTGCTGTACCTTATCAAATGCTTTTGCATTGATATGATCATGTGATTTTTGTCTTTGCTTTTGCTTATGTGATGTAATATGTTTATTGATTTGTGAATATTCTACCATCCTTGCATTTCTGTGATGAATCCCACTTGATCGTGCTGTATGATCTTTTTAATATATTGTTGAATACAGTTTGCCAATATTTTGTTGAGGATTGTAGCATGTATGTTCATCAGCTATATTGGCTTTGAGTTGTCTTTCTTCATTGTATCTTTACTCGGTTTGGGGATTAGAATGATGCTGACTTCATAAAAAGAGTTTGGGAGTCTTCCCTCTAGGATTTTTTGGAATAGTCTGAGCAGGATAGGGGTTAGCTCTTCCTTAAATGCTGTGTAGAATTCTCCTGTGAAACCATCTGATCCAGGACTTTTGTGTGTTGGGAATTTTTTGACTACTGCTTCAATTTTGTCAGCTGTTATTAGGCTGTGGAGGCTTTCTGCTTCTTCTTCATTCAGTTTTTGAAGGTTATATTTTTCTAGAAATTTTTCCATTTCACCCAGGTTTTCAAATTTCTTGGCATATAGTTGTTCATAGTAATTACTTACAATCCTTTGTATTTCTGTGGTATCAGTTGTAATCTCTTCTCTTTCATTTCTAATTGTGTTTATTTGGACACTCTCTCTTTTTTTCTTAATGAGCCTACTTAAAGGCTTGTCGACTTTATCTTTTCAAAGAACCAGCTCCTGGATTTATTGATCCATAGACTTATTCTTTTAGTCTCTATGTCATTTAATTGTGCTCTGATCTTCATTATTTCCTTCCTTCCACTTGCTCTGGGCTGTCTTTGCTGTTGTTCCTCCAGTTCCCATAGATGTGTGGTTAGGGTGTTTATTTGAAAGATTTCTCTCATTTCTTAAGTAAGTCTGTATTGCTACAAACTTCCCTCTCAGGAATGCTTCAATGTGTTCCATAAGTTTTCAACTGTTGTGAATTAATTTTCAGTTGTTTCTAGAAATTTTTTGATTTCTTCCTTGATCTCATTATTAACCCATGCATTGTTTAATTGCATTCTATTCAATCTCTATTAATTTTTTAGTGTTGTTGAGTATTTTCCTTCAGGTTTGTTTCTACTTTCAGGCCCTTGTGATCCAAGAAAATGCTTGATATAATTTCAATTTTCTTGAATTTGTTGAGGCTTGTTTTGTGTCCTATCATGTCGTCTATCTTTGAAATGTTCTGGAGGATTTCAAGAAAGATATTGACAGCAACACAATTATAGTAGGGGACTTTAACACCTCAATGTCAAAAACGGACAGATCTTCAAAACAAAATATCAAGAAGGATATTGTGTCACTTAACAATACCCTAGATGAAATGGAATTAACTGATATATGTAGAGCTTTTCATCACAAAGAAGCAAATACACATTCTTTTCAAGTGTACATGGAACTTTTTGAAAGATAGACCACATGATAAGACACAAAGCGAGCCTCAACAAATTCAAGAAAATTGAAATCATATCAAGCATTTTCTCTGACCACAAGGGTCTGAAACTAGAAACCAAACCCAAAGGAAAAAACCCAAAACACTCAGAATCATGGAGATTGAATAGCATGCTATTAAACAATGAATGGGTCAAGAACGAGATTAGGGAAGAAATCAAAAACTTTCTGCAAACAAATGAAAATGAACTTACAACAACCCCAAACCTATGGGACACAGAAAAGGCAGTCATGAGAGGGAAGTTCATAGCAATACAGGCCTACCTTAAAAAGATAGAAACAGTTCAAACAACCAACCTAACCCTACGCCTACAAGAACTCGAGGAACAACAACAAAGACAGCCCAGAGCAAGCAGAAGGAAGGAAATAACCAAGATCAGAGCAGAGTTAAATGGCATAGAGACTAAAAGCACAATTCTAAGGATGAATGAATCCAGGAGCTGGTTCTTTGAAAAGACAAAAAAAATTGACAAGCCCTTAAGCAGGCTCATCAAGAAAAAAAGAGAGAGGACCCAAATAAACACAATCAGAAATGAAAGAGGAGAGACTGCAACTGATACCCCTGAAATACAAAGGATTCTAAGAAATTACTAGGAAGAACTACATTCCAAGAAATGTGAAAATGTAGGTGAAATGGACAAATTTCTAGAAAAATATAATCTTCCAAAACTGAATGAAGAAGAGGCAGAAAACCTGAACAGACCAATAACAGCAGAGGAAATTGAAGCAGTCATCAAAAAACTCCCAACACACAAAAGTCCTGGAACAGATGGCTTCACAGGAGAATTCTACACAGCATTTAAGGAAGAGCTAAGCCCTATCCTTCACAGACTATTCGAAAAAATCCAAAATGATGAAAGACGGCCAAACTCATTTTATGAAGCCAGCATCATCCTAATCCCAAAACCACATAAAGACACAACGAAGAAAGAAAACCTAAGGCCAATATCTCTGATGAACATACACGCTAAAATTCTCAACCAAGTATTGGCAAACCGCATCCACCAATACATTAAAAAGATCATCCACCATGACCAAGTGGGATTCATCCGAGGGATGCAAGGATGGTACAATATTCGCAAGTCAATAAACATAATACATCACATCAACAACAGCAAAGACAAAAATCACATAATCATATCAATAGATGCGGAAAAAGCATTTGATAAGGTACAGCACCCATTTATGATAAAAACACTCAGCAAAGTGGGAATAGAGGAAGCATTCCTCAACATAATAAACGCCATATATGAGAGACCTACAGCCAACATCATACTCAATGGACAAAAACTTAGAGCTTTCCCACTAAGATCAGGAACAAGACAAGGATGCCCTCTCTCACCACTCTTATTCAACATAGTACTGGAAGTTGTAGACACAGCAATCAGACAAGAAAAAGAATTAAACGGCATCCAAATTGGAAAGGAGTAAATGAAACTGTTGACATGATAGTGTACATGGAAAATCCTATAGACTCCACCAAAAAACTACTTGACCATTTGGCAAAACAGCTGGATACAAAGTCAATATTCAGAAATCAAAGGCATTCCTGTATACCAACAACAAAACTGCAGAAACAGATATCAGGAGAAAAATTGCACTTGATATAGCAACAAGAAAAAGAAAGTACCTAGGAATAAACCTAACCAAGGAGGTAAAAGACCTGTACTCAGAAAAATATACAACACTGAAGAAAGAAATTAAGGAAGACACAAACAAATGGAAGCATGTACCATGCTCATGGATTGGAAGAATTAACATCATCAAAATGGCCATACTACCCAAAGAGATTTATAGGTTCAATGCAATCCCTATTAAAGTACCCATGACATATTTCACAGATATAGAACAAACATTTTAGAAATTCATATGGAACCATAAACGACCCCGAATAGCTGCAGCAATTTTGAGAAAGAAGAACAAAGCAGGAGGGATCACAATACCTGATATGAAACTGTATTACAAGGCCACTGTCATCAAAACAGCCTGGTACTGGCATAAAAACAGGCACATAGACCAATGGAACAGAACAGAGAGCCCAGAAATAAACTCAAGTCTTTACGGTCAATTAATATTTGTCAAAGGAGGCAGGAGCATAAAATGGACCAAAAACAGCCTCTTCAACAGATGGTGTTGGGAGATCTGGACAGCTACGTGCAAAAAAATGAAACTCGATCACCAACTTACACCATAAACGAAAATAAACTCAAGATGGATAAAAGACTTAAATATAAGTTGTAACACCATAAAAGTCCTAGAGGAAAACATTGGCAGGAAAATCTCAGACATTCCACAGAGCAACATCTTCACAGACATGTCCCCTAAAGCCAGGGACATAAAGGAAAGAATAAACAAATGGGACCTCCTCAAAATAAAAAGCTTCTGCATGGCTAAAGAAAACAGCACTAAAATACAAAGAGAAACAACAGTATGGGAAAACATATTTGCCAATGATACCTCAGACAAGGGCCTGATCTCCAAAATATATAAGGAACTCACAGGAGTCCACTCCAGGAAGACAAACACCCAATTAAAAAATGGACAAAGGACTTGAACAGACACTTCCACAAGGAAGACATACAGAGGGCCCAGAGACATATGAAAAGATGCTCAGCATCACTAGCCATCAGAGAGATGCAAATTAAAACCATAATGAGGTACCATCTCACACCAGTCAGAGTGGCCAACATAAACAAATCAACAAACAAATGTTGGAGAGGATGCGGAGAAAAGGGAACCCTAGTGCACTGTTGGTGGGAATGCAGACTGGTGAGGCCACTGTGGAAAACAGTATGGAATTTCCTCAGAAAACTAAAAATGGAACTGCCCTTTGACCCAGCAATTCCACTGCTGGGATTATACCCTAAGAACCCTGGAACACCAATCCCAAAGAACCTATGCACCCCAATGTTCATAGCAGCACAATTTACAATAACCAAGTACTGGAAGCAACCTAAGTGCCCATCAGCAAATGAGTGGATCCAAAAACTATGTTATATTTACACAATGGAATTCTACGCAGCAGAGAGAGAGAAGGAGCTTATACCCTTTGCAACAGCATGGATATAACTGGAGAGCATTATGGTAAGTGAAATAAGCCATACAGTGAGGGACAAATACCATATGATCTCATCCTTAATTGGAACGTACTCAAGAGAAGAAAAAAGCAAACGAAATAGAACCAGAGACATTGAAGTTAAGAACAATCTAACAATAGCCAGAGGGGAGTCGGGAGGGGACAGTGGGAAGAGGGGATTACAGGAACTACTATAAAGGACATATGGACAAAATCAAGGGGGAGGGTGGAGGGGGGTGAGGGAGGGGGGTTTGGCTGGGGTGGGATGGAGAAATGGGGAGAAAAGGCCTACAACTGTATTTGAATAACAATAATTTTTTTAAATTCCAAAACAGTTCTAATATCTCTGAAATTTTAATAGCCCTATAAAAATATTCACATTAGTCCAAATTATATGATTAATGTGATATTTTTCCCCATGAACATTTAAACGACTTCAAACACATGACTTTGTGACAATTTTCCATGATGGACACAAGGTCCATCATAGAAAATTCAGAAGATAAAGAATGTGCCCTGCCAAATATCATTGTAAAATAAACACCAAAGAATTTACCAGTTCAAAAAAAAAAAAAAGGAAAGAGAAAATGTTCCATGTGCATTTGAAAAGAATGTATATTCTGTTTCTTTGGGATAAAAGGTTCTACATATATGTATCAGTTTAGTCCATATGGCCTAGGGCATTGTTCAATGCTGCAACATCCTTTTTGATATTTTGTTTGGAAGATCTATCCATTTTTGACAGTGGGAGTTAAAACCCCCTAGTATAAGTGTGTTACTGTCTATATTATTCTTGAAGTCCTCTAAGATTTTCTTTAACACTTGGGTGCTCCTATGTTGGGTGCATATATGTTTATAATGTTTATGTTTTCTTGATGGATTCTTCCCTTGAATATTATGATGTGTCCTTGTATATCTGTATTTATGGCCTTTGTTTTGAAGTCTATTTTGTCTGTTGTATGTATTGCTATCCCTGCTTTTATTTTTCCTGTCCATTTGCTTGGAATATGTTTTCCCTTCCCATTCTGTGTAGGTCTTTTTTCTGAGGTGGGTCTCTTGGAGGCAGTATAAGTGCAGTTCATGTTTTCTCATCCATTCAGCTACCCTATGTCCCTTGATTGGAGCATTTAATCCATTTACATGTAAGGCTTTTATTGATAGGTACTTATTCATTGACATTTTACTTCCTTCATACCTGTGTTCCTCTCTCTCTCACTCTTTTTCTTCCCTTTCTTAAAGCAGTCCCTTAAGCATATCTTGCAGTGCTGGTTTGGTGGAGGTGTATTTTTTCAGCCTTCTTTTGTATGGGAAACTCCTTATTTTACCTTCCATTATAATTGAGAGCCTTGCTGGATAGAGTAGTCTTGGTTGCAGGCCTTTGCTTTTCATTATTTGGAGTATTTCTTGCCATTCCCTTCTCACGTGGAGTATTTCCATTGAGAAATCAGCTGCTAGCCTTATCAGGGCTCCTTGTATGTTACTTCCTGTTTCTCCTTTGCTGCCTTTAAGATTCTCTCTTTGTCTTGGAATTTTGCCAGTTTAATTATGATGTGTCTTGCAGTGGGCCTCTTTGGGTTCCTCTTGATTGGGACTCTCTGTGTTTCCTGGATTTCTGTGACTTTTTATCTCATGAAAGTAGGGTAGTTTTCCATCATTACTTTTTTAAACAGGTTTTCTGTCCCTTGCTCTCTCTTCTTTTCTCTTTCTGGTATCCCTATTATAAGGATATTATTATGTTTCATGTTGTCCTGCAGTTCCCTCAATGCCTCTTCGTGCTTTCTGAGTCTCTTTTCTTTTCCTTGCTCTTCCTGGGTGTTTTTATCTACCTTGTCCTTCAGCTCACTGATTCGATCCTCTGCTTCATCTGGCCTGCTTTTGATTTCTCCTACTGTGTTTTTCAATTCAGAAATTGTATTCTTCATTTCCTCTTGGCTCTCGTTTATTGTTTCTATGTCCTTTTGCATGTTGATATAGTTTGCAGTAATTTCCTGACAGTTTCCCTGTAGTTTTTGGTAATTCTCAGTGAGCTCATTGAGGTTCCTTACAACCATTGTTTTGAACTCAATATCTGATAGTTGACTTGCCTCTATTTCATTTAGCATTCTTTCTGAGGATTCCTCTTTTCCTTTCATGTGGGGATTGTTTCTTTGTCTTCCCATTGTTTGTGAGACTCTTCCTGTTTACCTCTGCTTCTTAAATTAATCTGTTTTGACTCCCTGTCTTCGTGGTGTGAACTTCTATGGTAGGAGACCTGTGAGATTCAGTGGTGCAGACTCCTTGATCTCCTGAACTTGAAGCTATTGGGATGTCCTTTATGCCATTTATGTTGGCTCTCTGGATGTAACTGGGTTTTAATTGTTGTTGGGTTGTTCTTTGGTAGGTCCTTCCCTCCAGCTGGTTGACTGAGAGTCACTCTGACCACCACGTCTTATATGCTGTTGTGCAGGTGCTGCCAGAAGAAAACTACAAAGCACAGGGAGCAAACCTGTATTTGCAAAAATATCTCCCCTCCCCCGCAATCCCACTATCAACAGCAAATGTACCATTATTAATAAAGGTATAAAGATATTAAGACTATTATTAAAAGAAAGGAGAGAAATAAACTATAGTATATATTCTAGTGATTCAATATGCACAACTTGCTGGACAATAAGTGAATGTTAAAAAGCTATGCAGGAAAGAAAATATCACTAATCACAGAGAAGACCACAGTAGATTTCGTCTCAGTAGTCTGTAGTATTTACCACTGTTTTTTCTTTCTTAATTCTCCTCTGGTGACATCAGATGTTGACCCTGTCTGACCTTAGACAGCCTGCTCCAAGACTGTCAGGGATCTACTGTATGTGGCTGTCTCCATCAATTGTTGATCTAGTCACTGCATACTCAGCAGTGTGGCTTAAGCCCTTTAGGATGGGGCAGAATCCCTCCTAGGGTTGGGGCTATATTTTCCCCTTCATGCTGCTGCTGCTTGGAGGGGAGTGGTCTGTCTGAGCAGGATGGCTGCTTCCTTATGGGGGATGACTCAGCACCACGTTCCAGGCGTCTATTCCTCAGCTCTCTCCCTAACACTTCTGTCTGCAGTCTCTCCTCAGGCTTCTCTAGCCCATTCTTCCCCCTCCTTTGCTGGATCTCCAGGCAAGTGGCTACAAATGAAAATTTGTGCGTTGGACCTTTAAACAACTCTTCGCATCTCGAGCTGTCCTGGTAGACAGCAACCCTGCCGCTTTTTGCTTTTGGTTGTTATCTGTGTATTTTTTGGGCTCTGGTGCTCCAGGCTGGGGATCCCAGCTTAGGGTTTAGGCTCCATTCTTCTCTGGGAGATCCAGCTGGTGGCTTAATTATCTCTCCAGCACTGCCACCTGTGGGCGCCCAGCCAGCCCTCTCAAGTCTCTACTGCACTGCTTACTAGTCAGTTAGTGCTGAAGCTGATTCTTCTGTGTGTCCAAGGTTATAAGGCTCTCTCTTGCTATTGTTCAGTTGTTTGTTCTGGGTGATTTCTCCACAATTAGTTGTAATTCCAGATTGGTCCTGGGAGGAGTTTAGTGTGGCTTCCATTCACTCCTCCGCCATCTTGCCTCTCTCTCCTTTTTTTTTTTTTTTTTATTAATAATATAGAAACTAAGATGGAGAGAGGAGTTGCTGAAGATTGCAGTGTTTTAGCATCAAAAGATGCAGGTCTTCAGACTCCCTATCTAGTTCTTTTCCACAGATTTCTTAAACATGTTTTCCACTTTTATTAGTTCAGAAAGCAAACCTTCTCATATATTTACTACTTTCCTGATTTTTCTGGGAGAAAAGAAATCTACAACTGTGGGTACTCATATTTCTAGCATATTTTTGAACTTTAAGCAAAGTGATTTTGAAAATCTTCACTAAAAAATTATGCATTTTAAGTATTCTGATGCACTTAGTTAATGTTTCATTACAAATAAAAGCAGAAGGTAAGTAAGTTTTCTATGTGCCACTCTGCTGACTTTGACACTGATCTTCAACAGGCATCTGAGCCTTTGAGTGGGAGTCATCACAGTGAAGGGCTTGTCCAGGGTCGTTGAGTTCATGTGTACAACCTAATCCAGTTCAGGCTGATGAGTAGATGTGTGTCTGTCCTGCTTTTTAAACCCAGCAAGGAAAGAAATTCCAGAGCTTCCTGAATAACTTATTCCTGCATTCCATAACTACTACTTTAAAGAAAATTTAAGACATTTCCAATCTGTCTTATTTCAATTTGAGACCATTTCTTCTCCTTTTCTTCACTTTATTTAAAGGTACATTTGCACATATACTTAAATAACATCTATTTTTATCTCAGAGCATGCAGACTATTTCTTTTTAGACAAGATAAGAAACATTTATAAAATCTTAAGTTTAACACAGTAATCTGGACAGGAAATTTTTCCAGGTTTTTCCTTCCCTGAAATGGTTTTGGACCAATAAACTTTAACTCTAATATCTTCAGTAACTATCTTGGCATCCAGTGCAGAGGAAAACAGAAACAGTGTGCTTCCTTAGAATTTTATGACCTGTTTGGACTATCACATTTTTACAATGGTGATGGTGTATTGAATCACATACAATTCATTTCATTGTGCTGGAGACAAGGAAAACCACCATGAACAAGAATTACAGAGGAAATTTGGAGGGCAGCTTCTCTGTCCCCAAAATGTTCTAGGTAATGAAACAGAGGTCTTAGTAAGTGATGTGGACTGCTACAGGTCATATCAATTACTAAGTCCAGTCAGGGCTGGACCCTGGTTTCCCTCTTCCAATTTCAATGCTTCCTCTATTAAATTATACTCACTCAGCATCCGCCAAGGGGAAGATACAGAAAACAAACTTACTATTTTTGAAGGAAGAATGCTTGACACTGCTAACAGTACACACACACTCAAAATCCACAAAAATTCTTCAAAACAGCTGATTCCCATAATGAGGATGTGGCACTATTACCATACTGTGGACTCAGCAGTGTATGCATCCCCATGTGAACAGATAAATTTCACTTGGCCATACATGAGGTACATTCTTTTATCTATCACGGTTGCAGCATGGATAATGTTCTTTCTTCAGAAGACAAAGAACTTGCTAATGCCAGTTAAATGTATTCTTTATTTTATGTTGCCATTGGAAAATACTATGTGTGAGCAAGTTGAACTAAGTAGAACTTCTTTATATAAAATCAAAGTGGGGTCTGCAAACTCAAGTTAAAATCAGTGTGTTTCTATCAGTATACGATGTTGATCACTTACTGATTTGTATGTATATGTGCAGTTTTATATAGTGATCAGATTCTGGCATATCTCAATGCTTTGTTGAGTGTTAGTTTGGGGGCTAAGCCCTTAGCATGGGAGAATGTAACAAAAGTTGAATGTGGCATCTGACTTCCTACTAATGTGTAATCACTCCTCTTTCTGGGGCTTGATATTTTTTTTACAGAATAATGCTTCAGCAAAATCCATTTCGAGTAACTTTTCTGGCAGATAAAAGGGTCCAGAAGAAAAAGCATTTGAAAGTTAATGGGGAGGAAAAGAAGTGTTATGCCATTCTTGTGAAATCCTAAAGGTTCACCCTATATGAGTGAAGCTGTGAGAGAGCCAATCTCCAATTTGTATCGGAGCAATAACAATAACACGGAACAAGTACCACTTCCTGAGTGCCATGCTACCAATCTGCTAAACTGCCCGAGTGAAACACGGGCTGAAGCAGGCAGTAGGGATGAACACAGGCTTGGCCAAGGAATTAGGAGGGTGGAGTTCTCAATCAAACTCCACCTGGGCAGTCGACCTACCTCTCTGGGCCTTTGTCTGCAACCCAAGAGGACAGCCTAAGATTGATTGCTAAGGTTCATAAGTAGTGGAGTTGTGCTCTGCTTTCATCATGACTTCTGATCTTAGCCCAGTGTCTCTGACCAGCCTGATACCCTCTCTAACACATCAGATGTGGACAGTGTATACCAAGCTGGTCATTCTTCAATGTCACACAGTTACCAAAGAATTTTAAATTCAGTTTTTTATTTCAATAATTAGCCTTTAAAAACTGCAATGTGACCAAGATAGCCACACATGTTCCTGTGTTTCTGGTTAAGTGAGTGCCAGTGCAGACCATAGGAAAGCGTGTCTGCCTGTGCGGACAAATGTTTCCCAGTCATTCAAATAGATACAAAGAGTAGGAGAGGTGAGTCATCACCTGAATCTAAGGAACTGGCAACTTGGTGGCTGGCACCATGGTCTAGTCATTGGGAAACTAATAAGCAGAAGTTCACTATTAGCAACTCTAGACATAAGTAGGCAGTGAAGAACTTTTCCTTAAAAGGGTTTTTTTTCAACATGATATTTTTGAAATACACCATTAAATTAACCTACCATTAATTTAAGCCATCAGTGGCTAAAACCAATTAAATAATTTAAAAAATGTAAAACCAGCAAATAGTGATAATGGCTAAAAGAGTTGCCCATCATGCTGACACTCAAGGAAATTAAGTTAATCACAAGTAAAGCATAAAATTGCAAACACATCCTACTGTGATTATGTTACCCGATAACTGGAATTTTGTTTCTATCAAATGCCATCATTCATCACATCGAATTGATGTTGTTATTAGAGTGTTTTGGTTTTGTAGTTATGTTGGGATTAATGTGCATATTTGCATTGTTTTATTTATTCTATGGGAACACAAAGCATAAATAAGGTATGACTAATTTTTGGTAGCTATGTAATAAGTAAAATTTTAATAGGAATAGTTTTGAACACCAAAGGTCCATGGGAATGTTTTTCTTTTAAACAGGAGTATAGTCCTTCTAAGTCTGAGAAACAGATTTCTTTTCTTTCAGCCATGTCCTCAGGACAGGAACCCAGAGCCAGACAGGAAGATCTGTTTGAAGGCAGGCTGTCTCCTGGTTCACTGACCTTACTAGTAATTTTGATTGTTCTGGATCTCTTCAGTCTCCTTTTCCTTTAGGTTACTTTACGTGGTCTTATGATAAAGGGCTCTCTTTTTATCTTAATACTGATCCTTACACACAAGCCAGCCTGAACCATCTGGAAATCTCAGAACCAGCTTGTTCTTTAATGAGAAGGACAAGATGTTTCTGGTTCCCTTGGTCGGCCTGGATGCTGTGGAGGGATGATCTGGAGAAATAACTGCCCCAGGGGTGGCACAAGGTCCCTTTCTTAATCTAGAGCTGGAGGGGTGGGAAGGGCTGGCCAAAGAGGTTAGTTTAGGCAAGTCATTGAGTTCCCTGAAAGGCACCAGGCCACCAGAGTCCAGATAGGATTACTATTTTAGTCCTAATAATCCAATTTAAACAAAGAAAATCTTTCATTCGGCACAACTTCAAATATGCTACAAAGTGATTATAAATCACAAATTGTAAATCCACACAATTTGTAATACCAATTAAACACTAAACACTGCTGTCTGTAGTGATGGGTATAATTTATAGAAAATCTAGTTCTAGCCAGTCTGTGTGTCTTATTAAAAGAAGCAGCACACTTTCAAAGGGTAAATATTTCATTTGTAGCCCACGGGTTAACATTTTTCTCCAAGGATGTTCTTCAGGCCATTGCCATGAATTTCTCAGTTTCTTTAGATCTAGATGAAATATAAATAAGGATTCTGGATTATTGCTGGGTCTCTGCAAATTTTACTTCTTTCCTTACACCCCATGTGGTCAAAGTATTCCTTGTTGGTCTTAAAGGTGGGATTAACTGTCCTAAATCATGCAGGCCCTGAGGGCACAGGGAAAGAAAAGAAAAACAAAAGTGCAATTTCTGGTGATTTCCTGGGATCCTGCAGTCAGAAGGGATGTGGTCTCTAGGCCACAAAAACTGATCTAAGAAAAACTTCCTTGAAATCACATTACGCTCAGAAAATGAGAGCCTCATTTTCCTGTTAATAATATGCTTATCAACTTCAATTCACAGGTGAAATTCAGTTATTTCATTAATCTTGTTCATTTTGCCAGGCATTAGAATACATGTTTGTATGGGGTCAAACAGGATTTCAAGATATTGGGATTTCCAGGAAATAGTTTTTAAACTGGTGAAGGGAACTTGCCAGAGAGCCTATTGTCAGCACGGGGTTGGGGAGGCTTGCAGGAGGGTGCGGGTGGTGGGTGGGGAGGTCAGGAGCAGCACGTGAAAAGTCACATTAGCTTATTTCTACCCTGGGTGAATGGATCTCACCTGCCCAACAATCAGGGGTGCAGGCAGGTCTCTGCCTCACAGGACCTGAGAGCACTGACCGCACACAGCCAGTCCCACCCTTCTGTGCAGACCCTGGTTCACTCTCCACGGGCCCTCATTCCCCCGTTCTAACCTATGTAAGTGCCTAAATCTCCAAGATCCCTAGTGCTTTTCATTCGTTGCCCAGGAAACAACCACAGTAGTGCCAGTTATGCAGACAGGAACTCTGGGGTCTCGTTTCCCTGGTCAGGGACACAGGTCCCATAGCTGAGGATCTGGCTAGGCATCATAGGGATCTGGCTTCAACCCTTCCTTCTGCCACTCTGAGTCCTATATTCCTAGGCAGATCTTTTAACCTTTCCATACTTTGTTTCCTCTTTTGTAAAATGGAGATAATATTTTGCAGTGGGCTTGTGAGGATTAAAGATTATATATACCCACACCACCAGGCACACAGTAGACACCATATGAATTGTTGCTGTTATTATTATAGGCCTTGGCTGGAATGTTGCCCAAACGTATAAATTCCACATTCTTCCCATTAATCAAAGTGCTACCACCGCTATTATTAGTGCTACTGCCTGCTCTTCATGAGCATTTACCTGTGCCAGGGACTTTACTATGCACTTTCCCTGCACAGTCTCAATTTATACTCCAATAACCCCATAAGGTACTATTTTTAGGTCCACTTTGTAGTTGATAGAAATGAGGCTTAATTAGGTTTTACTGCCCAAGGTTACAGAGGAAGTAGCTGGCCCTGGGTCTTCCTGACCTGAAGTTAAGGATCTGTGGACCATGCTACCCTTTTTCTGGAGGATGAGACAAAGATGCAGCCCCCCAAACTGAGCTGTGCTCTTCCTCCCTCAGGACCACCCTTCCTCCTGCCCATTAGCCCTGCAGCCCTGGCCTAGCACAGAAGCCTAAGGGTCTGAGGCCTGAGTGCTGAGACAGGGGGTCTCAGTCCATTCTGCTCACAGAATTATCTCTGATCCTTGTCTGAGCACTATCCCCAGGATCTTAGTTCGGGATATCTGAGGCAGGAAAGGTATGGGTGTTTTTTAAAAATTGCTGCAGGCAATTTGACTCTGAGGCCTGTGCTTGGTTGAGAATCTCTGAGAGAAAGAGATCCTAGTTGCCTTGAGAGCAACTATGGAAATTTAGGGGACTCACTAGGCCTCCCAGTTTTTCAGGTTTATATGAACCCTGAGTCATTAAATGCTCTCTACTGCCTTAAAGAGTATCGATGAAAAGGGAAAAGGTCACCTATGTAACTTGGAAAGGCCACCTGAAAAAGCTCATGCTCTGATATTCTTGCTGTCTCCTATTTCCTAACAAATCAAGAGGAAAGACTTTGTTTGACTTCCACGACATTTAGAACCTTCACAGTCCTCCAGATGCAGCCTATCCCTTTCCTTTCTTTGCTGCCATGGTGACACCCTGTGTTCATTTCAGCCAGATTTTCAAACCTATAGTAAGGAAATGCTCCCAATGACCAAATCAGGTCACTTTAAAGTAACTTTCAAAAGGACAAGAAAACACCTTCCTCCTAATTTCATTGTCCTAACAGCAATAAAATCTCTACACACTTCGCATGTCTACCTGGAAGAAGGATCATCAAGTAAGTATGTCAATGTCCAAAAAAAATTGCCTGTGTTGAGGAGAACTAGTCCCAGGTTCAAGACTGTCACTGCCTCAGGTGGGAGTTCTGATGCTCCACTTTGGATGGGGCCAGGAGAGGATTTCAGAAGTGCTCTTACCTGCTGGTCTGGGTCAGTTGAGGACAAAGCATCCCACAGCAGGATGTGCCCACAGCCTGACCTGGCCTCTTGTGCTGACCACACTCTTTTCCAGTGTGGCTGCCCTGATCTTTCCTCCATGTGAACTGAACCAGGTCTGAAGCAGGAAGACATTTCCACTCAATAGAACATGAATGTTGCATCATTCAAACAGGAAAGGGATGCCACCCCTTTCCACTTGGGTTACCCCTGCAGTTGGGATGGGATGAACAGCATGTTAGGGGAACATGACATTTGAACATGACATTTCATGGGTTTGATTAGCTCCTATGTCCTGCGATTGCATTAAGAAATTTTCCTTCTGCCTGAATATCAGGGAGGGAGGCAGAACAAGGCTGACGTTGGGAGTGGGGATTTCATAAAACAAATAAACTGGATGACAGCGTATAAAAGTTACAAACCTCTTCAGAATGCCATATGTGTACAACTTGTAAACAGTCCAAAAATATTACCTGCTGGGGCCAGTCATGGGGGCTAAGGCAGCGTCCTGTCCCAGCACATTTTCTGCGACATGGAGCTATCTGGTGATGACGATTTAGTCTCCTGTTGGCACAGGACTACAATTATAAAGTATATTACTCCTGACTTCTGTTTGGGAACAGATGATCACACTCACTCTGCAGTGTGGGCACGGCAGGAAGGTGTGGCTCAGAGGTCACAGGCAGGCTGCGCAGTGCTTACAGAGGGACTGAAAAACTAGAGGGGCATTTGTGCAGGGTCCCCTTTCCACTAGTGGGGTTTCCACTGCCACTACCACACACACAAAGTTTTGAAGAGAAATTGTTCCTTTTATAGTAATGCCTAATCTTTCAGCCATGTTTTTTAAAGATTCACAAACACTTGAGTCATGCTTCGACAATAAGTATAGAAAAACCATAGTGAATAGTAACCTTACCCTTTATATACATCTCCTATTTTCAATATCCTAATTATTAATTGTAGAATAATTAATTCTGTGCAGGATAATAAAGTCTTTGCCAGGTTCTGTTTCACATACAGAATAATAATAATAATAATAATAATAATAATAATAGAACAAACTTTGATTGCCTTCCTCCCAAATAGACTTAGCAGAGTTTGTTGTGTAGAAAAAATATTCCAGATTTCTCCAAAGTGGAGAATAATGTGACAAGGGAAGGAGCACTGAAGTAAAGGCCAGCTAATAGCTTTATTATTACAAACCCATGCAAAAACTAGACATGTTTTAATGCCATTATCCCCTACACACCCAACACAAACCTTTCCAATTATGCTTTTAATCAAGAATTCCTTCTTCTTATGCTGTTACTTCCTGCCCTCTGAGTTCCTGTGATATGCAGTTTCCATCCTGGTCTCATCCTGTTTGGTCAGTTTTTGTAAAAACTAAGGAGCCTGGCCCACACAGCCTGCCAGGGCTTTTCAAAGGCCCAGGAGTCAGTAAACAGGAAAGATTTCCTGAGGCCAAGGGCCCCTCCTCGATCAAAAGATGGCTCTTGGATAAGGATTTCCCCCCAATTCTCAGTCATTAGCACTTTCCAGAGCAGAGGCTCTCTCAGAGGGCACCTTGCTAGCCATCCACGACACAAGTAGCAGGCCTCTTGCCAGAAGGCCAAGGGCTTCACAGAAGGTGCAGGAAGAATACACTGCAGCTGCTATGTTTGTTGACAGGAGGTGGGGCCTGAGAAACACAAGGCGATAGAGCACAGGGTTGGAGCCCCTTCTGGTGAACTGCCAGGGAGGGCACACTGATCAGCCTCAAGTTCAGCAGAAGAAAGTGGACAGGAGAGCTTCGTGAGGTGCTCCAGCAACCTTGGGGACCCCAAAAATGGGAGAAAAGGATAAAGAGTCTAAACAAGATTGCCTTTATCCCGTGGTTAGTAAGCGGCCTGAGGCCACTTTAAAACTATTGTTGGGAAATGGGAGTGTACTTGATGACTTTTTAGTTGGAGACATAATTCCATGTAAAAGTTTGGGTTATGTTTGTTCTTAGAGTCAACTTTATTACTTCACAGTCATGGCTCATATTTTCATAGTTGAGTACATCTTTGTCCAAGGCAACCATCTTTCCCCTGTAATTTCATCATAACCTATCAAACTCAGTCAAAGTCTGTCCCTCAGCAGTCACAATATTTTGCATTCTTTTCTACTTAATTGCACTTGAGAACCTCAATACATAAGAGTGAAATGAGAGAGCAATCAGGACTACCCAGTTGTCTTTTTCTGGATTGGGCAAATGGATAAAAATGTACCAAAACAAACAAACAAACAAACAAACATTTTTTAAAAGGCCTTCCTTCCTGTGTTCATCGTATCTATAGAACTCACTCTTTTTTTTTAATTACCTGCCCCCCCCCAAAAAGGGTGCTTTGAATAACAGCACACATTTCTCTATAGTACTCAGCTGGCACTTATGGACTAACCTTGTTTCATTTGCTACCTCATTATCAGTACAAACTCCATCTTCTGAAATAGACTAGAAACCTACAAATCCAGGGCATTCTAGTATAATTCTTTGCCTCTCCCTTCCATACTGCATAGGTACTAAGAAGTCAATAACAGTTTCATGTTTAAACTCAGCCTCACTTCCTTTCCTATTGATAATCAGGGCCTTATTTCAGTATAACAGAAAAATAAAGAGATGAGGCCAAAATTTGTCAGTGTGAATGGATGTTCAGTCACAATGTACTAAAGACAGAGGCCGGTGGTTAATGAGAAGAAAGTAAATGTTAAATATGATGAAGGTGGCAGGAAGAAGGTGAAGTTTTGCGCATACAAACAAGCTGGGCGATAACTTAGAAAACATCTGATTGACACTTCAGTTACAGCATTTACCATCTCAAATTTCAGTATCTCTGTTTACAAGTCCTCCATTTACTATAACCCCTCCAAGCACAATAAATGAAGCAACACTCATCTTTCTGTGCCCAATAGCCACTGTGGTACTGGCATATGGTATATACCCCCAAGTTTTTATACTAAATAAGATACAATAATATTGGCATGGTGATAAAAAAAATAAAAGTATGATGTTTTCCAAATTTCGAGAATCTGTTTTTCCATGAAGATAAATGTGGGGTATTCAACCAGATCCATGAGGAAACCAATATTTCCTGTGAAATACTTAGCTGTTCTTAGGAGATAACCTAATGCAGTTTGGCTAACACATAAACAAGGCTGGAGGGTTCAGGGGGCAGGGCAGAGGTGGGATAAAGAGGAAAAAACTGAGAAAACTGTAGTAGCATAATCAACAAAATATACTTTAAAAATAAAATAAAATCTGAAAAATAAATAAATAAACACATACATACATACATAAAACAAAGGCCAAACAGTTGAAAATAGCTGAAACACATCATAATAATTAGTTTAGGAGTTGACCTGAGACATGTTTTCATTTTGAATACTTTCTGTTCTTGGCCTCCATTTGGCCTATTTCACTGATTTACTTTTCTTTATTTGAATGGACCCCTACTCCCAGAAGGACTATATATATCATTACTGCAAAAAATTGAGAAAGCTAAGATGAGAAGGAGGAAGAGAATGATACCATGACAAGAGAACCTTGGTTCATTTTGTCATCTAGGTGGTTCTGTTTGCCAACTCTGTTCTGCTCTATAAAACGCCTCCCGGCTGGAATGTTTTCTTCTAACCAATTGTTGACTCATTGGTCCCTTTGCTCTTCAGCACCCAGGAGCACCAGAGCTCTGCTACATGATGGTTTTCCCTTAGCAGCCATTCTAGTACCACTATCCCATTCAAACTTAGCTTTGAGGTGAGCTGTGTCTTTCATTACGTGCTCTGGGGAGTGAAATAAAAATGACTCCGTCTCAACAGGTGGGCACTCAGTCTACCCATCTCCATTTATTTGTGGACCCAAGTTAGTCTAGGTCTGAATCTTTACAGGAATGCAGGGCACTCCTCACAGATGGCATCAGATACTGATTGAAAGCTTCTGGGAGGAGGGGAACTTCTAGAGTAGAAATAGGTAGAAAACCATACGACTTGAGTCTAAACTATGAAACGCCCCAAAGCAAAAGCATCCATACAACCAGATTGATTTAAAGTAATGTATATAATTAAATAAATTCTTTGTAATTGAACAGTGATTTTCCATGAAACAATGTGCACTGTGACTGCTTATTCTGCCAGGCTACCAATGAGCACTGTGACATTACAATGTCCCAATTCACAGCATGTGGGAGAGTAGTGGGAATCAGCGACTTCAGGTGACTTCATTGGCAACTTCATTCTGAAGATTTGCTGTCACATATTTAGATGGATAACAACTAATACAATGTGCTGAATTGCATTTGTACAAACACATATAACATACTAAAACCACTTTATTTTAAAATGTGTGAATCTTTCAAGTTAAAATAACTTAAAATTGAACCTGGACATGCCTGGAAAATCATATTTTATGAAAGTTAGAAGCTTTGTTGTGGTGAATTAGGACAATTGTTTCTACCCATTGGGCTCTATTCTATTCTTCAAGATGATACAGAATAAGTTATGAACCCCTTGGTGGACTAGCAACAAAAAGGGTGCATATACCCCAAAGCACTACCTCAGTAATATGCACCACCTGGCACAGATAACAAACAGGAAAGACACAAGGTTGAAGAAGAACTGTGAATAGGTGAGGACACAGGAGAACCGAATTTGCACCATAGACCCACTCACTGGGCAAATCACTCACTGTCAAAACTCTAGTTTCTCCCTTTATTAAATAGATGGGTTAAGAATATAAATCTGAGATTGTCTCCTCAGCTAGCTGCTGAGCAGTATATGTGTGTTTGTAATATTTTACACATTTTTATTTTTTAATTAATTAATTATTATTATTATTTTTAATCCTCACCTGAGGACATTTCTCCATGGCTTTTACGGAGGGAAGAGACAGAGAGAGAAAGAGAGAGAGAGAGAAACATCACTGTGAGACAGAAACATTGACTGGTTGCCTTCTTATAAGCACCCCAACCGGGAATCTGACCCGCCACCTTTCGGTTTATGGGATGACGCTCCAACTGAGCCACACCAGTCAGGGTTATTGTACACATTTTTGAAAATGTGTATTGTGGCTAAAAGCTTATGATGGAAACACAACTTGGGGTCTTTAAGTGAAAAAGTATCTCTAACCAAAATTGTAACTGCAGCTGTTACACATGTGTATGCAGCAAAGTTATTGTTCATATTAATTTGTTAAAGTCAAATCCATTTCCCCCCCAACTCTTTGTTACTTGCTTGAGCTCATCAGCAAACACACTTCTATAATTGGCAGAGAGCTGTGGACATCTAGCTCCCATTGTTTCTCCAGCATAAATCAAACAGATAGAAACAATGAGCATGAAACCACTGCTGGACTCAGAGGTGTGTTTACCAAGGCAGCTACTTTGTATTTTTCGGGTCAGAAGGCTGTGTGTGTGTATGTGTGTCCACACACACCTAAACTAGATTCCACTAGTCACTGATAGCAACTTCCTTCATTCTCTATTTTACCATAAAAATTCTGAATTCAAAGCACCTTCAGGAGGGAGGTAGACAAACACTAAAATAATATGATGAAACACATTTTATCCCTGTGGTTGATTTACAAGTTTCCTTGATAGCTAATTGCTAATGATCCATGACATAGTAGCTTTATTTAGGAGATTACACTTAGTTTAGTCTCTTTGTGTTTTACACCTTTTTAAATGGTAGTCAATGATATCTTTTAGCTGCTCTACAAAGGGTCACCTGAGGAAAAGGAATTATGTGTTTAACATCTGGAGAAAATATTCTCTGTTGAGTAGGTTTCATGAGAACAAAGCTATTTCTCAGAAGATTTTTTTTTTCCCTTGCAACTTCAGCTTTGTTTCCCCAGGAATTGTGTAGCAATGCTGGAATTAATGAGAGACGGAGCCCCTGACTAAATCAATATTGAGCAAGGTTTGTATATGTAGATGTGAGTACTTTTGTGGGAGTCAGAATTAATTTCTTAAGAAAGCACACTAAGGAAAGATTCAGAGCAGAGCTACAACGGTCTGACCAGGGCAAACAGAAGCCTAACTTTAAAGACTTCTTAATAAATGTGTTGAAACAACAGGTTGATTCATAGCTTCCTTGCTCAGTTCACAATTGCTTTGTAACAAAAGCAGATTTACTCCCCCTCCCTAAGTATTCACAAGCCTACAAGCTCCTATTTTCATAAAGGAAACTGCACAAAGCATGACTTCTAATTCTTGGTAACCATAAATTTACATAAGAACAGAATTTTCAACTAAGACAGGGGTTGGCAAACTAGGGCCTGCACACCAAATCTGTCCAACTGCCTGTTATTGTAAATAAAGTTTTATTTGGAACACACACATGCTCATTCCTTTACCTACTCTCTCTGGCTGCTTTCACGCTGTAATGCGGGAGTTGAGCAGTTGAGATTGAGACTGTCTTGCCAAGGAGGCCTAAAATATTTACTGTCTGGTCCTTTATATAGAGTGTGCCAATTTGTGATTTTAAATATCAATTATGTCATAAAAACATCAACTTCTTTGGTAATGTAGTTGTACTTTTAAAGTAAATGTCATCAACTTCCCACCCCAAGATTACTCTCTCAAGCATGACATCAACTTGTATCAAGAGTCTTAGCCCCGCTGCCGGTGCCTTTGCAGTGTCCACTTCCTGACCCTCCCCACTTGGTGAAACGAAGGAGAGGACCGCCTGCATGGACGGCAGCCAGACCTGGAGCATAACCGACCGGAGCACAAACGTGAGAGGGAAGCCGTGCGCAGTGGCGCTCTGTCACCAGTCATTCTAGATGTGGGGGGAATGCTTCCTGAAAGCAGTTCATTTGTGAAGGTGTGATGCTGGGAAGCATTTTCTGTGCCTTGATCACTATGCTAGGGCATGTTAGGATTGGTTATGGAAATAGAATATACCACCATAAGCATCATCACCTACAAGCTCGTAATAATGAGGATATCTTGAAAATTTTAGAGAATGAATGCATGGAGCTTAGTAAGAGCTTTCCCGCATACTGAATCATCTTTGTAAAACCCAAAAATGTGAGTCTTTGGGCTGCAGTGAAGGAGACTTTGACCAAACACTGTGACAAAGCAGAGTTCTTCAGTTCTGAAAATGTTGAAGTGTTTGAGTCAGTTAACATGGAAACAAATGACATATGGTTAATGAGAAAATGTTACAAATACGCCTTTGATAAACACAGAGACCAGTACATCTGGCTCTTCTTTGTATACCCCTCAACATTTGCTATTATTGAAAACTTAAGTTATTTTTTGTTAAAAAGGGATTCATCACAACCTTTCTATCTAGGCCACATGTAAAATCTGGAGACCTTGAGTATGTGACTGTGGAAGGAGGAATTGTCTTAAGTATGGAATCAATGAAAAGACTTCACAGTGTCCCTGAAAAGTGTCCTGAACAGGGAGGGATGATTTGGAAGGTATCTGAAAATAGGCAGCTTGCAGTCTGCCTGAAATATGCTGGAGTGTTTGCAGAAAATGCAGAAGATTTTGAAGGAAAAGATGTATTTAATACCAAATCTGTTGCTTTTTATTAAAGACGCAATGACTAATCAACCCAACTTGGTAGTAGAAGGATGTTGTTCAGATATGGCTGTTACTCTTAATGGACTGACTCCTAATCAAGTGCATGTGACCACGTATGGGGTATACGGTCTTAGGGCATCTGGGCATATTTTCAGTGATGCATTGGTTTTCTTACCTCCAAATGGTTCTAACAATGACTGAGAAGTGAAACAAGAGCATGTATGTGATCACCTTATAGGACATGTGTTGTCATTATTTGTAGTAACAACTACATATCTAACACAGCAGTTTGTTTCTTTTTTTCCTTTTCCATTTGGTGACACTGGTTTAATCACACATTAAAATTTAATACTGAACTTTTAAAAGGCGAAAAATTTATACGATCTGAAGAGAAACCAGAGTATTAAATACTAAACTTTTAAATAGGGTGGGTTTTTTCCTTAAAACATATATGAAAATTTCAAACATGTTGGAAGAGATGTTTTAATAATAATTTTGCAAATAAAGCATATATTTGTAAATATATTTATATGATAAATTCTAAATTGAGAACATTAAAATCTGTGGCACATATTTTTGCTAATTGGTTAAAAATTTAACATCTTTTTGGCTTTCTAAGATACACAAATGAACCTTTAGTTGTGAACTTGTGATTAAAGTAAAACTTTTAGCTGTGTTTCCATTACTTCTAGTGTTGGTTTATGTTCTAAGCCTCTGCAAGTGCCAATGAATTTGCTTCCTGAAAATACATAACCAAGCAACCAAGGAAATGTTCCCAACCAATGTAAAGATGGAATGTGAAAGCTATCCTTGAGAGAAAAAGTGACAGTTACTTGTAGAGTTTAATAATTTTCCTGGGAGCTAATATAGTGGCATTCCTCAGAACACACAGTTTCAGTGTAACTCCTGTACTTCTCCATGCAGATACTGAAATGGAGCAACAACTATGAAGAGTGTAACGTCATTTAACCGTGTTGTTTCCCAGTTAATCAAGCTCTCAGTTGTGGCTCGGATAAAACTATGCCAGTTGATTTTTATATACTCTTGCTGGGCAAATGAGTTCTGTGGAAGTTTCCTTTGAAAAACTTCTTTTGATCATGTCTCAAGCCTTTTGGCTAAGGTCAAGTGTAGGTATCTGTTCTTGTCAGTTTAACTTCTGATACGTCCTCTATCTGAGGAAAATATATTAGATGGATTTTTGGAGAGGGAAATAGAACAGGAGCTTGCTGCATCCATGCCATGAATTTACATGACATTGCAGCACCTCTGGGAATGGTGCACCGCCTTGAGGGCAAAAACCCCCAAACCTTTTGGCAATCAGGCAGTTTCACTTAGCTGAGTTAGTTGAGTCCTTCTTGTTTTTGCTCTTGTTTACTTGTTAAAATTCTGAAAATTTCCCCATGTTTATGGGTGTACCATATCCAACTGTTTTTGGTATTGAAGGCTTAACCAACATGGATTACCATTATCATTTGCCTGGTTTCAGAGGCTACCCAGAAGCTTTATCCAGTGTTGAATACAATAGCTCCTGTGCTTGTAAATGTGTGAAGTACTTGGAGCTGACTTGTCCTATAACTGCGCCTGTGTGTGCTGTATTATGTCAGATCCATAAGCACCTACAGGGTATGAGACCATGACATTTTAGGGATCAACATTTCTTGTAACTGGGCACATATATTGATTGTCTCCCACAGCTTTTGCAAACCAGAAAGAGAATTTCCTCAAGAGGACCTTGGGTGTCAAATTGTTGATCAGAGTAGTGCGTAAAAACCATTTGTTTTAATTTATCTAATTTTCCTCATTGGGGCTTTGGGTTAAAATGAAGGGTTATTCATTTTGAAAAATAATAAACCCCTTTATCAAACACCCTAATATGTGGTCTCACATGCAATTATCACAGATCAAATCACGTTCATTGTGAGCCCAATGATAAACAGTATGTCATTGACTGTAATACCCAGTGAGTGCTCCCGACACCACTATATTACATTTTTACTATATTTATCACCTTCAGTTACATAAGTGTATAGAGGGGCTACCATATGGGACAACACAGGTGTCATACATTGCAGAAGTGTGAGACTGACTGAAATAAGAATGTTAAAAAACTTGAAACAGAAAAGAGTCTTAATACTGTCTTATTATTATTCAGTTCAGGAACCACACTTCCAGAAGTCTCTTCAAAAGAAATTCTCAAAGATTCATAAAGACATGCATACAGATGTTCATCGCAGCATTACTCAGAATTACTTATAATTTTGAGTATTTGAAAACAATGCAAATATCCTAAGCAGTTTGCATTAAAATTATTATTTTGAAGAAATAATGTGATTTGTAGCTGTCATGTTTTAAAAATTATTTAAGGTCCTAAATAATGCTTTAAATGTAAAATTAAGAGAAAATGGTAGGATAAAAAGTGTGTTTACAAAATCCTCTCATTTTTTAAAACATATATACATATGTAAATGTAAAAAAAAGCTAAAGAAGATATATAAAAATGTAGATAGTATTATCTGTGAGTGGTAGGATTATGGGTCACTTAATTTCTTGTGTTTTTCAAATATGTTTTTAAGGGGAAAATATACACCATGGTTCCAAACATCATACATATACAGTGTCCATATAGGTCCCCATAAAAGGCTTATTGTGCAAAACAGAATATGAGATTTGCCAAACCTCAGAGAAGATAAAAAAATGATAATAATTTTTAAAAATCTGCAAACATTGAATTTTTAAAAAGTAACTCTATAGAATATACACATTAGACTTTATTTAATACAAAGAAATTAAAAATAGTCATTGGGCTTACATAACAATTAATTTTAAAATTTACTTCTGATAACTGTGCTCAAGGAAAATAAATATGTATGCACTTTATTTTATTTTATTTTTAAAATATATTTATTGATTATGCTATTACAGTTGTCCCATTTCCCCCACCCTCACTCCATTCCATCCTGCCCACCCCCTCCTTCCCACATTCCCCCTATAGCTCACGTCCATGGGTCATACTTATAAGTTCTTTGGCTTCTACATTTCCTATACTATTCTTACCCTCCCCCTGTCTATTTTCCACCTATCATCTATGCTACTTATTCTCTGTACCTTTCCCCCCCTCTCCCTCTCCCACTCCTCTATTGACAACCCTCCATGTGAGCTCCATTTCTGTGGTTCTGTTCCTGTCCTAGTTGTTTGCTTAGTTTGCTCTTGTTTTTGTTTTAGGTGTGGTCGTTAATAACTGTGAGTTTGCTGTCATTCTTACTGTTCCTATTTTTGATCTTCTTTTTCTTAGGTAACTCCCTTTAACACTTCATATAATAAGGGCTTGAGGATGATAAACTCCTTTAACTTGACCTTATCTGAGAAGCACTTTATCTGCCCTTCCATTCTAAATGATAGCTTTGCTGGATACAGTAATCTTGGATGTAGGTCCTTGCCTTTCATGACTTGGAATACTTCTTGTCAGCCCCTTTTTGCCTGTAAGGTCTCTTTGGAGAAATCAGCTGACAGTCTTATGGGAACTCCTTTCTAGGGAAAGTGTCCTTTTCTCTTGCTGCTTCTAAGATTCTCTCCTTATCTTTCATCTTGGGTAATGTAATTATGATGTGCCTTGGTGTGTTCCTCCTTGGGTCCAGCTTCTTTGGGACTCTCTGAGCTTCCTGGATTTCCTGAAAGTCTATTTCCTTTGCCAGATTAGGGAAGTTCTCCTTCATTATTTGTTCAAATCAGTTTTCAATTTTTTGTTCTTCCTCTTCTCCTTCTGGTACCCCTATAATTGGGATGTTGGAAAGTTTCAAGATGTCCTGGAGGATCCTAAGTCTCTCCTCATTTTTTTGAATTCTTGTTTCTTCATTCTTTTCTGGTTGGATGTTTCTATCTTCCTTCTGGTCCACACCATTGATTTGAGTCCCAGTTTCCTTCCCATCACTATTGGTTCCCTGTACATTTCCCTTTGTCTCTCTTAGCATAGCCTTCATTCTTTCATCTAGTTTTCGACCAAATTCAACCAATTCTGTGAGCTTCTTGATTACCAGTGTTTTGAACTGTGCATCTGATAGGTTGGCTATCTGTTCGCTGCTTAGTTGAATTATTTCTGGAGCTTTGATCTGTTCTTTCATTTGGGCCATTTTTTTTTTGGTCTTGGTGCTTCTGTTACTTAAAGGGGCGGAGCTTTAGGTGTTCCCCAGGGCGGGGTAAAGCAGGTCTCTGCACTGTGACACTGTACGTGGGGGAGGGGCCGAGAGGGAGCAATGGCGCTTGCTCCACTCTGCTGGATTTCAGTCACCCCCTCTGCTACCCACAATCAAACTGGGCCCCTCTGGTGCTGGTTCCCGAGTGGGTGGGCTTATGCACGGCCTAGGCCCCTGTCGGTCTCTCCAACGACCTCTCCCATGAGGCTGGGAGTTTCTCCTGCTGCTGCCCCAACCCCCACAGGTGTTTTCAATCAGTGGTTTGAGGCTTTATTTCGTCACGCTGAAGCCCTGGGTTGCGTAGTCTGCTTGGCTCCCTGCCGTTGGTCCTGGTTTATCTGTGCGAGAGTGTGGGGCCGCGGGGTCTGCTGGTGGTCAGACTGCCCGTTCGTCCTACACTCCGCCAGTCTTGGTCTAGCCACAGCAATTCGAGTCCTCTCTGACCCGGCTGCCCGTCTCCGCCCCTCCTACCGGTCTGGATGAATGTTTATTTTTTATCTCCTTGGTGTAGGACTTCCTTGCCGTTGGATTTTCTGTCAGTTCTGGTTGTGCGAGAAGGCGCAATGTGTCTACCTACGCTGCCATCTTGGTTCTCAATATGTATGCATGTTATTAATTAACAAAAATGTTCCAAATAAACTCTTCTCTACCTTCTATGATTAGCCTACTTTCAAAAGAGTCCACATCTGCGCATGGGTTAAAAATTGCAGATTTGCGCTGGCTACTGTGATGCAATGGAGCACCAGCCTGTGAACCAAAGGGTCACTGGTTTGATTCCCAGTCAGGGCCCAGGCCTGGGTTGTGGGTCAGGTCCCTAGTAGGGGGTGTGTGAGGGGCAACCACATTTTGATGTTTCTCTGCCTTTCTTTCTCCCACTTTTCCCCTCTGTCTAAAAATAGATAAATAAAATCTTTTTTAAAAATTGCAGATTTGTAGTCCCTGTGATACTACTTTTTCCTGAAGTCCATGGCAGGCATTGCAGTCTATGATGCCAATCCTTCCCAAGGAGCTTTCTCAAGTGTGCTACCAAGGACACTACCAATCTATCAAAGGTATACTGTGATATCAAACATATTTGCATCCTTGACAGGCTACAGAACAGGTTTGAAAAGTTAACTCCAGTTTTCTTTCTTCCCTTAAGAGTAAGTGGTCAAACCCATGTTTATAGCATTGAACTTGATCATCTTACTTTAAAAGCTATAGAATGTTGTATGTATATTTCAAGACATCTCAAAATGTCTGAAATGGAATGTACTGATTTTTTTTTTTTTTTTACTGTTTATGTTACTGAGACTACTTGTTTTTCACATCTGAACATGGGGGTTGTTTAGAGGGTTGTAAACAGAGAACACCAGCAACCAGGGAGAGACTTGATGCTTAGCCAACAATTATCTCAGCCAAACTATTTTTATAGGCATCTTGTCTGGATGAAGCGAGGGAGCCTACCTTGGAACCTTCAGGTGAAGATAATAATGCACAATCCAGAAGGGCAAAGAGAGAGCACAAAAACAGTTCCAGATGTAGCAGATCTCTTTTGTTTACCATTGTCTTTCTAGAAGGTAAGTACCATGAAGGCAGGGAACGATGTCTATTTTGTTTACTGCTTATCACTAAATGGTAATTGGCACATTGTGGGTGGTCAATAAATACTTCTTGAATGATTAAATGAACAAATGAATGAATGAATGAGGTGTAGGCAACATTTGGGGTATTCAGAGAAAGAATTTTGGTATCCAAATGAATGATTTTTTGAAAAAATACCTGAATTTACTCCAACTTCCAAGTTGTGAGTTCTAAGTTTATTTCCACGTATATTTTTGTCTAAGTGTATGTTGTGATAAATATTTAACAATGAACTTATGCCCACCATCAACCTCAGGGCCTACACAATCAATATATAAACCAAACCCTAAAAGAACATTGATCAGAAACATGAATAGTTTAAAACTCAAGGTCAATCCCAGGAAAGATGTAATGACAACAACAGTGAGGGTTGACAGTTCCAGTTCTCTTTTTATCATTGTGTTTAGAAAGACTAGACTGTCCTCAATTAATGCTGGGAATCAACTAAAAACTTTAGCTACTAGTCTACCCATTAAGCATTTGCTTTAACAAAAACATGGCTCAGGAGGACCAAACAAGAAAAAAGTACAATTAATATGATCATTCATGTCAAGTCCTATTTACATTTAAATATTGATGACTTAGATTTATTTTTTCAACAAAGTTTCCCACCTGTAATAAAAGCATTAATAGAGCTCTTTAATCTTTATTGGTAACACATTTATGTTTAAAATGTTCCAAAGTTCCTAGTCAGATGTGTGAAGGAAAGGACAAGTGTTAATCACATCTCTGTCCCGGGTTAGCCCTTGGCAAGTTGCTTTATCTTTAAACATTTGATTTCATTTTAAAATGGGTCTGGTACACACAATTTCCCAAGGATGTGTGAATTAACCAGTGGTTATAAGGAGCTTGGAAATGATGGCATGCTATGAATGCTAAGTCAAATTATGAAACTGCACCTTTGCAAAAATGCTACTGTGGGAATAAATAAATCCGAACATTGTATTTACAGTGTGATTTGTTTCTGAAATAGAATATTCATAATGGGCATCAGCAGGCAACAAAAAGTACCATCATATCTCCTGTTGATAGACCACAATTTCACAAAATTATTTTTACAATGGCAACTGAATAAACTCCTTAAATCCAGACTGTTTTACGAATAGATACATAGCTTACTGCATAGCTTATGTTGCCTTTGAGACATAAAGAGTGGGGTTCATTAACAAAATTACTGTTGTCATTCCTTTGTATTTTTTCCATTGTAGTTTCTATGCTTTACAATCTAATTTTAACTATCTATGTTGAACAAAGAGATGAGGTAAAAGCTACCTCTGTGTTAGTGATCAAATCCGAGTGTATGTTGAGATGCAGGTTATCATCTGCTGTTAAATTACACCTTGAACTTGGCTTGTGGTTCATCTGGTTTCAAAAACAAACAACTCATTCCTACATAAAATTTCCACTGCCTGCAAGTGTTATAGTCAACAACAGCAGAACAATAAAGTATTTCTGAGGACCACATTTTTAGTTATTGTAAATTACTAATTAGATGAAACATATCTGTCAATGAGTAAAATTAAAGTCTAGGTGAAAAAGTTGATAATTCCTTGGAATAAAAGTTGCCAAAAATAGAGTCTAAAATGTCACATAATTTAAGGGTGTAAAACTGACATAAAATATGTGTCTCGGAGGAAGAAAAAAAAGTAGGAAAAGAGAAGAGGGCTATGTTACAAAAGGCAGGGAGGGTATGGACTGGAGTAGCTCAGATCTAAGAAACAAGGAAGAAAACAGGGGACTGGGTGGTTTTCTTGTCAAAGGCCAGAAAAAGGCCCTAAGCTCAGAGTCATTCTAACCACTCAGGAAAGCTACCTTTGAAATTTGCTCTTCTGTCAACAGGATTCTCCACACAAACAGAATCCTGTTACACTGGAGACAAAAGGATTTAAAGCACAGAACCCACCCTTTTCATTTCACAGATGAGGAAATGAAGGCACAGGGAGATTAAACACGGGAGCCCGCAGCTACTTAGAGGCTGGGTCACTGCTAGCACTTAGGTTCAGGATGAGTTCCTGGAGGCATCACATGTGTAAGCAAGCATCCTGAGGGAACTATGGTCACCACAGGCTTGGCCCAAAGTGGAATAAGTTTAGGGCATGATCTGGTAGCACTTCTGCCTCTGCCCAACAAGTCTTTTACCTGCCAGAAACACAGAATTGAGCATGTCAATTATTCTGTTTTCTGGTTGCAGACAAAAGATACAGATGTGAGAATAGGGACAGCCATGGGATTCTAGATTAGAGAGATAACAGAAATATTTAGAAACAATTCAGAGAACTCGCTGTGAGTGGCACTGAGGCAAGAGAGAAATATAAAAACTCAGGGTAGCCACACAACTGCTACTTCTTTGTCTCCTCCTCTTGGGCTGACACTAGCCCTTGTGACACACAGTTTGAAAACATGCTTAAGAAATGCTGCTGTGGTGACTAAGGTGTGAGCCACAGGAGCAGCTGCAGCCTGTGATTGTCCATTTCAGAAAGTGCCCCACCACAAGGACCCTGGGCTGGCTCATCCAGCACCTCTCCAGGGTGGCATCTTAATGTGGCTGCAACAAGACATGGGGCCTGGTATTTATCAGGTGACATGGACTAACATATTTACATCCTTCTTCAGGGGCTACACCCCATATTAACTTCTCTAATGCAGAAGTTCACTTTAACCACCTTCCCCAGCAAGCCTGCTGTGAAGTGCACAGGTGCATTTATTGGGGTTGCCAGCTGGAGTAGAAAAAGACTCTAAATTATTTGTGTTAAATTTATGTAAAGGTGGTTTGGGTGTAAGCCCAGACATGGACATACAATAGGGACGTTTACAGAGTTGTGACACAAAGTCTCAAGAGTTGTGGGGGGTGTCAGAAAATAATCCGTCATCAGCCCTGGCTGGTGTGGCTCAATCAGTGGATTGAGCGTTGGTGTGCGAACCAAAGGGTTGCGGGTTTGATTCCTGGTAGGGGCACATGCCTGGGTTGTGCCTTGTCAAATGCCTGTGTTTCAGTATTGGAGGAGAAAAAGAAACTAACCAAAAGCAGAAGTGGTCAGAGAAGTGGAGAGAATATCTAGGTGGTGCAAGGTCATAAGGTGCAGAAAAAAATAAAGCTCCAATGCATAGAGGAGAGCCAATTATGTATGATTTGTACAAAGGTTGAAGAAGTGAGGGCCAAGAAAAGGCCAATGGTTTGGGGCATTAGAAGAGCAGTTGGAGTATAACATTGAAGCAAGCAGTTTTAGTCAACTGGAGGGGACAGCAATTGTGCTGAAAAGAGGTTAGTGAGAAAGTTCTGGAGTGCAGACACCATGTTCAATACCCTTGACAGTAGTAGGAAAGAGAAAAAGAAAGAGAGATGAAGTTGTTGTGAAGGGTAAAAACGTCCAAGGAGGATTTCTTTTACTCATGAGTGGGAAAGTCCTACGGAGTCTATTTGACCCCTTGAGCCCAACAGTGGTCCTACAAGAAGGAAAAGCAAATGCTTCTGCAGGAGCTACCAGCCACACACACCGGCAGACATTTCAAATGAAAACCGAGCTGAGAGTACTTTGAGAGGCTTCAGATATAACTGTATCATATAAGGCCATTCATGAGGGTGAGGTGGGAGGGAGGGAATAAAGTGGTAATCTCTTCTCTGCCACTGTTCTATGGGCTTTCCTGTGAGCAAGTTCTTCACTGCAGCCACTGAGAATCACCCTCACTAGAGGGAAATCTGTCACAACCAGAAATAAGGGAAGGAGACAGCAAGGTGAAAGGACCCGGGGCAACTAGAGGAAGAGAAAAAGGGATGAGATTAGGATGGACCATCAATTTAAAAACATTTGTTTTCTCAGCTGCTTTCTCTATGAACTTATACTACAAAATCCACATAATTTCCTCTTTCTTGAACACTAATATACTGGCACTATTTGGTTTAACTGATTGGGAAGGACTAGTGTTCTTGCTGTAATAACTACCACGATATTGGTTTCTGCTTTAAATAAAGTACGGGCTGGTTTAGGGTCTGAATGTACTGAATATATTTATAAGCCCTCAGGCACACTTGGGAAAATCATGATTTTTTAAGCCATCAATGTTATTATCAAGTTTGCGACACTAAGCATCTTTCATGAGATTTTCCAGAAACTCCACCATATAGATTTTTACAAGACTGCAATTGTAACACACTTAACTAGGCAACTTATTATAAGACTTTCAGAAATTCTTGTTGGCTGAATACCTGCTGAGCATTAGATACCATCTCTGTTGTGGATGTGTACAGTGTTTTTGAAATATTTATCAGTGCCTCCCCCTAAGGATGCAGACGTTATTGTTTACCATCTGAATGTATTTTAAGGAACAAAACCTGCGGATGCACTTCCTGTTATAGTAATTCCTAGACTTTATTTAACATGTGTTCTTCCATTTATAAGATGCTTCCAGCTACATTATCTCATCAACACTGTGTTATTGAGATAGGTAGAGGAAGGAAAGCCTATTTATTTTCTTCAGAAAAAGAAGGGAAAAAGATCAATTAAAGCTGTGTCTAAGTCATGTTCCTCCATCAGACCCTTATGTTGTTACATCTTCTTGAGCTGCACTGGTTAACTTAGTCAAAACCATGTTATTAATGGTGCCATAATCAAGCCATTCATAAATTGCGACCCAACCCATATGACCTGTGTCCTGTCTCACAGATGTGAGTGAATGGCAGAGGTGCAATTAACCCATGTCCCTAATTCCCACTGGAACATTTTTTCACAGGGAGCTGCTTACAGTCCCCTGACAATCAGAAATTCACAGCTGGCGTAAATGAACTCACACACACATCAGGTATGATGCAGGAAGAGCTAAAGAGGGAAATGAGGATGTGTCTTAAAGGACTAAACCAATATCTCCTAACAGTTACTCAGTAGTGTGCCCAGCCAGGGACAAAGAAATTGGCACTGGAATAAGGGATAAGGAAAATGTAAAACTTTATCCTTGCAGGGGGAAGAACGAGAGAAATTCTAATTAGTACTAAAAAAAAAAAAAAAAAAGCCCACTTTCACTTAGTGTCAACAACCTTCATTGAAAAATAAAACTATGGGCTACCCCTCATAAAATGAAGAAGCTTGCTAGGACAGTTTTGCTGATGTTTTGATTTGGATAAAGCCTGGGCTGAAATCTGTTCCAAATGTACCCAGTGGAAGACGGGCAAGCCATTCGTGTGGAAGAGCCTGCTCCCACTGCTCTGTCAATCTCCAGGTGATCTGTGGTCTTTGCCTGTGCTCCTGAGATTCAGAGTCTCCAAAATTCCAGTTCTGATGCCTCTAACCAAGTGGTGGGGACTGGGGAACCTCTACATTCAGGCTGTCAGAAGTCCTTCCTGAAAGGACTCTCAGACTGACCACACACTTGTTAGTTATCTAAATTGCCCCATTCACTGTCCCTTCACTCAATTTTACCCTACATTCTCCAGGTTGCCAACCGTCTAGAAAAAGTCCAGCCATTGTTAATATAATGATAACAGTTTTTGCAACACCCATGTAACCTGGCAGCCAAGGAGAGTGGACTGGAATGCACATGCGTGAACAATAGTGACTTCACTAAACTAGTCAGTGGGGGCAGTAGACGCCATTGAGAGAGCATGTGTACAGTGTGGCTGTCACATTCAAAATGACTGAGCAAGTAGAGCAACGAATCTGCATCTAATTTTGCATTAAGTTTGAACATTCCTCTGTAGAAACTATTCAGATGATTCAGAAGGCTTTTGGGGACCATGCAATGAGTGCAGTGCAAATATAAATGTGGCAAGAATGCTTCAAAGAAAGTCAAGAATCTGTTGAAAGTGACCCACATTCTGGAAGGCTTGCAATCAGCAGAACATCTGAGAATGTTGAAGATGTATGGGCTGCAATCAACAAAGATCAGAGACTGACAGTAAGAGAACTAGAAGCTGATCTGGGGATTCCAAAAACTACTGTGTCCAAGATTCTGATGCAGGACCTTGGCATGAAATGTGTCATGGCAAAATTCATTCTGCAGCTTCTGTTACTAGAGCAGAAGGAACATCATGAAGCAGTTGCTAATAACTTGATTCAAACCACTACCAATGAACCAGATTTCCTCAAGGTCATAACTGGAGACGAATCGTGGGTCTATGACTATGATCTGGAAATGAAAGCCAGGTTGTCCCAATGAAAGTTGCCTGATTCTCCATACCCGAAGAAGGTGCAGCAAAGTCACGGCAAATTCAAGACCATGTTAACTGTGTGTTTTGATTGGGAAGGTGTTTTCTACCACATGTGTACCCCTACAGGCCAAACAGTTAATAAGAAGTACTACCTCACTGTCCTTCATTGGTTTGAGAGTTACAGTATGATGAAAATGGCCTCAGCTACGGGCAACTGGTAATTGGCAGCTTCATCATGATAATGCATCCAGATGCTCATGCATCACATCTCTTGCAGGGATTTTTGTCAAAACATCAAATCACCCAGGTGACTCAGCCCCTCTACAGCCCAGATTTGGTGCCCTGCAAATTTTGGCTTTTACCAAAACTAAAATCACCTTTCAAACAGAAGAGATTTCAGACCATGGATGAGATTCAGGAAAATACGATGGAGCAGCTGATGGCTATTGGGTGAACTATGTGAGGTCCCCTACTTTGAAGGGGACTGTTCTATGTACCATGTTTCTTGTATCTTTTTTTAAAGATTTTAAAAAATTTATTTTTAGAGAGAAGAAGGGTGAGAGAAAGAGAGGGAGAGAAATATCAGTGTGTGGTTGTCTCTCTCATGTCCCCTACTGGGGACCTGGCCCATACAATCCAGGCTTGTGCCCTGACTGGGAATCGAACCAGTGACCCTTTAGTTCACAGGCTGGCACTCAATCCACTTGAGCCACACCACCCAAGGCCAATGTTTCTTGTATCTTATATCTTCAATAAAGGTCTTTATTTTTCATATTACATGGCTGGATATTTTCTGGACAGACCTCACAGACCCTATTCAGGGAAACAGTGTTTTTATTTCCCTTCATTTTTCATTACCAGATTTCAAGTTCAATAAAATAATCAGCTGTTTAGTTCTATTAAACAAGTGTCTATTATATGAAAAGTATTCTATTGAATTGAGAATTATAAGTATGTAAGATATGGTTTCTCTGCCTTCATAGAATTTGCCACCCATTGGGGAATCAAACCCTTATTGTTCACTTAGAAGGCCCAAACACATGGGTATTAGAACAGAGGTGCATATAGAGTCAGACTGTCAAATCAGTGAAGATTTGTTATTTTTATTGGCTCCCAATTTTTCAAGAGAAGATTGATCAGAAATTAAAATTTTAAACATCTTTTTATGTCCAAATTTATTAATGAATGTATGCCAATTTCTTAAGTAATTCAAGAATGAACAGATAAGTATGAACCAAGATAAAAGGTCAAAAAGTGGTCTAAATTGAGCCAGGTGTCACTATATCTAAAAAATAACATAATCCCAAATCAAACAAAATCAACCTGTGGTACCAAGTTTGTGGGGCTTTGTGTCCTTTTGAATCACATTTTATGTGATTCAAAGTGTGCTCTTTTTTCTTTAATTGGGAATTCTGTGTGTAAGTTCTCTGTCTGGGACTAAGATTTGGATCACATCTCACTTTTTACATGCCATTTCACTGATAGCTTACATCTTACACAATAGCTGCCCAGCTAGTAGTGCTCATTGCTTGGAAAGTCAGGCAAGAAGTTGGAATGGTGACTATACTGACTGGCCTTTGCCACTTCTGCCTGTTCCAGAGAAATGTAAGAATTTGAACAAGGAGACAATTAGATCCTCTTTCACCCTAGGACTGGCCAGTCTCTCTGTGACATGCCAGACATCACAGAAGCAACAAGCCATCACCTCCAACCTGGCTTACTGATTATACAAGAATCTGACCAGATAAAAACAAAAATACTCTGCAGCATCTGTTTCTTCTCAAAAAACACTCTTCTATTTCTCACAGGAGCCCAGTGTTGAGCAAACATTTTCTCTTTAACCCTTACTGAGTCACCAGTGGCAAATACAAGTATCAAAATGTTCCAAATAGGGGAGCTAGGCAGGGTGAAACTTTTGGGCTATTTGCCTGAGATTAATGAAGTCAGTGAGCAGCGCCTGGAAAAGAATGCAGCCTCCCTACTTCCCAGCCTGCGAGGAAGCGCCACATGTAGTCAGAATCTCATGTGTCCCCTGAACCAACTGTATACATTGAACCCTTGTGCTGCCTGGTTATCAGCCTTCAAGTAAAGATTGTATTTGTATGTGCTTTGTGCTTTCCAACTCCATAGACTAAAAGGATCAGAATTCAGATATTTTCCGCTAGGACATGAGTTTCTAAGTTAAGGCAAATCTTAACTTTTTGACTGAGCGAAAATAACCCATTCTTTGGAAGTTTCTGTGCACAGTTTTTACTGGAGCTTACTTAATCTGCACTAAGCATTTAAAAATTAAGTCCTTACTCAGAATTAGTTGGTTCATATTTAAACTCTTGTATGAGGTATTTGCCAGAAGAAGATGGCTGCTCAAATAAAAAATAAGTTGACGACATTTCATAAAAATTCTCTCATTCAAAAGGCATATCCCAAGCCCTTTCGGTCACAAAAATTGAAAGGTTTTTTTGTGTAGCAGCTAAGTATTCTGGCTCAGGTATCCAACCTTCTTTAAGCCTCAGTGCTGCTATCTGTAAAACAAGGATGACAGGAAGGGGAAGGAAGACCATGTGCACAGTGTTTAGCAAATGCTGTGGTGGCAAATAGTGAGGGTCTGACAGTCAGAAGCAGCCGTGATCATTCCTCTCTAAACTTTCCATTGATTATTTAAGTTAAAGGAGGAAAAATACGTTGAGCAAGTAAGATGGAAGATGTGAGCACTGTAGACCAGGGCTTGATGAGGAGAAAAACCACACTACTGAGCAACTGAGTGGACAAAAGCCAAAAGATTTTTTTCCACTCTGCTCTTCTGCAGCATTTAGTAGAGTTCTGAATGAATGCAATTCACTTCCTAAATTCTTTGCAAACACTAAATGATGTCAGCCGTAAGCCAGCATGTGTTTGGCGTGCTTCACTGGCAGCCTGGTAGTTACAATGACCTTCTGCCATCCCTCACTGACCTAGTCACAGTTTAATCAATCAGACACTAGGAGGAAAAATCTTCTGAGGTACTCTGTTCTGCCAAGTCACTGACTCTTACAGTCAGGATTGATTACAAACACCCAATTATGAGGCATTTGGAATCTGATCTGAACACTAATTTTGTCTCTTGTTTTTCTTCAGGCTTAATGATCAGCCTTGTTGAATACTACAATGGTAATTTGGTGGCCTCCTTTACAAGTGCTGAAGTGTGTTAGCATGCATTCAAGTATCACATTTTAAGCTGGAAAGAAAGGAGCTGAGAATACGTATGCTGGCTGAACGCATACATCTCACTTGGATCAATTTTTAAGTGCCTACTCCTCAAAGTGAAATCTGGAAATGTCATGTACATGCTAATTCAATCTGAACAGATTTCAATGAACCTTCTTTTTTAGCTCTTCATAAAGGTTGCTTCTTTTGAATTACAGAAATGCCTAACACACAAACAACATTGTAATACTCAAAATTTATTTTGATCAAATGTGAATGCTTATAGTAAGAAATAATAAAGAAAATTAATTTTATAAACACATAGAGTTCTGTTCAAATTAAATCAGTGCTAATGGCAGGGTGGGGTAGGGGAGGTGGATTGGGGAGACAGATCAAGAGGAAGAAAGTAGATAATTATCCGTCTGAGTAGTAAGTAAGGATGCTGCAGGTGGTGACAACATAGGCCAGCAGTTGTTCTCTGAAGAGGTGATTCTTACCACTCACTAATTTTATTATGGAAGTGAGCTTGGTGGTGGTGCCCTCACATTGCCCATAGTGGGAAGTTACTTGAGATCAAAACCAGTGTTAAAACAATGAGGAAAAATAGAGCAAAGGGATAATTTTTCAGAAGTTGCCTTGCATATAAAGCAGGCTCCAGACTGAAAACATTTTGTTTAGTTTACAAACCATAGTATATATAACAAATACAAAAATATTTCTGGACTAGTCACCAAAAAAAATTATAAAATGCTTCCGTAGGACTCTGGTTTTTTCATTAGAAAAGGAACATCACACAATTTTTAATCTAAATTCCACAGAATTTCACTTTAGTGAAAGAATAATACATATAGACATCTAAGACTATAGTTTAGTTTTGTCTGACTTTGAAATTTATAAAAATGGAATCATACAAGTCAGGAGAACAGCTTCCCTTGAGGCCAAAGGTCAGTGACTGAAAGTGAACATAGGTATTTCTTTACCCGGTGCTGGGAATCTTTACTCTGGATTGGCTAAATAGATGTGGTCACACTGAAACCTTCATCAAACTGTACACTTACTCTTGTGTATTTTTCTAGGTATAGATCATACTTTAATTAAAATGACATATACTCCTAATATTACATATAGAAAATAAAAAAGTATTTTAGCTTAAATACCCACTGTTTTCCATAAAACAATGTCTTTCTTTGTTTTGGTCAATGTGATGTGCCAAAACACAAGACTGGAACTAGAATGAGGCACTTTCCTTGGATACAAAAAGCCAAAGAACCCACTCATCAAGATAAATAACATTTTAATAAAAATTTTAAAAACCAAAACTATTGTAAAAGTCCATGCTGAACAAAGTGAATAGTGCCAAAACAGAAAATATTACTTAGGGAAACCAGAAATGAAACTTATATTCCCCAAATTGCCAGTAAATGACTAAGTGACCATAATATAATTAAAATTGTAGAAATAAAAAGATTCAAGAAACTAAGGGCAGATTTTTATTCAGTGAGTTTACATTCCATTAAAATAAATGAAATGAACGGAGTTTCAAAGTTTGTGATAATTTAGGTAATTTGAAAAGTATCATTAAAAAAACAATTTGTAGTTTAACAAAATTCCCAAACTTGAAGTTCATTTATTTAATTATAGTTTTATTGTAGAGGAACTTCATATGAAGTTAGAGTGGTATCTTCATTTGATTGCATTAAATTAGAAAAAAGACATCTATTACTGGTTACACAAAGAAGAGACTTAAATTCTAGACAGAAAAGCATCTATGCATATTAGCCTTGCGTCTTGAGCAAACCCTACCAAACAGCACTGACAACCAGTCAGTACAGTTGGGAACTTGTCAGTAAGAAGACCACTGCTGGGCTTTCTTCCCCCAACACTGTCGCTTTCTTATACTCTCTTTCAGGAGCTTCACATTAATTTTATTAATGTTCGTAACCCAATGTCTGTGAAATCTTTATTGTTCCCCAGATGACAACAACTGATCTGAATGTAACCACACACCTCTCTGTTCAGCAGTATCCGTCACAAACTATTATAAATTATCATACTGATAGGCAGCATTGCTGGAAAACTGGGAAAGTTTCATAAACTCTAACTACTGTATCAATGACATTCTTGTTTATTATGCAGATATAAAGTTTTATGCGACCCAAGATGCCCACCTTACCACACTTCACAAGCATGGAGGATTCTGCTGGTGCGAAAGAGAAATCATTATAACTTCCATTTCCTTAATGCCTCTACTCTCCTTGTACTCTCAGAACACTCTCTAGCCCTATCTGTTATATGAACGTAACAATAAAACCAGGCAGCATACCTAGCTAGAAATCCTAGCACAATGTTAGCCCTGCAGACAGATGCTCTACTTAACTTCTCTGCAGAATGATTGATCAATACCCCTTGTTCAATAAAATAATTCAAGGAGTTATAATATGTTTTTTAATGCTTATTTGTAATGACACATGATTTAGTGGTGGCATAAACTCATATTATTTCATTTTAAAACTATTAGGTGCAACTTGCACTTTACTTTTCCCTAAGGAAACCCTTTGATATGCACTGTGAGAACTTCTTGTAAGGATAGGTCCATAGTCTATTTAAAGACTGGGTCAGTCTTGGTTTTATTCCCATGAAAAGTTGTGATAAATAAATCACATAAATACATTCTATTGTATTAAATTATGAAATAGTTTTTAATTCATTATAAATAAAACAGTAAAATTTAAATAAAAATATTTATTCTATCATAACTAATGTATTTAATGACTTATCCACCCCTATATCTTACAGGAAAATGATTGTTTACTTGTGTCTGAAGGATGTTTCTCAATAAACAAATGTGCTAAGGAATCGATTTCCTGAACTTTCACATGGTGAAAGCTGATGAAACAGATCCTGACTGTATTAACAGAAAATGTAGGGTGTATTACCTGCAGATCATCCCATACTGGGTCAATATATTTAGTTTGACATATGCTTAATTTCTTATTTCCAAATGTTTTAGCAATCACCAAGTTGTTAAAGATATTGTAAAAATGCTAACTTCTTTTGAGGGGAGCTTTTAACTTTTCAAAAAGCCCTCACACACACTACTTCATTATCCACTACAGTAACCTGGTGACATTGGTACAAGTACGCATAGAGCTGGGAGAGGGAAAGAGTAAATATCTCAAGACAACAGCTTGTTCTTAACAGAAATAATGACTAAAAGCTCTCTGAATGTGTTTTATTATAACTAGTTTTATATATTTCAAATACAATTTTGGAAGTAACCCAATATAAATAATCAAAACAACAACAACAACAAACACCAGAAGCCACAAAACTATGTTTTTGTGCATCTAACAAACTTTTGAAATCTGTGAATATGTAGCTCAAAAGTTTCCATTTTTTGGTAGGAAATTCTAACCTCTTGTAAATGTTAACGCTGTTGATTCTTCTCACAGCCTTGTCTAAAGGACATAAGAATTGCGCCACATTTGTAGAATTTCAAGTACAACCTTCAACAACAACCAGGAATCATGTGGACCAACCTGGAAAGACAGTGACTGCAATGTCTTGAGTTGGTCTTCCAATACCGGTTTTGGAATTTCATTGATAAAACAATCAGACCACAACATGTCAAAACATGGCACAAAGGCCTTTCCACACCATAACGTTTATTGACTTCATTAAAAAGGCTAAAAATATCAGAATTTCAAGGCTGGCCAGGAGATGGCACCTTCACAGAGAACAAACACTCAGTTACTAATTATAGATAGATATAATCAGTAACTATATAGATAAATAAAGAAATCACTTTATTCAAGCATTAACAAAAATCTCACCATCATAGTTACAGAAACAATATTCTTGGCCATGTCAGTTTCTTGAATACCTTGCTAACATCACTAAAATTGTCTCTTCCTATAAAATATAATTATCTGTCTTTTTCTCATCTTAAAAAAGAAGAAAACTACCTAAAATCCCACCATGTCCTACCTCCCATCATGGTATGGCAAATCATTATTTAAGGCTTACTGTGTGCTAGACACTGCTGTAAGTACTTTACATATACTAACACACTCAACTTGCTTCCTCTTCTTATACTTTTACTCCAGTTGTGCCCTGAAGCTGGCTTGCACCAGCTCATAAGAACTAACTGTATAAATATTTTTGCAAGTCTGTGTAGAGTGACATCGCACAGATAGTCTGAAATTGGCCATGGAAGGGGTATTTATACTACAGAAATTGGCAAATATCACACATCAAGACTTGACTCCCCCCTCCCAAGATCCAGTTGTCAAACATTTACCAGCACTTCCTTGCTATTAACTACTGACTCTTCTGAATATGTGGTCATGATTTTCAGATCAGGAAATAATAAATATAAGTTTATTGAAATTTAATAGCACCTTATTTGGGGGAATAATGTTATTTCTTGAGTATGTTTTATCAGTTTCTTAAAAATATCTCCTATAACAGTTTAAATATTGCCAAAAACCAAAAATAAAATAGAGTACAAGTCTCTAAGTTATCTAGGTGATTGACATTGTAAAAACCACCATCCAGAATATTGTAGCAGCCACTGTAACACTCTATAAATGACAACTTTCACACAAGATTAAGAAGCCCATTTAATGCCCTGAAGCACTTGTGAATCACAGAACAGATTAAATTATAATCAGCATAATTTTATTGCACTGTAGTATATGCTGATTATTTGGAAATTGATCAACAGTATAGGAACGTATGCTAATTCTTTAGGCATTAGAATGTTGAATTAACCAGATGAACTCATTACCCTGTCCATGAAAAACTAGTTTACCCCACCAACTCAACAGGCTGTTGAGAACTTCTTATAAGTGGAAATATTTTCATATTACTGTGTTCTTACCTAAAAGAGTTATGTGTTTGCAGATAGAATAGTTTTAATAATGAGTGTCCCTGCATAATAATGTTTATATCTGATGAAAGTAATAACCTATGTACATTATACACAATTATATCAAATTGATCCATTTTAAAACTTGGGAAACATAGCCCCTGAGATACACTTTAGAATTCAGACTTAACTAGAGTGTTTTCTTCTGCTAAAACTCTTTATATGTCTAAACTTCATTAAAAATTGATATTCAAGTTCAAGTCTCTGGAGAACACACCATGAACAGTAGGGCAGAATGGGATAATGGGGACAAGATAGAGACAGGTGGGCAGCTGGATGTCCAGAGACAAAAGTGAATTCTGGATCTCCTTGGACTGCTGCCTGAAATGTTAACACATACCTTCCATACTGTGGAAAACTGCACAGCAGTTTTTTCACATAAAGTGGGTAAATATAATTTAGACTGTATAGTGAGAATGTCTTCATAATTATAAAATCTGGCACAGTAACCTAACAATGCTTAGTAACTTAATAGAAGGAGATAGTAAAAGTAAAGCAGATGGATGAAATGCTGATTCATATTTGCGTCCCATTGTATTCATTGTGCATTAATAATTATTTTTCACATCTCCAATAAGAGACTTATAATCACTAATCTACTATAAAAATCCCCTCATCCGACTTACCCTATATTCCTTTTATTTTCAATGACAATTATTTTATCCTCACACAAAAATATGCTTATTGATTTCAGAGAGGGGGGAAAGAAGGGAGAGAGACAGGGAGAGAAACATGAATAGGAAAGAGATCGACAGTTGCTTCTCATTTGAGCCCCAACCGGGCCCTGAACCTGCAACCTAGGCATGTGCCCTGACCAGGAATTGAACACAGGATCCCTCCGAACTGACTGAGCCGCACCAGCAAGAGCTCAATGACAATTTTCTTTTGTCATGCCAATAAGATCGAGTTCTTAAATCACAAAATGTGCCACAGATTTGTTGCAAAAATATCCAATCTCACTGTCTTTCAATGCAATATATGTTGGTGGCTCGTCATATTTAATAAAAACTCAAGTGAGAGTTTGAGTTTCTAATTCTTCCCTTTTCCTTGGGGTTGTGGGAGGAGGGGGAGTGGGGCGAGAAACGTGTATACACATCTTAAAAGAGTTCCAAAACCAAAAGCGTTAACAGGAAAAATATGAGAGATTGCATATTTAAATACAATCTTCCTAGTTTGGAGAACTCAGAAATCACTTAACGTAATTTAATTTCCATGCCATTGACATATGATCTGGTCTAGATTGGAATTCCTCCTGGATCCATTTATATCCCAGATTGTACACACAGATTGTCTCCCCTTAGACATCTGTGACCACTAGATGGTGCTGTGGTGCCCTGTTCAAATAACGTCAGCACTTACTTGCAGTCTCGGTCTTCCAAGTCGAAATGAGGGTTGAAGTTGATCATAATTCTCTGGTATGGGTCGGGAGCCTGAATCAGCCATTCACATTTTTCACTTGGATGATAAGAATGAGGATAACCAGGAGATGTAAGGTATCCGGGGCTTTCAATTTTTATAGTATCGCCACATTTATCTGTAATGAAAATTACACTTTAGTAGCTCTTTCCCTGACAACCAGTTAGGTATTCTAGCTTTGCATGTCAATTACTGGCTATTAAACATTCCATAACTTCTCATGGGGAACTCTGAGAGGTCCTTGCAGGTCCTTAAGGTGGCACTGATAGCAACATCTCACCAAGAAATGCTCTGATCCCAGGAAGGTTGGATCAGGAGGAAAGTAAACTGAGATCTAAAAAGACTAGACTCCCATCCCCCACAAACTTCTGTCCCAAGGAAAAGGTCTTCTAGTATTAAAAACATTAAACCACTCAATGGATGTTAACATGGTCCCCAGGGAGCTTCTTCTAGACTTAATTACCCCCCCCCAAAGTGCAATCACATTAAGTAGTGAGTTCTGAGTGAAAAGTGACTAAAGGATGCTACTCAAACCCTTATGTAGCTTTTGATGATAAGCCTGGTCTCTGTCATTGATCAGTGGGGATTGTCTTCCAAGACAAACCTTTTCTTTTGTTGTTTTATCTACCCATAAATCTAAGCGATTGTTAGTTATTTCTGCTCTTGAGATCCAGATCAACACAGAACAAAGTGTATCTCATGAAGCAGGGATAATTCTATTCTCTTTCTCCAAGTAAAGTTGCTCAAGCTTGGAGACCAGGTCAAAATAATGGGGCAGAAAGAAAAATAAATTAGCCACACGGTATTAATTCCAATTACCTATGCACTGAAAAAATCCCCCCACACTGAGATCTGGTGTCACATATGGTAAGCCCCACTCTCACATTCTGGGAAAGGTGAACTAACTCATTTGAGCCTTCATTTAAAGGAAAAACCCAAATGCTGAAGTGATTCACTAGAAGCCAAATAAACCAGTCTCTGTCTGGGCTGCTTTCTTGTTCAGCCCAGATTCTCATTGTCACTTTTTATGATGGATTTCATGCTGGAGAGCCTCAGCCTGAAATGCTGCCGCATTTATTGATGCTTAATTTTGAGCAATAAAAATTCAGTGCATAAACTATTTAAGAGGGACAGGTATGAAAGCGGTGAAATATATAAGCCTATCAATCACAAATATTCAGTAATGGTATATATAGATTTTAATATTGCATCTAATAGATTCCCTGTGGGAAAAAAATAGCATTCTTTGCTCTCAGCATGAATTTATAAATCTACAGAATTATATTACAGGAAAACCAGGTCAAATGGAAATGAAAGATGAAGTGCACATCAAAAATGCATAAAGCTACATGCATTACAGAAATCATTGCCCATAAATTAAAAAGAACATAATATAAATGATATTGTTTTTCTTAATTGCTAGATGTTTCTGACTATGTTTCTTAGACCAGGAGTGGCCTTACACTGATTTCCTCTGCCTTGGCTTTTAAAAGCTTAAGGTTTGCCAAGAAGAAATGATGTTACAACTGGAGTTCAGAATCTCAGCTAATGATCATGTTGGACTTCGTTGTGTGATTCTGCTCAGGCTCTTGCATTCTGTTGAGTGTGCAGACAACTTGGAAAATGACCCCATCTCATTAAGTCTCCTCCAGCTCTGTATGAACATCATGACAGAGTCTGGCATCTGCTAGAGGAGTGAAATAAAACAGCACTGCTTCTAGTCACTCAACAGAGTCACTTCAGAAGACATTTAGGTGGACTCGGTACCACACCAGAGCTCTTTAATCTGTGACTTCTGAGAAAGTGACAGTGTAATAAGATAATGTGGACTCCTAGACTTCCCGGCTCTGTTCAATCTCTCTAACAGCTGATTAAGAAAAGAGCAATTTCTAATGACTCTGATCATTAATCCTAAATAAGGTTAATGAATGAGTTTAGCAGCCACAGGGACTCAGAGGAGGTGGACATGGCTTTAAGAGGTCTGCTGAGCTACAGAAGCTGTGGCCCCTGTGAACACAGCAGCGTGGCTTTAACCGGTCAGGCTCACCAAGTGAAACTCTGGGTCTTTGCATTCCCCAGATTTCTGCTAAGAAAGCAAATATGTATTCATATACATATTTCATATATACATTCATTACATGTATATGGAGAGAGAGAGAGAGACACAGAGAGCACAACCTAAGGTCTGAAAGCTTTTTGCATCAGGCTTTGAATCCACCCTGTGAACATCCCCACTACTGATTTAATCTCAGGAGTTGGGGAGGCTGAGTTGCTGTAATTTCTAGTCTAATCACCTGACCTACTTCAACGGGAGGAGAATGTTACGTTATCCCCTACCAAATTATAGAAATATGCCACCAACTCAGGTTCATTAATAAATTGAACCCACATTCACAACTTTGTGTGTGTGTGTGTGTGTGTGTTGCTTCTAAACCTATGCTTTAAAACACTACTTAGTAGCTGTGGGTTGGGGGGAAATCTATTGCTGCAATCACAAAACCTCCAAAGAGCATATTACAGAGATTAAGTTCTATCATAAAGACAGGATTTAAATTCCTCCTGGTCTAAACACCCTCCACTGTGGTTTCTTATTAAAACAATATACCACAGTAAGCAGTGAATGGGCTTTTCTTATAATTACTTTGATTGAAATCTGAGCCAGACAAAAGTAAATATTTGATAATAACTTAGTAATAATTGCTGAAGACTCACTGTAAAGATAATTTCAAACCCTTTCCTTCACACTTCACAAGGTTAATGAAACATGCCTACAACCAGATCACATTTGAAAATACATTATTTAGGTTACAGGATACTGTTTGTAAGCAGCACAGTCTTCCATTCACTTAACAGTGAATTGTTGTGCAACTCAGTGGAAGCTGCAGCTGGGTTGGGACTTTCAGATATCCTGGTGCCTTACACTGTGTATATGACTCCTGTATCGATACTAGGTAGTTTTCATTCATGCTCCAGACTGTTTAGGGACGATTTACAAAGGCGGGAGAGGGAGTTCCATCAACCCACAAACCGCTATCTGTTGCAGGCAACCCCGCACCCAGAGGAAACAGTTTAGGGGTGCTGAAAGAGAACCAGGAAGTTCTGGTAAAACCTTCATTCACTTCCAACAACCATCCGATTTTTGAAAGGGAGTCTCCTCTCATTGCCTTTGGGAGGAAACATTATCAAGGTAATCGGTGTGCTGATCTAAGAAAGTAGGCAGCGCTGCCTTGTAGCACAGACAGGAAATCCCCCACAACCAAACCACCAACTTCGGGAGGGAGCCGGAGGACTTGAAATCCTCCTGCCCTAAACTGACGGATTTGATTTATTTACTTCTCCGCCCGGATAAAAGTTTCCTTCGCCCAGGAGGTGGTTATTCCGGGTTCCTCCCGGCGGCCGCGTAAATCGTAGCTGGGCTGGAAGCCGAGCTCGGCGGAATCGGGCAGCCGAGAGCCCGGGGCGGGCACTGTCACGCGCGCCTCCGCCTGTCACTTACCGTTGCGAAAAGCGCTGGCCCGCGCGAGGGCCAGGGCGAGGGCGAGGGCGAGCGCGGCGCCGAGGGACTGGAGCACCCTCTCCATTCTCCCTTCGCCGGATACCCAGGCAGGTTCTGGAGAACCAGGACGTGCGGGGAAAATAGAGCAAAGAGAGAATCTAAACCAGTCGAAGCGCTCCAACTCCGCCTAGAGCTGTAAAATCCTCAGTGCGTCTCGGAGAAAGGAAAGCAGCGAGGCGATGACTTGATCCGAGAGCAATGCTTCTCTTTTTGTGTCTCAAGTCGCCTGCATCCTGTCATTTAGCTCCGGTTTCCTCTCTCTTTTCCCACACTTGTTCTTCCAGGAGCCACTGCCCGGGCCATGCCTTAAAAAGGGAGGGGGCAAAGGGGAGGGAGGAAAGCACACACCAAAGCCAATTTCCAGAAAGAAAAAAAATCCGGATTGTCGTTGGACCCGTTGGAGCCGAGGAGCTGGCGCCCAGGGAAGGTCCCGGGTGTCTGCGCGAAGAGAGGAGCAAGCAGTGAGAAGAGCGAGAGGCAGGGGAGTTCCACCAACTGCACCCCTCCCCCACCGCGTGCTCCCCTCCCCTCCTGGAGCCCTTCCCCCGCCTCCTCCCGCCCCTCTCCAGCACTGGCTAGCAGTCAGTGTCCGACCGGAGACGGGAGGAACAAGTTTCCCTGGGTGTGCCTTCCTAGTCCCACTGTCGGTCTCTCCCGGCGGCCTTGCAGGAGCTCCACGGGAGGGAGGCGCTGGGTCCGCTCTCAACGCGTGTGTATTTGGGTGGGGAGCATCGAGGTGGGTGCCAGGGACATGGCAGGGACAGCTTACCTCGGCGTGCTCGCTCGCGACCCCCGGGTACAACGGGCAGCTCTCGGAGGATCTGTAGGATCCTGCCTCAGGGAGCGAGGAGCACCCGGGAGGTGGCGGCTGCTTTTCACAACTCAGAATCCCCCACCGGCGTCCGCAGGGCGAGGAGAGCAGAGCCAGCTACTTCCTCTCCCGGCGGTGCCGGCTCGAGACCTGTGGCTGCGAGCTGAAAGGCGCCCCTGGACGCCCCGGGCCAGGACTGCAGAGACGGGGAGAAGAGCAAGGCTGGAGAGGGAGATGCACCCTGGCGCCGGGCGGGGGTCGTCAGTGTCGCTGCCACGTCGAGCGGGGTCAGACCAACGCCTCCCTGCCCCGCGTCAGGGCGCGCATTGGGCGCCTGTGGCACCCTGCTGCCCAGAGATTTGGTATCCTCTCTTTCCATGCAGAGGGAATGCCGGAGGGCAGAAGATGGTGCTGGGGTCGGGTTGGGGGAGGGGGTGGCAGTCGTCGCCTGACCCCGCCCAGCCCCACATCTCGGATCCCAAGCATCTAGGGTTTTAATTGAGGGGTCCAGAGTCCCCAGTTTCTGTTGTATTCCAGGGGAGCGGGAGCAGTGGCGGCAGGGAGAGGGATTTGGTCTTGCCAGGGTCCTAGCGATGCCTCTTCCAGGACGCAGGCATTGTTACGATGGCCCTCTAGCTTCTGCCCACCTTCACTTCCCCCGGCGGCGGGCGGCGAGTTCTCTCTTCGGACGGGATGCCCCCCAGTTCAATCACTGAGGCTTTCCCAGAACGGCAGCAGAAGGCCTCTGAAGGTTTGAATGGCAAGGACATGTCAGGGGAGAAACTGGTTTCGGCTACCAATTAGGTCCTAGAGTTGGGTAAATACCAGCGGACCCCCTCCGAATTAGTTCGTGGGGAAGGTGTAAAGGTCACTACACCTGCGGGGAATTAGCCTCTTCTGTCCACACCCGAAAGCAGAACCTTCTCACTAACCTGGCGAAACGCGCTGGCAAAGGAGATTTAGGAATGTTGGCAAGGAGACTCTGGTCAAAGGTTTTGGCAGAAGGACTAGGGGCGAGACAGGAGAAAAGGAGCCCCAGACGCTCGGCAAGTAGGGACTCGGCGCTCCGGGTCCAGACTGGGTGGGGAGACGCTCGTCCGCAGCAGTGCCCGCGGTACCCGAGCGCGCGAAGCTGGATCCGCTGCAGCCGCACTCGCCCCGCCCCCCACCCCACCCCTCTCCCCTTCTCTCTGGGTCAAGCTTTTCTTCCAGCCCGCGGGTTGCAGGGAGCCCCCACCTCCAAGCTGGAGTCTCGGCCCCCGGTCTCTGCCAGCCCGCCCGGCTTGAAAGCGCCTGCTTTCCCTCACCGGGTTCCTCCCTCTCCGTCCCCGGATTCCTGGGAGGCTGGGGCGGGGGGGGGGGGGACGGTGAGAAGGTGGTAGTACGAGGCTAGGAGTCCAGTGGTTGGGTCGAGTGGAAGGGGCGGTGCTCAGACCCGAGCCCCGGCCCTCGAGGGCAGGCGGGAGGGGAGGCTGGGGCTCTAACTGAGCCCAGCAAAGGCCCCGGGAGAGCAAGTGCGGCAGAGGGAACCCAGGTGCCTCCTCGCCGACCTCTCCAACTAGGTTGCAGCCCCACCAGTCCCAGTCCGCAAGCTGCTCCAGGCGAGAGGCTCGGTCATAGTTGTGGTGACTCTGCTTGACCTCGGTCCAAGGCTCTGAGGGAGAGGCGCCAGTTAGAAACTGGCAGGTAGACAGAGCAGGGGAACCCGCTGGGTGCAGCAGTGGGGGCGTCCCAGAGTCACAGATATCCGCCTTTTTCCGAGTGGTAACTGGGAGGCCCACTCGATCCTGGAGCCAGATTTGACCCCTCTGTGTGTCGGTGGGGTGAGCAAAGGGACACAGGCGGGGAGACTTGAGCTGTGTTGTTTTTAGAAAACTAGCGCCAAACTCTTCTCCTCTCCCTGCTGAGTGCGCATTTCTCAACCTGGACCCAGCCGGCTAACACAGAAAGCCACCAGACCTTGCACTCAGACACCGACTGCTTCCACCCCGCAACCTCCATCCTCTGGCTCCCTCCCACCTCTCCCTGAGAAGGGCTTCTCCAGCGAGCAGGTCCCCACGCAATGAACGCTTTTCTTGTTCACCAGCAGAGCACTTTTGCCACCACATTTGCCCCAACCAATAAAACATGCACTATGATCTCTGGGGGGAAATATTATATTTAAGTTCTGCCTCAGATTTTTCTGGTCTTGGCTGATCTGAGGCGTTTCTAGAGTCCTTGTTTCCACACAGCACTGAGTAATGGAGCCCTACAGCACTGACTGATAATTGCCTGCCAGTGGGTTTGGTGTGCAAGGCAGGACCAATAAAATGGCATTGGTCTGATCAAGATAGCATACAGTATACAAAACAAAGTGGAGTCACTCATGTCAACCAAGATGGCTGCTAGTCAGCCACAACATTTTGGTTCAAGCAGGAAACTACCTAAGTCATGCTAGACACATTTGGCAAGGAGACACACCCAAGATATCTGCACATGTGACCATTGATCAGAACAGCCACTGTCTGCAAAGCAGGACCCTCCATAGCTAGGGTCCTGGGGAAATTCCCAACTCACCATCAGTGGTGCTAAGACACTTATCAAAGGACGCTGAAGGTTGGAGTATGCCACTTTCAAGATATAACGGAGACAGGCTCCAGACCACTGCTGAGACAGCCAAGCTCCACACACCAGAGGGCTGCTCCATGCTGCACTTATCTCCCTTTGCATCTGGCCCCCTGAGACTCTGCCCTGCTGGACTGAGGACTTTGTCTGCCCTGTTGCCCACTTGGCTCCAGAGATCCTTCCTTGCAAGATGCTGAAGACTCCCTTGCCCACGGTGCTGTCTCCCAGATCTTCAGACTGAGACTCTGGGACTCAGGTTCATTATTTCCCATTGATTACTGTGCATGTGTGTTACATTTCTCTTAGACTGTTAGAGTGCAAGTAGGATATTAATGTACATGATGTTCTACTTTGAGTGAAGCTGCGTTCAATAAAAGCTGAGTGAATAGCATAGTTACCTTGTGTTGACTCTTGTCTATTCCTTGGTGCTGGGCTGCTCAGCAAGCAGCTAGCCAAATAGTTGCCTGGCTGACTTACGGAAAAAGCTTTACCATGAACATACGCTCGTGACAGTTGGTACAGACCAAATTGTCCTTGCTAATGACCTCTCTCTTCTGCTGTTGGATTCCACGAACTGCTGAAAAGGGTCAATTTTGGATTTCTGCAATTCTTCACCAAGGGAGACAGACCCACCTTTACAGGAGAATAATTGATAGAGGAAAAATTTGTCAGTATTTCTGAGTTGATTTTGTTTGGGTCTCATGAACATATCATTCTTCCTGACATCACAAATTCCCAGACTAGGTAGGACCCAGTTCCAATTAAGGGAAGATTCATGGGCCACACCCCAGGATGACAAGCAGAGGCCCTGGGTGATCCAAGCAGGGGCCGCTGCAGGAATAAGGTCTTGGGCAGGAAACTGGCCCTTCCTTAACAATAGAGTGGGTGGTAGATGTTTGGTTCCTTTCATCAACTTCTCACCAATATGTCAAAAATAAGATGAGATTTATTGCTCCCAGAAGGCCATTTAAGCCACTAACTTCCTCAAGTGTTTCAGATTGAAGCAACATGGAGATTCAGGTTAGTATTTCAAAACAGTATCAAGTCTGGACAATTTTTTCAAAGCACCAAAACCACATATTTCAGAAAAGCAATAAAATGAAACTGAAAAAAGATTAAAAATTGGAATTTAAATTAATTTACTATTATTTGAAATAATTTTATTAAAATGGCACTTCCATCAAGTGACTCAATCATTCATGAGGTGTCTTTTGGATCCCATTTATGGCTACCTCCTTAATTTGGATTGGCAGAGGAAGAAAATAAACACAAACATTTACTCTCTGATCCTACATTTTTGGTCTTTTCAAAGTTACTTTGAAAATTTTTCAAATATTGGAGAGAAGACTGCCATCTAGATTTCTTTGTCATTTAGTCACTTGTTTTACTTTATTTTTATTGTTGACATTATTACAGGTATCCCCATTTCTGCCCCCCCATTTGCCAACCTCCATGCAGTCAGTGCTCCCCCTTCCCTGTGGCCATCACCACACTGTTGTCTGTGTCTATGGGTCATGCATATATGTCCTTTGACTAAACCCTTCACCTTCTTTCATACAGTCCCTTCTATCCCATATCCCATTCCCCTCTGACAGCTGTCAGTCTGTTCCATGTATCCATGCCTCTCTTTCTATTTTGTTCTTCAGTTTATTTTGTTCATTAGACTCTACATATAAGTGAGATTATATGCTATTTGTCTTTCTCTGACTGGCTTATTTCACATAGCACAGTAATGTCCAGGACCATCTATGCTGTCGCAAATGGTAAGATTTCCTTATTTTCACAGCTGCATAGTATTCCATTCTGTAAATGTACTAAAGCTTTTTTACCCTGGAATAAAACAAAGGCAGTGAAATCTCAGAAATTTCTTGTCGCCATCTTTTGCCAATATGTCTCCTAGGGCAAGGGAAACAAAGGGGGAAAAAAAGCAAATGAGACTACATCAAACTAAAAAAGCTTCTGCACAGCAAAAGAAACCATCACTAAAATTAAAAGGGGACCCACTGTATGGGAGAACATATTTGCCACTAATACATATTTGTCACTGATAAGAGGTTAACTTCCAAAATATATATAAAGCACTTATACAACTCAACACCAGGAAGACAAACAATCCAATTTAAAAAATGGGCAAAGGACCTCAATAGACACTTCTCCAAAGAGGGCATACAGATGGCCAATAGACATATAAAAATGCTCAACGTCACTAATCGTCAGAGAGATGCAAATTAAAACCACAATGAGATATCACTTCACATCTGCCAGAATGACTATCATCAATAAATCAACAAAGAACAAGTGTTGGAGAGGATGTGGAGAAAAGGGAACCATAGTGCACTGTTGTTGGGAATGCAGGCTGGTGCTGCCACTGTGGAAAATAATATGGAGTTTCCTCTAAAAACTAAAAATGGAACTGCCTTTTGACCCAGTGATTCCAGTTCTGGGAATATGCTCAAAGAAACCCAAAACACCAATTCGAAAGAATATATGCACGCATATGTTCATAGCAGCATTATCTAAAATAACCAAGAACTGGAAACAGCCCCAGTGCCATTTACATTTTTTTAAAAAGTAACAATGCAAAGTTCTTGTACTTCAGTATGTGAAACAAGTTGCAGGAAGACAATGGCTAAAATTTGAATCATGTTAGTGGATTCAAAACATCGTTTGGTGTTAAGTTTAGGGTTAGAGTTTGAAAACTGTATATTATTTGCCCAAAATAATAATTTTAGACTATTATGCCTTTACTAAATAACTTTGTAATTAAGGATTAAAATAATAATAACCAATAAAAATATTCATCAAACCAATAAAAATATCATTCAAGAAAACATATTCAAAATTTCAAAAGGATTATTTTTAAGTAGGATGATCTATAAAATATAATTTGAGCAATCAAATAGGGAAAGGGCTCTCTATTAAAATTTAATCATGTTTTCAAATACAGAACTGAACTTTTAAGGAATTTAGAAAAAATTAGTAAAAGTAGTTTTAATAATATAAAATAAACATCGAAAACACAGTTAAAAATTGTTGAATTCAATTTTATTTTGGGTTTTTATTAGAGGACTATGGCTGTATATAGAAAATGGGTTATGGATGCAAGTGAAGAAGAGAAAATTTAAAGTTAAGAATATGAAGTTAAGAATATAAAGTTAAGAATAAAGGGAAGAAATTAAAAGACCAATTATCAAGTAACTATTGTAGAATGTAAATGAGAGTGTGAACAGGATCATAGCAGGGGAGACTGGAAAAAGATGTATTCCTGATATATTTAGAAGATATAATTAACCAGATGATGAGATGGATATGCCAGTGAAGGAGAGGGTGTTGTCAAGGATTGCTGTTAAGATTCTAGCTTCCATAACTGGATGGGTGGTGTGACAGCCTTTGTGAAGTCAAGGAAGACTAGAAGACTAGTGTAGAAGGAAAACTATGAGTGTGATCTGGTCTAGATTTATTGTTTTCTGTTTGAGACAATCAAATGATTTAGGAATACAGAGAAGTGGTTTGGATGTGCAGATATATAATAGCTTAGTAATTATAATAACATTATAATTGAGGTGAAGGAATGCATGAAATTCTTGGGAATCTGGAAAATTGCTGGAAATTGGAAAAGGAGGCCAAGAGAGACACTGAGGAACATTCAAAGGGTGGATTGTTAGCATAAGACAACAAAAGACCTTGAGAATGAGCAGCTGGAGAGATAGGAGGAAAGCACAGAGAGTGTGTTGTCATAAAAGTCATATAGAAGGAAAAATTTTAAAACAAGTTGCTAAGTTTTTGTCCATTGAGTATGATGTTGGCTGTCGGTCTGTCATATATGGCCTTTATTATGTTGAAGAATGCTCCCTCTATTCCCACTTTGCTGAGTGTTTTTATCAGAAATGGGTGCTGTATCTTATCAAATGCTTTTTCTGCATCTATTGATATGATCATGTGATTTTTGCCTGTGGAAAACAGTATGGAATTTCCTCAGAAAACTAAAAATGGAACTGCTCTTTGACCCAGCAATTCCGCTGCTGGGATTGTACCCTAAGAACCCTGAAACACCAATCCAAAAGAACCTGTGCACCCCAATGTTCATAGCAGCACAATTTACAATAACCAAGTACTGGAAGCAACCGAAGTGCCCATCAGCAAACGAGTGGATCCAAAAACTATGTTATATTTACACAATGGAATTCTACGCAGCAGAGAGAGAGAAGGAGCTTATACCCTTTGCAACAGCATGGATGGAACTGGAGAGCATTATGCTAAGTGAAATAAGCCAGGTGGTGAGGGACAAATACCATATGATCTCACCTTTAACTGGAACATAATCAATAGAAGAAAAAAGCAAACAAAATATAACCAGAGACACTGAAGTTAAGAACAATCTAACTATAGCCAGGGGGGAGTGGCGTGGGGACAGTGGGAAGACGGGATTACAGGAACTACTATAAAGGACACATGGACAAAATCAAGGGGGAGGGTGGAGGTGGAGGAGGAGGTGGGCTCAGCTGGGGTGGGGTGGAGGGATGGGGAGAAAGGGCATACAGCTGTAATTGAATAACAATAAAAATTTTAAAAAAAAGTTGCTAGACAAAGAAGTTAAATAACATTGAGCAATGATTTTCAACTGGTGTGCCACAAGAATTTTTGAAACATGCAATATCTTACTATTTAGTCAAGGACGCTGACCTCTTTTCCTCTACCAGGGTGTTCAATCTGCGGCCTGCAGGCCGTATGCAACACAGGATGGCTATGAATGTGGCCCAACACAAAATCGTAAATTTACTTAAAGCATTAAGAGATTTCTTTTGTGTACATGTCACAATGCATTTAATGTGTGGCCCAAGACAACTCTTCTTCTTCCAGTATGGTCCAGAGACACCAAAAGTTTGGATATCCCTTCGACTCTCAAATGAAAAAATGACAACAGCCAACACAATAGCCATCTGGTGTCAATGGGTCAAAATTATACCTGTTTTTTTGTCAGATCGGCAAAAAATATATTTTTTGGTGTGCCACAGAATTTTAGTAATTAGTTTATGTGTGCCATGAGATGAAACAGGCTGGAAATCACTGCCATTGAGAGTACTAGTTGGATGAGGACTAAAATGCAGTTGGACATAGTAGCATGATAGTTACTGCGAGGTGATTTTAACAAGAGCCACTTCAAGGGAACAATGGAAAGACAGGGCTAGAGGCCAGATTGAAGTGGGCTAGGGAATGAATGGAAGTTAAGGAAGTAGGGACAATGATCAAAGATAATCCTCTCAAAGTTTCTACTGAAGTAGAAGAGACAGAAAATAGCTGTGGAAAGAAGAGGTGTGGAGGGAAGTCGCTTTCTTTTTTCTTTTTTGTTTGTTTTTCAGATGGGGTACTCTTGAACATTCTTACCAATGATGGTGAGCAAAAAATATAATATATTTTTATATTACATTTTGAGAGATAGGAGGAAAACAAGGAGATGTATATAATTAGAGATGTGCTTAACTGCATTAAAAGATAATCAGAGCATAAATTGCTTGAGAAGGCAGGAGGGGATACAATTGAGAGTCCAAAAGGACAGATTTACCCTAGATTGTTATAACTGTGTAGGAAAAGAGGAGCTGATGGGTGTAACTCCAAGTAGGTTTGTCATTCTGGTAGGAGGCAGTTTTCCCCTACTCTCTTCTATTTTATCCTGCGTCATAGGAAAAGAGGAGAGGGAGAGGTACTGAAAGTCTAGGGAGAGGAGTGAAATTGGAGTGAAGATCAAGATGATCACAGAAGCTGTTGTCGTTGTTGCTGTTGTCTTAAAAATTTTGTAGGTTGAAAATTTGGGCTAGAAACACATTTTTTTCTTTTTCCTTTTTAAATCTTCACTTGAGGATATGCTATCGACTTTAGAAATAGATGAAGGAAGAGAGAGAGAGAGAAACATCATTGTGAGAGAAACATAGATGGGTTGCCTCCCACAAGCATTCTGACTGGGTATCGAACCCACAACCTAGGTATGTGCCTTGACCTGGGATGGAACTCACAACTTTTGGTATATGGAATCACACGCTAACCAACTGAACTACCTGGCCAGGTCTGGGAACACATTTTCCTAGAAAAATTGGCTAGTCTTTCTTGAAACTCACAAAAATCTGCTTAACTCCTACTGACATAGTGATGGAATATTAATGGTATTATTTCAGTTGTAGCAACTCAAAGTAGGTGCTCAATAAATACTTTTAAAAGGGGGAACTTCTCTAACCATTTTTTTACAAGTTTATAATTATATCTGTTCATGTACAAGAAAGTATCACTCCAAATGATTCTTTGCACTAATGTCTTTCCCCTAACTGTTTTCTTCTTTATTCTTTATTTTCCCAGAGATGGCCAAAGAATTTTCAATGTTTATTTACACCTGCATTAGACATCCACAGACTGGCTTATGGGGATAATTTACATGAGACATACCAACAGGTTTCTTTAGTTTTGTAAAGTCAACCAACCACAATTTATACACACTTCACAGATATTTATGTGAATTTTTTAGCTTGCTTTTAGTTGCTATACAATTTCCCGTCTCAGTAGTTCAGTCAAATATATTAGGTGGGCTATTGTCAGTGGGCATTATTTTCAACGAAGCCTTCTTTCTTAAATTTATTATGTTAAGCCAGCAGATTGTCAAAGTGCCTTGCCTCCTAGGTAGAAGGCAATAAATTAATTAATACTTGTTTGTGGATTTTCAGATACAAAATTCACTGCCTAGATGGACGTGCCCAGTGCCACACAAAAGCCTGTATGACATGAGGGAATCATGGCCAACAAGACGGCCTTGTTGGAACTTTTATATTTAAAAAATTCTTCGTCCTATTAGTACTACAGGTTACCTTTTACAGGTACATTTTCCTCCTGCTCACATGCAGGGATGTAAATAGCAATTTAGACAGAGAGGAAAAATATTTGGGCAGAGGCACTCCTGCACTTTCTCTTCTTATTTTTTTTCAGTGTTAGTTTTAGTTGTAGAAACTGAAAATAATATAAATATAAAAATTCAGACAACAAATTGTAAAGTGATAGGTGATAAAAAACAAAACTATGGGTTTTCATTTTGAAATGCTAAGCAAAAAAGGAAGCACACATTGGGACTTTCTAATCATTATTTGCATTCAGAGTCAAAGTAGACCAGGCTACCACCAGCCTCTAAAGGCATTGCTGTGCCCTCTTCTGCCACAGGTAGAAAAACCGAGACACATTAAGAGTTCAAAGTTGGCAAGGTTATGCAGCAATTCTGTGATGGAATAAAATATAGGAAATTGATGTTCTGAATTTATGTTTGTATCTTAAAGAAGATGAAGTAAGTCTTTACAGTGAAAGAAGGTTGACTAGTATAATTGGTTTATTCTTTTGAAAATTCACAATAAAACTTATTAGCTTGTGTTTTATGAGGTCAAATGTTTCTTAAATTCATATTGTGCTGTTGCCTCTGGCCTGATATTCAAAGGCAATTTTCCCCACTGTAGTTCTTTTTCTGCATTTTCAAACCTGTTTGTTATTTCACAGACTTTGGAATTATGTTGAGGCATGGACTGGATATTGTCAAACATACTCAAATTTAACTCATACTTAAAGTTACTCAAATTTAATGTTGCCTGCAGAGAAAACTTCTGTCTCATTGATTTTTAAGATTCTTTGGACCTTGGTTTGAATTGTCTGCTTTGGGTTTTTTTTAAAGTTGTCTGTCTTAGACAGATCAATTCTGGTATCTATGTAGTTGGTATCAGTCCTGATCATGTCAAGTGAGTATCTTTTATTAAGCAGATAGAAGATAACATAACTGTCCTGTTATATATAAGAGAAATCATCTCATAAAGTCCAGGATACTCAAATGAGAAGTAATCAGAGCTGTCAGTTGCATATCAAGAAACACAATCTGAATTAGCTTAAACAAAAAAGTAATTTACCAGTCATGACTGGGAAATAAGGAGCAGATCTGGCTTCAGGCCCAGCTGGGGCCAAAGGTGTGTTTTCATCTGAGCTGGCTTCTCCAAGCGCTTATTCTCTAGCCAGTGCTCTCCAGGCAATATCAAAGGTAATGGTGGCTCAACATGTAAGTGGTCCCTCCTTCTAGGATGTGATCATACAGAAAGATGCAAAGGTAGCACGCTTTCCTCCCCAGACTAGCTAATTATCTTTAATAAAATCCTGATTGGATGTACTTGGATTATTTGCCTGTTCTGTTGTCAAGGGAGATGGTTATTCCTACTAGCCAGCCTGGGTCACTTGCCCACCCTGTGGGCATTGAGGGCACACAATGGGCAGAAGGAAGAGAGGCAATTTCCAAGAGAAAACTAGGGCTTCTGTATTCTTTGAAGAAAGCAGAAAGAATGCCCAGTCATCAGAAGCCATAGGTGTTCACTATTTAACAGATGGCTGTCTTTGACACTGTTTTCAGGTGAGAGTAATGCAACTTTCAGTTGTTTGTTTTTACAACTATAGAGGGGTTGTGCTTGTTTTACTTATTCAAATAGCCACCTGTGGCAGATAGCATGAATCTATAGTTTTTATTTCAGAGTTTGAGACTGGTACTTCATTAAGGATTTGCTGTCAGTAAAACTATAAAGCAGGTGAAGGGGTTCATTTTTAACTCTATTTCCTTTTCAGGGAATGTCCTGCATTTTACTCTCTTCTCTGTGCCCTCTCACAAAGACCTTTAGAGTCATATATCACCATATGTAATAGCACCATACTTGACTCCTAAAAGGTGAGATTTCAGGGCCATCTTATCCAAGTGGGGAAGGTTTTAGAGGCAAGGACCCTTCGAGGATTTCCTAATACAAATACTGCATAAGGAATCTATGCATTATAGTGTCCGATATACCACTGGGTTTAGAAATTTTAAGCTGCCTTTAAAAGGGGAATGGAGACATATTTAATCAGGGAGAGTGCCAGGAAGACAAGGCCTAAGAGTCACTTGTAAAATAATGCATTCTTTTCAACAAATGCAAAGTGGTTGAAGTGAAATGATTGGTGGACTCCAGGTATGAACAGCATTGCATCATAAAAGGAACTTGGAACAGTATGTTTTTCTGCGAATCTTGTATGGTATGTTTTTCTGAGGTATGTTAAGCTTCACAGAACATAGGAATTACTTCACCATATTGAGATATTTTTGAAACAGGCCGACATACATCTGATCTGTAGTGCCAGTTTATTTGTTTATTTTTACAAAATGTTACACTTTTAAAAAATGTAAAGGACATTCTTAAGTGGAGATGAGAACAATATCAGGAAGAGTGTCACTTATGAAAGTATATAACAGAAAGCACAACTGGGTTTCTGAGCCCTGTGGTGCGAGTCCAGTCCCAGCACTAGCACAACTCTGTGATTCTGAGCACATTGCTCCATCCTGCGGGGCTGCCAGTGCTTTTATTTGTTAAAAAAAAAAAAAAAAAAAAAAAGACAGGCCTTGAATTAAGCCATCTTTCAGGGCCTTATCAGTTGCATACTTTAATGACTTAAATGTCTTGTGAGCAGTTATAAAAAAGAAAACATTAGTGTGGGTATGTCATCATCCAATATTATTTGAGACTTTGAGTGTATGGAGTGTTGTGCCGGGGTGTCGCACGCCTCACACTGACTGGCTTCTTTGCACTTCTGACATTTGAAACCTTCTCAGTATATTTTCTTTCTGAATTCTTTGTGTTCCTAACATGGACCATGAAGGTCTGAAATGGACGTGGAGACTACTAATGGCTATCAGAGCAATGACAGGGATTGAACAAAGCCACAAGAGAAAGCCAAACAAAGAAATCACAGAATTCACAGGCAGACACCCTTTACCAAATCTCTTCTCTGCCTGATTTCTCTTGTGTATAGAGACAGTAGTCCTATTCAGCTGGAAACAGAAGTTCTTACTTCATAAAGGATTTTTGTGAGTTAACTAAATTATAAATTTAAGGAAAAGATTTATTGAGAAAATACATATTAAAGCATGGCTGCTCCTCTTTATCATTCTCTGATTGTGTGCTATTGAGCTACTGGGAATGGTCTGCCTCTCCAGACATCCTTGTCAATGGGAGCAGAATGTGCACCCGTCTGGGCTACTGCTCCTCCTTCCCCACTTCCAACCAGGAGAGCAGTAATGGAGCATCGCTTGTGCGAGGTAAAGACTAAGACAAATAAGAACAATTTTGATTGTGTGTCTACTTTCATGTTGTCTCTAGCTTCTATGCCAGGGTATATTATATTTTGGAGTATTTTTCAGACCAATCTTGAGCTTAATGGCAGAGTTGTTCATGAGGTTGGGTGCTCTACCTACTGAGTACCATGCTTTTGACAAAGAAGCTTTCTGTAGAAATTTCTGGTTCTTTTTAGACATATTTGACTCATACTGATTCAGCTGTGGCTGACTGCAGCAAATATTCTCAGTATTATGGAGTCTGGGAAGTAGGTTTTGTTGCTAACATAAAAATATTCCTCAGTGCCAATTGTCCTTGCAAAACAATATAAATAAAATGAAGTTTTATAAAGACTTCCAAAACATTCTACCTTTTCTCCTGAGGCTATCCTGATTTTAAAATCCCTTTCTTGTTCCTCCTGAGTTTTCCCATTTCATACTCCCTGGGAGTTTTTCTATAAAATACCTGTATAAAATGGGTAATGAGGAAATCATTTCCTTAATTGAAGGTCACATCTACAAAGATCCAGGTAGGTGTACATTGGTGGATGGAAAAGTCCCCCATAGTGATGCCCTGCTGCCCTAAAAGAGAAGCTTCATTGTAATGTGTTGATGCCATGTTGGCCCTGGCTGGTGCCCAGCACATTGTCTTTCTTAATCTCCCAAGCATGTAATTTCCATTACTGATGATTCCCCACACTTGAAAGGGAAAATGGTCCCCACGGGTTTTCATAATTTAACACAAACACTGTTAAGGTATTAAGTCAAAGCTTCTAAATCCTCTTGGTGTTAAGCTCATGCATACTACACAATGGGGACCCTTATTTTGTCCCTTCAGTTCTGACTAGCTTTGTACCCTGGCCTTGTTATTTTGCAGTTACTTCTAGTGTCTTTATTTTAAAAGAAAAATAAAGAGAGTGATATTTTTGTTTATTTCTTGGCTTTCTTTTCTTTTTAGTTATTTTTAACATCTAATGTTGACATACTTTTTAGGCTAAAGCATAGAGAACACTCTAAATCCAAAGACACTATACTTTCAATAACTTGATTTCCTGAACTACTGGCAGATTCTGGGATCTGTTAAAATGCAATGTAAGCATTTTATAGGGGTTCCCATGACAGCTTTATTAGCTAGTTGTTTCACCTAAAAAGTCTTCTTAATTTGCTTTCATCTTTTTTTTTGCCAATTTACTATTTGTTTCTATATCTACAAATATTAAATGTATGTTCCCAATATCTTAGTTCCTCTTCTTTTCCTGGTGGAATATTTTCAATTGTGTAATTTCAGCTCCTGCTGTGTATTTTGGATGACAATAATTATTATATGTGGTCCCTAGCCTAGGAATGACTTATATTCCCAGTATCTGTTTCAGAATTAGTTGGTTAGAATTCTACATGGTTCCCCCAGAAACAGTGTCATAAAAGATAGGTCACAGGCCAGTCCACCAAGACATTTTAAGCTCACACAATAGCTTTACTTTCATTATTGACAGCCCTGTGCTGTGAGGTCCCTGATGACCCTAGACCTGGTTATTTTTAAGAGGGGCAAGAATGTTATCTCAACAGGTTACCAGTGGGGAAGGTTCACAAAAATCAGGCTTTGGCAGCTGGGTTCCTCTCCTGAAATTGAAATGGAGAATTTTTTAAAGCAGTGGCTTTATTGCAGTCCCAACAGTACTTGTATTTCTGGAACGAAGAGCCCTAACAACTGAGAACATCAATTTGAAAAAGAAGCTCAGAGAGAATGGGTTATTATCAGTGGAGCCAGGAATGGCTTTGTGGTCTAGAGGAGAGCAACAGGTAAGCAGAAATTGCTTCTTATTTGTGAATGGCTTATTTGGAAGTTCAGAGCTTAGTCAATGTGGGTACAATTATAACTTTAAAAGTAAATTATTTCACTGACTTGAGGTAACTTTTCAAAGGCTGTGATTACTTTTCTCTAAATCCAAAGACATCTAGTTCTCTTTCTTCTAATCAGGTCTTGATGTTTTGCTATTGGATGAAAATGGTTATGTACAATGTACTCTCTTTAAATTTTCAATAGTAGATTTGGAGGATTATCATCATTATCTTCTACTCTTCCCTTTGTGATTTCTTTTTACACTTTTACTTAGCCTTAGCAAGTGAAATAATGTATCTAAGTATAGAGTCAATTATAAAGTGACTCCAGCAGCTTTTGTTCAAAATACTATATTGTGCTATTTATAACACCAATTGCTATTGTTGGGGCAAAAATGATCATTTCAAAATGATTTCAATAATCTAGAGAGATACTTAAGAAATATTACCCCCATCCTGCTATAGTTTTTCAGATGTGTTCTTTTCTCTGACTTTGTTTTGTAAAATCTTTATGGTCACTCCTCTTGTCTTGAATGTTATAGTCTAGATTCAGACAGTTTGCTTGGATGTCTAACATACCCTTTAGGCCATCAGAAGGGCTAGATCCTTTCACCAACATCAGTTGCTATCTCACATATCCAGGCTGGAGTTTAGAAGACCTGAGAACTCCTTTTTATGGTTCTTTTCTTTAACAACCCATAAATTCGGAAACCCTGACATAACACTCTCCAACAGTGCTGCAAAAGGATGTTGGTGCTTTTTCTAGTCTATTTTTGTCCCCTACCAAATCATAGTCCCAGAAGGGAGCTTTAGAAGTCATCAATCCGTTTCGTTGCCTTCATTCTCAACAAAGGCTAGTCATAGCAAAGTTTCTCAAAATTAAACTAGAAATATTCATGCTTACTATGTATATAGAAAGTATGGAGACGAACTGAAAATTATAATCTTCCCAAGAATCCTACATTTCTTTTGGAGGGGATAGATACATACGTGTGCATTAAACAGCCTTCAGAGACTCCTGAATTTGGAGTAGATCTAACTTCTTTGACTATTCAAAGATGTCCTCTTGACACTCCTGCCATTTGTTCCTGTCAGTTCATCACTGGGAAATTCCAACTGCTGATAATTTTTACCCACTTCTAAATTCTAAGAGCTTTAATATATGATAATTAAGTCTATAGAGGTTAAATGACTATTCTAAAAATAGCCTGGACATAAATTTTGGCTTTACAAATTATTAACAGTGTGGCCTTGGGAAAATTACTTAATGTTTTTGCTTTTTGATATCACATTTACAAAACAAGGAAAAATAAACTGTACCTCATAGCATTGGTAGAGGTACATGTTAATTTTCAGAATAGTGTCTGATATAGAGTAAGAACCCATCATATAAAATGGTATTTGTAAATAACATTCATTTAAATATTTGCCTATATCTTTAATGTCCCATTCCCCTGATTTCCCTCTGCCTGCTTTTTTCCAGGTGATCCATTTGTGTGATTAATAATATAACTATTCAATTGTTGATCATAGAATACAAATTCATAACTGACTGAGTCCTCCTTGCTGGTTATTAATGTCATCCTTACTCCAAATATAAATAGAAAAGGGTAGGTCAATTACTTTCTAAATACCATATTAATGTCGCATACTAATTTTGCAAAAGTGCTTTAGCAAAAACTGATGAACAAAACAAAATCTTTTTCTTCAAAGATCTTAATGTCTAGTAAGAATGGCAGACACAGAGACCACTTTCTTACTTATTCATTCTTTAGTGTAAAGGGTCAACAGTGGATCACCAAACATTTGATAAAAGCATGCAGCGTGAAAGTGAAACAGCAGAAAAGAAATCCAACCCCAAATGAAAGAGAGATAATTCAGGGAGAAAAAAATACTTGAACACTATGACTAGTACTATACTCAGAGAGATTTAAGAAGATGCTACACCCCTAGATGGGGCAAGGGACATGAGAAGGGAACATGAAATGAGTATCAAGAGATCACTGAAGTCAGATAACAGGGGCCTTAAATTTATTTTACTGATAGCATTTTTTAAAAGCTTAACTTTATTCTGGATTTTAGCTTCTAATTTTGTGAAACACTTGAATTGGTCCATGATCAAGTTGCCACCATTCCAATCCATGTGTATATTCTATCCCAAACTAAGTTCATTGGTGAAGTTCTAGTACTAGGGTGTTAATTTCTTTGGAAGATATCCAGTTTCATTTCTTGCTAGAATATTATATATATGTCTGTATGTGTGTGAATACCCAATATTATGGTTTTGTGTTGCTCTCTTCTGTTTTAGACTCTTACTTTTTTCTTTTTCTTTCTTTTTTTTAAAATTTTTATTGTTATTCAATTACAGTTGTGTGCCTTTTGACTCTTACTTTTTTCTAGCTGCATATATACTACAGCACATAGGAACAAATGATTTTAGAAATTGAAAGCCTTAAAAATGATCTCATTTTGCAGATTAGAAAACCGTAGCCCAGAGACGTTTCCAACTGGTTCAGGTCTATTGGTCTCTGGTTTGATAAATACCAAATAAAAACTATGGAAGGTTCTGAAAGGCAGAATGGACTTTAGTAGGAAAGGGACTTGAGCTGAGCCCTCAGGGATGTGTAGGAATAGCATAGCAGGTTTTCTATTCATTTCTAAGTATAGAGTAGAGGAAATTAGGTCAAATATAGAAAAACTATTAGAGGCATGAGTGTGTAAGATTTGTTTGTTGACAGTGAGTAGACAAGAGAGAAGATTCTGTTCATAGAGTAATAGAACATGAAGTTGTAGCTTGCATATGAAGGATTGCTAATGACAAAGAAAAGGACTTTATACTTTATCCTGTAAGCAATTAGTAGTAATTCAAGGTTCTTTGAAAAGAAGAGTAGCATGTTTGGTAGAGTCTCAGAAAAATGTATCTTCTGTCATTAAACAGGACAGATTGTATTTTAAAGAGTGGACATAGGAAGACTAAATGTACATGGAGATCATCTAAGAATAAAGAAAACTAATATTTTCTTCAGAAAAAGTTTTCTATTTGGAGCCATTACATACTAAGACATGGAGAAAAAAACACAGGTAAGAATTTCATCTTATTTTTTAAATGGATTTTTAGAAGTATAAATAAATGGAAAAATATATAATTTAATGCCTAAATATATTTTGACCTTTCTGCTTAAAGCACAATTGGTCTTTTCTAGCTTTCTCCACTGACTTCCTGGACATTCTTTTCCCTTTTTTCCATTCATATTATTCCTATCATTCCTTTCTCTTTTTTATACTACATTTCACACTGTGATGTGTATCACTCCACTCTAAGCCCTCTTTCCTGCACAATTCAAGTTTCTGGCCAAACCCAGTTACATCCTTGGCTTCGCCTCTCACCTGTTATCTGCAATCCCCTGAATCCATCATGGTTTCTCTGCTGAACTTAACCTGCATTTTCATCTGGTTGAGGCACAGCCAATTCAAATCCAAGTGGCCCCAAATAATTTCCCCTCACCCCTCAATCCACTTTCCCAAATGTTTCTCCTTTTGGACTCTTGGTCACAGTTTCCATTGAGATACCAAAGCCAGAAACTAGGAGGTCTCTGTGGATCTCAGAGCCCTTCTCTGGTGTCCCAATCCACCCTATTGTACCACTGTTTAAAATATCACAGCACTTGAACAGCTTATGTGGTTCTTCCTTGTGTATAGGATAAAATTAACACTCATAGTAGAATAAATATGTTCCTTAATAAGCTGGTCGCACACTCCCTCTGGAATCATGTTGTGTTACTCACCATCTTGCTTTAGAAACTCCCACTCCTATGCCTCTGGGATTTGCTGATACATCTACCTCCTCATTCTTCAAAGCCTTGCTAAAATGTTAGCTCCCCTGGGACATCTTCCCAGATCCACTACCCAGGATTTGTTTTCACTCTCTGTGCTCCCATTAGTTTCTTAGTTCTTTTACTTGGTGTTCTTCTACTGATGTGGCTTCTGCCTTCTTTAATAAGCCTTCTTTTATTTATCTTTGTGTCCTAGAGTCTAGCAAGTTGCCACATAAAGTCTGTTAAATTGAATAAAGAAAAGGTTACAAGGGAGGTATTTTCTTTCTGATGTTATCATTCTAATTAGTAGAAGGCATGGAAGACCTGGGAGGAGAACTGATATATAAGGAGCATTTATTTGGTGCCATATAGTATATAATGTGGTTATATATTCTCTCATGTGATCTTCACAGAGACTTTTTAAATAAAATGAATGTTATTATCCCCACTTATATGTGAGCAAAATGAAGTTCAGAGAATTTGAACTGGCAGACTCTAATTTACAAATTCCAGGTCTTGGAACCCAGTGAAAGCTAGGACAAGGATTCAAATTAACTTATGTTACCCTAAAGATACAGACATATTCAATGACTCAGAAGAATGTGAAGTGATTAAGTTATATGGAAAAAGCTACGTAAATATGATAATGCCACTTTCTTATTTAAAAACCTTTCAATTGCATTGTTTCTGCAAACAAACTAAAATTCAGTTCTTCAAGCTAGCATTTAAGAACCTCAAAACTAGATTCTGACATTCATTTCTGCTCTTCACTTCCATTAATTCCACCTATATACTCTGTCCCACCGGAATGAACTTCCTGGACCTATTCACCTTGCTTTCTACTTTGCTCACTCTATCTCTCACCTGGAATGGAATTTCTCAGGAATATACTTGCAATATTAATTAGCTTATTCAGTCTTATTGTAATTAAATATAAGGTTACTTGAAGGTTTTCAAAAGATACAACTTTTTAAATTTTTTAAAGAATGTATATTATTGATTATGCTATTATAGTTGTCCCATTTTTTTCTCCCCTTTATTCCCCTCTGCCCTGCAACCCCCCTCCCACCAGCATTCACCCCCCTTAGTTCATGTCCATGGGTTGTACATATAGGTTCTTTGGCTTCTCCATTTCCCATACTGTTCTTAACTTCCCCCTGTCTATTTTGTACCTACCATGTATGCTTCTTATTCCCTGTACCATTTACCCCATTCTCTCTCTTCTCCCTTCCCCCCTCTCTGATAACCTTATATGTGACCTTCATTTATGGGATTCTGTTCCTGTTGTGGTTGTGTGCTTAGTTTGTTTTTGTTTTTAGGTTCGGTTGTTGATAGTTGTGAGTTTCTTGCCATTTTACTGTTCATAGTTTTGATCTTCTTCTTTTTCTTAGATAAGTCCCTTTAACATTTCACATAATAAGGGCTTAGTAACGATGAACTCCTTTAAGTTGACCTTATCTGGGAAACACTTTTTCTGCCCTTCCATTCTAAATGATAGGTTTGCTGGATAGAGTAATCTTGGATGCAGGTCCTTGCCTTTCATGACTTTGAATACTTCCTTCCAGCCCCTTCTTGCCGGCAAGGTTTCTTTGGAGAAATCAGCTGATAGACTTATGGGAACTCCTTTGTAGGTAACTGTCTCCTTTTCTCTTGCTGCTTTTAAGATTCTCTCCTTATCTTTAATCTTGGGCAATGTAATTATGATGTGCCCTGGTATGTTTCTTCTTGGATCCAACTTCTTTGGGACTCTCTGAGCTTCCTGGAAGTCTATTTCCTTTGCCAGATTAGGGAAGTTCTCCTTCATTATGTTTTCAAATAAATGTTCAATTTCTTGCTCTTCCTCTTCTGGCATCCCTATGATTCGGATGTTGGAATGTTTAAAGTTGTCCCGGAGGTTCCAAAGCTTCTCCTCATTTTTTTGGATTCTTCTTTCTTCATTCTGCTCTGGTCGAATATTTATTTCTTCCTTCTGTTCCAAATCATTGATCTGAGTCGCACTTTCCTTCCCTCCACTGTTGGTTCCCTGTACATTTTTCTTTATTTCACTTTGCATAGCCTTCGCTTTTTTCTCTACTTTGTGACCATACTCAACCATTTCTGTGAGCATCCAGTTTTCAACTCTGCATCTGATAGGTTGGCTATCTCCTCATCACTTACTTGTATTTTTCCTGGAGCTTTGATCTGTTCTTTCATTTGGGCCAAAATTTTTTTGTCTTAGCTCACCTGTTACATAGTAAGGGGTAGAGTGTTGGGAACCTCCCTGCCTGGTTTAAGAAGCTGTAACCCGCCCCCCCTCCCCCCACGCCACCCCATGGCTAAGGCTGAGTGAGAGACCTTGGGACCATAAGCCACTAAGGAGACAAAGCTTATCTACCTTATCTCCCTTTACTTCACCCTGCTTGGCCCTGAGCCTCACCAGTTAGCCAATAACCAGTAAGATTCACCAAGGGAGAGATGACCTAAGAGAAGCATGGTCACAAAGGAGCCCTCAGGGAAGGACTTGGGGGGCTATAGAAAAAGGGGGTGATGGACCCTCACCCCTCAGCTTTGACATAGCCTGAGTCCTCATTCTGTCTGCAAGAAGTCTCCTAATCTCTTGGCTGCCTTACTTCCCCTGTCCTACTTAAGCCTGAAAAAATGCTAGAGGTGAATGTGGCCCTGTGCTGGAAAGGACGGGTTCCCTGGGCCAATCAGGCCTAAGAAAGAATGCATAAACTCCTGTGAAACCTACTTTGCTAATACCCTCAATTTAAATGATAAGCGTCCAAGCATGAAATGAGTTTGTTTTCCCAAAGTTTTATGTCCCTTTAACTATCTGACCCTAACTCAGAATAATCCCTCATAGTTCTTTGAATGTTATCTATTGTTTGATCATTACTGCCTGACAATGATTGAGCTTTACGTATATGCCCTGTATTCCTATGCAAATTAAACCCAATAAAAGCCCATTGAGGAAAAGCCTCCTGGCCCTTCTCCTTTGAGAGATCAGCCACCTTTCCTCCCCAAGCAGATCATGTCTTGGTAGATTTATTCTCATCCATGGTGGCCAGGGGAGCCCTGTGGGTGGAACACCCCCACAGTGGAGACTTGGGTGTTTACCAGAGTGGGGCAACCCTTGTCACTGTATATTGGGGAGGGGTCTGAGAGGGAACAATGCCACTTGCTGTGTTCTCTGCTGACTTTCAGTCACTTCCCCCGCTACCCACAAGCAAATTGGGCCCTTCTGGTACTAGTTCCTGGGTGGGTGGATTTGTGTAAGACCCTGTAGGTCTCTCCAACAAACTCTTCTGTGAGGCTGGGATTTTCTCTTGCTGTCCCAATCCCTACAAGTTCTTGCAGTCAGAGGTTTTGAGGCTTTGTTTCTCTGCACTGGAACCCTGGGTTGTGTGGTCTGTCTTGCCCCCCAGTTGTTCCTCCCAGTTTATCCACACACAAATGTGGGACCACCCAGTCCACCAGCCACTGCCTCACCCACCAGGCCCTCCAGCCACAGCCTTGCTGCATTCCTTCTGCCCCAGTGCTCCTCTCTTCCCCTCCTACCAGTCTGGATGAATATTCCTTCTTTAACACCTTGGTTTTCAGGCTTCCATACAGTTCAATTTTCTGGTAGTTTTGGTTATTTTTTGTTTTTCAATTTGTTGTTGTCCTTGTTTTGGTTGTGCCAGGAGGCAAAGTATATCTGCCTACACTTCCATCTTGGCTGGAAGTCCCTGGAAAGATACAATTTTTAATGTCCCCTTCCCCTTGCAAACTGTGGCAGTTTAGGAATGTCAGGCTAGAAAAATTATCCTAAGGAAAAACACATTCACTTGAATAACTTACAAGGGAAAAAAAGAAGGTTGGTACTTTCATCAACATGATCAAACATTGCTAAATGTCAGAATAGAAACATTGCTTGAAACATGAAAAGATTATTAAAATTTAAGGATATATAAAGGTTTTTTTAACATCCCATCCTAAAAGATCATTTTGACATCAACTTCCTAATGTAAACTTTCATCACTATTTTGCTCACTTACCCCATGCCTAGCTCATTTATCTATAGCTTTAGCCTTGGCAAAATATCAGGATTGTTCCATTCATCTGTCTGCTGGATGTGGTCTAGGTCATTCACCACAACTTTCTTCAGTTTTCCAGTTTTCAGTCATTCTCAGGTCCAGCATATGTAGTAGAGTTATGCTGTTACAATCACAGTTATAATTACACAGTTATACAGTGGAAGATGATGTGTATATTTCCCAGGACATTCAACTTTTTAAAAAAATTATAATTCACTTAACTGGATAGGGAGTGGGAGACAGTATCTCTAACAATGCTGACTTCAGAGTGACTCCAGATGGACATGCTCTGGGGTCATTTCTCCCACTACTCCCAGAAGCAAGTTTACTCTTATTCACATATTTTTTATAAGAGGTTAAATTTCTCATGGGTAGTGTGTAAAATTTTATTCCTCAAGATGAGCAATGCTAAGCATGTAACATTCAAAGAAATAGCACTTTAAAATTAGGCCTATTGTTTGAGCATCAAGACTGTCTTCCTCAGGGAATGTGTGAAGTCTCTTGGAGGAAAAGATGAAAGAAGAGAAAATTAAATATCAAATGACTTTGGACCTGGATGGGTAGCTTAGTTAGTTGAAGCATCATCCAGTACTCCGAAAGGTTGTGGGTATGATTCTTGGTCAGGGCACATAACCAGGTTTCAGGTTTCATTCCTAATCAGGGTGTGTATGGGAGGCAACCAGTCGATGTTTCTGTCTCTCTCTCTCTACTCCCACACCACCTTTTCTCTCTCTCTAAAATCAATAAACATATCCTTGGGTGAAGATTAAAACAAAATCAAATGACTTGGGGCACAGAGGGATATTGTAGTCACAACTGCTTATCTGCAATTCTGAACTCAAATATCTCTGACATCTTTTTTATTTATTGGCTACACACTTCAGGCCAAATCTCACCAGATTTGCCAGATTAGCAAAATGACCTCATCTGACTTGGTCTGAGGCTATTAATAGTCTTTATTTACCTCACTTCATATGAAGAATCATAGGTTTGCTATGGAAATATTAATGTGTTTGATTAGAGAGTGTCACCTCTATCCCTTTGGAATATGATATGTACACCGTATTTATTTTCTGAAATTTGAAAAAGTCTGATAGTGAATATATTTGGCCATGAGGACTTTAAATAAAACTGAATAACCTGTTATGCAAGAGAAACTACCTTGATTTTAAACATCCCTCTCTTCTCTAACTCACAGGCTTTAGTATCTTACACCAGAGATTCTTAAATGTTAGCTGGATCTATGGATCTCCCCATCCTCCCTCCTCACCTACCCTCATTTCTATAGCCCATCATTACAATCATCTCTTTCATTTGTTTAACCCTCTATCCCTTTGTTAAACTTGCCTGGCATAGCTCCATTCTTGTTTCAACCGATTATCTATGTACCTTGTCCTTTACCAAAGCAGTTGAACATTGGGGAAAGAAATCACATAATAGTGCTGACTGGTCTCATTTAAATTGATAACCACAATCTCTATCAGACACTTCTGGACAGTTCTGCTTTATTTCCTTGGTAATTTCTCTTTTCTGCTTGCTTACGTGACTATGTCACCCCTTCTTATCTCCTTGTAAAATATTCAAATTCAATTGCCCATCGCACTCAGATGAAGACCTCAATTCATACTTCATTTAAAAAAATATAAGCAGAAAACAAAAATGAACTTATTTATCTTCCCTCCATCAATCTATCAACTTAGTTTCTGTCTGTACTTGTCTAACCTAACTTAAGCAACCTAACTACCAACCATACCTATGCAGTATTCCTTCTCTCCTATTTTAACAGAAGAAATATCCCTGTTTCTATCTAAAACCATCCCCTCTGTCAACCTCTCTGAACTTCTCAAGCCCTTCTATCTCTCTCTCCTCCCTGCATTATCAATGTATTCACTGACTTTTTCTTACTTGCATCCAAATATGCCATAGCATTTCCTATATCCCCTCCATGCCATTTCTCTGGCTTTCATCACAATACAATTTAAAACAGAAGTCATTAGCATCATTCCCTCTTCTTTCTCTCCTTGTCATAGTTCCAAAAGTCTATCACTGCCACCATAACTCTGACATTGCTCTTGTCAAGATCACAATGACCTACAAGTAGCCATATGCAGTGGTCACTTCTGGAGCCTCACCCTCATCTTTTAGTTGTCCCACATTTGACCTTTCTCGTCTAGAACTCCTGTCTTCTGTCAACTCCTGTTGACAACGCAATCTTCTGATTTTTTTTTCTTATCTTTTTGTTTATTTCTTCAATATCCTTTGCTGCCTGCCCAACCTCTATCAGTAGGTGTGTCTCAGAACTCAGTACAGTGCTCTTTTCTCTTCCCTGTTTCACCAGATGATTTTTATTTAATCCCATGGCTTTACATAAGACCCCAAACTTGACACACCAAGTAGCCCTGGTCTTGAGCATTGGATTCACATATCTAACTGTCATTGTAACTCTCCACTGGAAAACCTATTGGTCACCTTAAACAACACTCAAACACAGAATCCTTGATATTTTTCCACCTAAGCTGTTCTCCCCTGTTATCTCCCTGTTAGTAAATAGCAAACACCACCATTCAGCAGCTGTTCAAGCCAAAATCTAACTCCCTCTTTCTCTTAACTGAAAAATGCAATCCATCAGCAAGTCCTACCACATTCATTCCTAAAATGTGTCCTGATTCCATTCTCTTCTCTCCATTTTCCTACTTTAAACTCCCAATATGTCACACTTAAACAGTTATAGCAGCTTTTGTATGTCTCCCTATGTACACTTTCACTTCTCTATAATCAATTCTCTACATAGCAGCTAAAACAACTTCTAAACATATACATGTATATGTCTGTCCTGTCTCAAACTCTTCTTTGTCTCCCATTTCACTCAGAATAACTCCAAACTCTTAGCATAGGCCCACAGGCCGTGATTGATTTGGGCAGGCCCTATATCTCAGCCTCCTTTCTTGCCCTTCTCCACACTCTTCCTCTCTCAGTGACCCCCAGCTGTTCTGCCTTCTCCCTCTTCTCCACACACATCAAGCTTCCCCCCACCCATCACTTGCTCTTACCTCTGCTTGAAATTTTCCCTCTGTGATCTCTATATTTCTGGTTCTTTTTTTATCACTCAGCTTTCAATTTAAAAGTCACCCTCCAGTCACCCTGCCACATCCCTCTGCATGACAGAAATCAGAGTCAGTGTTGGCACTTCTCCCTTAGTCCTCACATTCAGCTAATCGATGAGTTTTATTTTCTCTCTTCAATCTTGCTGAAGTCCATTAATTTTACTCTCTCTCTACTGCTGAAACCTGAGTATAAGCCACCTTCTTCTCTTGCGTGGACTACATCAGTAGCCTACCAGCCACTGCCTACATTTTTACTTGCTCCCTTCTATTCTGTGTACATCCATCATGCAGTTGCCTTAAGTAGACAACTCCAGTGGCTTCTTGTTGCTTTTAGGGTGGATTTCAGAATCCTTAACAGGATCTCTAAGTCTCTGATCTAGCCCCAACATTTCTCTTCAGCTGCACCTTTTCAAATATAAGCATCCTTTCAGTTCCTTAAATATTTCACACCACCTTCCAACTAATCACATGTCTTTTCCTTGACTTGTAACACAACTTCACCCTCTTCTTTTGTTTTTGTAATTTCTGCTTATTCTTCAATTTGCTTAGAAATCATTTCCACAAAAGCGCCTCTCTTGAGTACCCTCCAAAACTATATTTGTTCCTCTTCTCTTATAGTATCATAGCATCCTATACTTCTCATTCATTGTACCTATTAGGTTGTACTTAATTCATTCCTCTTTACTGTCTGCCTCCTTTTATAGACCATGTCCCATCAGCTATAGTACCAAAGTAAATGGCATGAGCTTGGGGGTGAGCTTGCCTGGGCTCTAATCCTGGTTTCTCTTCTTTCTAGCTATGTGAACTTCAGTGGATTACTCAGTGTTGGGGAGCTCTGTCCCACAGAACTCTCCTGGCTGCCTCTGATGAGAATAAGTCTACCAAGACAAGATCTGCCTGGGGAGGAAAGGCTGACGAGTCTTTCAGAGGAGAAAGGCCTCAAGCCTCTTTCTCAATGGACTTTTATTGGGTTTAGTTTGCATAGGAATACAGGGCGTATATGTAAAGCTCATCAATCATTGTCATGCAGTAATGATCAAGGAATAGATAACATTCAAAGAACTATAAGGGCTTATTCTGCGCCAGGGTCAGATAGATAGAGTGAACTTTGGGGGGAAAACTCATTTTAAACTTGGACCCTTAACATTTAAATTGAGGGCATTCTTAGCAAAGCAGGTTTCACAGATTTCATGCATTCTTTCTTAGGCCTGATCATCCCCGGGGAACCACCCTTTCCAGCACAAGGCTGTACCTGCCTCCTGCATTGTTATAGGCTTAAATCAGGCAGGGGAAGTAAGGCACCCAAGAGATTAGGAGACTTTTTACAGATAGAATGAGGACTCAGGCTATAACAAAGTCAAGGGGTGAGGGTCTTTTGCCCCTTTTCTATAGTCTCCTAAACCCTTCCCTTATGGTCCCTTCACAACTGTGCTGTCTTAGGTCATTCCTCCCTTGAGGAATCTTACCTGTCATTGGCTAACCAGTCATCTGCCCGGGCCAAGCAGGAGGTATGAGAGAGGGGATGTTTTGGTCTCCTTAGCAGTTTATGGTCCCAAGGTCTTTTTACTCAGCCTTAGCCATGGGGAGTTATAGCTTCTGAAACCAGGAAGGGTGGTTCCCAACAACTTAGACCTTCTTGATCTAAAATTAAGGTAATTACAGTACTTAGCATATAGACTTGTGTTGAGGCTCTAAAGAGTTAACAAAATAAAGCACTTAATAAATCATCATGGTTGTCATTATTATTATGAGGGCTGGGATTAGATCTGTCTCATTCATCAGGACATATCCAATAAGTATTTGTCAAATAAGTAAATAATATTTTTTACAAGTTAATTAAGATCAGAAGTAAGTGTATTAAATGTGTAAATGTGCACTAAGCACTTTAGGGGATACAGAAATTAACAGGACATAGTTTTTACAATTAAGGAGTTTTCAAACTCAGTCAATGAGAATGAGACACAGAAATGTGGTGCACTACAAGGGAGGGGCTGCAGCTGACACATCTTTGTCTCCTAGGCATTTTCCCTGGAGAGGAGCTCATAGATTATGCTTTGTGTGTGCTCTCTGAGCAAGCATCCACTGGCTGCCCTACAGAGGACAACATAGAGAGCTCTGGGGAGAATAGAGGTGGGGTGGAGAGTGACAGGAACGAAGGGCATTGCTGGAAAAGGAAAACAAAGGCACAGAGCTGAGAAAGCAAATGCAGAATGCAATAGTCTAGATGTGGAGCAGTGGTCCTCCAGTTGTGCTGGAACCAGCTCCATCAACATCATCTGAGAACTTGTTAGAGATGCAAATTGTTACATCTCCCCAGATTTCCTGAATCAGAGAATTCTGGGGGTGAGACTCAACAATCTGTGTTTTAACAATTCTTCCTTTGGGTTCTGATACCAAAGTTTGAGAACTTCAAAGTTTGAGATCAACGGGTCTAGACCAGTGGTTCTCACTGGTGATATGTGAATACCTAGAGTTTCACAAAGATGTACCAAGGGATGCATATAGTAGCAATAACAGCATAATTTGAAGCTCCCCTACACATTCCATAAGCAAGTGTGGCAGTTAGTGCATAATTGTGACTGGTCACAACCATCACTGTTTTCAAACATTATATTGCTTTTAAACATTTTTAAACCACATTTTAGGGATAAAAAAGGAACTTTAGTTTAATAAAGAAATGTTGATGTTAGAATATACAGTATTAAGAACATGATAAAATTTCTATAAATTTGCCTCAAAATGATCTTCACCAGATCTACAAGTCATGTATCCAAATTTTTATAAACCTCATTAATATGTCTGAAATGCTTAAAAATAGACAGAAAAAGAGGAAAATATAATATTTATCATATCTAGTTTACCTTTCCAACTAGTAAAAATGTGCTATTTGGAAAGTGCTTGCAAATAACAGCCTAAACACTCCTTTCAGATCATCATTAGAACTTAACAGTTATAAAATGAACCAGCTGATTTTTAAACTGTGAAGTGCAAAAATTCTAACAGCTGCTCAAGTAGTCAATTCCTGATGGTATAACACGTAATTAAATTTTTATTTACATTTTAATCTACATCAGCCCCCAAATTACACACAGTATCATTTTGAAATTTGTTACTAAGCCACCCCTTTTTCTTACATAATTAGAAAAAATCAAACAGTATTGTCACATTCCAATTGGAAAGTGTTAAAAATTTTATACATAGTATTAATATTATAGAAGGCTATATTAAATAAATTTTGTAGTATAATTTTTAGTAAAACATTAAGCTAAAATCTAAAAACACTTTTAAATTTAAATTATTTTATACCAGGGAAACAATTTAAGGGAGATGATTTATAAGATTGTGATACAGGTTTATGACTCACAAGAGGGTGGGAAATTTGGGGCAAGAGCACAGGGGAAGTAGATGATCTGGGCTCAGGGAGAGGCAGGGCCAGGAAGGTAATGAAATTAATGGATCTAAGAGGCCTTCAGGTTGTGGGAGCTTTTAAAATTCTAAGCACAAGTAAAAGTCTTAGTTTTGGAATACAGGTCTTTTCTTCTGAGATGAAATATTTCAAGTTTGAAACATTTTCAAAATTACTGTACCTACCAAAAGTCAGAATGCTCATTAAGTTCTTTACGTCCTGTCTATAAGATTCTGGAACTATTGGTTTGTCACCTGTGTTCTGTGATCTTTGTTCCTGTTCTGGATTCTATCACCTCTAGTCTCTCCTCTGGGACCTTGTTCAATTAAATCCCCACTCCCCTTCTATGGTAGCCATCTTCTCCCTTTCAGCCACCTTTCATTAGCATATGAATAGACACAGGGCTTAAACCTGTATTAGTATGCTTGAGTTATCAAGAGAGAATACCACAGGCTGAGTGACTTAACAGAAATTTATTTTCTCAGAGTTCGGGGGGCTGGAAGTCCAAGATAAAGGTGCTGTCAGGGTTGGTTTCTGGTGAAGTCTCTCTTCTGTGCACTAGCAGAAAGACATCTCTGGTGTATCTTCCTCTTTTTGTACGAACATCATCACTATTGAGATAGGGCCCCACTCTTAGGACCTTGTTTAACTAACCTTAGTTAACACCCTACAGGCACCATCTCCAAATACAGTCACCTTGGGAGTTAGACTTTCAACATATAAATTTTAGGGGACCATAATTCAACCCCTAACAAAATCCTTTTATTTGCATACATTTGTTTTTCTTCTATTACCCTGACATGACCATATTCAGAGTGGGGCTAAAGTAGGTTCACAGTTGTGAGAACTTGAAACAGTTTATCCTTGTGTTATTATTTATTAATTATTATATTATTTTCCATACAAAAAAAAATGTACACCTACTTTTGCCATACCTGTGTTCTAATGAGTAGTTAAAGCATACTAAACCTGTTTATTTTTCTATTTTGTTTTTGGTAGGAGACTTTTGTACACATGTGACACCACCTTCTCCTTATACTATGTAAAGACCAGAGATCAAGATAAGATGATTTAATGAGAATCCTGATAAAAGTATTTTTCTTGTTTTATAGATGAAACTCTCACACTATTATTGAGAGAAAATGTTATTTTAAATACACCCAGTTTTGGACTTCCACCCAAGATGGAGGTGTAGGTAGATACGCTTTGCCTCCTGGCACAACCAAAACAAGGACAACAACAAATTGAAAAACAAAAAATAACCAAAACTACCAGAAAATTGAACTGTATGGAAGCCTGAAAACCAAGGTGTTAAAGAAGGAATATTCATCCAGACTGGTAGGAGGGGAAGAGAGGAGCACTGGGGCAGAAGGAATGCAGCAAGGCTGTGGCTGGAGGGCCTGGTGGGTGAGGCAGTGGCTGGTGGACTGGGTGGTCCCACATTTGTGTGTGGATAAACTGGGAGGAACAACTGGGGGGCAAGACAGACCACACAACCCAGGGTTCCAGTGCAGAGAAACAAAGCCTCAAAACCTCTGACTGCAAGAACTTGTAGGGATTGGGACAGCAAGAGAAAATCCCAGCCTCACAGAAGAGTTTGTTGGAGAGACCTACAGGGTCTTACACAAATCCACCCACCCAGGAACTAGTACCAGAAGGGCCCAATTTGCTTGTGGGTAGCGGGGGAAGTGACTGAAAGTCAGCAGAGAACACAGCAAGTGGCATTGTTCCCTCTCAGACCCCTCCCCAATATACAGTGACAAGGGTTGCCCCACTCTGGTAAACACCCAAGTCTCCACTGTGGGGGTGTTCCACCCACAGGGCTCCCCTGGCCACCATGGATGAGAATAAATCTACCAAGACATGATCTGCTTGGGGAGGAAAGGTGGCTGATCTCTCAAAGGAGAAGGGCCAGGAGGCTTTTCCTCAATGGGCTTTTATTGGGTTTAATTTGCATAGGAATACAGGGCATATACGTAAAGCTCAATCATTGTCAGGCAGTAATGATCAAACAATAGATAACATTCAAAGAACTATGAGGGATTATTCTGAGTTAGGGTCAGATAGTTAAAGGGACATAAAACTTTGGGAAAACAAACTCATTTCATGCTTGGACGCTTATCATTTAAATTGAGGGTATTAGCAAAGTAGGTTTCACAGGAGTTTATGCATTCTTTCTTAGGCCTGATTGGCCCAGGGAACCCGTCCTTTCCAGCACAGGGCCACATTCACCTCTAGCATTTTTTCAGGCTTAAGTAGGACAGGGGAAGTAAGGCAGCCAAGAGATTAGGAGACTTCTTGCAGACAGAATGAGGACTCAGGCTATGTCAAAGCTGAGGGGTGAGGGTCCATCACCCCCTTTTTCTATAGCCCCCCAAGTCCTTCCCTGAGGGCTCCTTTGTGACCATGCTTCTCTTAGGTCATCTCTCCCTTGGTGAATCTTACTGGTTATTGGCTAACTGGTGAGGCTCAGGGCCAAGCAGGGTGAAGTAAAGGGAGATAAGGTAGATAAGCTTTGTCTCCTTAGTGGCTTATGGTCCCAAGGTCTCTCACTCAGCCTTAGCCATGGGGTGGCGTGGGGGGAGGGGGGGCGGGTTACAGCTTCTTAAACCAGGCAGGGAGGTTCCCAACACTCTACCCCTTACTATGTAACAGGTGAGCTAAGACAAAAAAATTTTGGCCCAAATGAAAGAACAGATCAAAGCTCCAGGAAAAATACAAGTAAGTGATGAGGAGATAGCCAACCTATCAGATGCAGAGTTGAAAACTGGATGCTCACAGAAATGGTTGAGTATGGTCACAAAGTAGAGAAAAAAGCGAAGGCTATGCAAAGTGAAATAAAGAAAAATGTACAGGGAACCAACAGTGGAGGGAAGGAAAGTGCGACTCAGATCAATGATTTGGAACAGAAGGAAGAAATAAATATTCGACCAGAGCAGAATGAAGAAAGAAGAATCCAAAAAAATGAGGAGAAGCTTTGGAACCTCCGGGACAACTTTAAACATTCCAACATCCGAATCATAGGGATGCCAGAAGAGGAAGAGCAAGAAATTGAACATTTATTTGAAAACATAATGAAGGAGAACTTCCCTAATCTGGCAAAGGAAATAGACTTCCAGGAAGCTCAGAGAGTCCCAAAGAAGTTGGATCCAAGAAGAAACATACCAGGGCACATCATAATTACATTGCCCAAGATTAAAGATAAGGAGAGAATCTTAAAAGCAGCAAGAGAAAAGGAGACAGTTACCTACAAAGGAGTTCCCATAAGTCTATCAGCTGATTTCTCCAAAGAAACCTTGCCGGCAAGAAGGGGCTGGAAGGAAGTATTCAAAGTCATGAAAGGCAAGGACCTGCATCCAAGATTACTCTATCCAGCAAACCTATCATTTAGAATGGAAGGGCAGAAAAAGTGTTTCCCAGATAAGGTCAACTTAAAGGAGTTCATCGTTACTAAGCCCTTATTATGTGAAATGTTAAAGGGACTTATCTAAGAAAAAGAAGAAGATCAAAACTATGAACAGTAAAATGGCAAGAAACTCACAACTATCAACAACCGAACCTAAAAAACAAAAACAAACTAAGCACACAACCACAACAGGAACAGAATCCCATAAATGAAGGTCACATATAAGGTTATCAGAGAGGGGGGAAGGGAGAAGAGAGAGAATGGGGTAAATGGTACAGGGAATAAGAAGCATACATGGTAGGTACAAAATAGACAGGGGGAAGTTAAGAATAGTATGGGAAATGGAGAAGCCAAAGAACCTATATGTACAACCCATGGACATGAACTAAGGGGGGTGAATGCTGGTGGGAGGGGGGTTGCAGGGCAGAGGGGAATAAAGGGGAGAAAAAAATGGGGCAACCATAATAGCAAAATCAATAAAATATATTTTAAAAATAAATAAATGAATAAATACAGTTTTTAGCCACTGAAGAATGTTAATTTGATCATTTTTACAATAGATGAATCCCATGCTATTTCTTACCTGTATTACTTTTCTCAGTTTCTTTATAGAAATGGAAGGTCAGATGGTTCACATCTTCATATGGATATAAAGGTGGACTCTTTGCTCAGTGTATGGAAAGAAAGGGGGGATAAAAGCTAGATTATCAGTCTCTAATCACCTTCGTCTTGGAGATTCAGACACCAAATAATATAGCTTTTCAAATTAGGCAAATATAGATATACTGGATTGAATTCCTTTTTTGTATATAGATTTTGATGATTGAAATACTTGGGTAACAATTAGTGCATAGAAACAAAACACATTACTCATTAGTGTCCCATGGAAAGAAACCTTTTTCAGGACTTTCAAAGATTTTTGACAAGGGAGACTTTAAATACAAAATGTTATTGAAAATTAAAATTTGTGCAAAAGAAACATTTATATATTTATTACATGTTATATTTTACATAGTAACATTATATATAATGTATTTAAAACCATTCATATTCTTTTTCGTATTAAATACTCAGTACACTATTTAAAAATCTTTTTTTTAAATTTTCATAAAAGATAAACTAGCCTGATGAAACTAAAGTAGAACTTTTGTTTTCAACTTTATAGGCAGCTATCTTGTTTAAATTATTTTATTAATAAGATGCATGGCTTTCAGAAAGAAAAAGGGAGAGAGAATGAGAGGGCAGAAACATGACTTTCATAAAAAGAAGAGAGAGAGGGAGAGAGAGCAGCTGACAGTGTCAGTGCATCTTGCAAATTTCCTATTATGACTTGACAAAGTGGGATGATTATAGAAGTTCTTAATAGGTCGTTTGATAAAATGAAATAAATGACTTGGAAAAAATGTTCTTAAGAAGAAATTGTTTTGAAAAATTATATATAATAATAATAATTTAAACTGCCTTGCAATTAGTCTTTTTATGAACATCTACAACTCCAAAATGATATTTACAAAAATGAATCTTGGCAACAAATTAATGTTTGGTCTAGTGTAATTTATTTGATTTTCTTGAGAACAGAGAAAGCTGAGAAAGATTCCTAGGAATGATAGTCTTTTAACATATTCACACACAATAATATTTTTCACAACAGTATTTTTTCAAAAGCCTATTACATGAATTTTTATTAAAAATTTAAATATTCTTTCTTCTTTCTGAATTCTTTCTTCTCATCTGAATACACTGTACTAACTTTGCAGCTATCTGCATTGTTATGCTTCTAATAAACCTGCATGATATAGACATGTGCTACATACATTGAGGCTTAATATTTTTATTTATTAAAAACAATTTTAGTAGTTATTGCTAACTTTATAAAGTGTCACAGACTGCATTCTAATGATTATCTTTATAATAAACTTATTGTTATGTTAAATGCAAAACATCCTTACTTAAATATATACTTAAATATATTTTAAGTAATGTAATAAGAATAAAGTTTTTATAATAGTGACTATTAATGATATTTGCTAAGCCAAATACCTCCCATCTCTCTCTCTCTCTAGTGACTATAAAGCTAAGAAACAGATTTCATGTGTTGTTTATGAAATGTCTTATTACATGGAGATAACTGGCTTTTGTGAGCTTGTACAAATATATGTGACAATTTTTAGTTTCATTCTTTATAAAATATATTACACATAAAATATCTTTTATATTCTTTAATATTATCCTTTGATGATTCATCAAAAACAAGACAAAAATTAAAAATGAAACATACACTCCTTATTTCCTTCACTGCACACTTTTGAGGATGACAATAATAAAAACAGAAATTAATGAGTCACAATTTACAATTAAAAAACTCAACAATTGCCATTTATTTCTCAAATGATATCTGCAACCAAGAGCTTAGTAATAGAGTTTTATGGGCATGACTGTGTCCTTAAAGGAGGCAGGGTATCAAACACTCAAAACTGCATTGTCCGTGTCTTTCAAGGGCTTGTGATTAGAAACTGAAACAAAAGCAAATCAAACAAAAACATCCTTTGGTTACAGTTGCAAAACTGAGAAAACAACTGAAATGTTTGTTGATCTTTACATCTCTCTTCCTAATCTTCTGATTTCATCTGTTGGGAGGCAGAGGAAGAAAAAAAAGTGGGAGAATCAAGACAAGGAAGGAGCAAGAAGAGTAAAGAGAAATAAAAGGAACTGGGCAAAGCAAAAATAGATGAGCTGTTTTAGTTGACATTCCACACGCACTTTGGAAAAAAGACACAGACCTCTTTATGTCACTCATTGTCTTTCTCTTGCTGCCCACTCCGCCCATCTTCCTGTTCCACCATGCCACATGTCTGCTCTTGGGGGCTGGTACAGAGAACAAGGATGATAGAGGAGGGCCTACCCACATTTCCCATGGAACCCAAGTACAGCTCCTTCAAATGTTTGTGATCTTGGGGAAGCATATGAACCTCTGTTTTCTCTTTGCTAAATGGTAAAACTGCTGGTGTTGCAAAGTGTTTTGGAGCAACATCAAAAATAACACTCATATGCACACATGCATACATATTGCCCTTCTCCTAAGCCCAAGCAAGCATGGCCTGATACAGTCTAAAATATAGATAGATAAATAAATTAATAAAACCCACTTCCCGAAATCATAGAGTTGAATGATTACTAAGTGAAATAGACACTCTATAAACATCAATGCAAAGATAGGTAACTCTCAAAATGGTCACTTTATGGTTTTTCATATATTCTTTTAGAGTTTTTCTTCCATGAATATGCACACATATACTTTTTTTCTAAAACACAGTTTTATATATCATTCCTCAGCTTGCTTCTTGAGTGTGAAAGCACAATTTAGACATCTTTTAAGGTCAATACACACTAATTAATCTTGCAAGTTTTAATGGTTGTCACTTTTATGATGGCATTATAATTTATCACGGTGAATGCTCTTGGAGATTTGGGTAGATTTCCTTTTTTGACTAATGCAAGCAATGCTGTGGTTAATGTCTATAATATATATAGATATATATATATATGTGTGTGTATATATGTATATATAGTGTTAATTTTTCTGTAGTGTTAATTTCTAGAGTAGAATATTTGTGTGAAAGGTGAGCTGTACTTAAAATTTTGATATATAACATCTAGTTTCCCTCTTAAAATACTATAACTTATTTCTAATACAGTAGGCTCTGCAACTTTAAGTGAAATGGCTTATAACAAAGCCAATTTTACCATAGGCTAATTGATATAAACAAGAGTTAAGGTCTTAAGGCATTTCATCAACATTGTAACAAAAAGACACTGAACTAAATGACATTATTTGAGTACTTGTTGTGTTTTTAATTTCAGTTTTCTGAGCTAGAAACCTCAGGATCAATACCAAACTTCTGTTTCATTTCCTAGCCTCCTTCCAAACTGTCTCCACATTCTGTGATGATATCTCAGGTCTCCTAATCCCATCCCCCTATTTTTATCCTCTTTGCTGGCTGCTTTCTCAGCTCAGGTGTTGTAGCAGAAACTTCCAACAGTACTCCAAAATCTATTCTCTTTGTCTTCTTGGGAACTTCAAGGATCTGATGGTTCTTCCAGGCTCCAGGGCTGGCCATTCCAAAGGAAAGAGCAAAACCGGCCCATGCCCAGCAAGCTTGCTCACTAAGAGAACCTGTTGCTCAGTGTCCTCTGTGCTCCTTCATCTTCTGCGGATGAATGCAGCTGACTCAGGCTCTGGGATGTTAGAGCCGCAGGTGGCAGAGCCTGGTCCTCTGGAGGACTGTGTGCGGAAATGCGCTTCTCTGATCTGCTGCCTGGAGCAAGAGCTCCTGTGAATTGTGTCATGTTGGGTCTCTGGTACCACAGTGAGTCTACAGAGCAACTGAAGATAGATATCCTCATCTGTCACTTACACAATGGTAGCAGCCTTCTTGCTGGCCTCTAAGCCACTTGCTGCTTCTCCTTTCAGTAGCCGTGACACCAGAATGGTCTTCCTCTGAATCACACTGATTGATAACTCCCTACTTTAAAGCCTTCAGGGCCTCAGGATCCTTTTGTAATGGCAGCAGCCTTCTGCACGGGGCTGTCTGCTGTACCCTTTCAGCCCTGGGCTGCAGTTTCCAACACGCAGTTGTGTTTAGTACATAGATACAGAATGAATCATTGCATGATGTTTGCTTCAGATACAAACAGCAACATCTAGGAGGCTATTTCATAAAAACTTATTTGTTTCATAGGACTATGAATTTGTGCTTAACAATTGGTAAAAACTGTGATTTCTTGGTTCACCTCTTGAAGTGGGGTCAAAAAACATGTTTCTGGTACTACTGATTTAGGCCCATAACTTCTAAGCTTGAAAAGGCCTTGGACATCATCTAGTACAATTTCCTCATCTTGCAGGAAAAAAACCCTGAAACCCAGACAGCTGAACGAACTTGCTCCAGGACATGAAACCAGAGGAACAAGTTCAAGGGCAGCTCCCAGGCAGACCAATTTTCAGGTTATAGGTCTGTCTTTTCTGACACCAGACTGTCCCTTAGTGTAGCGATCATAGAAACCAAGTGCTATGTGCTGTCTACTCTCTGCTCAGATTCAGCTTACTCCAAGGCTCAATTTAAAGCCCTATTTCAAGCTTCTGTGCCTGTTTCTCTGGTGGGTTACCCAGTCTTGGTCTACCAGGCCACTGGGCAGGAGGCAGTTTGGTAGGTGTGGCCTCTCAGTCTGTATTCTTCCCTCATCACCAGTTCTGACTAAGCTCTCACATGGACACAGCCTTCCTTCCTCATCAAGGCTGAGGCTGCCAGAGTATAGGGAAGGTAGGAGGATTAGCAGGCTTATAACTACCATTATACCCTATAGAAAATAACCGTTACTTAAATTGTGTGTTGTTTTTGGTATATGGGTCTAGAAGTTCGGTGATTGGTATGTTTAGAAATCAACAATACAGCTCACCTGTCACAAGATTCTGATTTGGCGGGAAGACAGGATGAACACAGTGGTGGTTTCTGCCAGAGGCATGGGCTGTGTGAATGAACAGAAACATTGGAAACATTTCTGATGGCCCTGAACTCATTCCGGTCGGCTCACCTGCTCCGATTCCTGTTGCATCCTCACTGGCACGTCTCCATCACAGCTCACTCCATCACTCACTGTGGGGCACATAAAGGGCTTTCCAACAGAGCTTGTTGTAGTTGTGTGTCAACCACATATTTGCAGCCAAACACTTTGACGTTATAAATCCACTGAAGGAGGCACTGAAAGCGGCTGAGTGTAGTGAAAAGTCAGGAGTAAACTCGGGGTAGTTAAATTGCAGGTTCCACATGATTCCAAGAAAAAAAAATCAGTTTTCAAACAGGGTTAATTATGAGAAAAAAAACCCTGAAATACCACTTTTATTTCTCTTTTTATGACAGTATTTAAAAGTACACAATGGTCCAGAGAAAGTTTGCTTGGCCTAAGTCTTTGAGCTATGAGGTTGTTCATTTATACATATATTCTTTCAACAAATATTTACTAAGAATATACTGAACACAGTGCTCTAAAGAGTGAGATTATAGCAACGACAACCCAGTCCCTATGTGTACATGGAGTGCACATTTCTTTAGGAAAATATCAATAGGAAAAATATTATGTCCTTGGAGCTCTATTAGTTATATTCTGGTGTATAAAAAACCTACCCCAAACCAAACATTGTTGTTTTAAGTGGCTTAAAACAAAAATGGTTTATTATTTCGCACAATTCTGTGGATAAACCGTGGGTTCTCCTATTAGGCTTACCTGAGCTCACTCACCTGGCTGCTTTGACCCAGATGCCCAGCTGTTAGAGCTGGGTTGGTTGGGCCCCTCTGTCCATGTGGTCTTTTACCGCAGGTGGTCTTAGGGTGACATGGAAGGAGCACAAAAGAGCAAGCACTTATTCATTTCATCTTATCTGTATATATCCCACGGGCTCAGAGCCAGTGTGGGAGGGAACAACACAGGTATGGGTATGAGAAACTGTGATTCACTGTGCATCATTGTGGAAACAATCCAACACTTAGTAATAAGAAGTATTAAAAAAAATCACGTGGGAGAGAATCAATAGAGAGTGAAAGGGCAGTTATTTTAGATATATAGATCAGGACAAGTCTCTTTGGGGAGGTAAAAGTGGAACAAAGGCCTGTGCTGTGGGGTAGGGGACCATGTGGTTATGTGGAGAGTGTTCCAGCCAGAGGAGCAGCATGTGCAAAGGCCTTGAGTGGGAGGGGCTCAGTATGGCTGGAGGGTGTAAGCAAAGTGAGAGCATGGACATGGGTGGGGAGATAGCCAGGACTGAATCACATAGGCTTCTGCAGACCATGGTAGAACTCACAAGGTATTCCCAGATCAAAGGGAAACCTGTGGATCATTATGTTCTGGGAAGGAACAGGATTTGATTTATGTTTTAAAAGGACCTCTGTGGCTCATATGTAGAGAATAAACCTTATAAGAGAAAAATAGGAACAGGAAAATGAGGAAAGAAGAGAAAGTAAGGTGGTTTGGAATACAATTACAAGAATGAGAAAGACCAAACTCATGGTGTGTTTAGGAGTCAGGGGTCAGGGCACTTTGAATGGATTGAATGTGGGTTGAGGGAGAAAGAAAGTTATGGGAAGTGTCTTCTAGGTTACTGGTATGACTACTGAGGTCACTGGTAGATAACATTAGTTGAACTGGGGTAGAAAACAAGATAGGGTTTTAGTGAATTAAACATTTATGATCTACCAAAACACCTATAATTTATGCTTCACAGACCTTCTGTCTACATTCTAAAATTTTATTTGCAGTATCTACAACATTTTCAATGAAATAAAAACCAAATTAAAAAAAAAACTAAAATTGAACATTTTTACAGATTTAAAACTGTAATAATTATATTTCTTTCTTCATTCCCTGTTTCATCTCCTAAATTAAAATGCAAGATTTACAATTTGGTGAATTATAAGGATATTTTGTACTAGTTTTAGACTATGTTAAAGTAATTACTAGTAATTCTAAATGGAAATCACCTAATGACATTAGGTCCAAATTCTGTTGAACTAAGGCTTAGTTATTTAATTTTTACTAATAATTTACTAAATGTAATTGGCTTTTGTGAATTATATTGAAAACATGTCCTTTTCTGAAAATAGTAGAAAAGAGGTTCTAAGTAGAGGCTTTGGACTCTCTGTCCTGGGTTTGCATTCTTGTGCTAGCCCTTCCTGGAGGTAAAATCACTGAACTACATGGAACGCTGTGGGAGGGTGTCAAAGCTCTTCCCCAAAGTAAGGCCTCTGTGGCTCTCAGATTCTTTTCTCTGAATAGATGTCTCTGGGATCTCAGAGGGAGTCTATGGAGAGAACAGAGAGAAGAGCAAGAACAGAAAGCTCCTTCTTTGGGTTTGATTAATTATTTAACAAAGAACTTGCAAAAGAAAGAAGCTGAAGAGCCAAACAAATGAATATATGCCAATGCTTGCTCTCTTTTACCCCTCATGTAGAGATTTCTTAAAATCAAACATGCTACATTTCCATCACCATGCATATTGATTACAAGGACAGGAAACACAGTATTTTTAGTGTTAGATCATATGAAAATCAAATGACTTCCCAAGGAGAAAAACACTGTATTTTTACAGAGCCCACATGTCACTAATGGGATCAGATGATAATATAGTAATACACAGGCCAGTTATTAATGTTTCATCCAAAAGCTATGTGGTATACAAAAGCTAGATTTGGAGTCAGGGCACTGAATTTGTCACTGTTGGCATGATCTTGGGCAAGTCACTTCATCTCAGTAATGTAGGCAGCATCAGTGACCAGCCACCTGTCATGACTGACAGACCTTGAGCTGGCAGAATCAAAAACAAATATACAAGTTTGATACCAGAAAACAGTGAGCAAGCATGTGACAGTGGGGTGGGGGTCGTCTTACCTGTACTATGAGAGGTATTAGTTTGAGCTCTTTGGGAAGCAAACATCAAGTTTGTTAGGATGAGCTTGAGAGTGCCTAGAAACCAAACATAGAAATGTGCTAATTCAGTTACCAAGAGTGGAAAAGGATGAACATGAACCAGAAAAATAGCCCAGGAATAGAGTTTACTTATGCCAAAAGTACTTGTTCCTGGCTACTGGTTACTTCCACTGGTCGATCTTTGCTCCCCTCTGACATTTCACAAGCAGTCTAAGCTCATGAAAGGCTTTTACCCTGTTACTTTCAACACTGCCTGTGTGTCAGGATGGTTCCCAGGATCAAAAAAGATTTACTTCTAGCTCTTCAGAGATTTTAGTCAAGGCTGTCATTAAAGAGGACATTCTAAGTTATAATATTTTTAAAATAGTTTTCAAAAGTCAGTTTTTCTTTTAGGTTGCCTCTCTTAATTAGGCTTGAGACAGGATGACATTGTGAAAATATCATGGATTTCAGAGTATCATTGTTCTGTTTATGATTTGCTGATTTGAGGTACTTAACTTCTTTGAGCTCCCATTTCATCATCTTTAAGTCAGATTAATATAACTATCACTAAATAATGCTGCAAAGTAGTAATAAAAATAGTAAAAACAACAATAATAACCACCTAGATATGAATAATACCACTATGCCTTTATGGCTAGGATTTATTATTGTCAATTCTTTGACGTATATTACTGATCTTCATAGAACTTTGGCTTCAAAGATTCCTGCTACTTTGAACAGCCTATTCAGTAATTTGTACCACCCTAAAAGTCAGCCAGATGGAAAGATGGTATGGAAGAAGCAAGAAAGTGTTCAGTTTCCTGCATTCATGAAGTTTCCAACTAATAAATGTCCAAGAGCCTTTGGGATGATTTCATCCTTGGGTTTTCAAACTCAGCTTCTAAGACACCAGTGAATTCAGTAAAAGCAAGAAGATGGTCATCCCAGGTCTTCCCCAACTTCAATCACAGCAGCTATGTATTTTTTCTGTGTTATTGACTGAGTTTCCACATAAGATAGCAATTGAAGAAAGTTGTAACCAAACACTTTCAATTTACAAATGACCCACAAACCTCTGTGGATTAAAAAAAAGAAAGGAAAACTCAAAATTAAAAAAAAATTATTTGACTCACAGATATGACTGTTATTGCCTCTTTCCACCCTCTCTCCTCACTAATTAAGTTGAGATTTTAGCCCTTAATTAAATCACCTGAAAATGACCTTATTTCAAACTACTGAAACAGTTTCTTTATTAAATAATCTTTTTGAGAGTTCATTATGTAGAAATCACTGTCGAAGCACAAAGGTACCATAGAAAAAGTCCACACTTTCAGTATATTCACATTGAGTAGATGACCTAAATTTTTGAGAAGGTAGTATATAATGCTAAATAAGTATGAAAACTTTGAAAAGAGAAATTACTCAAATATTGAAGATATACATAGAAGTTTTTTTCTTTCACAGAAGTTGGGTTTAGCTGGTCCCTTAATGATGGTATTATTGAAATAGGGGACTAGGGACAAGACATTCCAAGTGTAGACTATCTTTAGTAAACTCACAGATCTAGGAAATGTCCAGGCTCCTATAGGAAGGATGATAGCAAAATCAGTTTGCTTGGAGCTACAGAAAGTTACTAAGAATGGTCTTGAGATGCTAAGCATTAACTAGTAGATCACCTGGTAACAGCTGGGGCCACTCATTCATATTGTAAAGGAGAGAGAGATGTTCCAGTAGCCAATGCTATGGTCTAACTGTTAGAAGAGCAGTCTTTCCTTCCCTGTCCTCTGATGTCATCTCTCTCAGCCACCTCTTCCCCCACTGTTTTAAACTTACCGATAATATTTAAGACATCACTTCTAACACCTCTACCTCTCCATCGCCATTGACTAAATTCCCAATGTATTGGAAAATAGGTAATATAGAAAGCAGGAAAAATAGAAAAGTTTTGAACAGGGGTGCAGTGTCTTTGAAAAATAGTATTAGTACTGGATAAGTTTAAACACAAAGAACTCACTGGCCATTTGCAGGCAGGAATACTGTGTAAAAATCCATTTATAAAAACATTTCTTGAGTTACTAATGTGACATGTATATACATTTTCTAATTTAATTTTATTTAGTTGATAATAATATTCTAAGTTTATTAACAGGGAAACTAAGGTACAAGGAGATTTAAGTAACTTTCCCAGTATCAATTCACCAATAAATAAGAGCTGGGATAGAAACCTAAACCTTTATAATGTTAAAGTTTACCCCATTTGTTACTCTTTATTTTGAAGTCAAAGTAGATGGTTGAGTTAATCATTCTCCTCAGATCAAGGCACATTATCATCTTTGATCTATGCAAGACCACTTTCTAATTTTATTTATTTTTATCCTTTCCAAAAATCCTTATATCCTGTTTCCATCACTCTCTTTCCATAGTCAAACATTTTAGTGTGCTTGGTGTGTATTTGTTTTTTGTATATATTCTTTGAAACGAGTATTATTACTTTGTGTGCATGCATTTTTAATTTATGTAAATTATATAAATTATATATTATCTTTCCTTATTGTTTTAATAAAGACTATATTTTTAAGATTCATTTATATTTCTATGGATGCTTCTAATTCATTGATTCTAACTGCAACTTCTTCCCTTTCAATTACATTCAATTAATTCCCTAAAGAAAGGGCAGACTTGGAAAACAACATTCATAAATATTAATTAACAATTAGCATATTAAAAGCAATTCAGTCAACAAAACATTTGTTGAGTTCTTACTACCAGACATTGTGTTCAATGTTGGAAATACTGAGATAAATAAAATCCAATCCTTAAGAGATCCAATCCTTAAAATCTTATCCTTAAGAGATGGGGACCTAATCATGCAAATAAATAATTACAGTTTAATGGCTTATGGGAAGTTATAGATATGAGCTGAAAAAACAGTAACAGCACAGATCAGGGTGTGATTGTTTCTGCTCAGGGCTCTGAAAAAAATGAGTGAAACATGGGATAAAAGAGTGACTTTTCTGGGTTTCAAAGAATGAGTAGGAGGAGTGTGCTGAGTGGATGGGTAGGGAAAGGGTATTCTAGGAAAAAGTACTTTTAACAAGAATTGTTTCATTGTCTGTCCTCCCCACAGCCCCTTCTAAAGACCTGTGCTACTCACAGACTCTCAGAACAACAGCAGTATTTCCCCCTGAACTGGGCTGATTGTCTGAGGGGTGGGCACTTGGGAGCTGACACAAAGGCCACCTATTGGTGATTCAGCAGCCCAAGCACATATGTGGTCTTGGTTAAACAGGTAAGTTGATCCAGTCTACTCTTTCACTTGAAAGTTGAATGAAGAGGCCTTGGCATGTTGCCAGGTGGCGAAAGGAAGTGGAACTTGTAGGTCTTGAAGGTTGGTGATCATTTCGTCATTTGCATGTTGATGATTAGAGAAAGAATTGACCTTCAAGTAAACCAAGGGTGTGAAGCAGCTCTTGGGTAGAGAGAAACACTGCCTCAGTCCCTGGCCCCTTTCCTGTCTTCAGCTCCTGGTTTGTGAGCTGGGCTTGGCTTCCTACCTCAAGTTCTATGAAGTTTCTCTGAATCTTTATAGTCAATTTCCCTGTATCGAGAACAATTTGCATCTCTATTACTAACTAATGAATAAAGCACATACTCCAAGGCATACAGACCTGAGAGACTGTGGTCTGTTTACAAAACTATAGTTCATTTGCTATTGCCAAGTATAAAATATATGAGTAGAGTTAAGGGAAAATCTGAGGGAAGAACAAACAGAGCTTGGTGACTATAGACATAAGTCATAGTTATGTGACTTATAGTTATGTCTTTTATGGACATAAAGATAACTAGCTCCAAATTCCAAAAAGTGACAAGTTCCAAGCTTGGAAGTCCCTGGACGAATGGAGATAACATTGCTACAAAGCTAAGAAACTAAAGGGAAAGGAAAAGAATTCAATTTTACATATGTGAGCAGACTTTGGGAAGCATATAAGTATCAAACAGTAAGTTGGAAAAAGAGGAGCTGGGGGCCTACAGTAACATTAGAGAGGAAGGATGGACTCCATGAGGAGGAGTTATGAGTGGGACCAGAAATAGTACAAGATGGTGCACTGCTGGTGTGGCTCTGTGGATTGAGTGCTGGCCTATGAACCAAAAGGTCGCCAGTTCAATTCCCAGTCAGGGCACATGGCTGTATTATAGGACAGGTCCCCAGTTGGGGGTGTGTGAGAGGCAGTCACACATTGCTGTTTCTCTCCCTCTCTTTCTCCCTCCTTTCCTCTCTCTCTAAAAAAAATAAATAAAATTTTTAAAAAGTTAAAAAAAAGAAATAGTACAAGATGGGGGTCTAGAGAACCAAAGGAGAAAAATTTAAAAAGTAGTAACAGTAACAGTAATCACTAAGAATAGCAATGATAATAATTATTAGTACAATTGTGATAGTCTACAAAACATAGTCAAGGCATCATATAAATAAGGACTAGAGAAAAGTAAAATACAAGTACAAGATCCCAGTAAATCCTCCCACTTCAGACAAATTTCCAGTGCCCTTAATGTCCTTCCACAGATCTGGCTTTAACACTGATGTTATTTGGGATAGTAAAATCCGAGCTCATGGATTCTGCTCTGTTGCTTTATTTGTTACTCAATACAATGTTATATGTACTTACCAAATATTTTTGATTAATAAGATAAGCAAGGTTTCTGTGCTAAAGTTATCCTAATAACTTTAAAGTTAAGAAGCCATAATCTTGGCACCTGAGGCTGTGGGGAGGGACACTGAGGCCTCCATGTTCAGAAATTACCTGTAATGAAGTCTGTCCTCTGGGCATTCTTTAGAAAGTGGTGGCTAATTTGGATCTGGAGTTTTGAGGGAATTTAAATTTGGGGATTTCCAATGTGAAGCTGCATTTACAGTCACATGCTCAGCTAAAAATGCTTCTTTTCTGGGAACACTCATACTAGTGACGTGTTGTTAGTTTGGAAAGAGAATAAAGGGCAAATGTGGCCATTCTCCATGTTCTGCAGACTTAAATGAACTAATTAAATCCATTTTGCTTTCTGGGATTATGGTGACTGTGTAATTCAGTCTGGAATCTTGTCACACCCAGAAGATCTGCTATCGTCCAGGTTACCATGGCAGCTAACTTTTTTCCTTTTTTGTAAAATTATCCAAATCCTTGGCTTCAGTTAGCCACATAAGCTGGTGTATTATTAGCTTAATGAAGGGACCCTTTCTCCAGGTTCTTCTAATACTGTCAGGTAGCTGTCCAACTAGCGTGGTATTGCTGTGTTTAGTATCTTATCTCAGCATCCATCTGGAGTTCTCTGATAAAGCTGGTAGGTTGTGTGTGAGAGAACATTCTGCTGCTTCTGAAGAAAATTCATCTCCGTCTTCCTTAAATGAGACCTATGACATTACATTGTCATTCCCCTCACCCCCCCCCCCCCAGCCCATTCTTAGTTTCATACTATGAGGAGTGGCTTTGGCACCACCTGAGCATTCATAGCTATTGTCTGTGCAAAGATTCATTTTTCATGTCTGTAGCTTTAATGCAACATACTCTGGGATCAGTTTCAAACTCTAATCATTAACACATGTTTATTCATTCCAAGTGGAGCTGTGGCTGCAGCCCCTGCTGCACACATGTTATTGGATTTGAGGGTTTTTTTGTTGTTATTATCTTTCCTCCCTATGTTGGTTCGTATATGGATCAGAAGAAGCAACCAACAATTAGCTCTGGAAATCTTTGTCCTCTGCCTTGGAGGTACCTTTCTGCAGTTATTATTTACCCCTAAGGTATGTATCCAGGTCACTTCCTGGGCATCGTGCAATAGTCATTGGAGTTCACCTTTGTGCCTGGTATTAAGCTCCATTCTGTATGTATGCTCCCACAGCATAACCACAGCCCACTAACGGCAAGTTTACCCTCAGAAACTCAAGGCACTAATGTACACCAGGGAGACACAGATGAAAAAAAGCAATCTTTGGTTGAGTCTAAAATATGGTAGGTGAACATTTAATGATACAAAGGCAGACGTTCATAGTGAGGTTAGAAAAATTAGGGACATCTTTTTTGTTAACTAAGAAAAGTCAAACATGGGGTTGCCATTATTACCTGCAGCTGGTGCTCACACTTCTCTGGGAGGCTTAGCAGGTTTGGGGGCAGAAGTGGGAATCTGCTTACCCATCACCTTCAGAATGACATCACTGGCAGCTTTACTTAGTGACTCAGCAAGTGAGCTATATTAACCAATATGGAAAAACATAGATAATTTGGAGTAAACTGTGATTTATTGGGGAATTATTTTTGGTTAGATAGTTTTCCCTCTTCTCTAAACTCCATCTCAAGTCCAATCTTAGAGAAAATTGAAGTTTCTTCAAATGCATCCTAGCAGTGGAGGTTAAAGAGCCACTGTGAAATTTATTTCATCTCTGAATTTACAGTTTTGTTAAGCAAAACTATATAGGAACCATAAAATGAAAGAGACTAAAAATAAAAAAGGGAAAACCAATAACAAATGAGCTGTTCCAGCCAAGTCTTTTCCTGCTCAAGAAAAAAATGAAGAAAGTAAGCATGACACATAATAACCATTTGTGTTTTTTCTAGCTTTAATATTCTGTAAATGATTATGGAGAAGGGATATGTGGGTTTCCTATTTTTTTTCCTGACCTAAACATTTCTGTCTTGGCATTTACCTCTTCTGAACCTGAGGTTTCTCTGATAGAACAATCAGTTTTAAGTCTTGAAAGAAAGTTAAACAGTAATTGTAAATTTAAAAAAGTATCTAACACACTAGGAATGTGGAGTAAATGCCAAGCTATAATCATTTAAACATCCTCTTTTATTTATTCCATTTCTCATGTGTTTTGTTGGACTGAAGACTCGGAATTTCTTGTTTTCATAGGACACATCTAATCACCTGGTGCCAGGTGGTCTCAGCCCGAGGCGTGAGCACAGCCGCCAGCAGCTTTTCTGCCAGGGGATTCATCCTCTCTATACTTTTCCAATTGCTTATAAATAGCATCACTTGTGAAGATTGTTGAAATAACTTGTTGTTATAATTATAGTGGCATTTCTAGCATGTTATAATCATATAAAACTGTAAAAATAGAAAGACGTTACTTTGGAGTTATTTTTTTTTCTACTCAGTTTGTGTTTCATGTAAGGGAAGAAAGGATTAAGAATGCCACTTGTTTAGAGAAGGAACCAGCTGCATGATAATAGGAGAAAAAGTGACATGTGGAAATCTAGTACTTCCTGAAGAATGGAGGTAGCGAGATACTTTGAAATTGATTTGGTTTTAGTTACCTTCTCCCCCAAAAAAGGAAAAGAAAAAAGTCTTCAAAGTACAATTTCATACATACAAGTGAAGTTAAGACCTGTGATGACCTTACTCCAGCTGAGGGCCTCAGTCAAACCAAGTGACTAAATTTTTTCATATGTTTTCATGTTTTTGATGACAGCATCTGAGTTGAGGAGTCATAAAGGTCTGAAAAAGAAATATTTAGGATAGTTGTACTATAAGAAGCTATGAAAAAGACAGTATATTTTGAGTTGACAAAATATTCCCATTGTTTCCAAATGTTCAGTCAACACCAATTAAAAAATATAAAGATCTATTGAGAAAAGGCTGTTTGCAGGTGGGTGAACAGTCACAACTTTGATGACTGAGCCACGTTCCCAACATTCTAAAATGGCATGTGTTACCTATATAAGTGATATTGATTGACAAAATTATAAAGTGCCGAAGTTTTTAATTTTATTTTGTTTGTTTACTTTTCAATTCAGTTCTGTTGAGGTGTAATTGACAAATAAATGATAATACATTTAAAATGTACAATGTGATGATTTGATATTTGTACACATTGTAAAATGATTCAAATAATTAAGTTAACATACTCATCACCTTACATATTTACTTTTTGGGGGGATGAGTGAGTACCCTTGAGTTCTTTCTTAGCAAATTTCAATTACACATTATAATGTTCTCAACTATAGTCACTGTGTTATAGATTAGATTCTCAGACCTTATTAATCTTAAAACCAAAAGTTTGTGCCCTTTAACCAACCTCTCCTTAATTCTTGACCCTTAGCCACTGGCAACTTATATTCTCCTTTCTTTTTCTATGAATAACAATGTTTTTTAAGATTACACATTTGAGTGATACCATGCAGTATTTTGACTTATTTCACTTAGCACAATGTCTTCCAGGTTCATCTAAATGCTGAGTGATATTCCATTGTATACACATAACATATCATCTTTATCCATTCTTCCATCCATTGACAGATAGGTTGTTTCTATACCATGGCTACTGTGAATAATGCTGCAATGAACATAGAAGCATGTATATTTTTTCAAGATAATGATTTCATTTCCTTTGGATATATACCCAGAAGTAAGATTGCTGGGTCATATGGTAGTTTAAATTTCTTGAGGAAACTCTATACTGTTTTTTGTAGTGGCTGCTCCAATTTACTGCATTAAGGTTAACTTTTCTCAGCATCCTCACCAACATTTGTTATCTCTGGTCTTTTTGATGATGGGCATTCTAACAGATATGAGGTGATGTCTCATTGTGGTTTTGATCTGCATTTTCCTGATAATTAGTGATGTTGAGCACCTTTTCATGTGCCTGTTGTCCATTTGCATGTTTTCTTTGGAAAAATGCCCATTTAGTTTCTTTGCCTATTTTAATATTGGATTATTTGTTTTTTAGCTATTGAGTTGTATGAGTTTGTTGTATATTTTAAATATTAACCCATTATATATGTGATCCGCAAATATTTTCTTCCATTTCATAGATTGTCTTTTTATTTTGTTAATTTCCTTTCCTGTGTGAAGTGTTTTTACCTTGATGTAGTCCTATTTTTTAAGTTTTACTTTTTTATCATTGCTAAGACCATTGTCAAGGAGCTTATCTGCTATATTTTCTTTTAGGAGTTTATAGTTTCAGGTCTTATGTTCAAGTCTTTAATCCAGTTTGAGTTGATTTTTTGTGTATGATATGATATAGCAATCTGGTTTCACTCTTTTGTATGTTGATATTCAGTTTTCCAAACACCTTTGTGGAAGGGATTATGCTTTTCACACTGGGTATTCTTGGAGCCCACATCAAAAATTAAATGACCATATCTGGATATGTTTATTTCTAAACTCTGTGTTCCTTTCCATTTTTTTATGTGTCTGTTTTTATGTCATACCATGCTGTTTTGATTACTATAGCTTTGTAGAGTTTGAAATGAGGAAGTGTGATGCCTCCAGCTTTGTTCTTTCTCAAAATTTATTTGGCTATTTGGGGTCTTTTGTGGTTCCATACAAATTTTAGGATTATTTTTTCTAGCCTTCTGAGAAATGCCAATAACATTTGGATGGAGACTGCATTGAATCTATAGATGATTTTTGAGTAGTATGAACTTTTTAATGATATTCACTCTTCTGATCCATAAACGTGGATTATCTATTTATTTTTTTTGTCTTCAATTTCTTTCAACAATATTTTATAGTGTTCAGATCTTTCAAATTTTGGTTAAATTTATCCCTTGGTATTTTATTCTTTTGATGCAATTGTAAATGAGATTGTCTTATTACTATTTGGTACTTGTTTGACCCAGGGGTTAATAGCTATAGGAAATGTTTATGCACACATTTGATAACTTTTTAAATTTAATACGGTGCTGTAGCTTCCGGCCAAGATGGAGGCATAGGTAGACACACTGTGCTTCCTCCCACAACCAAAAGGACAACAACAATTTAAAAACAAAAAACAACCAGAACTGACATAAAATCGAACTGTAAGGAAGTCCAACAACCAAGGAGATAAAGAAGAAACAGTCATCCAGACCGGTAGGAGGGGTGGAGACGGGCAGCTGGGGTGGAGAGGACATGTGGCAAGGTGGCAGCTGGCGGACCCAGTGAGGTGGCAGATTGTGGAACAGGGCAGGCCAGGCTACAGCTAGCAGACCCCACAAGGTGGTTGCTGGCAGACCCTGTGGCCGCACATTTGCGCATAGATAAACCGGGAGGTACAGGGGGAAGGGAAGCAAACTGCACAACCCAGGGCTCCAGCACTGGGAAATAAAGCCTCAAATATCTGATTGAAAACACCCATGGGGGTTGAGGCAGCAGCGGGAGAGACTCCCAGCCTCACAGGGGAGGTCATTGGAGAGACCCACAGGGGCTTAGAGCGTGCACAAGCCCACCCACTAGGGAATCAGCACTGGAGGGGCCCAATTTGATTGTGGGTAGCAGAGGGGGTGACTGAAATCCAGCAGAGAGTGGAGCAGGTGCCATTGCTCCCTCTCGGCCCCTCCCCCACGTACAGTGTCACAGCACAGCGACCTGCATTACCTCGCCCTGGTGGACACCTAAGGCTCAGCCCCTTTACATAACAGGAGTGCCAAGACAAAAAAAAATGGCCCAAATGAAAGAACAGATCAAAACTCCAGAAATAATTCAACTAAGCAGCGAACAGATAGCCAACCTATCAGATGCACAGTTCAAAACACTGGCAATCAAGAAGCTCACAGAATTGGTTGAATTTGGTCGAAAACTAGATGAAAGAATGAAGGCTATGCTAAGAGAGACAAAGAAAAATGTACAGGGAACCAATAGTGATGGGAAGGAAACTGGGACTCAAATCAATGGTGTGGACCAGAAGGAAGAAAGAAACATCCAACCAGAAAAGAATGAAGAAACAAGAATTCAAAAAAATGAGGAGAGGCTTAGGAACCTCCAGGACATCTTGAAATGTTCCAACATCTGAATTATAGGGGTACCAGAAGGAGAAGAGGAAGAACAAAAAATTGAAAACTGATTTGAACAAATAATGAAGGAGAACTTCCCCAGTCTGGCAAAGGAAACAGACTTCCAGGAAGTCCAGGAAGCTCAGAGAGTCCCAAAGAAGCTGGACCCAAGGACGAACACACCAAGGCATATCATAATTACATTACCCAAGATGAAAGATAAGGAGAGAATCTTAGAAGCAGCAAGAGAAAAGGACACAGTTACCTACAAAGGAGTTCCCATAAGACTGTCAGCTGATTTCTCAAAAGAGACCTTACAGGCAAGAAGGGGCTGAAAAGAAGTATTCCAAGTCATGAAAGGCAAGGACCTACATCCAAGATTGCTCCATCCAGCAAAGCTATCATTTAGAATGGAAGGGAAGATAAAGTGCTTCTCAGATAAGGTCAAGTTAAAGGAGTTCATCATCACCAAGCCCTTATTATACGAAATGTTAAAGGGACTTATCTAAGAAAAAGAAGATAAAAAATATGAACAGTAAGAATGACAGCAAACTCACAGTTATTAACAACCACACCTAAAACAAAAACAAAAGCAAACTAAGCAAACAACTAGAACAGGAACAAACCACAGAAATGTAGATCACATAGAGGGTTATCAATAGGGGAGTGGGAGGGGTAAAGAGGGGGAAAAGGTACAGAGAATAAGTAGCATAAATGGTAGGTAGAAAATAGACAGGGGGAGGGTAAGAATAGTATAGGAAATGTAGAAGCCAAAGAACATGGACATGGACATGGACATGAGCTATAGCGGGGGAATGTGGGAGGGAGGGGTGTGCAGAATGGAGTGGAGTGAAGGTGGGAAAATGGGACACCTGTAATAGCATAATCAATAAATATATTTTAAAAAGAAAAAAAATATGGTGCTGTAAATGCTGAGGCCCATTGGCTACCAAAACTAAGTAATTTGAGGGTTTATCTTTTGGGTGGCAACCACAAAATTTGGGGTGGTAGATGTGTGGACAAGATCCTTCAAGCTCCTTCAGGGAGAACATGGCGACTTTGGTTTTACTGTTGGAGTAAGCCAGAGGGAGAATTCAGGGGAAGTGCCAACCAGGTGTTTCAGGGTCATGAGAGGATTCCAGTTAGTACCTAGATGCAAGCTGATTAAAAGCTGTGCCCTCCAGCAGCAGCTGGGAAAGTATGCAGTCAAAACCCTCCCAGGGAGAAACTGGGAGGTGGGTACATTTATCTGTTCTCTCTGGGCTGTGCTTGGGTCATAGCCATGAGGAGTACTTGCACACCCACTTAGCAAATTCTTCTTTGTTTGCTATAGTCTGTGGGACTTGTGAGTGCAAGCCCTGTTGGCTCTCAGAGCTAGATGATTTGGGAGCCTGGCCTTGTTTGGTGGTCTTAAAAGTTGAGGTGCTATATCTGTGGTCCAAAACCTTTCCTCCTCAGGGAGAAGTTGGGAGGTGAGGGTTCCCTCTCAATTGTATGTCACTTTGCCCAGATGGGTTTATGGCAAGAGTGTCTCTCAGCCTTTCCTACCCATTGTGATGTGGGTAATTTTTTCTGTTATACAATATGTAGGAGTCACTCAAGTACTTCTGGATTCTCTCTCAGAGGGATTTTTTCCATGTGCAGCTGTAGATTTGTGTATCTGTGGGAGGAGGGAATGTTAGGAGCCTCCCATGTTGTCATCTTGGTGATGTCACTCCTGTCAACATTTATTTTAGAGTGCCAATGCTAGGACCTACTGTTTTGACTTAGTAAATCTCACCAAACAGCAAAATGGGAACTGGCACTGTCTCACTTTTTTTTAGCACTGATCAGGGTTATAATTTCATGTATTTGTGTAATCTTTTCCCCACATGTCTGTACACCTCAGGAAGGTGAAGATCCTGTCTGATTTGCAACACAGTCTGATTACCAGTCTCTGGCCAAGGGTCTGACATGTTGTAAGCTACAGACTGCGGCTGCGGGTCAACATGAGTTCAAAGAATGAATGATGAAACAGGAGACTTCAGCTTAATCCATGCTCTGTAATTTGTAAGCGCAAATTTGGGCAAGAATTTCACTTCTTGGAGACTCAGATTCTTTACTTATAAAATGGCTGGCTTGGCCAAGAGGTTCTCCAAGGTTGCCAGTCTTAAATTCCATAAATGAATACAGGGAGACATGTCATGGCCTTGCCACCACCTCTTTTTCTGAAAACTGTGTACTTAGACCCCAGCCACATCTAACTTTGCAGCAACACTTTCCCTGGATATAGCCTCTTAGCCCAGTGATGGACTCTGGAATTTAGTTGGAACAAGCACATTCTCTTTTTCAGGTATTTTGCAGCAAGCCTGAGAATGTACCAAACAGAATCTGTTATGGCTATGCTGTGACCTGCGATTTTGGGACTTTGGGATGGAGCTTCCTGCTCAGTGTGGACATTCAGGCAGCACTCATGTGAACAGAGAAGAATGAACAGATGTGCAGAGCAGAGGACACTTGTGAGTGCGGGGCTCTGGCAGTTCCCAGTATCTCACTGAATGCTATGGCATCCATGACCTTGGGTTTGGTAGGGTATACTGATAGTTTCCATTTTTCCAATTTTTGGATAAAAAGTAGCAGTAGTGAGTTTTGTTATTTGTATCCAGTGGCCAGGTTGATATACACATATAGTCTTCTCAAAAATTATAACAGGTTTAATTGATTATTAAAATGAAGTTTATTAAATTCTTCAAATCTTCATTTATAAAAGCCAACACTCAGTATAAGCCAGAACCAGAATCTATCAGGGTATGGGAAGGGCTGCATCTCTCTGGACAGTTTGTGATATTTCCCTCTCTGGGAAGCCTTTTGTGTTTCCCTCTCTGGGAAAGCCTGTAGTTTTTCTGTGACAGCCTGCTATCTCTCTCTCTGGGACAGTCTTGCTTTGTTTTGTTTTGTTTTTTCTGTACAGCTGAAATCCCATAAAAGTGAGGAGAAGAGGAACTTATAACTTGGGATGAGTGAATAGTCATTTCTTAGCACTACTTCTGAATAAATTGGTCTCATCCTCTTTGTTGACCTTTGTGGTCAACCCCTGAATACCTTTCAGTGGTTCTCCACCCTGCCTGTACTTCCCTGCAGACTTCCCCAACCCGAGCAGAAGTAGCCTTCCTGACACATATTTGTGTAGACCCGTGTTCACCCTTGGTCTGCTATGATTTGCCCTGTCTTGCTGTCACAAGATTTCATGTCTTTTTTTTCCTTATCTAACTGGGAAATGAAGTTATGCTATTAATCATCTAATTCCATTACCTTCATTATTTTCTGATATTTGAGTGCAAAGAAATAGTGCCTCATAATGGAGGAACTCAGAATACTCAGGTTCTACTGGTTTGTTTGATCTTGAACAAATTTATTCCCTTCTTATTTATAAGATTAGTCAATTGTATGATTTCTGGGATACTTCACCTCCCCACACCAGGGTCTACTTCAACATTGCCCTACCCCATACAAGTATCAATATGTAGGCTCCTAACAATTTCTTGCATCCTCAGTGACCTTAATAGAGTAAGGGTCTTATTTGTAGTGGAACTTTTTCACTATTGGTATCTTAGTTTCATTTTAGTTGTTTAAAAGTTTTAAGTCCTTGGGCTGCTTTAAAGAAAAAGCTCCCAACAAACAAGAGGAATATTATGACGGGAGGAACACTACTCTTTGACTTGGGATGTTCTGGAGCACCCAGATCACTTTCTAGATGCTGTTAATGGTTGCCCACATCCCACCCTTCCCACCTCCCACTTTTTGATCAACACCATTACCACCCCTAATTTGGTTTGGTTTGGTTTGGTTTTGCCTTAACTTGATGTTAAGCTTTTAGTGTTTCTCCTCAATCAGGATGTTTTTGTCTGACAGATAAGAACCTTTCTCCTCTTGCTCACTTCATGTTTTAATCTTGCAAAGGATTGGAGCTCCTGAAATGTTTTAATATTCTCTTATTGTTGCCATCACCAGTCCCTACCTTATTCTGTGAATGAGAGCCCCCGAGCAGTAGTAGTGAGACAAGACTCTGGAGTGGCTGGTCTTGAGACTCCATAGTAAATATTAAGACACTGAAGGATTTGTCTCATAATCTATGTTGCTGGATTAATGAGAACCAAATTAGCCATTTTTATCCAACCCCTCTTTCCATATGACAGCTCAGCCATCACACATAAGTCAGATACAATAGTTCAGATTCCTAAGCATGGCTGTCCTGCAGTGCTGGTGACAGGAGGAATGAATGTCTAATAAACTGTTCAACACTTTGGAATTCTTTTACTAGGATCCTATTGGGCAGATTTTGAATAATGATAGTGCTTAAGATATCTAACCAAGTTTTCATAGACTCACCAGGGTTTTGTCATGCTTCTGTCTGTCCACTGCAGTCCCTTGCCTTTGTCAATCTCCCATGAGCTTCTCAACTTCTTTTTCCTGGAGCTGAGATTATACCAAAGGAGAGACAAAATAAAGTAACTCACTAAGTGGAAAAGATTTTTTTATGACTATTAGTTTGCAAAAACAACATTAAAGATAATATAGGTCCATGCAATATCATTGATAAAGATAACAATTTATTTATTGATTTTTTTACAGAGAGAAAAAGGTGAGGGAAGAGAGAAAGAGAAACATCAATTTGTTGTTCCACTTATTTATGCATTCATCAGTTGCTTGTTGTATGTGCTCTGACCAGGGATCAAACCCACAAACTTGGCATGTCAGGATGACACTCTAACCAACTGACCTTCCCAGCAAGGGCAACAATCTAGATACAGCCAAGAAAAGGTAACTTTATTGCTTTCTTGCAAATAAGCCAAAAACAATATTTCATCAAGTTTTCACTACATTCATAATGGAACATTTTATAATCTTCTAAGGAGAAGTTTGATTAAATGCATGACTTGTGCTTAAATAATAATGCTAAGTTTTTGTTAAAATTCTATATTTATTTGTCAGTTTTTTTCTAAATTCTACACCAATTTATTTAGGGCTATAATCTCCATTAATTTGTTTGTTTCTTTTATAACAAAAAACCATGAAATTTTTACTTAAAGTGACCATTGGTTTGCACTGGGTGTTCTTGGCCTGTTATTTTCTACATAATTTTTATGATAGTTCTTGGAGACTGAATCATTGAATCTTGGCAGTTACTGAATATTCTTGTCCTTTGCAGCTATAGAGATGCTTCAAGTTGGCAAAGAGGAAAAGGAAGTATCTGGATGTTGAATACCAAATTTGGCCTCTATTACAGTGCTGAAGAAATGCTTTTAGGAATGACATTGGGAACATTCAAAAGAACATCATGAAGACCTCTTGACATTGATGGAGAGAACTTCCCATAGGGTCATTTGTGGTTAGGCAGGCAGATAGACAGGAAGGGCAGTTAATTTTGAATAAGTAGAAATTTCAGTTATATTGTTCAGCTCAGGTAATATGTTTTAGAAGATAACTGAAGTAAAAAGGAAATTCTGATATGCCCAATGCTATATGTTTGCTTGGTAATCCAGATAGCCTTCGGTGGAAGAACTGATATTAGAACGATTATCCTTTTGACTTCAAATGTTGAACTAGAGCCAGACAGAAGGGGGCATCCCTATGGCCAGACACTGAGATAAAAAATACCACTGCTGCATGACCCTTGCAAACACTCATAGTAGCCTTCCACTACTATTGTCTACAACTGAGAGCTGCTGACACACCTGACAAGGAGACCCTTTCCAGAGTCACAAGTATAGTTACCATCCTAATGAACTGTGGTGGATATGCAGAGTGAACACTAGTAGCATATTTTAGGCTTTCTTTAGGGAAAGAAGTGAGAAATATTCCTGAAAGAGCATATAGAGCTAATAGATGACAGGAAAAGGAAGGCTTAATTAAGAGTGGTTAAAGAAAGTCAGAAGTTTGGCTCTATCAGGCCTGTATATGGGGACTCTGGTAGGAAACAGGAGAGAGAGAAAGAGAGAGAGAGAGAGGAAAGCAATGTTAGGGCATGGAGTCCTTTTGGAATAACAATTTGAGTCCTTTCCACCTGTCCCTTTACCATTGGTCTGAGTCCACCCTACAGTGCTTGGGGTTCTTCTACTCCATTCTGGTGGCTTGGTTTGGCTGTACCCAGATGAAGCAGGTTAAGTGGAAGAGAGTAGTGGGAGGGTATAGAGCCTACTGACCAGGGTAGCATTTGCATTCTTTTGGAGAGAAGCATATGACCAAATAGAAAGTCTTAGCCATGGTGAGGTAGCTTAGTTGGTTAGAATGTCATACACCAAGGATAATCCCCAGCCAGGGCACATACAAGAAGCAACCAATGAATGCATGAATAAGTGGAACAACAAATTTATCTTTCTCTCTTTCTCCCTCTCTCTAAAAATCAATAAATACAATTTTTAAAAAAAGTACTAACTTCCAGTCTTTCATTGTCTAAATGAGATAATTTGCTGCAGAGTAAACCTACAGACATCCTCAGTTTTCCCAGCATACATAGCTGGGACAATTTCATAAAGGAAAGAGACCAGGGAAGAGTTACAGTGCTTAAATGTGTGTGCACATATGCATGTGTGTGTAAAGAAGACAAATACCCACAGTGTCACCACCTCTTCTCTCAGAAAATAGTCATATCACATTGACATGATAATGTCCATAGAAAATCCTATAGACTCCACCCAAAAACTGCTCAACCTAATAAATGAATTTGGCAAAACAGAGGGATACAAAGTCAATATCCAGAAATCAAAGGCATTTTTGTATACCAACAACGAAACTGCAGAAACAGAAATCAGGAAAAAATCCCATTTAATATAGCAACAAGAAAAATAAAATACCTAGGAATAAACCTAACCAAGGAGGTAAAAGACCTGTACTCAGAAAACTACACAACCCTGAAGAAAGAAATCAAGGAAGACACAAACAAATGGAACCATATACTGTGTTCATGTATCGGAAGAATTAATATCATCAAATGTCCATACTACCCAAAGCAATTTATAGATTCAATGCAACACCTATTAAAGTAGCAATGGCATATTTCACAGATATAGAACAAATACTTCAAAAATTTATATGGGACCATAAGTGACCCTTAATAGCTTCTGAAATTTTGAGAAAGAAGAGCAAAGTAGGAGAGATCACAATATCTGATACCAAACTGTATTACAAGACCACTGTAATCACAACAGCCTGGTACTGGCATAAAAACAGGCACATAGACCAATGGAACAGAACAGAGAGCCCAGAAATAAACTCAAGTCTCTATGGTGAATTAATTTTCAACAAAGCGGGTAGCAGCATAAAATGGAGCAAAAATAGCCTCTTCAACAAATGGTGTTGGGAGAGCTGGACAGCTACGTGCAAAAAAATGAAACTCGAGCACCAACTTACAACATACACAAAAATAAATTCAAGGTGGATAAAAGATTTAAATATAAGTTGTGACACCATTAAAGTCCTAGAGGAGAACATAGGCAGGAAAATCTCAGATGTTTCACACAGCAATATTTTCACTGATATGTCCCTTAGAGCAAGGGACATAAAGGAAAGAATAAACAAATGGGACCTCATCAAAATAAAAAAAACTTCTGCACAGCTAAAGAAAACAGTATTAAAATGAAAAGAGAACCAACCCTATGGGAAACATATTTGCCAATGATACCTCAGACAAGAGTTTAATCTCCAAAATGTATAAAGCACTCACATGACTCCACTCTAAGAAGACAAACAACCCAATTAAAAAATGGGCAAAATACTTGAACAGACACCTCTCCAAGGAGGACATACAGAGGGTCCAGAGACATATGAAAAGATGCTCAGTATCGCTAACTATCAGAGAGATGCAAATTAAAACCACAATGAGTGACCACCTCACACCAGTCAGAATGGCCAACATAAACAAAGTAACAAACAAGTGTTGGAGAGGTTGTGGAGAAAAGGGAACCATAGTACAGTGTTGGTGGGAATGCAGACTGTTGCAACCACTATGGAAAAACATATGGAATTTCCTCAAAACACTAAAAATGGATCTGCCTTTTGACCCAGCAATTCCACTGCTAGGATTATATCCTAAGAACCCTGAAACACCAATCCAAAAGATCCTATGCATCTCTATGTTCATAGCAGCACAATGTACAATAGCCAAGTGCTAGAAGTAACCTAAGTGCCCATCAGTAAATGAACGGATCACAAAACTGTGGTACATTTACACAATGGAATTTTATGCAGCAGAGAGAAAGAAGGAGCTCCTACCCTTGTGACAGCATGGATGGAATTGGAAAGCATTATGCTAAGCAAAATAAGCCGTCGGTGAAAGAAAAATACCATATAATCTCACCTTTAACAGGAACCTAGTCAACAAAACAAACAAACAAGCAAAATATAACCAAAGACATGGAAACTGAGAACAGGCTGACAGTGACCAGAGGGGAGAGGGGAGGGAATTTCAGGGGAAAAGGGTGAAGTGTTTTCAGGAACAATTATAAAGGACACATGGACAATAATGGGGCAGTGGGTGGAAATGGGAGGGAGGTAGGGAGGGCTGGAGTTTTGGGCAGGGGTGGAGGGAAAAGGCAGAAAACTGTACTTGAACAATAAAAATAAAAAGAAAAGAAAATAGTCATCACGTTTTTATGTTGCCAGTTAGACCCTTGTAAGTGTAAGGATAAGACATAGAAACAGTGAAAATGATACAGTTCATTTGATCCTCTTGCTGTTTACTCTCTACAGAAGACAGCGTTGAAGGAAAAAAGTGAAAAGGCATGAAGAGGGAAGAGAGCTACCTTGTCATACCCACAGGTCAACAAAAAGGGTTTAATGTGATTTTAACTGCAGCTATTTTTGAAATTTCATAAGAGGAAAAAACACCAAACATCTTCCCTGGCATGTTAAATAATGATAGTATATGCTTTAAAACCTCATTATAACTATTAACATGAATAACTAGTGATTTAGAATTTAAGTTAAATCATTAGGCTGCTACATTTGTGTTCTTTGAGTGTTTGAATATAATTATTTGAGGATTAAGCTGAGAGGCATTGATTGGTATAAAGAATTAATAGCAAAGCCTAATTTCAAATGAAGAAATGAGAATTCTTAGAGAAAATGTCTGTGTGTGAATGAATGGGTGAATGAATGAATGAATGAATGAAAAGTAATTGTATTCCATTAATTCCAGGAAGATCTCACAAAGGTATTGATTGAAATTTTTAGGAAAAACATGAGAGTAATATATGACTTTAAGAAACAGTTTTGCTTTGGTTTTTATGGTCTATAGGATTAAAGAAAGGATTAATTAAAGAGGTAAAAGTTGTATTTTAATTACTTAGTAACCTTTATTTAGATAAAAACTGATGACAGTTTACTTTCTTGGAATAAAGTAGTTTCTAGGACCTATTTAAACAGTTCAAGTAGCAATTACTTACATATTAAATCGAGACAAACCCTGCATCACCCTTATTTCTTAACACACAAACCCTTGGTAGTTTATACTGTACCTAGAAATAAATGAGTTTATCATCACACCTAAGTAAATCAGTAGCTACTTGCTTCACTGTAAAGGCAACTTTGGATTTGGTGGTGTTGAATATACTCAGGATCAGATGACTACAGATATTTTGGGGGAAAAATCCTTCCAATTATTTATTTTACAGTGTAAATGTGTTTCTAGTGACTTAAGTCAAACCCTGAAGGCCAGTATTAATGTCCTTTCATTAAGGATTTCATTGATGTATGAGTTCAGGGTATCTGGCTGAAAGTAGTGTCTATTGAGATGTTAGTGAAATATCAAGCAAGGTGAACAAAATAACCAATTCACAAACAGTATTCTGAAGGTCTCACAAAAATAAAATCATCAAAAAGAAACTTTGAAATGCAATGAGGAGCAGAATGCAGGAGGCATTTTCAAAGGCTTTGTTACCTTTGGACTCACAGACCACCAAAAATTTAGCAAGTTTCTGATGTACAGGTATATTAGAAAGTCTTTGGGCTTATTGGTCCTTAGGAGACCAAAAAGCCAACAAAAAAATCAAACTGTCAAATCATCTTATATTATAAAAAAGAATCCAATCCGTGCATGTTTGTAATTTCCATCAATTAGCTTTGTAGGCCAGCGTGGTGTTTTGTAACATTGTCAAGCCATGCGTCATACAAATAGACAAGAGCTGTGGCCAAGAACCATTGGAAAGAAGATTACAGATCCTCGACCTTTTTTTGCACACTGAGCCAGATATTCTCTGTCTGATTGGAATCACAAAGGGAAAACTGAATATTTTACCCCAAATGTTATTGTAAACTAGTGACAGAAAAGCCCTTTCCAAGAGACAGTTCTGGTGGTGGGCAAACGTGGGCAGGTGGGCCAGGCCAATCTAATGTGGACAAGCCTCCTCTGAGTCAGAACAGGGTTCTGACCTTGGGCTTGATTTGCAAATACCATCTCATATGAGCAGTGAAATATGCTTAGGGAGATAAGTGCATGAAAATAGCGCCTGGGGCAACTGTAAATGTGTGCTGAGGATTCAGGAACTGTTCTGACACAGTTGTTAGATTCAGTGATATGTGACTAAGGCTGCCACTTCTCCACCAGAACCCTCAGGTCAAAAAGCCTCCTCCTTCCCTACTTCCTCTATCTTTCCCTTGTACTCATTCCCACTGGCAGGCCTTTGCAGATGCTGATTCCCACCCTCCACCCTCAACCCGGCCTTGCGTGTTCTGTGCACCTTTACACACAGCCTGACGTTTCACTGTATGCTGTCTGTGTGCAAGCACTCTTTTGGGAATTTAAGGAATTCAAAGATCTTTAAGACTCAGGCACTTCCCTCAATGGGTGAAAATCTCATTTTGAAAAACAAAACAAAACAAAACAAATGTCCAACAGATAACTAAAAACATAAGACAATAAAATAGTCAAATGTGTGGGAAGGACATCGGAATTCAGAGGAGCGGGCTTTCCCTTGGGAAGTCATGGAGACTTCATGGGGGAGGTCTAACTAGGCCCAGAGGGCAAGCAAAGCAGGATTCAGGTAGGGAGAATCTGTTGGGCTTTCCAGCAGGAGCTGAGCATGAGCAAAGGTGGACAAGTAGGATTTAGGAGAGATAGGGAGGGATTACTTTGGGGATATTTACATGCCCAGGGCAGGGAGCAACTGATGCTCTGGGCTAAAGTATTTTTATATTTTGCTTGGTTCCTCAGGAAATGAAGAGGAGATACTGGGCAAAGATATATTTTAAGGATAATACGCAGGGCCCTCTGCAAAATGAAAATGTGGAGCCTCATTAAAAAGGCAGGGTTAAAAGTTCCATTAATTTTTTTAAATAAAAAGCTTTTTTTCCCCTTATAGTCTCTTTCTCCACCCATTATGGGGTTTTTTGTTTGCCACTTACTAGCATACTTCTTTGGGCACAGGATACTCTCAGGGAAAGTACAGTGCTCCATAAAGCCAGGGACCCCACAATGTGGCAAGGGCCCATCCTCCAGTTGTTGGACTCTCCCTACAGCCACTGTACCAGTGTGCTTCTCCCTGGCTGGTGGTGAAGAGGTCAGCCAAGCATCTTTGTTCTCATTGCTCACTGCCCAAGCCCTGGCAGGGCATTGCTCCTGGATGTGCTAAGTTCCTGGATTGGTTTTGGTGAGGGACTCACCTCTGCCAAGTTGCTCATCAAATGCTTTGTGGCCCTGCTACCCTGGGGTCAGAGAGGGCCACAGTGTGGTCCCCCCTGAGATCTTGCAGGGCACATGTGCATATCCCTGCTGGGAATGGAGGGCACAGCAATTGCCGGGGAAAAGCCAAGGTGAGGAGGCCAAGTAGAACTCATGGAGCCAGGGAGCAGGGCTTGGGAACCCAAGCTGCAGGGAGATAAGTCCCAAGTCCCAGTGCACACTGGTCACACACTGTGAGGTGGGACCTGGAGACAGGGACCTGTAAGAGGTTAGTGTCCCGGCACTGGTAGCAGGGGTCTGACTCAGATATAACAGCAGAATGAGAAAGAAAAGTAACATAAAAGGGTGTGGAAGGGATTATGGACTACAGAGAAAAATAACTCAGAGGCAACTATTGAGTTTAAAACTCAGGTCATACAGAAAATAATGACACTCTGGTATAAAAAGGAAAAGAGTAGGGGTCAGCTTACTTAAATTTAAATGTTCATTTTGAGATGGGGTTGGAAGAGTGACAGAGATAAGACATTTCATTGCATTTTGGACGTAACAAGTTTAGGTGGAGAGCAGAGCTGCAGGAGAATATGTCCATAGGCACGCAGATAGACACCAGTAGAACCTGGGAGAAAGGTAAGAGCTGAGATGAAGACCTTGGGGAACAGTCCCAGAGAGAAACTCCCAGAGAGGGCTCTCCATGAGGCGTTTGAGAGGGAGAGAGCCAGGGTGGAAAGCAAAAGTCAGGGGATGTGGTTGCAGGAAACTCACCTTTAAAAAAGAGTGAAGCTCCCAGGGACAAAGGAGAATCAGCAGAGAGGAAACCCCCACAGAGGGCTAAGAGAGGAGTGAATTTTCAGAAGAAGGCCAATGAGGTCAACCCAGAAAATCTTTGAGAACAAGGTCAAGAAAATAATTGTTATTTATAATTCCCAAAGGCATAGTTTCAGTGGCATAACTGAGGAGGGTTGTCTGCCAATCATAACTTTCTGTGGCTGAGCTCAGTCTTGGATAGAAGCAAATAGCCCGGGTTCAAGCCTCAATTCAGACACGTTCTAGTGGCGTGCTCTTGGAGAAGTTAGCTAATGTCTCTAAGCGTCAGTTTCCTGGTTTCTGAAATGAATACTAAAATATGAAATTCTTCATATAAAATGAATGAATACAGAGTTTTGGCACACTGACTGGCAAACTATTCTTATTAGAGTTGTATTAAAATCTTAGCAGTAAGAATGATGACCGATACTACTCCGTGACCTCAGAGAGTCCTGCAGTCTAGTGGCTGAGACAAATATACACATAAATGGCTGTAACACAAGGCAGTGTGAGTGCTCCAACAGAGCCATGAGCAACTTGCTGAGGGAGCAAGAGAGAGGAGAGCACCACAGCACACAGGCCAAGCACAAGCTTTAGAGGCAGGCCAGCATTTATTATAATCCTAAATCCATCACTCTCTAGCTCTGTGATCTGGATATGACACAGACTGCACATCCCCAACACTAATTCTTTCATTCTTATATCACACACACACACTTTTTTACAAAGTAGGAGCATGGCTGCTTTGCTAAAGATCACAATTCCCAGCATCCCTTGTTGCTAGACGTGAGCATGTGACAAAGTTCTGGCCTATAGGATGTGAGAAAAAAAAAGGAACACGAGCAAGTTAGAACTAGAATTCATGTCCTTAAAAGGAAGAAATATGTCTTTTTCTTGTTTTTCATTATTTTTTCCCCTTCTTGATGTCTGGAATCCAGATGTATGGCTGGAATGGATGCACCTATCCTAAGCCATATAGCATAAGTTGTGGATTGAAAATAATGTAGCAAAAATAAGAAATTGCCTGGATCTGTTACCTTGTTTGGCTTTCAGTTTTCCCTGGATATATTTGGACTGTGAAACAAGAAAGAAATAAATTATTATTATTTTTAAAGTTTTATTAAATTTATTGGGGTGACATTGGTTAATAAAATTATAGAGATTTCAAGTGTATAATTCTATGATACATTATCTGTATATTGCATTGTGTATTCACCACCAAAAGTCAAGTCTCCTTTTATTACCATACATTTGAGCCCTTTTACTCTTGGATGGAAGAATTTCCTTATTATTTAAGTCGCTGACATTTTAGTTCTCTTTGTTATTATAACTGTACTTGTATCCTAAAAAATAATATGCTTCTGTACATTTATAAATGAGTATAATAATACTTCATAGAATTGTGAGAATTGAACCCTCCTTAATGCATAAAAAAGCACCAAGACCAGTAGCTAGCATACTATATGTAGTAATTAATGTGTGCTGAATACATGAACATTATTACCAGAGTACACTATTCATGGAGACTTGTATATGTGGGAGGAAGTAGTAGAGGAAGCTACATTTTAAGTTATGTTATAGGTAGATGTTAAAGAATTAAAAAATTAATTCTTCAGGTAGTGGCTCCTTATAGTTAGTACCATATAGAAATTAAGAATATTCTCATGCATTTTGATACAAATGTAAATTTTAATATTTATTGAGCTTTTCCTTGATGCCAAGCATAGGGTAAACAAAAGTAATAAATTGACATTTTTGTCCTCACGTTGCTTGCTCAGTGCAGTTATTAGATAGTGTATTGCTTAAAAACTTGGATTGTAGCTTTAATCTGCCTGAATTTGAATCCTGATTTCAATACTTGTGACCTTAGCAAATTATTTCACCAGTGTTAACAGAGTTTCATTCCCCATGAAATGAAGATAGTAATAATACTTACTTCAGGCTTGTTGGAAGGAATAAATGAGCTATTATCTGCAAAGTACATAAAACAAAACCTGCCATTGATTAGGTGTTCAATTTATGTTAGCTATTGTATCAGTTAATGTTGGTACATAATACACAACCCCAAACTTGGTAACTTAAAGCAGCAAAGATTTACACTCAGCCTTCTATATCCATAGGTTCCACAGCCATGGATTTAACCAACCACAGATTGAAAATACATTTTTTTGACATGGCACTAAGGGTTATAGAGGGCTGGCTAAAGGGCTTGAGCACCTGCAGATTTTGGTATCCATGAGAGGGATGGGGTGTCTTGGAACCAGTCCCCTAATGATACCAAGAGATGACTGTATTTAGCTCATAACTCTTCAGGCTGGCAATTTAGACAGGGCTCAGCTGTGTGGTTCATATGGGCTTGGGTGCACTCCCTTATGTGTCTTCAGTCAGGTTGGCCAGGTGACTCTGTTTCTGGAGTTTGTCTCATACTCTTGCAAATTCATCAAGCTTGTTCTCACAACAAAAGCAGGATTCTATGAAAAAATGGAAGTATGAGAGATCTTAACTCCTAGGCACCGAACTGTTGTAGCATTACTCTCATCATAATCTCTTGGTCAAAGCAAATAGCAAATTTAGACAGATACAAGGGGAATACCCAAAATTTTCTCTTTTTTATTGTATTTTTTCCCAATACTATTTAGTCTCCTGATATCTCTCTCCCCACCCCCTGCAACCTCCACACTGTTGTCCATGTCCATGAGTCCTTTTTCCTTTAAGCCCTCCACCCACTAATCCACCCTCCCCTGAAGAGCTGGCATCCTGCTCTCCATCTATGAGTTTTTCTCTATTTTGCTTGTTAGTTGAATTTGTTCATTAGATTCCATACATGAGTGAAATCACATGGTATTTCTCTTTCTCTGACTGGCTTATTTCACTTAGCATAATGTTCTCCAGATCCACCCATGCTGTCGCAAAGGGTAAACTTTTCTTCTTCTTTCTTTTTTTTTTTTTCATTTTCACAGGTAACTTTGTATTAAAAGTTAACTATCTCCTGCATGGTAGAACATTGATTGTTCTCAATTAATGTCTTGATTTGATCGCTATTAACTTCAACTGGTCCACCTGACCATGGAGCATTATCTAGAGAGAAATCTCCAGCACAAAACTTCACAAACCACTTTTGACGTGTCCGATCAGTCACAGCACCTTTTCCATACACTGCACAAATCTATTTCTTGTGTTTCAGTTGTGTTTTTATCTTTCTTGAAATAATAAAGCATAACATGCCAAAAATATTGCACATCTTCTTCCACCTTCAATATTAAAATGGCTGCACAAAATTTCACCAACTTTTTTCAAGTATATTTTATTGATTATGCTATTATAGTTGTCTTTTTTTTTATTCCCCTTTATCAGCCTCTGCCAGCATCAGTTCATGTACATGGGGTGTGATACATATAAGTTTTTTTGCTTCTCCCTTTCCTATACTATTTTTAACCTCCCCCTGTCTATTTGGTGCCTACCAATTATGCTTTTTATTCCCTGTAACTTTTCCCGCATCCTCCCCTCTTCCCTCCCTGTTGATAACCCTCCATGTGATTTCCATTTCTGTGATTCTGGTCTTTGTTCTAGTTGTTTGCTTAGTTTGTTTTCTTTTTTGTTTTTCAGGGTCAGTTGTTAATAGTCATGAGTTTGTTGTCATTTTACTGTTCATATTTTTGATCTTCTTCTATTTCTTAGAGAAGTCCCTTTAACATTTCATATAATAAGGGTTTGGTGATGATGAACTCCTTCAACTTGACCTTATTTGGGAAGCACTTTCTCTGCCCTTCCATTCTAAATGATAGCTCTGCTGGATAGAGTAATCTTGGGTGTAAGTCCCTCCTTTTCATGACTCTGAATACTTCTTTGCAGCCTCTTTTTGCCTGAAAGGTTTTTTTGGAGAAATCAGCTGATAGTCTTATGGGAACTCTTTTGTAGGTAACTGTCTCCTTTTCTCTTGCTGCTTTTGATTCTCTCCTTATCTTTAATCTTAGGTAATTTAATTATGACGTGTCTTGGTGTGTTCCTCTTTGGGTCCAACTCTTTTGGGACTCTCTGGGCTTCCTGGACTTGTATGTCTATTTCTTTGGAGAAGTTCTCCATTATTTTTTCAAGTAAGTTTTCAATTTCTTCCTCTTCCTCTTCTCCTTCTGGCATCCCTATGATTTGGATGGTGGAACATTTAAAGTTGTCCCAGAAGTTCCTAAGCTTCTCCTCATTTTTTAAATTCTTTTTCTTCATACTGTTCTGGTTGAATATTTCTTTCTTTCTTTTGTTCCAAATCATTGATTTGAGTTCCGGCTTCCTTCCCTTCACTGTTAGTTCCCTGTACATTTTCCTTTATTTCATTTTTCACAGGCTTCACTCTTTTCTCTATTTTGCGACCATACTCAACCAACTCTGTGAGCATCCTGATTATCAGTGTTTTGAACTCTGCATCTGATAGATTGTGCATCTCCTCATGCTTAGTTCTTTTTCTGGAGTTTTGATCTGTTCTTTCATTTGGGCCATATTTCTTGGTCTCGCCACACCTGTTACGTTGTAAGGGGCAGAGGCTTAGGTATTTGCCAGGGTGGGGCAACCCACTTCATTGTGTTATGGTGCTGTATGTGCAGGAGGGGTCCAAGAGGGTATAATACCACTTGCTCAACACTTGCCCTGCTTTCAGTCACTTACCCTGATACCCACAAGTGAATTGTGCTCTTCAAGGTACTTTGCTGGTGCTGGTTTCTGAGTGGGTGGGCTTGTGTACATTCTAGGATCCAGTAGGCTCCTCCAATGGACTCTCCTGTGGAATGGGCAGTTTCTTCCACTGCTGCAACCCCCATAGCTATTTATAGTCAGAGGTTTTGAGGCTTTTATTCCTGTGCTGGAACCCTGGGTTGTGGAGTCTGTCTCACTCCCCAGATGTTCCTTCTGGTTTACCTGCATGCAAATGTGGGCCAACTCAGTCCTCCAGCTGCCACTTTGCTACATGTAGTCTCCACCCTGACTGCCTGTCTCTGCCCCTCCTACCAGTCTGGTTGAATGTTTCTTCTTTAACTCCTTGGTTGTCAGTTCATACAGTTGGAACTGTATGGAAAATTGTCCATACAGTTCAATTTTCTGGCAATTCTGGTTGTTTTTTTGTTTTTAAATTTGTTGTTTTCCTTCTTTTGGTTGTCTGAGAAAGTGAAGCATGTCTATCTATGCCTCCATCTTGGCAGGAAGGCAAATTCCAAAATTTTCTTCTTTTTATGGTCAAGTAGTATTCCACTGTGTAAATGTCCCATTGTTTTTTTTTTTTATCCATTCATATATTGATGGACACTTGGGTGGCTTCCACATTTTGGTGATTGTAAATAATGCTGCAATGAACATAGGGGTGCTTATGTTCTTTGGAATCAGTGTTTTGGGTTCCTTTGGATACGTTCCCAAGAGTGGGATTGCAGTGTCAAAAATTTCTCGATGGAAGAAGCAGCAAATTTACATTGCAAAAAATGTAGATACAGAGATGTCAATAATTGGAACTATCAGTGCAATCAGTTTAGAGACTACCCTCCTGTCCCAATTGTTCATATCCCTGCTACATGAAAAATTTAGTCACACCCTTCTAAAACCTACATAATATCATACAATTATGGCATCAGCTCTGAAAGTGGCTCTTTTGATGTGGCTTCTCTTCATCCGGATGCCTATAACATACAGAGACAAATTGCTTGTCCCCAGAGATCAACATAAAATGACACAGGGACAGGGCAACTGCAATAAATACTTCTATTTAAAAAAAAAAACAAACCACCACCAACAACGAAAGACATTAACTGGTCTACAGCACTTCCAAAATCTTACAGGGTAAATGTTGCCTGGACCCCCAGGTATGAGAGTGATGAGTGTTCCTTGAACTTGGTCTATTAGAATTTGGTTCTTGTGCTTATTAGTGGTTCCTTGATCCAGTTTTCTAAAAAGTTATTTCTTCAGCTCTGGGTGCCTCCTTCTGTCCTCTGAGATTTTTTTTGTTTGTTTCATCACCTTTCTTGGCTACATCTGAAGAAATAGCTCATGTTGGCAGATTACTGGCTTTCCTACTCTGCTTCTGTCTATAGAAAGTAGGACACTCAGGGCCCTTTGTGCATTGTAAACAATCTCAGTTCCCTTTTGTCCAGGATGGCAACATTTTGCCTGTACAACATCCTTAAAAATGCAGTGGCTATCTTATTAATCTAATTATTTAATTCACCTCATTGGACAAAGCCAACATCCACAATTTTTATATAGATATGTCTAGGTTTACTTATTCTCCCTTGGGATTAGGTTTTTGTGAGATTAATATTTTAGAAATCCTTTGGTCTAGACAACGTGGTCTACCTACAACCATACCCTTGATTTCCTCTGTGTCCTCAGGCTATATTTCACTTTGAGAATCTTTTGCTCTCTGAAAAGACTGAAAATGAGTGACTGTTTTGTTTTTCATCCAGCAAGTTATTCTTTCTTGCTGGCCAGTTTTTTTTCTACCTCATCTTTTTCTTGATGTACCTTGTCATTCACAGCTAGAAGCAACCAGCCAATGCTTTCAACATACTGCTTTAGAAATCCACTTAGCCAAATCTACGCATTTTTATCTTCATATATACATATGATGATAATTATATATTCATATATGATTATATGAATATTCATATATAATTATATATTCTTAATCTTATATTTTGCTATAGGTAACAATTTTTTCAGTAACAGAATTATTGAGACATGATTCATATATCCTAAAATTAACTCTTAAATTGTACAATTCAGTGGTGGTACCACCATCACCATTAATCTCTTTGTAGAAAATTTTTGTCATTCTAAAAAGAAACACTATACCCATAACTGGTCACTCCCCATTACTCCTCTCCCCAACCCCCAGGCAAACATTAATTTCTATTTTTACTGATTGGCTGGTTCTGGCCATTTCATGTAAATGGAATTATAATATAATATATGACCTTTTGTGACTGGCTTCGGTCACTTGGCAAAATTTGCAAGGGTGACAGATTTATAAGTAGTTTTGCTACTACATAACATAGATGATCATTTTTCTAGTTTTGAAAATAATTTCCTCACCATTTCTTCATCTTTTGCTAACAGTGTATGTACATACTGATTTTCCATCCTTCACTCATTCACTAGTTCCAAAATCAATATTACATAATTTAGATTTTGCTTACATTAACATTCCACTTTCAGTACCAATTTCCCCACATCATTATTTATTACCAAAATAATGTTGTATAAAAAACAATCAAATGTCAGTGGCATACAATAAAAATCAGTTTTGTTCATGTATCTTCAGGACAGTCTAGTGGTCCTTCTGGTCTCAACTGGCTCCCTTATGTATCAGCTATCAACTGTTCATCATGTAGAGAGTTCTTTTGACCTGGCCTGGGACTGGCTCATTCTAAGCTTGTCTGGCAAGCTTAGAATGAGCTTCATGTGGTTTCATGTGGTTTCTTGACCTACAGTAGGCCAGCTTGGCTCATTTACATGGTGGCTGAGCAAGATTCCATGAGAAGGAGCAGATCACATGAGGTCTCTCAAGTCCTAGGTACAGAACTGTCACACTGATACTTTCATTAGGTTGTATTTGCAAAAGCAAATCACAAAGTCAACTCAGAATCAAGAGGTGGGCAAATACTCTCCCCTTTTTGGAAAGGGTAGCAAAATCACATTGGTACCATTAATTGGGGCCATCATTGCAATCAATCACAGCTAGTATTCATATTATTGACACTAAATAGCCACAGTCAATTTAATCAGACTGCTGGAGTTCCATAGTTTTTCTCCAACTCAGTTCAGCAAATATTTATTAAGTGTCTATTGTTCGATAAACACTGTGTGTTGTCCTGAGGAGATAACTATGAAAGGACAGATGGAACCTGTCTTCATGGAGTTCCTAGTCTAGGAAGGGAAATAAACATGTAAACCAGCAAACAAAGCCAATGTTATAAATTCAACAATACGTTCAACACAAAAAATGAAGTGGTAAATTCTACTGGGAATTTGAAGGGAAGTTTCACAGAGAAGGTGATATCTAAGTTGGATCATTGTAAGACAGCTGAGGGTTGCTTGGAAGAAGAAAGAGTGGAATAGACCATTTAGAGGAGAGATGAGAATGTGGACAAAGGTATGGAAGCCTAAGTTCTTGGGGTATGGGTAGGAATTCCAAGTAGTTCAGAATCCTTGATGTATCAAGTGCTGGGAGGGAGAAAGCAAGAGACAGGTAACAGAGGTAGATCATGAGGTAATGGTGGGGCCCATGCAGGAGTTTCTCTCTAATGTTTAAGACTTATTTATTATCCTGGAGGTAACTGGGAGCCAGTGGAGCAGATGAATGGCAAATTTTCTTTTAAGAGACATGACTAGCCTATTGCACTTTTGATGATAGACTGCAAGAAAGAAGAGAACAAAGACATAAATGCTACTAGTCAAGAAGCTATTGGAATCATCCACCTAAGTAATGATGGACAATGGTGGTGGCAACAAAGGAGGAAATGAGATTTAAAGAATGCGTGGGAAGTAGGGCCTGATGATTTAGTCTAGAAGAGGATGAAAAAGTGGAAAAATTGAAGATGACTTCCAGGTTTGTTATCCATTGTCCTAATACTCCAAGTTATGTTTAAACTTCTTACTAACCTGCCACATGTTCCTAAGGTGACCACTTCTCAAAAGATCCAGTTTATCAACCTAAAACCTCCATTCTATTAATCCATAGCCTACAAGTATTGGTCTAACATTAAAAATATTTAAAATATTTTTCTTTTAAAATTATTGTAGACTCAAGCTGTTGGAAGAAATAACACAGAAAGGACCTGTGTACTTTTCATCTAGTTCCACCTCATGGCAATTATACTACAATATTGCAACCAAGAAATCAACATTGACACACTCCAGCAATTATATTCAGATTTCACCAGTTTTACATACACTTATTTATGTGTATGTACTTAGTTCTATGCAATTTTATCCCATGTGCAGATTTGTGTGACCACCACCACAGTCAAGCTGCAGAAGAATTCCATTTACAAGGATAACTTGGGATACCCTTCATAGCCCAGCCACTCCCTCTCTTACCTGCTCCCTACTAATATGTTCTATTAGTAGTTCCCCTGGCAACTACTAATATGTTCTTCATCTTAATGATTTTGTTATTTTTAAAATGTTTTATAAATTAAATCATACAGTATATAATCTTTTGATATTAACTTTTAAAACTTTGTAGCATGCCCTTGAGATTTATTTGTTACATGTACCAATAGCTCAAAGTTCCTTTTTATTGATGAGTAATATTCCATGGTATAGATGTGCCATACTTTGCTTAACCATTCGCCCATTGAAGGATATCTGGGTTGTCTCCAGGTTTTGGCTATGAGGAAATAAAGGTTCCACAAACATTCATGTACAGGTTTTTGTGTAAGCAAAAGTTTTGATTTCTCTGGCATAAACACCCACTACTATAATTTCTGGGTCTTACGATAAGCATGTATTTAGTTTTTAAAAAACATCCATACCCTTTTCCAGAGTGGCTGTACCATTTTATATTCCCACTAGCAATACATAAGGAACCCAATTTTTTTATTTTAGCCATTCTAATAGGTACATAGTGATATATCATTATGGTTTTAATTTGTTTTTCCCTAATGGCTACTGGTGAAGAATATCTTTTCACATGTTTATTTGCCATCTGTATGCCCTCTTCAGTGAAGTGTCTGTTTATGTTTTTTGCCCGTGTTCTAATTTGATTGTTATATTGTAGCCTTCTTTTTTTACTCCTAGCCTCTTGTGCATTGACCTAATCATAAAATAGTCTAAATCTTATCTTGTGTTTTTACTAAAGTATATTTCCATGCAAGAGATAAAAAGTCTTATTAAACTCCAAACATTCTATTTAGATGGCTTATTTGTACTGTATATAAGTCATTGTATCATAGTAACAAATGGGACTGGTCCTGATAGTAGCATTTCCTCAAAGGTATTGGTTGTTTTTTAGTCTCTTGTGATATGTGCAAGTGCTGAAGAGCAACTAATTATCTAAGCTGGTACTACAGGACTTGTACTTAAAAAAATAGTCTGGTTTTAGGCCTAACTAAAGCTTATTATTTGTGCATCTCTAAAGAAGACTGTTGGCCTAGCACTTAGGTGACATGGCAGGCAGGGAGCAGGGTATAGCTGTACAGTTGTCCGTGTTTTATTGGACAATGGCAAAGCCTTCTTACTCAGAAAAGAACAATTTTCTGTGTCTGATCCTCCTTACCTTATTTGTTTTCTGTGAAACATGTGCTAGATTTACTATTGGTGATTTTTATCCAATGAATTCAAGGGACAGACATAAATTCTGTATCTCTTTAGTAAGTTATCACTGCTGAATCAGCATTTTTACAAATTTCTAAATAAAAATAAGATCAATCCTTAGTAATTAGTTAATTTAAAGGGACAGGGAGAATTACTGAAGACTCTTGCTAGAAAGTATAAGAGAAAGTTTTTTTCAGTCTTCACACACAGACTTACAGTGATACCCTTTGTACAGAAATTCTCCTCAGCATAGGACATAAGCCCAAAATTATATAAGATCTTGCAATTTAACATTTGAAACAATAATAATCACAAATATGCATTGAAAAATTAGTAACATTTTTTATGGAAGAATAAACATATTTTTAAATGTTATAAGAAAAAACAGAGCAATACATTAAGTAACTTGCAATAAATATCATTCAGAAATCAGCTTGTGTTAGAAAGAAATGATTGAAGAGAGCTGAAATGCACTGAAATATGGAGTAGCCTAGAGAGTGTTTGAAGAAGGGAATCAAAGCAGTCAATAAATAATAATTTTATATTATTTTGCCTTTTTTTGTACATGATTAATTGATTAAAGGGGAGACAGGGTTAAGTAATTCAAGCATCCAACATCAATCAGAGACCAGATTCTAGCTTGTGAAGTTCCAGCTGGTTTACAGAGCTCAAGAGATTTTTCCATGTTATTTTTTCCAGGTAAACAATTTGCATTTGTGAAAGTTCTGTTTGAGCATTTGCTCAGTAGAGAAGCCATCCTGGAATAGATCGAGGCATCTGGAGGAGGTCGTTACTCTAACATACTATGTGGGATGGATGTGTGGCAAGCCCTGTTGGTGACATGACAGATAACCAGATTGAGAGAGGTAAGTAAAGGTCCACACATAGTGCCAGAGAGCTCAGGAGCACTTATCTTTGCAACCACCAGGTATTCACTGGGCTCCTTCTATATTGTAGCTCTGTGCTAAGTAACTACAACAGAAAAAATAATCTCTGCTCCCATAAAGTTCAAAAACTCATGTGGGAGAGAGAAAATGATCATCAGTTACAACACAGTATAAGTAAGTATTATGATGGCAGCAAGTATTCCTCATATACAGAGAGTTCTGATTCATCCTGTAGTGGTGATGGGGTGGAATACATAAAAGAAGAGGTCCTAAATGAGGTGAACACTGAGATGGGTCTTGACAGTGAAATAATAATTTACTCAGCAGACTGTGCCAGAGAAGTGGAAAGGTGGGAGAGTGCAAACAGCACTTTGCTCAGCTACTGGTAGTTTGCCATGGCAGGAGTATATGGGATGCATGGAAAGGAGTGGAGGTGATGTCTGCAGAGGTAGGAAAGAGCCAACTAAATACAGCTTTTGAAGAGTTTGGTGTAAACCAATGGCATAATGAGAAAGGCAGAATTAGGGAAAAGGTTTTGCTGTAGGCTGAAACAATTTGATTGCTATCTAAGAAAGTGAAATCAGGGAGGCCACTGTATTGTGTTTCATACATACACACACACAAATATACAGGGGTGGGCAAAAGTAGGTTTACAGTATTAGTACCTGAAACAGTTTATTCTTTTATTATTATTATTATTATTATATCATTAACCTACCGTTTGCTATATGTCTCTTTGTGAATCTCTGTGAGAACTTTATGGAGATATATACTTCAGATGGAACCATTGCATTGGTGGTGTATGCACACTCCAATTTATAAAACTTTGAAGTTTCTCTCCAAAATACTGCACCAGTTTGTGTTCCTACCAGCAAGTGGACCAAACTTCATCTTTGTTATAATTCTGACTCTCCTCTGTTAACACTTGATATTGTCTAACTTATACATCTTTACAAATCTAATTCTTATTGAGTAGATATCATTGTGCCTGAATATACATTTCTTTTTAAATTTATTTTTTAAACATTTTTTAATAATGTTCAAATACTGTTGTCTCCATTTTCCCACCACCACTTTCCACCACCCCACCTTCAATCTTACCCACCGTTTGGCTCTCTCCTTGGGTGAATTTACATTTCTCTACTTTATGGTGAGGTTGAGTACTTTATATGCCATTTGACTGTCCATTTCAATTTGATTCAGGTTTTTTTGTTTTGACATAAAGTTTCATGTATTTCATTATATTTATTAATCCATTAGTAGTAGTATATATTGGAAACATCTACTCTCAGTCTGTATTTATTTAATAAATTCCATAAATTTCCCTTTATGATATTTACATATTATTATTTTTAAAATATATTTATTGATTATGCTATTACAGGTGTCCTATTTCCCCCCCCCACTCCACTCCATCCTGCCCACCCCCTCCCTCCCACATTCCCCCCCTATACTTCATGTCCATGGGTCATACTTATAAGTTCTTTGGCTTCTACATTTCCTATAGTATTCTTACCCTCCCCCTATCTATTTTGTACCTATCATATATGCTACTTATTCTCTGTACCTTTCCCCCCCTCTCCCCCTCCCACTCTCCTGTTGATAACCCTCCATGTGATCTACATCTCTGTGGTTCTGTTCCTGTTCTAGTCATTTGCTTAGTTTGCTTTTGTTTTTGTTTTAGGTGTGGTTGTTAATAACTGTGAGTTTGCTGTCATTCTTACTGTTCATATTTTTTATCTTCTTTTTCTTAGATAAGTCCCTTTAACATTTCATATAATAAGGGCTTGGTGATGATGAACTCCTTTAACTTGACCTTATCTGAGAAGCACTTTATCTTCCCTTCCATTCTAAATGATAGCTTTGCTGTATAGAGTAATCTCGGATGTAGGTCCTTGCCTTTCATGACTTGGAATACTTCTTTCCAGCCCCTTCTCACCTGTAAGGTCTCTTTGGAGAAATCAGCTGATAGTCTTATGGGAACTCCTTTGTAGGTAACTGTCTCCTTTTCTCTTGCTGCTTCTAAGATTCTCTCCTTCTGTTTCATCTTGGGTAATATAATTATGATGTGCCTTGGTGTGTTCCTCCTTGGGTCCAGCCTCTTTGGGACTCTCTGAGCTTCCTGGACTTCCTGGAAGTCTATTTCCTTTGCCAGATTAGGGAAATTCTCCTTCATTATTTGTTCAAATCAGTTTTCAATTTTTTGTTCTTCCTCTTCTCCTTCTGGTACCCCTATAATTGGGATGTTGGAAAGTTTCAAGATGTCCTGGAGGTTCCTAAGCCTCTCCTCATTTTTCCGAGTTCTTGTTTCTTCATTCTTTTTTGGTTGGATGTTTCTTTCTTCCTTCTGGTCTACACCATTGATTTGAGTCCCAGTTTCCTTCACATTACTATTGGTTCCCTGTACATTTTTCTTTGTCTCTCTTAGCATAGCCTTCATTCTTTCATCTAGTTTTCAACCAAATTCAACCAATTCTGTGAGCTTCTTGATTACCAGTGTTTTGAACTGTGCATCTGATAGGTTGGCTATGTGTTCGCTGCTTAGTTGAATTATTTCTGGAGCTTTTAAGTGTTCTGTCATTTGGGCCATTTTTTTGGTCTTGGTGCTTCTGTTACTTAAAGGGGTGGAGCTTTAGGTCTTCTCCTGGGCTGGGCAAAGCAGGTCACTGCGCAGTGACACTGTACATGGGGGAGGGGCCCAGAGGGAGCAATGGCGCTTGCTCCACTCTGCTGGATTTCAGTCACCCCCTCTGCTACCCACAATCAAATTGGGCCCCTCTGGTGCTGGTTCCCGAGTGGGTGGGCTTATGCATGCCCTAGGCCTCTGTGGGTCTCTCCAACGACCTCTCTTGTGAGGCTGGGTGTTTCTCCTGCTGCCGCCCCAACCCCTACGGGTGTTTTCACTCAGAGGTTTGAGGCTTTATTTCCCCATGCTGGAGCCCAAGTTTACGTGGTCTGCTTTGCTTCCCCGCACTTCGTCCTGGTTTATCTATGCGCGTATGTGGGGCCACAGGGTCGGCTAGTGGTCAGACTGCCTGCCCCGTTGTCCCACACTGCGCCAGTGTCGGTCCCACCTCGGCAACAGGAGTCCTCTCCGCCCCTCCTACTGGTCTGGATGGATGTTTATTTTTTATCTCCTTGGTGTAGGACTTCCTTGCCATTCGATTTTCTGTCAGTTCTGGTTGTGCGAGGAGGCGCAGTGTGTCTACCTACGCCGTCATCTTGGTTCTCTCATTTTACATATTATTAAAGAAACAATCCACAAAACGGTGACACAAAAATAGCTCCCTACATTCTTTTCTAATAGATATATATTTTCCCTTCTATGCTTAAAAGTTGAAATCATGTGAAATTTGTTTTGGTGGGTGGTGTTAAATAAGAAGGTATTTCACTTTTTCTACATATGGTTAACTAATTTCTCCAGAAAAATTTATTTAAATATTTACATTTCACACTGGTTTGTGATGTTTATACTGTCAGAATATTAGATTTCCATCTATAGCCATTTTTTTCTGATTCATTCCTCTAGTTGTTAGTTCATTTCTCAGCAATAAATAACTAGATATTACAAATTTAAAATATGTCTTGATATGTGGTAGAATAAGATCCCTATAAAGATTTCCTAAAAATATTATTAGCTATTTTGCGGGCCTCATTTCTCTACAAAATTTTAAGCAGCTGGTTTAATTCCACTAAAGCTACTCCTGGGATATTGATGGGAAAAATATTTTCTTTTAATTTTTATTGATATTCAATTACAGTTCTCTGTGTTTTATTTCCATCCCTCTACCCCACCTAAACCAAACCCACCTCCCTTCCCTGCCTTCACACTCCCCCATGATTTTGTCCATGTGTCCTTTATGGTAATTCCTGTAAACCCCTCTCCCCACTGTCCCCTCCCCACTCCCCCCTCCCCACTCCCCTCTGGCTATTGTTAGATTGTTCTTAACTTCAGTGTCTCCGGTTACATTGTTTTTGCTCTTTTCTTTTGTTGATTATGTTCCAGTTAAAGGTCAGATCATATGGTATTTGTCCCTCACCACCTGGCTTATTTCACTTAGCATAATGCTCTCCAGTTCCATACATGCTGTTGCAAGTGTATAAGCTCCTTCTTTCTCTCTGCTGCATAGAATTCCATTGTGTAAATGTACCATAGTTTTAGGATCCACTCATTTGGTGATGGGCACTTAGGCTGCTTCCAGTACTGGGCTACTGTAAATTGTACTGCTATGAACATTGGGGTGCATAGGTTCTTTTGGATTGCTGTTTCAGGGTTCTTAGGGTATAATCCCAGCAGCGGAATTGCTGGGTCAAAGGGCAGTTCCATTTTGAGTTTTGTGAGGAAATTCCATACTGTTTTCCACAGTGGCCACACCTGTCTGCATTTCCACCAACAATGTACTAGGGTTCCCTTTTCTCCGCAACCTCTCCAACATTTGTTTGTGGATTTGTTTATGATGGTCATTCTGACTGGTGAGAGATGGTACCTCATTGTGCTTTTAATTTGTATCTCTCTGATGGCTAGTGATGGTGAGCATCTTTTCATATGTCCCTGGGCCTTCTGTATGTCTTACTTGGAGAAGTGTCTGTTCAAGTCCTTTGCCCATTTTTTAACTGGGTTGTGTGTCTTCCTGGAGTGCAGTCATTTGAGTTTTTTATATATTTTGGAGGTCAGGCCTTGTCTGAGGTATGATTGGCAAAAATGTTTTCCCATACTGTTGGTTCTCTTTGTATTTTAATGCTGTTTTCTTTAGCTATGCAGAAGCTTCTTATTTTGAAGAGGTCCCATTTGTTTATTCTTTCCTTAATGTCCCTTGCTTTAGGGGACATGTCTGTGAGGATGTTGCTGTGTGGAGTGTCTGAGATTTTCCTGTCAATATTCTCCTCTAGGACTTTTATGGTGTTACATCTTATATTTAAGTTTCTTATCAACCTTAAATTTATTTTTGTGTGTGGTGTAAGTTGGTGATGGAGTTTCATTTTATTGCACATAGCTATCCAGATCTCCCAACACCATCTGTTGAAGAGGTTGTTTTTGCTCCATTTTATGCTCCTGCCTCCTTTGTCAAATATTAATTGACCATAAAGACGTGAGTTTATTTCTGGGCTCTCTGTTCTGTTTCATTGGTCTATGTGCCTGTTTTTATGCCAGTACCAGGCTGTTTTGATTAGAGTGGCCTTGTAATACAGTTTGATATCAGGTATTGTGATCCCACCTGCTGTGTTCTTCTTTCTCAAAATTGCTGCCACTATTCGGGGTCGTTTATGGTTCCATATAAATTTCTGAAATGTCTGTTCAATGAAATATCTGTGAAATATGTCATAGGTACTTTAATAGGGATTGCATTGAATCTATAAATCGCTTTGGGTACTATGGCCATTTTGATGATGTTAATTCTTCCAATCCATGAGCATGGTACATGCTTCCATTTGTTTGTGTCTTCCTTAATTTCTTTCTTCAGTGTCGTGTAGTTTTCTGAGTACAGGTCTTTTACCTCCTTGGTGAGGTTTATTCCTAGGTACTTTATTTTTCTTGTTGCTATCTCAAATGGGTTTTTTCCCCTGATTTCTGTTTCTGATGTTTCATTGTTGTTATACAGGATATATACCAATAATTTGATTTCTGAGTATTGACATTGTATCTAGCTGTTTTGCCAAATTCATTTATTACGTCAAGTAGTTTTTTGGTGGAGTCTATAGGATTTTCCATGTACAGTACATGTCATCTGCAAACAGTGACAATTTCATTTCCTCCTTTACAATTTGGATGCCTTTTATTGCTTTTTCTTGTCTGATTGCTGTGGCTAGGACTTCCAATACTATGTTGAATAGGAGTGGTGAGAGAGGGCATCCTTGTCTTCTTCCTGATCTTAGTGGGAAAACTCTAAGTTTTTATCATTGAGTTTGATGTTGGCTGTAGGTCTCTCTTATATGGCCTTTATTATGTTGAGGAATGCTTCCTTTATTCCCACTTTGCTGAGTGTTTTTATCAGAAATGGGTGCTGTATCTTATCAAATACTTTTTCTACATCTATTGATATGATCATGTGATTTTTGTCTTTGCTGTTGTTTATGTGATGTATTATGTTTACTGATTTGTGAATATTGTACCATCCTTGTATCCCTGGGATGAATCCCACTTGGTTATGGTGTATGATCTTTTTAATGTATTCCTGGATACACTTTGCCAATATTCTGTTGAGGATTTTAGTGTCTATGTTGATCAGCGATATTGGCCTGCAGTTTTCTTTCTTTCTTGTGTCTTTATCTGGTTTTGGGATTAGGATGATGCTGGCTTCATAAAAAGAGTTTGGCAATCTTTCATCATTTTGCATTTTTTTGAATAGTCTGTGAAGGATAGGGGTTCGCTCCTCCTGAAATGTTTTTCAGAATTCTCCTGTGAAACCATCTGGTCCAGGGTTTTTGTGTGTTGGAAGCTTTTTGATTGCTGCTTCAATTTCGTCTGCTGTTATTGGTTTGTTCAGGTTTTCTGCCTCTTCTTCATTCAGTTTTGGAAGATTATATTTTTCTAGAAATGTGTCCATTTCACCTAGGTTTTCAAATTTCTTGGCATATAGTTCTCCATAGTAATTTCTTACAACCCTTTGTATTTCTATGGTATCAGTTGTAATCTCTCCTCTTTCATTTCTAATTGTGTTTATTTGGATCCTCTCTCTTTTTTTCTTGATGAGCCTACTAAAAGACTAGTCGATTTTGTTTATCTTTTCAAAGAACCAGCTCCTGGATTCATTGATCCTTAGAATTGTGCTTTCAGTCTCTATGTCATTTAACTCTGCTCTGATCTTGCTTATTTCCTTCCCTCTACCTCCTCTAGGCTGTTTTGTTGTTATTGTTGTTGTTATTACTCGAGTTGTTGTAGGCGTAGGGTTAGGTTGTTTGTTTGAAATGGTTCTATCCTTTAAAGGTAGGTCTGTATTGCTATGAACTTCCCTCTCAGGACTGCCTTTGCTGTGTCCCATAGGTTTTTGGTTGTTGTGAGTTCATTTTATTTGTTTCCAGAAAGTTTTTGATTCCTTCCCTAATCTCGTTCTTGACCCATTCATTGTTTAGTAGCATGCTATTCAGTCTTCATGATGTTGAGTGCTTTGGGTTTTTTCCTTTGTGGTTTGTTTCTAGTTTCAGTCCCTTGTGGTCAGAGAAAATCCTTGATATGATTTCAATTTTCTTGAATTTGTTGAGGCTTACTTTGTGTCTTATCATGTGGTCTATCTTTGAAAATGTTCCATGTACACTTGAAAAGAATGTGTATTTTGATTCTTTGGGATGAAAAGCTCTGTATATATCAGTAAAGTCCATTTCATCTAGGGTATTATTAAGTGACACATTATCCTTTTTGATATTTTGTTGGGAAGGTCTATCAATTTTTGACAGTGGGGTGTTAAAATCCCCTACTATAATTGTGTTGCTGTCAATATCTTTCTTGAAGTCCTCCAATATTTAAAGAAAATAGGTATTTGGGTGCTCCTATGTTTGGTGCATATGTATTTACAATGTTTATTTCTTTTTAATGGAGTCTTCCTTTGATTATTATGAAGTGACCTTCTGGGTCTCTCTCATGGTCCTTCTTTTGAAGTCTATTTTATCTGATATGAGTATTGATACCCCTGCTTTTTTTTTACCTTTCCGTTTGCTTGGAAAATTTGTTTCTAGCCCTTCATTTTTAGTCTGTGTAGGTCTTCTCTCCTGAGGTGGGTCTCTTGTAGGCAGCATATGTGTGGGTCATGCTTTCTTATCGATTCAGCTATTCTATGTCTTTTGATTGGAGTATTTAGTTCATTTATGTGTAAGGTTATATTGATAGGTTATTCATTGACATTTTTTCCTACCTGTCTTCCTCTCTCTTTCTCTTTTCCTTCCTTTCCTTAAAGCAGTCCCTTTAGCATCTCTTGCAGAGCTGGTTTGGTGGATGTATATTCTTTTAGACTTCTTTTGTCTAGGAAGCTCTTTATTTGGTCTTCTTTCTTGATTGAGAGCCTTGCTGGGTAAAGTAGCCTTTGTTGCAGGCCTCTGTTTCTCATTACTTGGAATATTTTTTGCCATTCTCTTCTGGCTTGGAGCGTTTCCATTGAGAAGTAGCTGCTAACCTTATTGGGGCTCCCTTTTATGTTAATTTTTGTTTCTCCCTTGCTGCCTTTAAGATCCTCTGTTTGTCTTGGAATTTTGCCATTTTAATTATGATGTGTCTTGCAGTGGGCCTCTTTGGATTCCTCTTGCTTGGGACTCTCTGTGTTTCCTGGATTTGGGTGACTTTTTCTGTCTTCATATTAGGGATATTTTCCATCATTACTTTTTCAAACAGGTTTTCAATCCCTTGCTCTTCTTCTTCTCCTTCTGGAATCCCTATTAGGCGGATATTATTACGTTTCACGTTGTCCTGCATTTCCCTTAATCCCTCTTCATTCTTTCTTAGCCTCTTTTCCTTTTCTTACTCTTTTTGCGTGTTTTTTTCTACTTTGTCCTCCAGCTCGCTGATCCGATCCTCTGCTTCATCAAGTCTGCTTTTCATTCCTTCTACTGTGTTCTTCAGTTCAGAAATCGTAGTCTTCATTTCCTCTTGGACCTTGTTGATAGTTTCTATTTCCTTTTTCATGTTGATATAGTTTTCAGTGAGTTCATTGTAGTTTCCCTGTAGTTTCTGGTAATTTTGTGTGAGGTCAGTGAGCTTCCTGATAACAATTGCTTTGAACTCAGTATGTGATAGTTGACTTGCCTCTTTTTCAGTTAGCATTCTTTCTGAGGCTTCCTCCTTTCCTTTCATTTGGGGATTGTTTCTTTGTATTCCCATTGTTTGTGAGACTCTTCTTGTTAGCCTCTGCTTCTGAAATTAATCTGTTCTGACTCCATGGTTTTATGTTATGAACTTCTATGGTAAAATGCCAATGGGATTCAGTGGTGCCGTCTCCTTAATCTCCTGAGCTCTCTGGTCTTGGGCTGTTTTTTATGTTGGCTCTCTGTATGTCTTTGGGTTTTGAATGTTTTGGGGTCTTTCTTTGATGGGTCCTTCCCGAAAGTGGTTAATTGAGGGTCACTCCATCTACCACGTCTTTGTTCTGTTGTTCAGATGTGGACAGTTTCTGTTGAAGCTGATCTTCTGTGTGTACAAGGTTTTGAGGCTTCTCTCTCACTCTTGTTCTGTTGTTTGTTCTGAGTAATTTCTCCTCTATTTAGTTGTATTTCCAGATCAGTCCTCGTTTGAGGTTAGTGTGGCTTCCACTCCCTTCTTCATCTTCCTCTGTTGTTATCTGTTGGTGGTTCCTTGTTGGTGGGTTTCCTCTTCCAGCAGGTGTACTGGTGTTCACCGCTCCCACCTTGCAAATTCTCTGGAGTAGCAAAGTGAATTTTGTCTCACTGTCTCAGTTATTAGGATGACCCTTGTTTGGGTCTAACTCTTTTCAGAACTTCAGGTTTAATTGTCTCACCTGTGGGAAAAGGAGGAAAAAATAGAAAAAGAAAAAGGGAAGGATGCAAAAAGGAATAGAAAAGAGAAGGAAGGAAGGAAGAAGGAATAAAAAAGATTGGAGGAAAGAAAAGAAGAAGTAATTTTAACAAAAAGTAAAATAAAAAATAAATAAAAGAAGGCAGGAAGAAGGATAAAAAAAAGAAAGAAGGACAGAAAGGAAGAAGGAATTAAAAAAAAAAAGTATTCTGCTGGATTTAAACTGGGCAGGTCAGTTCTGCTGGCCTTCCTGTCTGTGTAATGGGAGGGGGTGTTTGGAGGGAATAGTTTCCCTTTTCTCCCTTCCTGAGCCACACTTTTTGCTGCTGTTCAGCCTCCAGTCCAGTTCCTCAATGTCCTTCTGCTCCCCTCTAAGCCTTTAGTTCACCAGTTGTGCTGTCCTTGAGGTGCACCAATTAGGGGCAACTCACATTCCACCTTCGTGTTCTTTGCTGTCCTAGATGCTAAGGGCTCTCGGCGCTCCTTTAGAGTAGTTCAGCCAGCTATTGAGTCAAGTATTTCTGGGGACTGTAGTTTCCCCTAGCCGTGTAGCTCCACTCTGCTGGGCGTTCTGCCTTCCTCCTAGAGAGCCAGTAGGCCCTGCAGGGCTCTGTGCGCAGGGGCTAGGTGGGAGTTGTTCAGTCCCCAGTGCTTCAGGCGCGGTAACCCGTTGGCTGCCAGGCTGTTGATTGGGTTGTGCACCCACCCGGGGCTTCAGGTGTGGGCTCCCAGGCTGCTGATCGGGGTACGCACTGACCCTGATCTTTCGGCCTGTGCATCCAGGCAGCTGGGTCGATGATTTGGGTGAGCACCCACCCAGGGTATTAGGTCTGGGCGCCCAGGTTGCTGATAGGGGTGCACACTGACCTGGGCTTCAGGTGTGTGCTGGGGCTGCTTATGAGGTGTTCACAGTCCAGGCGCTGAGGGAGTGGGGGGCGGAAGAGGCCAGAGCTGCTGCAGAGAATTCTCTAAACAGCTGCTGAGTGCCTCTTTTTTCTCTCTTTCTTTTTGATAAATTCCTCCTATTCAAGCCCCCCGTTCCAAATAAGCACCTGGCTTCTCACACAGCCCAGACTGGCTCTCTCCCCAGAATCTTGCAGCAGACCCTGTGGCCTGGACCTGTGGCTTCAGCTTCCCTGGTCCCCGCGCTGGTCCCTGGAACTTTATTGTCCTTAAGCACTCTTCTTACTGTCTGATTTTTCAATGTCCTCTACAATTTTTGGTCTCTGATCTTCATATATGCTGGAATACCGTTGGCTGTTCACTCTGTTCCTCAGATCAGCTAGGCATTTCACTGGTGCCGAGGGGAAGTGGACTCTGCTCCCACCTATTGCACAGCCATCTTCCTTGAAACTTTTAGATGGGAAAAATATTGAATACATAAACTAACTCAGGCAAAATTAACATACTTAAAATGTTAAATCTTTCCATTTTAAAACATATTACATTTGACCACTTGTTTAGCTGTTGTTTAATATCTTTCAATGGAGTTTAAAATTTTTCTTTATAAATGTCTTGACTATTTTTTGTTAGGACTAGAGTTTTATTCTTCCTTTACCAGTATGCTTAATTTAGTCTGCTTAATGCTTTAGTTTCAAATTTACAGGATATGCCTCTTTCTCTGTATCATTATTCACTTAATCGATAATAAACTTGAGAATTTTGTACTTGGCTAGTTGCCAATATTTCATTGATTTCTCCTTGGTTTATTTCTTTACTTCCTGGTTTAATTACTCCAAAGTTCTTACAGAATGTGATTAAACATTTAGAGTTTAAAATACATAAAAATTTCCATCTTTTACCCACCCTTGCATTTAAATGATAGCTTAGTTAGGTAAGAAAAATTCTAGGTCTAAATTATTTTTCTTTATAGTGTGAAATTGTTACTTCTTCTTTCTTCCTATGTGGCTCTTGAAAAGTTTGATGTTGTCATGATTCTTGCTCACTTCTAGGTAATTGTTTTAATTTAAAAGCTTAGGTGTCCTGTTTTATTTGAGTAATTTGAGTATTCTTAAATTATTCTATATATGTTTTATGTATATGGTATTTTTTCTCATTTGTCTTACACAGTACTCTATATGATCTTACTGAGTTGTGATGTTTTACTTTAAATTTGAGAATTCTTATGAATTATTACTTTTTAATTAATAAACTTTGTTCATTAATTCCATTCACCATCTTTTTTTGAAGATTGAACTTCATAGTTGTTTTGGATACATTTTCTGGCCATCTTTCCTACCCTGGGGCTGTTATCTGCCTCCATCTGTGATATCTGCCCATGGTAACCTGAGTTTGTAATCCTCAACTTGAATTTAAAGAATGGTTGGATCATGCCCTGCTCATTTTCATTATGCCAAGATATTTTATTATTTATTTTTTTGTTTGTTTATTTTACCCCTTATTAGAATATAAACTTCGTGAGAGCACTCCATTCTGACTCATGTACATGAGCTGATGACGCCCTCACCACCGGGGGTGTAGTTGCACAGAACAGAGAAAAGGGGTGCAAGATGAGTTCAGAAAGGTAGACCGGGGCTAGATCGGGTGACTGTCAAAAGCCAAGGTACAGATTTTGGATTTTATTTCTATTGTGAGGAAATCCAATGAAGAATTTTAAAAAGAAGAGTGAGATGATTACTCTGGTTGCTGTGTAGAGAGTGGATTGAAGGAGAATAAGAATAGACTCTGGGAGACCACTGAAGAACCTCCAGCAGCATTTCAGATGAGAAATGATGATGACTTAGAGGCAAGTGTGATAGTGGGAGATAAATGGAAATAGATGGGTTTGGCATATGTTCTTGAGGTTGACAGATCTTGTGATGGATTGAGAATAGAAAGTAGAGGGATAAAAGAAGTCTAGGATGACACCTAGATTTTTACCATGAGCAACTGGTAGATGCCAGAATGTTTTGCTGGTGAGGGGCAGGCAGTTAATGAGTTTCTGGGAAGAAATTAAGAATTCTGTTTTGAGCACCAGCTTAACACATGAATCATTTAAATGTAGAAGTCAAATAACCAGAGGAGTCAGCACAGGTAATAGATTTGGAGTTCATGATAGTTATAGCAATAGGACTTGATAAGATAAAGGGGGTAGGATTGAGGATGGGAAGTGGGGGTGAGGGAAGGTGGTGGTGGGAAAATGGAGACAACTGTAATTGAACAACAATATAAAACAAAAAGAAAATATTAATTCACCACAAAGTGTATAATTAGGTTATAACATCACAATGCTAATTATTTTAGGCATTTTTTATTATTTATTTCCTTTATTTATTTGCTATTTTTTTGAGACAGATAATTTGATGTGATACTTGAATTTAATAAATTCTTAATAAAAAAAGATTGCTTAGAGAAGAAGCAAAGGTATAGAAGAGAAGAAGCCTGGGATTATGATTGGGGTATTGAACAGAGGAAGAGGAGCTGTGAAGGAAACCAAGAGAAGCAGCCTTTATCAAAGTGAGGGAAGAGCGCGGTGTTAAGGAAACCAAGAGCAGATGCTGTTTTATGAAGTAGGGAATGTTCAAGTGTTTCAAAAAATAGTAAAGTTAAGTAAAAAAAGGAAAAAAAGAAGTAACTTGGTAACTGAAAGGAGCAATTTCAAAGGATGATGGGAATAGGAGGCTGATTGGAGAAGATTGAGTGCTGAAATGATGGGAGCAGTAGAGATTCACTGTAGAAAATTCTTTCAAAAATATTGTGAAGGAGAGTTGAAGAATTAGAAATGCAGAATGCACTCTGTTTTCTCCTTCTGTCACAGAAGAAATCAAGCAGTTGGCTCAAGTGAAATAATGAGGAAAAAAATCAATACGAAGTGAAATTTTCAAAATCTAATGGAAGTAAAAAAAATGTTGGTTTTCTTTGAAGTTTTTAGATATAATTTATTGGCTTATTGGGGAACGAGTTTTTTTCTGTTTTGCAAAAGAGCTGGAAAAGCTACATAACCAGCCATATTTGAGAATTAGTTCATTATTTTATACTGATCTAAAATGCTTAGGTAATTTTTAGTTACATATATATAAAAGAACTAGTCAGATGACTATATCTTTGTAATTTAAAAATTATCACGTCAATAAAACTATTAAATTATAATTTTAGGTCCTGAAAACTAATAATTTAAAAGCTATGAGGAAAGCTTTCACTTTAATAACTTCATAAAGTGTCAAACTTTGTGATTTATTATAGATTCTCAAGCTAATTTACTATAATTAATGTGAATAAAAAATATTCATTGCCTAAATAGTCTGTTTACGTAGTCTTCTCTAATGATGAAACAAAAGGGCTAATTTATTAAAGATGTTCTTTAATTGATTCCAAAGGGAATACTTAGAATATAATTTGCTGACTGGTTTTGTGCCATTCCTGATTCCTGCCACTCAGTAACATCTGTAATTTTATGATGGCAAAATATTTTATTCACATAGTAGTGTGATTCCCAAGCACCAGAGTTCCCAGTTAATTTTCACTATCAATTGTGTGGCTTAATAAAAAGAACACTGGAATTAAGACACATGTACTCTAGGGTTTTCTTAGCCACTAACCAATTGTGCAATCTTAGTTTTTTAATTTGGTTAAAAACAAATTTTTAATTTCAAAAGGTGGAGATTAAAAACAGATTTTTTCTGGTAAAGTAGGACCTTTCTACCAAGTATACAGACAGAATAGTAAGTAGGCAGATAGGTAGATGGTAGCTAGCTAGATAGATTGATTGATTATGGTAAGATGTATTGTCATTTATTGCCAAATACTTGTCCAGTTGGGGGAAAGGAAGGTCCCCTACTTTAAGGGAGAGTAGACTTACAGATTTCTTCACTCAATACCACATGATACATGCTATTAGGCATTAAGGGAACAGGATTCTTCCATGTACAAGGGAAGTTGTGGCTTTGTCTGGTCATGGAAAAGACTAATTTTTCCAGGTGCTTTCTTTTATGGTGCTAGCTGAGTACTGTCAAGGCCTTCTGACAGTGGCTGCGCTGTGCATTCTCAAAACAAGAAACCTATCTTCTCAGTCTCAACCTAATACTTCAAAGTAGGCATTTTTGCCTGTATTTTAGCCATTACGCTACAACTAAATTGCATTTTATTAATAATGACTTAATGCTTATATGCTTTGACATTTTAGGGAAGAATCTGGAGACAGAGCGTTTGTTTGAAGAGGCAGGTCCCATAAAAGTTTGTTTAGATTAGATTTTCAGGAGTCTACCATTTACAATTTACTTCTGAAGATAAATTACCATAACTCAGTTAGTCAGATGTTTCTGATATTTACCTCACAAACCTGCCTGTTGCTTGAGGGAAAGCTATCTCCCACGGAACAGAAGTCATGGGGTGGGAGGCCATATTCTCACTGTTGGGTCTTTCTAGGAGCCAGGGTTGCAAGGCACAAGGCTCCTGGTTCCTTCTTCTTTCATTTACCCCCTCTACTCTTTGTACTCTCACTCGTTGTGCATCTTCTTGTGCTTCTTTTTCTCTTTCTTCTTTGCTGCCTTGCTGTCTTTTGATGTGTGCGTTGCTCTCTGCCTGTATCACTCTCGGAGTCTGAGCTGTCAGAGTCAGATGACTTCCTGTCTCCATGTTTCTTTTTCTTCTTTTCCTTCTTTCTCTTCTTTTCCTTTTTTCTCTTTGTAGAATTCCTCATGGGGTCAGGCTTCTCAAACTCTGCTGACTTTGCCTCTTCCTTCTCCTCATCTTCATCAAGAATTAGAAAGTGTTTGGTCCCACTTGGCTTGGTTTCTGCATAAATTCCTGGCACTAAATTCCTGGCACAGCTAAACATTAGTTTTCACAATGGCAAAACAATGATAGAATTAAGAACCTCTCCAAATTCCATGCACAATGCTTGTGAGACACCATATGGTAATACCTGTGGAGTTCCTTAGGTGAGTTCATACAGCTTTACAACAGCTTCATTTTCAGTGTTCAAACATTAAAATTCTAATCATATTGGATCCTTGTTACAATATATATTTGTTATCCTTCAAAGGGTAATAACTCCTAAATTCTATGACCCTGAAGAAAAGGTTAAAGATCTGTTCATAGAGCTAAGCTTCTCATGGCTTCGGAAGTCATGATGGGCAGAACAAATGCGGGCCTGTGATATGGTCATGATGTTCGGAAGTAAACATCACGTGATGTCATGTGAGCAGAATATGAATGTGAAAGCCAAGTCATTCTTTAACTTACCTGTCATGTGGTAGGCCCTCTATTAATGTGCTCTGCCAAGAAGGGGTATTTGCTGCTAAAGAAAATTTTGGACTAAATTTAGAGGAGAACATGGCAATTGTTAGTGACTTAGAAAAAGGACCTATGAAGAAAGGTCAAAGAAACTCAGAACTTCCCAGAGTATACTTAAGGATCTTCACAATTTAAAAGTGGATAATTAACCATTAGAAAACACAAAATCATGGAGAGTAGTCTTGCTGTTAAAGTTGTTAAGCATTGGAAGACAGTTCCCAAGGGACAATGTAGAATTTTATTTGCAGGTGATTAAGGGTTTGAAGATCTTTTGCTTATATGGTTTCAATCTCATGTTATCTCTAGTCACAGGCTTAAATGCCTGGATCTCTTGAAGTCATTTGTAAAAAAGGTCATCAAGCTTATCTGAAGGGCAATGTTTATTCCTCCTCATGTCAGACTTAGAGCTGGAACAAAAGGGTCGATATTGAGACTCAACTTTGTCATTCCGGTAGCCAAATTGTCATTCCCTTGATATAATATGTCAAAATAAAAATTCACCCAGTCTATACAAAAATTATTTGAATATTCCACTTCTGTTTCAGTTCTTTTTCGGGGATTTGATGTTCTATACATACTTGCTGAACATATCCTGAATTTACTCCATACTTACTTATAATATAAAACTTTACTTATGTTCTCCTCTTCCCCAGGAATGCCTTTGTTCACCCTTTCCATCTGTTAAAATATTACTATTTTATTTCCTATTCCTCAAGGCCAATTCAATTGGCATTTCCTCCAAGTAAAAATGTCTTAGTTCTCTCCTTCCACTCTGTTAGAATTAATTTCTCCCATATGTACATATGGAAGTGTAGCTTCTATAGCACTTTGTACCTTTATTTTAACTCTGCTTTTGAAAATAGAGCCCAATTATTTATTTGTCTTCTTTTAGAGATAATGTTTCTTGAGGACAAGAGAAATTATTCATTCACTTACTCCTCATAATGCCATCCCTATAATGAATAATATTTCTTAAGGAATATTCTCTACAATAATTAATGTTATAAGCCTTTGTAAATTGTTTTCTACATAACTGGGATATGTTCTCTTACCCAAGGAAATAATAATTTTATTTATTTATTCATTCTATTGATTTTAGAAAGAGGAAAAGAGAGAGAGAGGGAGAGAGAGAAACATTGATCTGTTGGTCCACATATCCATGCTTTAATATAGCCACACCCTTGGCATATTGGGAAGATGCTCTAACCAACAAAGCAAGGGTTTCAATGACAATTTTGAAAACTAATTTCACAAAGATACTGGATCACATTATTCCAAATTCTAGACCAAAGTCTGTATGAGTTACCCATTGCTGCATAATAAATTACCCCCCAAACTTGGTGGAATAAAATTTATATTAAAAAAATACAGTTTCTGTGGATCAAAAATTGAGGCATGGCCTCTCTGATCTTCTATGTCATAATCTCACAGGTTGCAACCAAAGTGTCAGTCCAGAGTTGGCAGCTTGATCTGAAGCATCCACTGGAGAAGGATCCTGCATGTGGTTCTTGCTGTTGGCCTGAGGTTCCTTTCTGGCTATGGGGGAGAAGCTGCTTTCAGTGTCTTGCTACATGGGCCTCTCTGATATGGCAGCTTGCTTCATCAAAGCTCACAAGAGACAGAATCTCTAGAATGCAGAGCTTTTGCTAGCCTACGCCTATCCTATTTATTAGTTCTTAAGCTGTCTTAGATTACGTTAGCTACTCAAGACTGAAAAAAAGCAGTCTCTCTCCTCTGTAGTTTTTGATGGTGTACCACAGCACACAAAGCATGATTCCTGCCAAAACTCAAGTAAGTTTGAGAAGTGAAACAAACTAAAATAACACTTGAGAAGATTCACAAAACAAATGATGCAGATCCTGGCCAGCAGGATCCTGTGTTGTGGTGGCAATACACAAATTCACATGGACTACAGAAATTCTGTGGAGAAAAAGGGACAGCATGGACACTCTGTAAGTGAGAGAGGGCAAGAGGGCTAAAGAGAGCCCGAGAGAGAGAGAGAGAGAGAGAGAGAGAGAGAGAGAGAGAGAGAGAGCTGACCCCTGCCTGGACAGGCTTTTATTGCTTTTCTGGGCACATTACATTGAGGATGGTACTCATTTACTATGCACAGGTTCACTGTAGGTGATTACCTATTACGGTCAACCAAGGACAGAATGCTGCTAATTACTTCAAAGAGAAGGATTTTACAGCTTAAGGGGGAAAGTGGTTGAACTGGTTATACTCTATACTTGGGTGGTTTAGCACAGACTTTAGGAAGTTAAAGATACTCAGTAAACATTTGCTGCCTCAATCCAGGGTGATGGAATTTTAGCAAAAACAAGTCTCATAGCAGCCTAAGTACAATACAGGCCTGATTCCCCATGGGAGAACCTATCCATGGGCATTGGTCCTGTCTGCTGACTTCGCATCCACTGGCTCTTCCAAGTGGGAGCTGGGCTACATTTCCCCCCATGTGGAACAGTTCCCTATAAACAAATAAAAATATTAAAAGATCTATTATATACAGAGAGAGAATTGACTCTTGAGCAAGGCTAGGTTGAAACTACATAGATCCACTTATATGCAGTTTTTTTCCAATAAATACAGTATCCATGGACTTTGCATGCAAGGATTCAACCACCACACATTGAAAACAGTATTTTCCCATTCCCAACTACTTTCCCAACCATGGATGTAAAAATACTGTTTTCATCTATGGTTGATTGAGTCTGTGGATACCAAGGGCAGAGTCAAAACTTATACATGGATATTCAACCAGGGGAAGGGAGCTCCCAACATCCACATTGTTTAAGGATCAATTGTACCAAATTTCCATGTAAATTACAGTGTTTAGCTCTTAATTTTTCAGTGTTCTTCAAATTTGTTTGGCAAGGGATCCCTTCAACAACCTATAAAACTAGTTTTCAAACAGAATGTACTTGCATAAATATAGTGTTATTAGTATAATAGGAAATAATCACTTCTGCCAATGTACCCAAAACATGGAGAAGCTGAAAGCACTTAAGAGGCATTTTATTTCATGTAAGCTACCCAGGATTTTGGGACAGTAGGTTGAGTCATACAGTTTGAAGCAAGGACCCTTGTGAAAATTCCATGGGGAAGTTTGAGAAGCAGTGGCTTGGATGAGCTCAGTGCACAGGTGTGTATAGGCAAGTATAAATCCAGCTAAGAAGCCAAATTATGGGTCTTGTTTGTGAAACATACTTGAAATGGGTGAATTATTAACTTACCTCTTATAAATCTGGGCATATCCTCACCACTCTAGTGTCCCTCCCTCTGCCAAGTTTTTGTTCTTAAGAAGGTCAGTGGGTGTTGAGGGAAAGGATGGAAAAGAAGAAGTCAGATCACAGTTACATTACTATTAATGTAATTACTATTACATTACTATTACTATTAATGTAATTACATCACATTACTATTAATGTAATGTAACTGGGCTATCAGTTGTAAAGAATTGAAAATCAGGACTGTGTTTCTCTTGCATAAACAATTCCAAGATAAAATGGGGGTGCAGTGGGGAGAAGCAGTGTGGAAAGGCACTTCTGGCAGAGGACTGAAATTGTTTCATACAACTATGAAATCTGCTGCATTATGACCAACTGCCCAACAACTGCCAATTTTATCCTCTGGTGAGACTTCATCCCTTATTCCTACAAAGCACAATATTAATAAATTGTTCTGGAAAACATCAAAGCTATTTGAAAGCTTCCATTATGGCACATTATTCCTCTATGCAAAATGGCTGTTTAACAAGATTGCCTCCTTGAACTTCTCACATGAATAGGAATGCCAATCTCATTTGCTAATGGAGGTTCACAGTACATCTTTTCACTGCCCTTGTCTCTCCTTACTATTATTTTATGGATAATAATTTACATTTGTGTAAGCTAAGGGGAAAAATACCCTAGAGCATAGTGTGATATTCCCAGTGCTACCATATGCTGTGAATATCCCAGAGGTACATTTGAAGGAAGGCAGTCATTGCCATGTTGGCAGCTTGAAAGGATGTGCAGAAGGGCAGGTGATACTTGCCCCTGAGGAGAGACCAGGACTAATTCATAAGCTCCCAGCCTTTGCTCAGAAGTGTTACTCATAAGACACTGTTTGCATCAGTTATCATTAAGAAGATCATGAATTTATAAGGAAGTAATTGCACACACACCCCCACTCCTTACCTGTGATTTGTGGATGGAGAGGATGATGTAGTAATTATGCTTCTGCTGCTGCTAATGAGTAGTCACATGAATAAGGGAATGGACAAGAGTAAACTGAACAGTAGAATTATCTTAGCAAGACAAAAAATGTACTGGATGGGAAGCTTACATAGCATTTAGGTCCCTTAGCAACCACCCACATGAGTTTGGGCTACTCAGGAACTGGCTGTTACTTCTTGAGTTTGTCATCTGAAGGAACCACTCCCTTGACATCATCGGAAATGTTTTATGTTCTTTCTGGGGGAATTCCTGTGTAATTTTGTCTTAAATAGATGAATCCCATCTGAGAAGCAAGCAAAGATGTTTTCAATTGTTTTTCAGAAAAGGATAGAGAGAAGTTGTAGGAGGCAACCCAGATTACCTGAATAGGAGGAGGGAAAACAAAAGGATTGAATTAACTACAAAGGATATAATAAGACAAAAAGAACAGAAAAAGGAAGTTAAGGACTTCAAAGACTTAATTTTTCCATAGGTGATGTTACAAGTATTTAAATGAAATTTGGGATGTAATTTTGGGGAGAGTGTATAATACAAAATTTAAGTAATTTAGGTTTTATTTTGGTTTTAGTTCTTCAAGTCACAAGTACAGAGTAACTGAAAACCACATTTTAAGAAAGAGGGAGAGGTTGCAAAATTACTAGTCCATCAAGATTTTCATTAGGTAAGACAGAATGTTTACTTTTATTGTAAAACTTACTTTTATTTATGGATAAGTAGAAAGCTACTGAAAAAACAATTTTAAGCCTATTGACTCTGACTTTGTCCACATTAAGACAATTGTAATTTTATCTCTCTGGTTGCCAGTGTTTTTGACTATATGTAAAATATACAGTTCTTGTCAACAGAAGCCATCTTAATAATGTTACGAATTGCAAGACTTCTGAGACTTGAGCCTTGAGAAAGAGCCAAAGAGAGGGGAGATATTTCTTTGCTGCAATTTATTTTGGAAAATTTGTTCTTCTTGAAGATTAGCATGATGTAAGCATACCAAATCAAAAAATCAGAAAGTAAAATGTCTTTTCTTCTGCAGTGAACCTTTATCCTGTGTTGAATCACTTGAATTAAAAATTAAAATTGAAAATGGTCACTGTCAGCCTGTTCTCAATTTCAGTGTCTTTGGTTATATGAAATGGGCATTCTTTGAAATATTTCGAGTGTGTGTGTATATTAGCTGAAAGCCTTTTCTTGCAGACAGAACAAAAACTGGATTAAGAAATGTGCCCTTTCAGAACTAAAGATAAAGGAGACTCAAAACCTAATGGTGATGTCAACACCCTATCAAAATGCCTCTTGGTACCATCAGATGGATGATCAAGATGATTATATATCAGCAAAAAACCTAGCCGCAGTGTGATGATAATCAGGTAGATGAATATTTACTATGATTTACTCAGCTAAACAAAATCACCAGGCCATCGTATGAGCTTTTGCATTTGTTTATCTGCTATTATAATAAAAAAGTACCAATCACCCATTATATCAGTCAATATGATAGTCCACCTTAATTCAAATATTTATTGAGTACCTCCTATGTGTAAGGCTTTGTACTAACCACTGTGGAGAACACATACAAAGAAAGGAATTTGACATAAAATATCTGGAAAATATTCCGGATACTTTTTAAAATTATATTTTATTGACAGTCAATAAAATATAACTGCTATTACAGTTGTCCCAATTTTTCCCACTTTGCCCCCTTCTACTCAGCAACCTCCACTCCCTCAGGCAATCCCCCACCATTTTCATGTTCATGGGTCATGCGTATAAGTAAAGCCATTTCCTATACTGTACTTTCCATCTCCAGGTCTACTCTTTAACACCTATTTGTACTTATTAATCCCCACATCTCTTCACCCATTCCCCCACAACACCCTCCCATCTGACAACCATCAAAATGCTCTCCGTATCCATGATTCTGTCTCTGTTTTTCTTGTTTGTTTATTTTTTAGATTCAATTGTTGATAGATATGTATTTATTGCCATTTTATTGTTCTTGGTTTTGATCTTCTTCTTTTTCTTAAATAAGACCCTGTAACATTTCATCTAATAATGGTTTAATGGTGATGAATTCTTTTAGCTTTTTCTTGTCTGGGAAGCTCTCTATCTGTCCATCATTCTAAATGACATCTTTGCTGGGTAGAAGAATCTTGGCTGTAGGCCTCTGCTTTTCATGACTTTTGAATATTTCGTGCAAATCCCTTCTAGCCTGCATAGCTTCTTTTGAGAAATTAGTTGATATTCTTGTGGGAACTCCCCTATCAGTAAGTAACTGTTTTTCTCTTACTGTTTTTAAGATTCTCTCTTTATCTTTAACCTTTAGAGCATTAGTTATGATGTGTCTTAGAGTGGGCCCCTTTGCATCCATCTTGTTTGAGATTCTCTATGCTTCCGGGACTTGCATGTCTATTTCCTTCACCAACATAGGGAAGTTTTCTTTTATTGTTTTTTCAAATAGATTTCCAATTTCTTGCTTTTGCTCTTCTCCTTCTGGCACCTCTGTGATGCAAATGTTGGAATGCTTGAAGTTGTCCCAAAGGCTGCTTACACTGTCCTAGTTTTTGGATTCTTTTTTCTTCTTGTTATTCTGATCAGTTTTTGTTTTTTTTTTGCTTCCATATGTTTCAAATCATTGATTTGATTCTCAACTTCATCCATTCTAGTTTTGTTTCCCTGTAAATTGTTCTTTATTTCAATTAGTGTATCCTTCCTTTCTGACTGGAACTTTTTTATGCTGTTGAGGTCCTCACTAAGTTCCTTCAGCATCCTTCTAACTGGTGTTTTGAACTCTGCATCTGATAGGTTGCTTATCTCCATTGAATTCAGTTCTTTTTCTGGAGTTTTCATCTGTTCTTTCATTTGGGTCATGTTTCTTTGTCTCCTCACTTTGGCAGCCTGCCTGTATTTGTCTCCATGTATTAAGTAGAGTTGCAATGACTCCCTGTCTTGGTAGCATGGCCTAATGTAGTAGGTGTCCTGTACGGTCCAGTGGCACAGCCTTCCCTATTACCCAAGCTGGGCACTTGAGGTGTGCCCTTCATGTGGGCTGAGTACATCTTCCTCTTGTGTTTGAGCCTTGATTGCTATTGGCAAGTCAGTGGAAAGGATCTACCTGGGCCTGACAGCTGCAAGAACTGGCTGTGACCACTGACCATCAACCTCCACTCTTCGTGGAGGATCACTTGTGCAAGGGTAGGGTAGTGGTGCTCCAATGTGATCTTTAGCTGTCCACTGGGTCTGCAGGCTCTGGGGTTTCCCAGATGGTGTCCAGGGGTGTCACACTCATTTTCACCAGGGGCCACATCAGCCTTGTGGTTGTCTTCAAAGGGCTGAATGTAATTCTAGGACTGTATAAATGTAACTACTCCTTAACAGTTAAGTGAGAGCTCAGCACTGACACTGGGTAGAAACAAGGTGCTGGGTTGGATACAACAAGGTGGAGGGCTGGATTTGGCCCATGGGTCTTGTGTTTGCCACCTGTGGTGTAAGCCAAGGTCATACCCCACCTGTGTTCTGCCTGGGGCCACCCTGTTTAATTTATAAAGCAATCTGCAGGTGGCTGCTACTTGTGTTGGGCTTGGAGTGTCCCAGACAAAGCAAAGCTGTGAATCTAGTCTGGCTGCTACTAGTGCTGGGCATTGGGTCACTTAGCAAGAGGAACAGGGGCTGGGGGTTCACTGAGGCCAGCTGCTGCTTCTTTGAGAGAATTTAGGAAGTTGTGAAGCATGAGCCAAGATCAACCATTCATATGGAAAAGCCACAGCTAACAGATTGGGTAGGCCTGTAAATTGGGTGGGATGGAACCTCAGGTGATCTCCAGGGTGGGACAAGCAGTGTTAGCCTGGTTGATGGAGTCTCAGATATGGTCCCACCTGCCAGCTCTGTGGCTCTGTGTGGGGAGGGCTCAGAAAAGGAACAATGGCCTCTGTCTGCCTTTCTGTCTGGGAGAAAGCTGTCTCCCAGTTCTTGCCTTCATGCCAGACACTTCAGTTCCTCCCTGTATGCCACTGTTACTTTTCAAGCTGCTACTCTGGCCCTGGAGCTCTGAGGGAGTGAGCTGGATAAGTTCGTGTGTGGATTCTTTAAGGGGAACTGCTTGGGACTCCTGAAGTTTATTCCACTGAGTCAGTCTCCACTGGTTTTTGCAGGCAGAAAGTATAGGGACTTGTCTTCCTCGCATTGGAACCCTGGGCTGGAGGATCTGGTGTGGGCCTGAGATTCCTCATTCCTGAGATATCCCTCCTGAATTTTTATCCACCACACATGGATGTGACATCAGCCTATTCTGCATCTCCACCCCTCCTTCTAGTCTGGATGGATGTGGTTTCTTTAATTCCGTAGTTGTCAGACTTCCATTCAACTTGTTTTCTGATAGTTCTGAGTGATGGTTGTTCTATATTGTTGTTGTAATTTTGATGCGGTTGTGCGAGGAGGCGAGTAATGTTTACCTATTCTTCCATCTTCTCGGGACACTTTGACAGGACACTGAGAACTTCAAAGTTTTATTCTCCTGATGGGAGTAAATTCACTTAAATTACACAGTAACCCTGAAGAGTTTGGATGTAAATGGTCTCAAAAAGGATTACATGTTAAGTGCTTAAGAAAGTTTACTTATTTAAGAACATCATAAATTGTTTTATATAAGGCAAAGAAAAGGAAGACCAAGGAAAGGAAGAAAAAGAAACGAAAAACTTTTGTTAATTCTGGTAGTCTATGATACTTGTAATTTTTGAATCTTATACTTATTTAAAAGAGGGCACATCTGTTATGTTGTAGTGAAATTCCATTTTTTAAATGAACAGCTTAAAATAGCCAAACTTTTTTAAAAAATGTGTAACATAAACATTGTTTTTTCACAAGTACTAAAAAAAAAAAAGAAAAAAGTACTTCCTTAGAATGTTTACCACAAAGACACCTTACAGTAGGCAAAAACAATTTCTTTCACATGAAGATAATTTGTAGTGCATGGGACTGTAAAGAAAATTTTCACAATTTTGCCCACTTAAAGAAAACGTGTTTGTTCTATTGGACAGTGCTTTCATCCTGTACAGTAAAAAAAACCATAAAAGCATCAGAATATATTTACATTTCTGTCTTAAGAAAGGATGTACGTTTAAAATATACTAATTTTCTTTCTTAACTTAATGTGGAAACATTAAAAATGTAATTTAAATGACCTTTATTTGCTGTAATATAATGTATTTTTGACCTAATGCTAATTTATATGACTCCAGGGGTTTTTGTTTGTTTGATTGTTTGAAGAAAAATCACATAAAGAATAAGCAAACTTTTGCTGGTTTCAGTTGATATAATACATATGTAATACACAGACATGAAGGCTCATGTAAAAGTTTTAATGTGAAAAAATATTAAAATGCTTTCTTTTCATTTCTCCTGATGGGCTGTGAAGGTCAAAAACAGATCAATCCACACTGACAAGTAAAGTTAGGAATAATTTAATTAGGGTTGTCTAGATCTGAAATATCATCTAATCCCCTTATTGCTAGTGAGGAAATATGTGTATCTATATTTGTCAATAGTGATTATGTACTTTTAAAACCTGCAAAGATTTATACCACAAACCCCATGAAGAAGACAGCCAATAGGAAGAAAAATTTAACTGGTAATATTTACTGTTATTTTTTAACTCCCTATTTTTTAAAAGTATGAGGCATTTTTTCCTTTCTATACGAAAACTATGCATGATAACAACCACAAAAGAGATAAGAAGTGTTTATGCACAGTCACTTGGCACCTAAAAAAAGCTGACTTGTCACACTCACAAGGATGACAGGGTGTGGCTTTGGGTGTCTCCCAGCAGGTTACATTTCAATGTCATGTTAATTGCTGGTGTCAAAGAACCCTTCGTGTTGGAGACAGGCCAACAATATCCATCATCATCAATCACTCTGCGCAGGGTAGTTCTAGAGACAGGCCCTTCTGATGAAAAGTGATATGCAGGCTGCCAGATGGACTGTACAAGTTGGGGCTCCAGAGAAACTTTCTGGGGTGCTGAGCTCTCATTTGTTGTTTCCACAGGACCAAACATGAGTGGCAGCTCCAAAGAACTGTCACTCAATTGAGTATCTTGCTCAGGAGGTTCTGTGCAAATATGGTGAACAGAACGCATATGCTTTGTTACCTTGGCTGAGATTCCTGAATGCTAGTACTATAACTGGTGGGATGATTGTTTTACAGAAGCTCTTATGATTGTTCTCTCAATCTTTCTTTGTAGATTTATAGACACCAAATCCACAGAGAAGCTGATAAGAAAAATTATAATTAACAATTAATAAATAAGGCTTCATAGCAAGGAACATTCCTTATTCCCAAAGGCTTCTAAATGCACAAGCAATTCTGTCACCTGTGACCCTGCAGTGAGACCTCTCATTATAAAGAAGGTTTCACAAAGTTATTCAATTTGTTCCAGGAAAATAGAGTTGATGTAAAATTTCAATCCTGCTTGTAAGAGTTTTTCAAGTGCAGATATATTTGCCTAGAGTTCAGTTCCAAAGAGGTTTGAGGTTTTATCCCTGTTTCATAGAGCATTTTCCTAAGTCCTGTAAACCTCTAAGCAAATATAATATTAGCCTTGCCTTATTCACAGGCCTGTGTGGGGCAGCGGGGGAAGGGAGACAGGGAAAGTGGTTTGGGTTTACTGGGTCACAGCCTTCCGACTGGGCCTCACTGTGGAGACTTGCATCCCTGACAAAATGCTACAATGGCCTAACTTCTTCAGATCTGCATTTCTTTTGCTGTTCTGCGATCTAAACAGCCAAGGTTTGTGAAACTTTAGAACTTCTTTTTATGAACCAAAAAGACAGCATTTAAATGGCAACAAAGAAGGGAAGCTGTTAAGCCATTGCCATGATTGGCTTCTGATGGAGCAACTGGAGCAGATCAGCATTTGGGGTTTCGTATTGAGTTCCAGATTGCCATATGGATTCAAATGAAAGTTAAAGTCAAGGAGTTGGCTACTTTTCAAATCAGATACACGAATATTTTGTAGAAACACAGGGGCGGGTTTAAAAAATACACTTTAATTAAAGATCACAACGTGTTTCCCACAGCTTTCCTATGTTTAGGATTGGCAAGCCCAACATGAGTCCACACAAATGACCATGGACAGAAAGAAAATACTTGCGTCTCATGTTTTTATAGCAGTGTTTACAATCCTTTTTTATGGCATTTATAATTTTATGGTAGAAGATCTTGAGATGTGGTGCCTAACAGACCCAGGTTTTGTTGTTGTTGTTGTTGTTGTTCTCACCTGAGGACATATTTATTGATTTTAGAGAGAGATGAAGGAAAAGGGACATAGTCGGGGTGGGGGCAGAGAGAGAGAAATGTCAATGCATGAGAGAAACATCGATCGGTTGCCTCCCATATGCACCCCTACTGGGGATTAAAATTGGAAAGTTTTGGTACATGGAATGATGCTCCAACCAACTGAGCCACCCGGCCAGGACCAGACCCCCTTTTGATCCCAGGCCTACTCCTTACTTATTGTGTGACATTGGTCAAGTTGTTGTTACCTCTAAGTTTCTCTAGTGTTCTGGTTTCTACTGAAGCATAACAAGCCACCCCAAAACTTAGAGATAAGAAAACAACCATTTTATTATGCTCATGGATTCTGTAGATCAGAATGGAAATGCCTTGTCTCTGATCCACAATGTCTGGGCCTCAGCCAGAAAGGTGGAATCTACGGGTTATTGGAATCACTTGGAAGTTTTACTGCTCACATATTGGCACCTGGGTTGAGAAGAATGGAAAGCTAGTTCAGCTAGTACTGTCACCTGGAACACCTAGACACACCCTGCGCTTCCTCAGCATGTCAGCCTCAGGTGTCCAACTTCTCACATGGCAGGTCTGGGCTAGAAAAGCAAATATCCCAGTGACCAAGGCAGAGGATGCATAGCCTTTTAAGACACCTTCAAAGTCACATAGGGTAACTTTGGTATTCTCTGCTTGTCAAAGCAGTCACAAGGCTACCCAGATTCAAGGGGAGAAGGTATAGGTCCACTTCTCTAAATGAGCATCAAAGAATGTATGGCCATGTTTTAAAACCAGCAATATGACTATATTATAGGAATGCTGTGAGAATTAAATGAGAAAATATACATAAAACACTATCATACAAGCAGGAAATTAAAAGGTGTTCAATAAATGGAGTTCTTTTTAGAATCCTAGAGTGATTATTAAGGTACACACCTGAACTTTCCTGATGTGAACTCTCACAAGACAAGGTCAGGTGAAATTTATAGAGGATCACTTATGCCAAGCCCTGTGCTACTCACACTTAGCTATGTATTTAATGGCCTATTGTTGGTTATAGGCCTGTGATTATGAATTAATTAATATACTTTTGGGGATCTTGTAGGAGGCGATGATACCTAAGGGTGTTTATTAAGGAATATTGTTTATATGCCCTGAAGCACTTTTAAAAAATGCTTGGAATTATTGACAAGTTATATACTTTAGACATTGATGTTGATAAATGTGCCAAAGCAGACTTAATTTTATATAAGATTAATTATGTAGAATTAATATATAACTGCATAAGTTTTTTTGAAAGTGCTAGGATCCCTTATTATCACTTACAAATGCCATTTACTTAGAGTCTTAAGAGTACAACTTTACCTTTTTTTTTTCAATCCGTATTGCCTGAGATTGTGCAAACCAATGAGAAAAGAGGTTAGACAGGACAATTTTACTGGCCAAAATGAGTTTGCACAGCTGTGAGCAATAAAATACAGCAGCCATGGCAACCCTCTCCAGTGTCCCGATAACACATCTGAAATGAGGTTATTAGAATTATTAATTCACATTAGTGGCTATTAAAATTACTACCTGCAGATTTGCTGCCTGAATGTCACTTTTGTGTGTGTCAGAAGGCCTTGTTTTCAAAGGGATCTAGATACTTAAATTGATACAATCTATTATTGAGGTATTAGAGGAGGACCAGTGATAACAAAGCCCATGGCAAGATTAGGATAAAAGGAAAGCAGATGTGACACTTTGTTCTTCTGATGATGGCAAAGGACCAACCAGGTGCTATGGTGAGAGTGGTGACTGGATGCTCCTGAATTCCTTAAAAGGTATTTAAAATCCAACCAAGTGTGGGCTGTTTCATGAAATTCTGAGTGGCATATAAAATATTCTACCTTGGTGAAGCATAAACAGAGTCAAAAGAATCAGCTGCAAACCTCAGCCATTTGTAAGGGGTTCTGAGATCTTTGGAGAGCCCTCGGAGACTCAGCTTGTCCCCTTCCATCCCCCATTAACTCAGCTCAGAGAGCAGATGCCTGCTGTTTTAAGCAAAAGAAGAAACACCATAGCAGAGAGTTGAATTCTCTCTCAGTTGAATTCATTAGGGGAAGCAGCTATACAGCTGAGAAAGAATGTTTTATTTAGGGAAATGAGGAGGAAAAAATGCACACACACACACAAGAAAGAGAAACATACAGTTATAGGAGTGCCTACCTGGGACAGTGGTGCCCCCAATCCCTTGAGCAGGAAGGAACTTGAGTCACACATAAGGGCAAAGACACGAGAGGATCTGGGTTCTTTTCAAATTATGTTCACATGAGTAAGAAGAGGATACTCCCTACTTCTGCCTTTTAAAAAAATATATTTTATTGATTATGCTATTACAGTTACCCCATTTCCCCCCCTTTATTCCCCTCCGCCCTGCACACCCCCTCCCACCCACATTCCCCAACTTTAGTTCATGTCCATGGGACATACATATAAGTTCTTTGGCTTCTACATTTCCTATTCTATTCTTAACCTCCCCCCGTCTATTTTCTACCTACCATTTATGCTACTAATTCTCTGTACCTTTTCCCCCTCTCTCCTCCTCCCGCTCCCCTGATGATAACCCTCCATGTGATCTCCATTTCTGTGACTCTGTTCCTGTTCTAGTTGTTTGCTTAGTTTGTTTTTGTTTTAGGTGTGGTTGTTATTAACTGTCCCAAGTTTGTTGTCATTTTACTGTTCATATTTTTTATCTTCCTTTTCTTAGATAAATCCCTTTAACGTTTCATATAATAAGGACTGGGTGATGATGAACTTCTTTAACTTGACTTTATCTGGGAAGCACTTTATATGTCCTTCCATTCTAAACGAGAGTTTTGCTGGATAGAGTAATCTTGGTTGGAGGTCCTTACTTTTCATGACTCCAAATACTTCTTTCCAGTCCCTTCTTGCCTGCAAGGTTTCTTTTGAGAAACTAGCTGACAGTCTTATGGGAACCCCTTTGTAGGTAACTGTCTCCTTTTCTCTTGCTGCTTTTAAGATTCTCTCCTTATCTTTCATCTTGGCTAATGTAATTATAATGTGCCTTGGTGTGTTCCTCCTTGGGTCCAGCTTCTTTGGGACTCTCTGAGCTTCCTGGACTTCCTGGAAGTCTATTTCCTTTGCCAGATTAGGGAAGTTCTCCTCCATTATGTTTTCAAATAAGTTTTCAATTTCTTCCTCTTCCTCTTCCCCTTCTGGTACCCCTCTAATTCGAAATTTGGAACGTTTCAAGATGTCCTGGAGGTTCCTAAGCCTCTCCTCATTTTTTTGAATTCTTGTTTCTTCATTCTTTTCTGGTTGAATATTTCTTTCTTCCTTCTGGTCCACACTGTTGATTTAAGTCCCTGTTTCCTTCTCATCACTATTGGTTCCCTGTACATTTTTCTTTATTTCACTTAGCATAGCCTTTATTTTTTCATCTAATTTGTGACCATATTCAACCAATTCTGTGAGCTTCCTGATTACCAGTGTTTTGAACTGTGCATCTGATAGGTTGGCTATCTCTTCATTGCTGAGTTGTATTTTTTCTGGAGCTTTGATCTATTCTTTCATTTGGGCCATTTCTTCTTCTTCTTCTTCTTTTTTTTTTTTTTTTTTTTTGTCTCGGCATGCCTGTTATGTAGCAAGGGGTGGAGCCTTAGGTGTTCACCAGGGCAGGGCAACCCACATTGCTGCTTTGTGAGGCTGCATGTGGGGAAGGGGTCCAAGAGGGAACAATGGCACTTGCTTTGTTCTCTGCCAGTTTTCAGTTACTTCCCATGCTACCCACAATCAAATTGGGCTATGCTGGTGCTGATTTCCAGGTGGGTGGGTCTGTGTACATTCTAGGATCCTGTGGTTCTCTCCAACAAACTCTCCTGTGAAACTGGGAGTTTCTCCCGCTGCCGCCTCAACCCCCACCAGTGTTTCCAATCAGAGCTTTGAGGCTTTATTTCCCCACACCAAAACTCTGGGTTTTGTGGTCTGTCTCGCTCCCCAGTTGTTCCTCCCAGTTTATCTGCACATGAATGTGGGAACACCCAATCCAAAATCTGCCACCTCACCACGTCCACCAGCCACCTCCTTGCCTGCCAGCTGCAGCCTTGCCTACCTAGGTCCTCCAGCCACTGCTTTGCTGCGAGTCCTCTCTGCCTGGCCGCCATCTCAGCCCCTCCCACCGGTCTGGATGAATGTTTCTTCTTTAACTCCCTGCTTGTCTGACTTCTATACAGTTCAATTTTCTGGCAGTTCTGCTTGTTTTTTGTTTTTAAATTTGTTGTTGTCCTTTTTTGGTTGTGCAGGGAGGCACAGCATGTCTACCTACACCTCCATCTTGGCCAGAAGTCCCCAGTTCTTCCTTTTTGAGCCGAACTTCTGAGTTCTTTACCCTCTGAAGGCCATCTGCTACTGGCCCAGGCATGCAGGTTACCAGCCAGGAGCAGGGTCCCCACAGTGTCTCTCCAAGGAGGGAGTCCTATATCCTTTGCATAAAGCACCAGGACAAATGGCACGTCTTCTATTCAACCACATTCTGAGCCCGGGGGAAGCAGGTGAAGAAGCCAGGAGGCAAAGGGGGACTGATATGTGATGCTGAACTCCAGCTGCCACACTCTGCAAACAGAACTTCAAAGCACATGATCCACAGAAGATTGGGGTGTCACTTCCCAATTTGCAAAAGAGCTGAGTCATATACAGTTCAGAAGTCAGAAATGCTGCAATTGTTGAGACATTCCTATGGTTTGTGGGATGATTTGATATTTTTGAAACTGAGTCTGGTCTAGAAAAGCAGAGGTATATTTTCTCAAAGAGGTCACACACAGAACAGCCCTTCCTGAATGGGAGTCTGTCACAGAGACTGGCCTCAAGGAACCACTGACTCCTACCAGAAGAGAGAGCTGGCCTGGGATTTTCCAGTAGTAAAGACCAGGTCTACTTCTCTGTGGAGTATGTACCTGCTAAATGCAATTCTCCACAATTACTCTATCTAATAAGGATCTGTTAGGCCCTTTAAAAATGAATAATAATTTTCTTAGTATTTTGAAATCACATTGACTTAAAGTTCTTACCTATTGGCAAAAATGCCACACCTCTCATGGAACTACATAAAAAAGATTTTTTAAAGGATTAACTATGTTCATGTTTGGGTTTTGAGATGGCTTAATCCTCCATTTGACTTGATTTTCAAAGTTAAGTGGCTTTCTTTAATGATAATAATGAATACATTTTTTCTGATTACAAAGTAATTCAAATTTAACATAATGCAAAAGCACAAAAATAGAAAATGAATAGTACTCAAAAATCACCATCTACCGGTAACCAACCACCTCCTAGCCCTTTTCGTTTTATGTGTGTATGTGTCTTGGTATTCTTCAAAACTTGCTTCTCTGTCTCTTGATCAGTATTTTTGCCATCTGCTTAGATTCCGGGTTCCCCAAGCCCAAACCATAAGCCCCAAATGGTTCTTTTCTTCAATCTCAAAAATTTTGGATACAGCCTCAGCAACAGCTTTGTTCATCAATGCTAGGTTATTGATCACTTTAGAGAGATAATTTAAGTTGAACAATCCCCTGCTCATCTTAACTTCTAACTCTAGCATACAAATCAGCATCAGAAACTTCTCTTTTTGGTAATCTTCACATGCTGATTCTGCGTTTAACTGCTGAGAGTAATGTGGTGGGGATTGACCTTGTTTCCTAGGAAAATGAGAGGTGGCCTTGGCCATCTGGGTGGCCGGGGCCACGTCTGTTCCCTAGACATTCTCTCCCAATTTCTTCCAGAACACTTTTCCTTTTCTTCTGTCTCTTACCATCCACTCTGCTTCCATGTCTTCACATCCTGTTCCCTGTCACACTATTTTTGCCACTTCCTCTCTACTTCAAAACCAGCTTTTGTTTGTCTTGTCAAAATCTTATCTGCCTTCTATTCCTCCTAGTTATTTATAAAGTTTCATTCACTTTGATACACAAGAATTCTAAATTTTACCCTTTCCTTTATCCAAGACCTTTCCCACACATCCTCATCCTCTCTTTACCATAATCCCCAAAGATTCGATCTTTCAATCTACGGAAAACAGATTCTACAAGTTTCATGATTCAGACAAGTGCACTGAAAGGTACACAGATGTAGATGTGCAGAAAACAGTAAAATCTAAAAAATGAAGCCATCTCATAAACTCTCTGACAATGCTCATGTCCTTCATGTGTTCAACTCCTGCTAAATTTGGCCCATAAGACATTTCTTCTACATTTGTGGAGTAAGTGGAGTCATCCCCTGGGTATAGCCATCGCCTCTGCCCTCTGTTTTGTAGACACATCCTCCCACAAGTCTTGGCTTTTAAATATTTATCCTCATACATCAAATAACCAACCTAAAAATGAACCCTGTTTGTTTCCTTTTTAAGACACCTTCTTTCCCTTCTTGACTGTCAATAATACCTCCCTACTTCCCAGACTCAGGGGCTTGTAATCATCTATTATTCCTCCATTTCCTCCTCTGGTCACATTCATTCCCATGGGACTTCTGCTCCACTTCCTGAACAGAAATATTACAAACTGAGTGCTTTCTTTCTTACTTCCACTCTGACTTCAGTTTAGGCTGAAATAATTTCCTGCTTAACCTGTGTACAACCCCAGTCTTCTACCCTCCCAAGGCTCCTGCTTATCTCTTCTCATTCCCTAGGAATCTAAAATTTTACTATCAAAATATTTTATTTTCTCAGCTCCCTCCTCCATAGTTCCCAACCTTTCAGATGCATTTCATTCAACTGTTTTTTTTCTCTTAGATTTCCAGACTGATTTTTTATTTTCAATATAAAAGTATTTCATACCATTTGCTTGACCCTTCTTTTTTACTCACCTTCTGTCACTCACTATCTTTCATTCCTGTCTTGCCTGAGACACTGGCTCTTACAGATGCCCAATTACAGCCTCCTTTATCTTCCAGATTTATTTCATTTAGCATACTAGACTTAGAGCTGAAGCACTATGTTATGCATACCCCATGTACCATATCCCCTTCCAGAATAGTTTGGTTACACATAACAAGGGTATATTATATTTTGTTATCATATCACAAGTGATTTCTAAACACTTCTTATTTTGAATCCCAACAAACATGCACAAAGCATCACTGTTTCTATTTTTTTTAAGACCACTTCATAACCTTGCACAGGAAATGGGAAGTGGGATAACCCTAGAATAGCTTCGAGGAAATGTTGTGTTGTGGAAACTGCTGTGAGGATAACATGGGACATCTCCTAAGACCCAGGTAAAAGCAGAAGCAAGAGAAAGACTGTCTCAGTTGCTTCCCAGAGAGTTTTCATGCACTGAAAACTGTGAGAGTATCCCCATGGCTCACTTAATAGAAAAGGTACTTGGGACCTAGGGGCTGATTAGCTGAACTTTGGTGGAGTTGGATTGGTGCCTAACATATGCACAGAGACAGTGGACCCAGCCTGCTCTCTGAAATCTTTCCCCTGTTCCTGGATGCTTCCTCTGTGGTGTTTGCAATAATTCCTCATCTATGAAGACCCATATTTGCTCCAGTCCAACATGAATTCACTCATCCAGAATAATCAATATGGTGCATTACTTTCTCCCTTTGACTTTCTTTTTTTTTAAAGTATATTTTATTGGTTATGCTATTACAGTTGTCCCATTTTCCCCCCTTCACTCCCCTCCTCCCTGCACAGCCCCTCCTGCCCACATTCCCCCCTATAGTTCATGTCCATGGGTCACACTTGTAAATTCTTTGGCTTCTACATTTCCTATACTATTCTTACTCTCCCCTGCTTATTTTCTACCTACCATTTATGCTACTTATTCTCAGTACCTTTCCCCCCTCCCTCCCCCTCCCACTCCCCTGTTGATAACCCTCCATGTGATCTCCATTTCTGTGATTCTGTTCCTGTTCTAGTTGTTTGCTTTTGTTTTTGTTTTAGGTGTGGTTGTAATTAACTGTCCCGAGTTTGCTGTCATTTTACTGTTCATATTTTTATCTTCTTTTTCTTAGATAAATCCCTTTGACTTTCAGTTCTTAGGTATCATCCTCAGAGTTCCTCAGTACAAAGATGTCTTGAAATGGGTGCTGTACAATGGCCACAGCTTAATACTCAGCTTACATGTTACTTCCTGGAAGAGTCATTTGTTGCCCCAAGTTGGTCCCTTCAGGCCACTCTGGGGGCCCTGTAACAATTACTTTCACTGTTTCACCTCTTAGATTTTAAGCATATTAGCAAAATCTAAATGAGATTTTTCATCAAGGTAATTTCCATTTCTTCCAAAACATAGGCAGGAAAGCAGCATGGCGCTTTGCCAGCCACAGCTTTAGGGCTTTGATGGAGGAATGCAGGCTCACTCCTCATCAGTTTATGGATCACAAAGGCCTGAACTAATTAGTGCTTATTAGAAAGCCAATTAGAAATACATGCCATTTCTCCTTGTGGTATAAATGGAACACACCAAGGTTGGTTGTGGACTGAGTTATGCTCTGCAGTACTGATGCAGAAGTGCAAGCGCAGGGCCCGGAGAGCACTGCCTGGAGTAAGTCTGAGAGCACAGGGCTCGCTTTCTCAGATGTTCTCTAGACCCAATGCTCTGTAAATGCAAGGTCTACCTAAATTAGCTACGTGCTTTGGGCAATGACTATCCTTTCCCAATTTTGATCTAACAGCCTTAGCATTCCAACAGGTCCCTCTTCTACAGTATTCTTTTTATTTTCATTTTCTTCACTTTCAACCTTGTATATCATGGATTTTTTAACTGACTTTAGACACCAATAGTTACACATCTACATTATGTATTTTTTAGAACCTCTGTCCTCTTTGACAACCTTATTATTCAGTTATCCAAAGGTGCACACTCAGAGTTGCTATATCTCCCCAGGCCTTTAATGACTCTATCCTGTACTGACTCACCTTAAGTATGTTCCTGGTTTCTTTCTCTAAGGCATCCTTTGTCAGTTAGCTTGAATGCAAAAGATTCAGATCCATGTTTTTCTACAGACTTCTCGCTTACTTGGTTGATATTAGAATGACTGTTTATTAAATTAAAATTTTGTGACATGTCATATGTATATAGATATCTGTTTGTCCATCCACATCTACCTTTAGCTGTCTGTCTATCTATCTGTCATCTTGTTCAAACTGTACATATCTATCTATAAAACTTTAATAACAACCTATATAATTATATGGCTTGGGAGGTTGGAATGGAGATGGTCTTCCCTATAACATGCCTTCCTTTGATTAATACTCAATAAGTGAGCCATTTCTGGCCCTGCATTCACAATCTGGATCTATATACACTCATGTTAGGTGTCATCTTTCTTCTCATTAGACTAAATGCTTCTTACCAGCCAGTTCTATGTCCATTTTGAAATGGCTGTCATAAGCTTGGGAACTTCAATGTGGACAAAAGATATTTGCTAATTATCAGAAGTACTCAGGAACTCATTTCTGTCCTACAGCTACTGCTGAGCTGACAAAGCCATCTGCTAGCCTGCTTTCTTTTATTATACAGTTGGAGCCTCCTGTGTGTCATTCTGAAAGCTGCCATTGCTACTCCCTAAATTGCTTTCTGCTGCTCATATTCTTTATTGCCTTTGTTTTATTTTAGAATCTTACATTGTTCTCATTCTTCATCTGCCTTTGAGCTTAAACAAAATTGGCCCAGTTGCATGGGTCACCCTTTATGGTTATTCAAAATTAAATAAAAGCTTTAGCACAGAAATGTCTAACAAAGACATTTACTTATTTAAGCCTGTGATATCAATGCACTTTTGGGGAGTAGGGACAAATGTTCAAGGTTTGTGACTCCAAACAAAAATGCTCAAGCAGTTCCATTACCCATAAAGTACAAAATAAACAAACATCCACAGAAAGGGCACATTTCTTACATCCCTAATATTGCCTTCAATGTGCAGGCTACCTGGCTGACATTTACACTGGTATTTTCTTCTAGTTTTTCCATGAGATTTGCTTCCTCTTCTTTTACAGATATCCCCTGGTATCAATTTATTTTGAGTAGGAATGTGTCACATGTTTCTTATTATATCAGGTGCCAAGTAATACACAGAACTACATCTCTCCCTAAAATTAACATTCTTTTCATTCCAGGACATTGTGATATGTTTTGTCCCTTCTTGTATATCTTCATTTGATTCTTGAAAGAAAAAGTTGGGACTAGATTTTTTAGTCAGTCCTGACCCAGGGATACTTCTAGCATTCCCCCATTTTCTCAGAACCCTTTCTAATGTGAAGAAGGTTTTCAGTGGAATCTGGGTTCATTCACCTCAAATTAACTGTGTAATTCCTTTTGTTTTCAAGGACTCTTAGGCATTTGAACATTGAAATGCTCAATGAGAAGATCCCCAACTGCACAGCATATCTCACATCATCCTTCCATATTCCATATTATGCAACCTTTTAAAAAATTCCTATTACCAGTGAAGTTCTTGCTGTTGCATAGTTCACTGAGCTCTGTTTTCATATATGTCTCCAGTACCATCCTCAGCTCTGTCTAATTGTTTTAATTCCTGCCTACCTCTTTCAGTCCTCTTCTAGTCTCTTCAATGTGTACATGATTGACTGTCCTGTCCTTCAGGCTTCAACAGAGATCAGTAAGTGTGATGACTGTTCTCTTCCCACTTTCCTGGGTATGGTGATTTAAAAGTTATTCCAGGATTTGATCTGGGCTGCCCCTGGATTCTGCTGGACCCACTCAGATCCAAGTAGCTTCTGCCATTTATAGTTTTTTTGAAAGCAGGGTGGATTGTCAAAGGCTGTGTGATCCTCTGGGAAATTGGACAGCGGGTGTACTATCATTTTCTGAGTAAGGAAAATATATTTCTGTGATTTATCACAAAATGTATAGGGTGTGATTTAAACTTCCCCAGTTATAATTTTGATATCTAGAAGTTATTAATATATGTTAATACATTTTTATAATATTTTATGGATAATGTGCACCTTTTAAGAGACTGGCAATCCTGAGGAAGTCAAGTTATGCCTCAGAAACATCACTTTTAGTTGTTCCTCTTTTCTCCAGTTCCTCCCTCACATGCCTGTTCTTTCCTGATTGTGGTCAACAGAAATAAATACAACTTTCCCTGTCACATGAGGTCACAAAGTAACACTTCTCTAGTGGTATCACTGGGCCTGGGGCTCATACTTGGGATATATGAGCCTGAGCAAATTATTAATAATAAAATATTCACTGAATACAATTTTGGTGTGCAATTATGCAACCTAACTGTAGATATTTTTCCTTACCTTCCCAGAAAATGATTTCAGAACAAAGATTTAATCCGGCTTCCCTTTGTCATACACACCCACCATTTTATCCCCACATCAGTAATCTGCATCAAAGCCTTGCTTCTTTCCAACCAACTCTGTCACCTCTCATAAATGCAATCACTCAAATAACTTGCTAAAGGCTTTCAGCCTTGACCTACTTGTCAGCATTGGTGCCAAGTCAAAACTCATCTCACTCTCCAAAGTTAGTAAAAATCTTCTCCATTGCTAAAGCTTACTCTCTTATCTCTGGAATCTGAATCACAACTAAAATGTTTGTGAGTCATGGCTGGAGTCTTACTAATGAAAGTTCCCATGACTGTTGCACCAGTGTGGGCAATCTCTGACTTCTTCTTGGAACCTTCATCTGTTGATGGATGTACTTTTGGCTGTCCCGTGGCTTTCCCTCTTCCTTCTCATTGACTCTTCACAGATCTGCTTTTCCCTCGTAGTTGGCCAGTTTCTTCTTCTGAAACTTTCAATAAATTGATCAATTCTACCTATGCCAGAAGCTTCAACTTATTAAGCTAAATGTTTACCCATACTTGTTAGTTCTCCTCCTTCCTTCTTTTTTCTCCAAGCAGCAATTACCCTCCTGCAGACATGTGTACACCTCTTACTTGACTTTTATTTAGCTAACCCCACTTCTAGTAGCACCAACCATTCTGTAGGTCTACACTCTTCCGTGACATTCTTTACAAGCCCCAATTTTCTCTGTGGTTCTCACAGCCTCCTTACCTCTCCACCCCCATTACTCTCCATACAGGAGCTGTCCCTCTCCCTCCCTCTTCCCTGTAGAGAGTGGCCATCCATACTTAGCACATATATCTCCCAGATTGTGAGGAACTTGCACAGAATCTCAAAAGCATGACCAAACTTTTGGAGGGGACAATGTTTCTCATCCATCCAAAACTATCTCTTGTAGAATGGATGAACTAAAGATAGTAGATTTGGGTGACAAAAATATTCAGAACAAAAAACCAAAAATCCTTTAATCATGACTTCAAATTACAATGGAGAATATAGCCATGAACTTTCCTCAGGTGGATGTGCCAGCAGGAACTCTTGCCATGTTCCCACCTTCACCCTCACAGATGCTAGAATCCTTTGGGCAGAAAGCCATAGGCTACTGGAATTTCTTTCCTAACCCCATTTCTCTCCTGACCAATCTTTGCATTTTTAAAGTAGGAGTGGGCAATAATTTCTGCCTCTCTAGAGCATTAGGGGTACCCTATAGACATGAGGAAAAGCAGCAAAGTATCAATCAGACTGGATCTTTAAGTTTCCTATGTTTCCCATGTCAGATGAATGATAATTTCATGGAGATTACTCAAAACTCAATAAATTAAAAACTATATAAAATTTCCCCAAAGCTGGCTCATTTTCTTACTATCCCACATCATCCCCATGTGGTAACACCTTTCTTGTTTCTCAAGAACTTTGGATTAGTTATCTCTGATATCCATTCTGTCACTGCTTTTTAGACTCTCTCCTTTTTTCTACAAATATCATTTCCTCTTTGGCCACCTTTGCTCAACTTACTCCGAATTAACCATACCCACCTGGTAGATGTTAACCAATGCACCTAATGTTTCCTTCCTCCTGCCTGTGTTGCTTGGATTATCAGATTAAACACCCATCCCTGCTTTCAGAACACCCTCTCTTGATCAAGGACACATCATGGCTTTATTTTTACCTATTATACCAGAAGAAAACATTCTTTCTGCATTCAGAGGTATACTACTAGTTAGTCCCACCTGGCCTGATTTCCACCAATGTTTGCTTTTTGTCTTTCAAGGCTACTTTTTTAGGTGCATAAAAGTGTGTGATTGTTCTGACTCCTTTGTTCTTTTAAGTATTATGTAATATTTTACCCCACCTATTAATGTTTTTGCCTTAAATTCTAATTTGTCTCATTAATATTACCTAACTAAATCTCTTTTGGTAACTATTTGTGTGGCATATCTTTTTACTTCTCTTCACCTTTAATAATTTAAGCAGCCTATATACAGATTTTTATTATTCAGTCTAGCCCTGGCTGGGGTGGCTCAGTGGACTGAGTGCTGGCCTGCAAAGCCCAGGCAGGGGGGAGGTCACCAATTCGATTCCTACTCAATGCACATGCCTGCGTTGTGGTCCAGGTCCCTGGTTGGGGGTGAGCAAGAGGCAACCAATTGATGTATCTCTCTCACATTGATGTTTCTCTATCTCTCTTTCTCTCTCCCTCTTTCTCTCTCTAAAAAGTAAACAAATAAAATATTTAAAATTAAAAAATACATATTCAGTCTAATTATTTCTCAGTAAATAAGTTTCATTGATTTATACTTATTCAGATTAACCACATATTTGGATTAATTTTTACCATCTTAGTTATACTTTTCCTTGAATTTCTTTACATTTTTGCCTTTTCCAGTGATGAAATGTTTCTATATTTTTGTTTATAGGTTTGTTTTTCTCAGCTGCTTTGATTGTTGTAGATTATGTTTCCATTTTTTTTTCAGTGACAGGCCTTAATTTTAACATATGTATTTTATCTTTCAATACTTTTACCCTTTTCTGGATGATGACAATCATCTTAGTATGACTTAATGAACCAATGAAGAAACTGCATCTCCCCTATTATTGTTTAGATTCTGTTTTATACTTTTTAAAGTTATTTTATGGTAAAAAAAAATAAGTGTAACGTTTTTTAATCAAATTTTTTGTCATAAACGTCTTAAAAATTTACCTTCCTTCCTCTCTATAGTACATTATTTTTTTATTAAAGTTATTAGTTTTCAAAGTGTATTTAAATGTCTTTTTTAAAATTTTTATTGTTATTCAATTACAGTTGTATGCCTTTTCTCCCCATCCCTCCACCCCACCCCAGCTGGACCCACCTCCCTCCCCCACCTCCACCCTCCCCCTTGATTTTGTCCATATGTCCTTTATAGTAGTTCCTGTAATCCCCTCTTCCCGCTGTCCCCCCGCCCCCCACTATTGTTAAATTGTTCTTCACTTCAAAGTCTCTGGTTATATTTTGTTTGATTTTTTCTTCTATTGATTATGTTCCAGTTAAAGGTGAGATCATATGGTAATTGTCCCTCACCACCTGGCTTATTTCACTTAGCATAATGCTCTCCAGATCCATCCATGCTGTTGCAAAGGGTATAAGCTCCTTCTTTTTCTCTGCTGCATAGAATTCCATTGTGTAAATATACCACTGTTTTTAGATCCACTCATTTGCTGATGGGCACTTAGGTTGCTTCCAGTACTTGGCTATTGTAAATTGTGCTGCTACGAACATTGGGGTGCACAGATTCTTTTGGATTGGTGTTTCAGGATTCTTAGGGTATAATCGCAGCAGTGGAATTGCTGGGTCAAAGGGCAATTCCATTTTTAGTTTTCTGAGGAAATTCCATACTGTTTTCCACAGTGGCCTCACCAGTCTGCATTCCCAACAACAGTGCACTAGGGTTCCCTTTTCTCCACATCCTCTCCAACATTTGTTTGTGGATTTGTTTATGTTGGCCACTCTGACTGGTGTGAGATGGTACCTCATTGTGGTTTTAATTTGCATATATCTCTGATGGCTAGTGATGCTGAGCATCTTTTCATATGTCTTCCTTGGAGAAGTGTCTGTTGAAGTCCTTTGCCCATTTTTTAATTGGGTTGTTTGTCTTCCTGGAGTGCAGTCGTGTGAGTTCTTTATATATTTTGGAGATGACGCCCTTGTCTGAGGTATCATTGGCAAATATGTTTTCCCATACTGTTGGTTCTCCTTGTAATTTGGTGCTGTTTTATTTAGCCCTGGAGAAGCTTTTTATTTTGATGAGGTCCCATTTGTTTATTCTTTCCTTTATGTCCCTTGCTTTAGGGGACATGTCTGTGAGGATGTTGCTGCATTGAATGTCTGAGATTGTCCTGCCAATGTTTTCCTCTAGGACTTTTATGGTGTTACGACTTATACTTAAGTCTTTTATCCATCTTTAATTTATTTTTGTGTATGGAGTAAGTTGGTGATTGAGTTTCATTTTTTTGGACGTAGCTGTCCAGATCTCCCAACACCATCTGTTGAAGAGGCTGTTTTTGCTCCATTTTATGCTTCTGCCTCCTTTGTCAAATATTAATTGACCATAAAGACTTGAGTTAATTTCTAGGCTCTCTGTTCTGTTCCATTGGTCTATGTGCCTGTTTTTATGCCAGTACCAGGCTGTTTTGACAACAGTGGCCTTGTAATACAGTTTCATATCAGGTATTGTGATCCCTCCTGCTGTGTTCTTCTTTCTCAAAATTGCTGCAGCTATTTGGGGACATATATATTTCTGAAATGTTTGCTCTATATCAGTGAAATATATCATGGGTACTCTAATGGGGATTGCATTGAATCTATAAATTGCTTTGGGTAGTATGGCCATTTTGATGATGTTAATTCTTCCAATCCATGAGCATGGTACATGCTTCCATTTGTTTGTGTCTTCTTAGTTGCTTTCTTCAGTGTTGTGTAGTTTTCCGAGCACAGGTCTTTTACCTCCTTGGTGAGGTTTATTCCTAGGTACTTTATTTTTCTTGTTGCTATATCAAATGGGATTTTTTTCCTGATTTCTGTTTCTGCAGTTTCATTGCTGGTATACAGGAATGCCTTTGATTTCTGAGTATTGACTTTGTATCCAGCTGTTTTGCCAAATTCATTTATTAGGTCAAGTAGTGTTTTGGTGGAGTCTATAGGGTTTTCCATGTCCACTATCATGTCATCTGCAAACAGTGACAGTTTCATTTCCTCCTTTCCAATTTGGATGCCTTTTATTGCTTTTTCTTGTCTGATTGCTGTGGCTAGGACTACCAATAATACATTGAATAGGAGTGGTGAGAGACGGTATCCTTGTCGTGTTCCTGATCTTACTGGGAAAGCTCTAAGTTTTTGTCCATTGAGTATGATGTTGGCTGTAGGTCCCTCATATAGCGCCTTTATTATATTGAGGAATGCTCCATTTATTAACACTTTGCTGAGTGGTATTATCGGAAATGGGTTTTGTATCTTATCAAATGCTTTTTCTGCATCTATTGATATGATCATGTGATTTTTGTTTTTGCAGTTATTGATGTTATATATTATGTTTATTGATTTCCGAATATTGTACCATCCTTGCATCCCTGGGATGAATCCCGCTTGATCATGGTGTATGATCTTTTTAATGTATTGCTGGATGCAGTTTGCCAATATTTTGTTGAGAATTTTAGCATCTATGTTCATCAGCAATATGGGCCTGAAATTTTCTTTCTGCATTGTGTCTTTACCTGGTTTTGCGATTAGTATGATACTGGCTTCATAAAAAGAGTTTGGGAGTCTTCCATCAGTTTGGATTTTTTCAAATAGTCTGTGAAGGATAGGGGTTAGCTCTTCCTTAAATGCTTTGTAGAATTCTCCTGTGAAGCCATCTGGGCCAGGGCTTTTGTGTGTTGGGAATTTTTTGATGACTGCTTCAATTTCGTCTGCTGTTATTGGTCTGTTCATACTTTCTGCTTTTTCATTCAGTTTTGGAAGATTATATTTTCCCAGAAATGTGTCATTTCACCTAGGTTTTCAAATTTCTTAGCATACAGTTCTTTGTAGTAATTTCTTACAATCCTTTGTATTTCTGTGGTATCAGTTTTAATCTCTCCTCTTTCATGTCCTATTGTGTTTATTTGGATCCTCTCTCTTTTTTTCTTGATGAGCCTACTTAAAGGCTTGTCGATTTTGTTTATCTTTTCAAAGAACCAGCTGCTGGATTCATTGATCCTTAGAATTGTGCTTTTAGTCTCTATGTCATTTAGTTCTGCTCTGATCTTGGTTATTTCCTTCCTTCTGCTTGCTCTGGGCTGTCTTTGTTGTTGTTCCTCCAGTTCTCGTAGGCATAGGGTTAGGTTGTTTGTTTGAAATGTTTCTATCTTTTTAAGGTAGGCCTGTATTGCTATGAACTTCCCTCTCAGGACTGCCTTAGCCGTGTCCCATAGGTTTTGGGTTGTTGTGAGTTCATTTTCGTTTGTTTCCAGAAAGCTTTTGATTTCTTCCCTAATCTCATTCTTGACCCATTCATTGTTTAATAGCATGCTATTCAGTCTCCATGATTTTGAGTGTTTTGGGTTTTTTCCTTTGGGGTTTGTTTCTGGTTTCAGTCCCTTGTGGTCAGAGAAAATGCTTGATATGATTTCAATTTTCTTGAATTTGTTGAGGTTTGCTTTCTGTCCTATCATGTGGTCTATCTTTGAAAATGTTCCATGTACACTAGAAAAGAATGTGTATTTTGCTTCTTTGGGATGAAAAGCTCTCTATATATATCAGTTAAGTCCATTTCCCCTAGGGTATTGTTAAGTGACACAATATCCTTGTTGATATTTTGTTTGGAAGACCTGTCTATTTTTCATAGTGGGGTGCTAAAGTCCCCTACTATAATTGTGTTGCTGTCAATATCTTTCTTGAAGTCCTCCAAGATTTTCTGTATGCATTTGGGTGCTCCTATGTTGGGTGCATATATATTTACAATGTTTATGTCTTCTTGCTGGATTCTTCCTTTGAGTATTATGAAGTGACCTTCTGGGTCTCTCTTTATGGCCCTTCTTTTGAAGTCTATTTTGTCTGATATGAGTAGTGCTACCCCTGCTTTTTTTTCCTGTCCGTTTGCTTGGAAAATTTGTGTCCAGCCCTTCACTTTCAGTCTGTGTAGGTCTTTTGTCCTGAGATGGGTCTCTTGTAGGCAGCATATGTGTGGGTTATGTTTTGTTATCCATTCAGCTATTGTATGTCTTTTGATTGGAGCATTTAGTCCATTTACATTTAAGGTTATCATCGATAGGTTGTTATTCATTGCCATTTTTTCCTACCTGTCTTCTTCTCTCTTTCTCTTTTCCTTCCTTTTCTTAAAGCAGTCCCTTTAGCATCTCTTGAAGAGCTGGTTTGGTGGAAGTGTATTCTTTTAGACTTCTTTTGTCTGGGAAACTCTTTATTTGGCCTTCTATCTTGATGGAGAGCCTTCCTGGGTAAAGTAGTCTTGGTTGCAGGCCTCTGGTTCTCATTACTGGGAATATTTTTTGCCATTCTCTTCTGGCTTGGAGCGTTTCCATTGAGAAGTCAGTTGCTAACCTTATTGGGGCTCCCTTGTATGTTACTTCCTTTTTCTCCCTTGCTGCCTTTAAGATCCTCTCTTTGTCTTGGAAATTTGCCATTTTAATTATGATGTGTATTGCAGTGGGCCTCTTTGAGTTCCTCTTGCTTGGGACTCTCTGTGATTCCTGGATTTGTGTGACTTTTTCTCTCCTCAGATTAGGGAAATTTTCCATCATTACTTTTTCAAACAGGTTTTCTACCCCATGCTCTTCTTCTTCTCCTTCTGGTATTTCTATTATACGGATATTGTTACGTTTCATGTTGTCCTGCATTTTCCTTAATCCCTCTTCATTCTTTCTGAGCCTCTTTTCCTTTTCTTGCTCATTCTGGGTGTTTTTTTCTACTTTGTCCTCCAGATCGCTGATCCGATCCTCTGCTTCATCAAGTCTGCTTTTCATTCCTTCTACTGTGTTCTTAATTCAGAAATTGTATTCTGCATTTCCTCTTGGCCCTTGTTGATAGTTTCTATTTCCTTTTTCATGTTGATATAGTTTGCAGTGAGTTCATTGTAGTTTCCCTGTAGTTTCTGGTAGTTCTCTTTGAGCTCAGAGAGCTTAGTGAGCTTCCTAATGACCATTGCTTTGAACTCAGTATCTGATATTTGATTTGCCTCTTTTTCAGTTACCATTCTTTTTGAGGCTTCCTCCTTTCCTTTCATTTGGGAATTGTTTCTTTGTCTTCCCATTGTTTGTGAGACTCTTCTTGTTAGCCTCTGCTTCTTAAATTGCTCTATTCTGACTCCCTGGGTTTATGGTATGAACTTCTATGGTAGAATGCCAGTAGGATTCAGTGGTGCTGTCTCCTTAATCTCCTGTGCTCACTGGCCTTGAGCTGGTGTTTATGGGTCTAACATGGTCTAACTCTGCTCTTTTCAGCACTCCAGGTTTCCTTGTCTCACCTGTGGGAAAAAGAAGAATGGGGGAAAAAAAAAAAAACAGGGAAGGAGGGAAAAAGGGAATAGAAAAGGAAAGGAAGGAAGAAAGAAGGAATAAAGAAAGATCGGAGGCAAGATAAGAAGGAATTTTAACAAAAATTAAAACATAGTAATAAATAAAAGAAGGCAGGAAGAAGGCATAAAAAAGGTAAAGGATGGAAGGAAAAAGGAATGAAAAAAAAAAAAAGAAAGGAAGAAGGAATTCAGGGGGAAAGGAGGAAAAAAAAAGTCTTCTTCTGGCTTTAAACCAGTCAGATTAGTTCTGCTGGTCTTCCTGTCTGTGGAATGGGAGGGGTTGGTTGGAAGGATTGGTTTCACTTTTCTTCGTTCCTGAGCCACACTCTTCCCTGTTGTTCAGCCTTCAGTCTAGTTCCTCCGGGTCCTTCTGCTCCGCTCTAGGACTTTAGTTCACCAGCTGTGCTGTCCTTGAGTTGCACCAATTAGGGGCAACTCACATTCCACCTTCTTGCTCTTTGCTGTCTTAGATGCTAGGGGCTCTTGGTGCTGCTATGGGGTAGTTCAGCCCCGTACTGGGTCAAGTCTTTCCAGGGAATGTAGTCTCCCCTAGTCCTGTAGCTTCCCTCTGCTGGGCGTTCTGCCTTCCTCCTAGAGAGCCAGTAGGCACTGCAGGGTTCTGTGCGAAGGGGCTAGGTAGGAGTTTTTCAGAATAGGTGCTTTTGGGTGTGGTAGCCTGCAGGCAGCCAGGCCGTTGATCGGTTTGTGTGGCCGATCTCCCCTTCGGACTTCGGTTGGTTGCCGATCCCCCACTTTGGGTCTGTGCACGGGCAGCCAGCCACTGATCCGGTTGCGCACCCACCCAGGAGCTTTTTGTCTGTGGGCCCAGGCAGCCGGGCCGCTTATCAGGGCATGCGCTCACCCGGAGTTTCAGTTGTGGGCCCTTAGTCCGATAATTTGGGTGCGCTCCAGCCGGGCTTCAGGTGAGCTCCGGGGCTGCTTTTCCTCGTTCACAGTCCAGAGGCCTAGGCTGCTGCGGTGAGTTCTCTAACTAGCTACCACGTGCCTCTATTTTCTTTTCCTTTTTGAGAAATTCTTCCTATTCAAGCCCCCCTGGTCCAAACAAGCACCTGGCTGCTCACACAGCCCAGCCTGGCTCCCAATAATCCTGCAGCAGACCAAGCGCCGGGGCAGGGGCTTCAGCCACCCTGGTCCCCGCGCGGGTCCCAGGGACCTTATTGTCCTTAAGCACTCTTCTTACTGTCTGATCTTTCAATATCCTCTATCTTTGGTCTCTGATCTTCATATATGCTGGAATACTGTTGGCTGTTCGCTCTGCTCCTCAGATCAGCTAGGTATTTCACTGGCGTTGAGGGGAAGTGGTCTCCGCTCCCACTTATCTCGCCAACATCTTCCCAAAGTTAAATGTCTTTTTTTTAATCTTACTCTTGAATTACATTTTAGCCAATTTTAAAAATCATGCTGATGATTATTTTCCTTCAGCTATTTGCTTATATGCCATTCTGTTCTAGGTAATCTATCTTTTCTGGATAATTTGTCAGAATACTTATAACCTTAAATTGTTTTCAGCTTTAAGGTTTACTCTTTGACATCTGCAAGTTTATTATGGAGTGAATAGGTATATATTGTGTACTATTTCTCTTTCTAGACACACAGAATGCACTTTCAATTTAAGTATTCATGTCATTCTTTTTCTTCCTACTCATTTACCCCATTCTCTTCTCCTGGAATGCCCATTAGATACATGTTGTAACACTTAAACTATCCTCCATGTCTCTTAATTGCTCTTTCATGCATATTTATAAATCTTTCTCAATATCTGTCTCTCTCTGTAATAACTTCATAATCTTTGATATGCTCTTCCATATACTGAATTGTATCCCGTATTTGGAGTTTTTAATTTTTGTTTTAATCACAATATTACTTAACTCCAAAATTTTAGAATTGGTTCTTTTCCATTATCACTGAATTTCTTCTTTCTTTTGTTTCATAATTCTATTTTATGCTACAAGCCTTCATTTATCTCTTTAAGTACCCTAAATGGAGGGCTTTGTCTATGCTCATTTCTTTTCCTGATTGTTTTTCTGTCTACTGCCTTTCTTAACATTAGTTTTCTCCATGTGATTTAGGATTTTGTTTTGCTGGTTCATCTTGTTTCTTTTTTTTTCTTTTTCTCTCTTGCTTACCCTCACATTCTCACCCTTCCTGGTCCAATATTTTGCAGCTGTCCATATCTCATCCCACGGTTCTAAGTGCAGAACCAGACTTTATAATTGTCATTTGGGACCCTGGTACCTTTGGGAAAAGAGAGATCTCACAGATGTAGTGACACGCTGTTGAGTAAATGGTTGAGGATTTTTGTAATTTTTTTTTATTTTTATTCAGTTACAATTGTTTGCATTTTCTCCCCATCCCTCCACCCTACCCCAGCCTGTTCTACCTCCCTCCCCCACCTCTACCCTCCCCCTTGATTTTGTCCTCATGTCCTTTATAGTAGCTCCTATAAACCCCTCTCCCCACTATCCCCTCCCCACTCCCCTCTGGCTATTGTTACATTGTTCTTAATTTCAATGTCTCTGGTTATATTTTGTTTGCATTTTTTCTTTTGTTGATTATGTTCCAGTTAAAGGTGAGATCATATGATATTTGTCCCTCACCGCCAATTTGTTGGGAGAAAAAGTCACAAATGGTTGAGATTTTACTCCTGAGACTGTTCCTCTATTCTCTACCTCCCTGGATTTCTAACTGCTAAAATCTGTAGCCCCCAGAAAGCAGTTGATAATAATTATTTATAACATTCTTTTGAGAGCATGGAGAATCCCACCTCAGGCCCTGGCTCTGCTCCCCATCTCACAGAATTTTTTGTCTTTTGTCCTGTAGGAACTTCCCTCCCAGCTGCCATTGCATGCTGGTCAACCTGAGCTTCTTCACCCATATGGCTTTTATCCTCTTTACCACTTTGCATTTTTGTTTCATTTATGGTCCATGGAAGTGTTTAATAGTACTTAGATTAGCTATTGTAATTTCCTTTTTTAATATATAAAATTTCTTTGTGTCTGAAACAGATGGGAAGTATGTCCAAGCTCTACCTACCAGTACTAGCTTGGTCACAGTCTAACCTTACTTCCAACCACTTGCCAAAATAAGACCTGTGATTAAGTTAGGAAGATAAATGCTTTTGCTCATGCTGTATCCTATACTGAAAAGCCCTCTTTTTGCCTTTGTAAGTTCTTGAAGCCTTATCCCAACTGTGTTCTCCCTGGCAAAGGCTACACCAAATGCTCTAACCCTCACTTTTTTGGTTCTCCTTTGAATTGCCCAAGTACTGTGGATCCCAGGAAAATGGAAATTTAATATTCATTGCTTAGTCATTCTATGAACTATTTAGGGCAGCTACAGTTTATAGAAACTTGTTATTCTGTTGAGGCATTACTAAACTTGCTAGTAAAACTAAACGAGCCTTAATAATGCTGATTTTATTGTGTTTTGTTTATCACTTAGTTACTACCAAAAAGTGACAAAAACTTGCTCTCTTTCAGATTTAGATAAGTTCATAAGTATTGCTATGAAAATTTTAATACACATAATAAAGAGTTCATTTTAGTTATAAGATTAATTTTTATAATGTCATAGTTTTTAGTTCTGCACTTATATAGTTTTAAGTTTCAAATGAAACTGCTATATTTTTCTGTTATAATTTATTGAACTTTAGAATCTAGAGGAAATACATTTGATAAATCTGGAGGATTTACCAAGATCTAGATACATTATTTATCAATGTTGAGTCTACTCATAAAATGTTCATTCAGTACTCATATCTTAGCTTCTAATTTTACTTAATATCTTTGCTCATATTTTCAGTCCTTTTAGATGGATGAAAACTCCTGGTTGCAGAGAATGTTCTGCAGGGTCTTGGAGACAGAAACCTAGCTCCATCATCCATACAGACCAAGGTCTTAGCAAAAGGCTTGGCCCCCAGACAAAGTTCAATAAACATTTTGTTTGATTTTGCTCTAGTGCTTAATCAGTTCATTTTTATTTTCTTCAGTCTTATCTATGGTAGATGATGTAAAACAATTGCCTATTGTTTGTGGATGGCTATGAACTAAAAGCAGTAGTTTAATCTTCGGACACAGACACCAAGATCACACTAAGAATCACTAATATTCAGATTGTTACAGAGAACTTTCTGTATATCTTAAGTCCTTCAGGGTCAGGGTTTTGTCTTATACATAATTTTATATCTCCCTTAGTGTCTGCTATGGTAATGAATACCAACTTAGATGTTCAACAGATTCTGGTTGTAACAATGCCAATTTCAGAGATACCTATGTGGTGAATTTCAGAACTCAAAGGACTGAAATAGGTCCCTGGAGAAGCCATCCTCAAGTGGGCTGGGGAAAATCCTGGCATGGGCATAGGGTGATAGTTTATTATCAGGTGTTGGACTCCGAGATGAATTACTTTTTGCCGGTCAGATTAGCTGTGTGACAAACCCATTTTCAGTGCTAAAATTAAATTCCCCATTTCTAAGAGATCCGTTCCCCAGGTTCCCTAAGCCTAATGGCTTGGCAGTCCTAGATAATACAAAAACAATACTAGGGCTTGGTCTTTGTCTGATTCGTGATTAGTTTTTCTTGGTTATTTTTGTACTTTAGCATTTCATCTGCCTCTTGAGACTTTGATGTTAGGCACATATTTTATATATCTGAATTTTAAATGCTGTTATTCTTTGTGAGAAAAGGTAAGAGGGCTTTTTTTATTTCCCTTGTGGAGCTGTTCTTTGTTTTAACAGTAATTCATGTGTCAGAGAAAAACTTGAATGGGATCTATTCTGAGTGTCTGAAGGACACATGCAGATTGGAATTCATCCTTTAGTGAATGAATTTTCCTAAATCAGAGAAGATTCACCATCCTCCCTGTACATAGGCTTTTGTCTTTACATGCTGTGGTAGTCTATTGCATAACAGGCCCCTAAAATGTTCAGGTCCTCATTCCCAGGACTTGTGAATATGTTATCTTATGTGACAAAAGGGAATTTGCAGATATGATCAAGGATCTTAAAATGGGAAGGTTATCTTGGATTATCAGGGTGGGTCCAATTAATCACAAAGTCTTTATAAGAGGAAGGAAGAGGGAGATTTGACTACAGAAGAGGAAAAGGTGATATATGATAGAAGTAGAGACTGAAGTGATATACTTTGAAGATGGAAGATGAGGCCACAAGCCAAGGTATCCAGGCAGCCACCAGAAGTGAAAAATGGCAAGGAAACAGATCCTTCCCTCTGAGCCTTTAGAAGTTGCCACCCCTGCCAACACCTTGATTTTTGACTCAGTGAAAGTGGGCTGTGATTTCCAGAATTGTAAGAGAAAAACACTGTATTGTTTTAAGTCACTAAGTCTACAGCAACTTATTATGGCAGCAATGGGAAATGAATACATATGTCATATATTATAAGTATCCAACCCCTTATAAAATGCCACAGAACAGTAGAAGTCCTCATTTAAATAGGGCTTTAAAGGCCACATTGTCCAGTGGCCCAAGTGATGTTTGAATCTCCATTGTGATATTCGTGGAAGTGATCACTGCATAAAGAGGGAACTGTCTACCTGGCTCATGGTCCATTTCCCCTCAGCTCCATTCGGAGAGAATAAAACATGTTGCAAAATAGTCGTTCCCAATAGAACTTTGATACAGTGTAAAGACAAAGTTAGGTAGGTCTGAATCCTGAATGCACCTGAGGCTCCTCAGCTGCACAATGAGGATAAAAACATGTACGATACTGGGTTGTTGAGAGGATTAGAAATCCTAGCCTAATACCTGATATAGATTAGTTCTCACCAAATAATGGAATCATAATTTTTACTGCAAACCAAGTCAGTTTTTTTCCTATAGCTTCACCCAGTTGGGCAAACTATACTTTATGGCCATGTAGAAAAGAATAATACCTTCACTTATATGGAAAACCTTCCAATATTTAAAAATAACAATGTCAGTTGTGAGACTCCACCTATCCAGCAGAACCTTCCCAGATCCCTCAGCGGTAACTCATATGTCATGATTTAAAGCTCCTGCATGATTTTCCAACCTCAAACTCTATCCTATCCCTAGTGTAGAAATAAGATACATGGATAGGGATTTGTTTGAGGGGTTCACAGCCCCTGTGAGATGGGAAGGTCAAGGTATTACCACTCATATTCTCCATCAATTTCCCCACCCAACTGCTATGACTGCATGTGGGGGAATGGACCAGATAATAACCTCTATCCATTGATATTTAAAGGATAGTCTTTTTGTAGTTCAGTGACCAGAGAATAAAGAATAGGCTAGGCTGAAAATGAGCACTTTGATAGTAATTATGTATATATACAGAGGTGGGCAAAAGGTTTACTGTGCCATTGTGACATTCTTTTGAGTTAATAAAACTATTGTAACAATCATAACCTTCATGTCCTTTTTTAATATAAACAACTATAAACTTATTTTTCCCACCCCAATATATCATATGGATGAGTGCCCTTGAAGGAATTGGGGATGAAAAGAAGGCAAAAACATACAACAACATGAAGAGAGCCTATGCATGAACTAATGATGGTAGATGATCACAAACTCATGATTGTTTGCTTGCCTTCAGTCTAGAGTTGGACTTTTGCAGAGGATGCTGGGTGGAGAGCAAAGCAAAGGAAACTGGATAATAGGACAATATGAATGAGTCAGGGTGGCTGGTGTGGGAGAGATAGGGCAGTCAGAGAAGGCTTTTTTGAAGAGGTAATATGTTGGCTGAAATATGAGTAAGTTACCTTAGAACTGGAAAATAGCCAAGGTTCTGAGACAGGAAGAGATAGATATGCTGAAGCATGAAAAACAGAAAAGCAGGTCATGGTGTCTAGAGGGTGCCAGCATGGTTGGTTTCTTGTGAGATTCCTCTTCTTGGCCTGCAGATGACTGCCCTCTCTGTGCATGATCAATGGCCTTTTCTTGAAGCATGCACAAGGAGAAGGCAAGAGCTCTTGTTCCTCTTCTTTTAAGGACACAAATCCTACCAGGTCATGGCTCTACCCTGATGACTTCACTTAACCTTAATTACTTCTGTAAAAATCTTATACAGTCAAATTAGGGGTCAGGTTTTCAACACATGGATTTTTTTTGGGGGGGGGGATTCAGTCAATAGCAACCCCAAACTTTAAAAAAGTTATATTTCTTTTGTTTTTATATATAACACTCATAGATACTAGCTTTTTTTTTTAATCCCCTATTTTCTACTGAATAAAAAATAAGAATAAAACTCTTGATTCTACACTATTGACAAAACCTTACATGTTTCTTATTTGTTTGCTCCTTTCTCAATCTATACCATCCTATAGAGATAGATCTCTGTTTTATTTTATATTTTTTACTGTGTAAATGCCTTTATTTGAATTAATACACTGCTGTCAAATTACATCATTTTTCAGAGTTAGAGTAATATTATGATCTTAAAAGCTATAGCAAACAGTTTGACAAACAAGAGTACATAAGTTCTACATACTTATTTTTATTTTTTAGTGACCTCATTTCCTCATCTTAGGTGTAAAATTAGAAAGTCTACTGTACACTTAGTATACTTGGCCTACTCTATCCCACCTACGTTCTGAGCATACTCACTCTTTGAAAGTGTCATATGCAATAGCATTTTAAATATAAAAAGAGAGTTTGATGATACAAGTTTTAAAACAAATGAGCATATATGGAACCAAGTGTTTTAAGACATAATATGTAACAGCTTGGGTGTGAGGGGAATGATGCAAATTTAAGGTATATTTTCCTCTACCTATAATGTGAGTTTTTCACTTACTTGAAGACCCCTTTTAAAAACTAGCAAAATCAGCAGTCTTATTTAATGTAATCAAAAAAGGATCATATAGAAAGAATACTGTAAAAAAGGCACTGATTTTAAGAATAAAAGAATATCAAAAGCTTCTATTACATTCTGTGCAGCCAGTTACTTCTGCAAATTTTCAATACTAGAAAGATAAGCAAAGGATAGTCATAACAAAATACCCTCTGACCACAGTTCTCAATTAAGAACTAGCATACTGGATGGAAAGCAAAATTATTGTCTAATAATATTCACATCTAATCATCTAAGCAAGTCCCAAGAGGTGGACATTCTAAGAGGGGAAAATATACATAGAGAGAAATAACATACGGCAATTGGAAATATCATGGGCAGCTCTCTAGAAGGCGAGTGAATAATATGACTATGAGCACATTTTAGGTGTGCCTGATACATCCAACTATGACTATGGGAAAGAGTAGTTTTTGTGAAAACTCTTTCCCCTGAGGGCTCTCATGAGGACTAGTCTTGTTAATTCAAACTGAAAGTCCTTCAAATGACCAACAGTTCCTTAAGCCATGGGCACTTTGCTGGGAAATAGCTGACCTGCTAATCATGCACCTGAGAGCAAGGTTGTTTTTATTCAAGTTGGTCCCTTCACACGCTCTTCATTCCCCTACTCATCAAGCATGCAAACACTGTCACGACCATCTTGGGCTTTACTTCCACAAGGTCAGGGAGAGGTACACTCTGGCTCCGATTCTTCTAGCCATGGACACTGCATGCTTGGCATTATTATGCTTGTCATCTTTCGATAGATTGCTGCCTTTAACAAGATTATAATTTATTCAGACTGGCTGGATGGTGTTAATTAAATCCACAACTGCCAAGCTGGAGCTGATCTTCTTGTCCTTAAAACTCTGAATGGAAGTTGATTTTCCAGCTTCACTTAATGTTCTATTCTCTGTTTTAAAGACATCTAGAATGGTGATTCTAACCACAGGCTTCTTGGATGGCCAATGTCAGCATTTAAGCCACTAACATATCTTTCTGATATCCAATTAAACTTGACCAATTTGAATTATAGATACAACTAATGAAATCTTCAATTCACTCTTTTAGTATCTTGCCATATCAAAGCACTTGTGTGACCATCTTTTGTTAGATCACCTCAGCAATCTTGAGAAGTAGACAGAGAATTTCTCGTTCTTATTTTACACAGGAGCAAGATGTTAAGTGACTTAACCACAACAGAGCCCAGCAATAAAATCCATTTTTAAAAAACAATTGGTTGGTTTTTCCTGTCTTTTCTGTTTTCCTATACAGTGTTTCAATGGTTAAACAACTGTTTTCCCATGCGATATTTCAACTGTTAAATGACTGTTTAAAAATTCTTAATTCTATAAGTAGGTGTTGAAGAAGGTACTGGGAGAGAATAATCATATGAATAAGACATATTTTCTCTTCTCTAGAAGCTTACATTAGCTCGCACACTATTTCCTTCAATCCAAACAGAGCATGGCTGCACAAAGGCAGTCATGTCTTTCTATTCCTCCTTATATTAACTTTGTCTGTGAGCCTCTCATAATTTTGAATTAGAGTTTAATATTCATTTATTATTAGGATTATGATTAAGGTGCCATTAATATCTGATAAAGTCATGTCTACACTGATTCACTAAATCAAAATTTTGAGGGTACATTTTACTTTTATTATTTCTTTAATAACTAACTTCTGGTTAATCAAAGAAGTACTAAAATAAATCCAGGTAAGTCACTGATGATAATGGTTTTTTTAAATTTATTTTTATTTTTATTTTTTGATTTGTGAGTTTTTTAGAGTTTTTTATTTATTCATTTGCCAACCTTAATCATTACCATGGCCTTTAACAACTGTGCATTCTTACTGACAGACTGGCTTTCATCTTGAACTCTCCAGTGCAACTGAAATTCTCCCTCCTTGAGCTAACCTATAAACTGCTTTTTCAACCAGCTGAGCTGCAGGGAATTTCTCAAGCAAATAGGATGGTACTGATGTTGAGATGTGTTGAGAAGTGCATAAAGGACCACCCTCAACTAACTCTGGGAGTTCAGGAAGTCATTTTATTCTTCTTTGGAGCCATCTCTTAACATCACTTTGTGAAATACATGGGAAAGTTGACTTGACATGGGGTAGAGGATTAGTGTCTTCTTATATCCTTGCCTTTGTGGCAAATACCACATCCCACTCTTTTCAAGACCCCTAAGAAGGACAGCTAGGAGGAAACCTGAGTTTATTTAGGGAAATGGGTTACAATTCTTTCACCATGACACATAAGACAGATCGTGGCTCATGTGCTGCTTCTCATGGGTTATTTTAAATGCTTCTCAGGTGTTTTGGATGTGCAGCCAAATTTCAGAACAGCTGGCTGTGGATGATAATGTTGAATTGACTTTTTCTGTACACTGTTTTGAGTCATGTCATGATTTTGGTACTCAAACCTCCTCCAGTGTCTTAATGTTTGTAGTACCACCATGATTAATAAAATATTTTGAAAAATACTTAAAATATAGCTATTACAAGTAAACAATCTTCCCATAATTTACACATTGCTTTTTCTTTCTGGTCTCAGTAATTATGCACTTTCTTATCTTTAAATTATATTCAAAACATCTACTGAAACATTTCTTAAAGATTTTGTCTTTTAATGAAATGCATAAAAATACATTTATGTACATGCTTATTTTTACTTTAAGACCTTACCTTTCCAGGGGCAAACTGCTGAATCATTGATACTTCTTCTCATGAAATCTCCTAAATTGCAGATGAATATAGCTTCACTATATCTTTAATAATAAAAATCACAGAAAAATTGGATTTAAAATTTCTAAGAATAGTTTTGAGGATTGAATTACCTTTGGTCATTAGAGAGTCAGAAAAATACCAAATTGACCAGGTCAGATTTGATGGGTTTGGATTGTCATACTTCATTACAGCCTATGGGCAGAAACTTAATGCATTTCAAATGGCCTTGCTCAAATGTGGTGAACTATTTTTGCCATTCAAAATCCATAAGGTGACTGGTTATACTTGAATTAAGTAATCAACAGGGATTCCAAGAAACCTTGTTCAAGTTGAGTTGAAAACCTTCAATAGAGTTTTAAAAAGCAGACTGTAGCTTGTAATGAATTACTTGCTTCATGAACACTGCTGCTTGAATCAAATCAGGACGAATCATTGCTTTGCCATCATGTCTCTGACATTGCATTAATACATAGAAAGTTTTAAATGGCCTGCCACGATTTTCCCAACTTGGGCCAAGCCCATCTGGCCATGTCCAGCCAGTCCTACTTATCCACAAATGTTCAGGCTTCCACATATGGACCACACAGCACATGTAAGACAATCAAAATCTGTTAGTCATGGGATGATCCGTCTGGTGTTTTCAGCCATCTTCATAATTAATTAGATAGCAACTGACTCAATAATTCAATGATCCAATTTGGTCAGTAATGTGACCAGGCTTTCCTGATGATTCATCTAGTTGTTTTGATTTCTACCTAGTCAAAGAAATAGTGAAGTTTTGACTAGTTTCTCTAAATATTCATAGCACCTAGCTATATAAAAATAATTCATACAAACATAACTGTGCCTGTAATAAAGGTGGGGAGCCTTTAACTCAACAATTAAATGATTTGTTATTCATATGTATTACTAATGCATTGACAATGCCATTCTATTTAAGATTGCTATATCCATATACAATTTTTCTATTAACTATCTATCTATCTATCCAAAGAGGGGGTGAGAGAAAGGTATATAAAGATCTGAAACATGAGGACAAACATTTTAACAGAGTTTGGGAAAAATTTTCTCTCTATTTTAATATTTCTAGTTTTTATTTTTATTTTAAATTTTTTTCATTGATTTTTTCCATTACCACTTATCCTTCTTAAGCCCCGCTCCCCCACTGCAATCACCACATAATTGTCCATGTCCATGAGTCCTTTTTTCTAAATCTCTTCACTCCCTAACCACCACTCCTTCCATAGCTGACATCTTGCTCTCTTTGGGTCTGTCTCTATTATGTTTGTTAGCTCAGTTTGTTCATTAGATTCCACATATGAGTGAACTCATGTGCTATTTGTCTTTCTCTTGCTGGCTTATTTCATTTAGCATAATGTTTTCTAGGTCCATCCACGCCGTTGCAAAGGGTAAAATTTTCTTCATTTTTACAACCAAGAAGTATTCTATTGTGTAAAGGTCCCATAGTTGCTCTATCCATTCATCTACTGATGGACACTTGGGCTGCTCCCATATCTTGGCAACTGTAAGTAATGTTGTAATAAACATGGGAGAGTTTATGTTCTTTCTAATTAGAGTTTTGTGTTTCTTTGTATATATTCCTATAAGTGGAATCACTGGGCCAAAAGGCAGTTCCATTTTTAATTTTTTGATATATCTCCATATTGCTTTCCACAGTGCCTGTACCAATCTCTATTCCCACCAACAGTGCAAAGGACTCCCCTTTCTCCACATCCTCACCAGCACTTGTTGTTTGTTGATTTATTGATGATAGCCATTCTGACAGGTGTGAGGTGATATCTTGTTGTGGTTTTAATTTGCATTTCTCTGATAATTAGTGGCATTCAGCATTTTTTCATATGTCTATGGGCCATCTGTATGTCCTCTTTGGAGAAGTGTCTTTTGCCCAATCTTTTAATTGGATTTTTTTTTTATTTTGGTGTTGAGTTTTATAACTTCTTTCTAAATTTTGGTATTTAACTCCTTATCTGATATATCACTGAATATGTTCACACATTCTGTGGCTTGTATTTTTATCTTGTTGGTGGTTTCCTTTGCTGTGAAAAATCTTTTAGTTTGATGTAGTCCCATTTATTAATTTTTTCTTTGTTTCTGTTGCCTGAAGAGATATATCAGATACAATATTTCTACAGGCAATGTCTGAGATTTTACTGCCTATGTTTTTTTCTATGATTCTTACAGTTGTGGGTCTAACATTTAAGTATTTAATCCTTTTTGAATTTATTCTTGTGTATTGCATAAAAAGGTGGCCTAGTTTCATTTTTCTGTACAAATCCATCCAATGTTTGCAACATCATTTATTGAATAAACTATCTTTAGCCCATTGTATGTGCTTACTTTCTCTGTTAAATATTAAGTGACTATAAATGTGTGAGTTTATTTCTGGCTCTCCGTTCTGTTCCAACGATCTATGTGTCTGATTTTATACTAGTACCATGCTGTTTTCATTACTGTGGCCTTGTAGTATCCTTTGATATTAGGTAGTGTGATTCCTTCAACTTTGTTCTTCTTTTTTGGGATTGCTATTATTATGTGGGGCCTTTTGTGGTTTCATATAAATTTTTGAAATATTTGTTCTAGTTCTGTGAAATAGATAATTGGAACCTTGATAGGAATTGCATTGAATCTATAGATTGCTTTGGGTAACATGACATTTTAATGATGTTATTTCTTCCTATCCATGAACATGGTGTGTACTTCCACTTATTTGCATCTTCTTTCTTTCTTCAGTGTCTTATGATGTTTTGAGTACAGGTCTTTTACATCCTTGGTTGTACTTATTTTTAGGTATTTTATTCATTTTGAAGCAATTGTGAATGGGATTATTTTCTTAATTTCCCTTTCTGACACTTTGTTATTGGCATATAGAAATGCAACTGTTTTCTGGATATTAATTTTGTATCCCACTAATTTGTTGAATTCATTTATTAGTTCTAGTAGTTCCTTGGCAGCATCTTTAGGGTTCTCTGTGTATAATATCATTGAATCTGCAAATAATGACAGTTTTAATTCTTCTTTTCCAGTTTGAACGCTTTTTATTTCTTCTTGTCTGATTGCTATGGCTAGGACATCCAGTATTACGTTGAATAAGAAAGGTGAGGAGAGAGAAGATGGCGGTGAGATAGGTGGGAGCGGAGTTAACTTCCCCCTGCGCCTGGGTGAAACACCTACCCACTCTACTGAGAAACAAAGTGAACAGCCAAAAGCAGCCCAGCGTTTATGAAGATAAGAGACCAAAGAGTACAGAGGACACTGAGAAAACAGAAGGTAAGGAGATTGCTTCAAGACAAAAACGTCCCTGGGACCAACGCGGGGACCAGGGTGGCTGCAGCCCCAGGCCCGCCCGTGCAGGGCCTGCCACAGGACTCCTGGGAGAGAGCTACCTTAACAGCCCCCTCCAATGCCAAACAAGGTCTGAGCAACACTGTGAGAGACCTGGTTGCCTAAAGTCGCAGGGAGGGGAATAAGGATGAAGTGGAAAACCCAGGGAGACAGCAGGCGCTGGCCAAGGAGAGTTGAAAGTTGGGCCTTGTGAGATCCTGACCCAGACAGCCCCCAGCCTAGCTGTAGACGTGGGCTATGTGAGAGGTCAGGCCTTTCCTGTACAGAGGGAGCCACAGGATCGAGCAGGAGGATTTTTCCCAAAAAGAAAAAGACCCTCTGGGGCACTTTGGGGAATTCGCCCACAGCAACAGCTCCAGTCTCCTCTGTACCCCACCACCGGTTGGAGGACTGTGTGCACCTCATCTCGGAGGGAGCTGAGACTACAGGAACCACCCGGGGGAGGGTGCCCAGCGAATGGGAGTGTTTGCAGGTCATCTCGGAGGTAACTGAGACCACAGGAACCAGGGAGAGTGCGAATCAAGGAAGGCTCTGCACACACACCCATAGCCCAGAGAAAGCCTACCATAAAAAGAGTGGATTGAAGCTGGGAACACCAGGATTCCTCCTGGAAGAAGAAACCCACCAACAAAGGATTCACCAACAGATAACAACAGAAGAAGGTGAAAGAGGGAGTGGAAGTCACACTAACTCAACCCAGGACCTATCTGGAAGTACAATTAAATAGTGAGAACAAACAGCTGAACAAGAGCAAGAGAAAAGCCTCAAAACCTTGTAAACGTGGAAGACCCAGCTCCAACACAACCTGTCCACACCTGCACAACAGAAGACAAGAGGTGGGGGACAGACTGACCCTCAGATAACCAGCTGGTGGGAAAGACCGAACAAAGAAAGACCCAACAAGAACCAAAAACCAAAGACATACACAGAGCCAACATAAACCACAGCCCCAGATCAGTAAGATCATGAGATCGAGGAGACTATACAAAAAATCTCACAGGTATTCTACCACAGAAGTTTACACCAAAAACTCAGGGGGTCAGAACAGAACAACTTAAGAAGCAGAGGCTAAGAGGAAGAATCTCACAAACAATGGGAAGACAAAGAAACAATCCCCAAATGAAAGCACAGGGGGAAGTCTCAGAAACAATGCTAAATGAAAAAGAGTCAAGTCAACTATGAGATTCTGAGTTCAAGGAATTGGTTATGAGGAAGCTTATTAAGCTCACATAGAATTACCAAAAACTACAGGCAAACTACAATGAACTCACTGCAAACTATATCAACATGAAAAAGGAAACAGAAACTATCAACAAAGGCCAAGAGGAAATGAAGAATACAATTTCTGAACTGAAGAACACAGAAGAAGGAATCAAAATCAGTCTTGATGCAGCAGAGGACTGGATCAGTGAGCTGGAGGACAAGGTAGAAAAAAACACCCAGAATGAGCAAGAAAAGAAAAAGAGGCTCAGAAAGAATGAAGAGAGGATAAGGGAAATGCAGGACAACATGAAATGTAATAATATCCGTATAATAGGAATACCAGAAGGAGAAGAAGAAGGGCAAGGAATAGAAAACCTGTTTGAAAAAGTAATGATGGAAAACATCCCTAATCTGATGAGAAAAAAAGGCACACGAATCCAGGAATCACAAAGGGTCCCAATCAAGAGGAACCCAAAGAGACACACTGCAATACACATCATAGTTAAAATGGCAAAATTCCAAGACAAAGAGAGGATCTTAAAGGCAGCAAGGGAGAAAAAGGAAGTAACATACAAAGGAGCCCAATAAGGTTAGCAACTGACTTCTCAATGGAAACGCTCCAAGCCAGAAGAGAATGGCAAAAAATATTCCCAGTAATGAGAACCAGAGGCCTGCAACCAAGACTACTTTACCCAGCAAGGCTCTCAATCAAGATAGAAGGCCAAATAAGGAGTTTCCCAGACAAAAGAAGTCTAAAAGAATATACATCCACCAAACCAGCTCTGCAAGACATGCTAAAGGGGCTGCTGTAAGGAAAGGAAGGAAAAAAGAGAAAGAGGGAAGAACACAGATACAAAGAATCATAATGAATAAATACCTATCAATAATAACCTTAAATGTAAATGGATTAAATGCTCCAATCAAAAGACATAGAATAGCTGAATGGATAAGAAAGCATGACCCACACATATGCTGCCTGCAAGAGACCCACCTCAGGACAAAAGACCTACACACACTGAAAGTGAAGGGCTGGAAACAAATTTTCCAAGCAAACGGACAGGATAAAAAAGCAGGGGTAGCAATACTCATATCAGACAAAATAGACTTCCAAAGAAGGGCCATAAAGAGAGACCCAGATGGACACTTCATAATACTCAAAGGAAGAATCCACCAAGAAGACATAAACATTGTAAATATATATGCTCCCAACATAGGAGCACCCATATACATAAAGAAAATCTTGAAGAACTTCAAGAAAGATATTGACAGCAACACAATTATAGTAGGAGATTTTAATACCCCACTGTCAAAGATGGACAGATCTTCTAAACAAAATATCAACAAAGGTATTGTGTCATTGAACAAGGCCTTGGATGAAATGGACTTAACTGGTATATATAGAGCATTTCATCCAAAGAAGCAAAATACACATTCTTTTCTAGTGTACATGGAACATTTTCAAAGATAGATGACATGATAAGACACAAAGCAAGCCTCAACAAATTCAAGAACACTGAAATCATATCAAGCATTTTCTCTGATCATAAGGAACTGAAACTAGAAACAAATCTCAGGGAAAAAAACCCCAAACACTCAAAAACATGGAGATTGAGTAGTATGCTATTAAGCAAAGAATGGGTGAAAAATGAGATCACAGAAAAAATCAAAAAGTTTCTGGAAACAAATGAAAATGAACTCACAACAACCCAAAACCTATGGGACACAGCAAAGGTAGTCCTGAGAGGGAAGTTCATAGCAATACAGGCCTACCTTAAAAAGATAGAAACATTACAAATAAACAACCTAACCCTACACCTACAAAAACTCAAAAAACAACAACAAAGACAACCCACAGCAATTAGAAGGAAGGAATTAACCAAGATCAGCGCAGAGTTAATGACATAGAGACTAAAAGCACAATTGCAAGGATCAACGAATCCAGGAGCTGGTTCTTTGAAAAGATAAACAAAATCGAAAAGCCTTTAAGCAGGCTCATCAAGAAAAAAAGAGAGAGGACCCAAATAAACACAATCAGAAATGAAAGAGGAGAGACTACAACTAATACCACCGGGATACAAAGGATTGTAAGAAACTACTATGAAGAACTGTATGCCAGAAAATTTGAAAACCTAGATGAAATGGAGAAATTTCTAGAAAAATATAACCTTCCAAAACTCAATGAGGAAGAAGCACAAAGCCTGAACATACCAGTAATGCCTGATGCAATTGAAACAGTAATCAAAAAGCTTCCAACACACAAAAGCCCTGGACCAGACTTTTTCACAGGAGAATTCTACAGAGCACTTAAGGGGGAGCTAAACCCCATCCTCCACAGTTTATTTCAAAAAATTCAAGAAGATGGAAGACTCCCAAAATCGTTTTACGAAGCCAACATCATCCTAATCCCAAAACCAGGTAAAGACATAACAAAGAAAGAAAACTTCAGGCCAATATCACTGATGAACATACATGCTAAAATCCTGAACCAAATATTGGCAAACTGCATCCAGCAATACATTAAAAAGATCATCCACCATGACCAAGTGGGATTCATCCCAGGGATGCAAGGATGGTACAATATTCGCAAATCAATAAACATAGTACACCACATAAACAACAGCAAAGACAAAAATCACATGATCATATCAACAGATGCAGAAAAAGCATTTGATAAGGTACAGCACCCATTTATGATAAAAACGCTTAACAAAGTGTGAATAGAGGGAACATTCTTCTACATAATAAAGGCTATATGTGAGAGACCTACACCCAACATCATACTCAATGGAAAAAACTTAGAGCTTTCCCACTAACATCAGGAACAAGACAAGGATGCCCTCTCTCACCACTCCTATTCAACATAGTACTGGAAGTCCTAGCCACAGCAATCAGAGAAGAAAAAGCAATAAAAGGCATCCAAATTGGAAAGGAGGAAATGAAACTGTCACTGTTTGCAGATGACATGATAGTGGACATGGAAAACCCTATAGACTCCACCAAAACACTACTTGACCTAATAAATGAATTTGGCAAAACAGCTGGATATAAAGTCAATACTGAGAAATCAAAGGCATTCCTGTATACTAAAAATGAAACAGCAGAAACAGAAATCAGGGAAAAAAATCCCATTTGAGATAGCAACAAGAAAAATAAAGTACCTAGGAATAAACCTCACCAAGGAGGTCAAAGACCTGTACTCAGAAAACTACACAACACTGAAGAAAGAAATTAAGGAAGACACAAACAAATGGAAGCATGTACCATGCTCATGGAATGGGAGAATTAACATCATCAAAATGGCCATACTACCCAAAGCGATTTATAGATTCAGTGCAATCCCTATTAAAGTACCTATGACATATTTCACAGACATAGAACAAACATTTCAGAAATTTATATGGAACCATAAACAACCCCGAATAGCTGCAGCAATTTTGAGAAAGAACAAAGCAGGAGGGATCACAATACCTGATATGAAACTGTATTACAAGGCCACTGTCATCAAAACAGCCTGGTACTGGCATAAAAACAGGCACATAGACCAATGGAACAGAACAGAGCGACCAGAAATAAACACAAGTATTTATGGTCTATTTTTATTTGACAAAGGAGGCAGGAGCATAAAATGGAGAAAAAATAGCCTCTTCAACAAATGGTGTTGGGAGATCTGGGCAGCTACGTCCAAAAAAAATGAAACTCGATCACCAACTTACTCCATACACAAAAATAAATTCAAGATGGATAAAAGACTTAAGTATAAGTCGTAACACCATAAAAGTCCTAGAGGAAAACATTGCCAGGACAATCTCAGACATTCCACGCAGCAACATCCTCACAGACATGTCCCCTAAAGCAAGGGACATAAAAGAAAGAATAAACAAATGGCACCTCATCAAAATAAAAAGCTTCTGCATGGCTAAAGAAAGCAGCACTAAAATACAAAGAGAACCAACAGTATGGGAAAACATTTTTGCCAATGATACCTCAGACAAGGGCGTCATCTCCAAAATATATAAAAAACTCAAACGACTGCACTCCAGGAAGACATACAACCCAATTAAAAAATGGGCAAAGGACTTGAACAGACACTTCTCCAAGGAAGACATACAGAGGGCCCAGAGACATATGAAAAGATGCTCAGCGTCACTAGCCATCAGAGAGATGCAAATTAAAACCACAATGAGGTACCATCTCACACCAGTCAGAGTGGCCAACATAAACAAATCCACAAACAAATGTTGGAGAGGATGCGGAGAAAAGGGAACCCTAGTGCACTGTTGGTGGGAATGCAGACTGGTGAGGCCACTGTGGAAAACACTATGGAATTTCCTCAGAAAACTAAAAATGGAACTGCCTTTTGACCCAGCAATTCTGCTGCTGGGATTATACCCTAAGAGCCCTGAAACACCAATCCAAAAAACCTGTGCACCCCAATATTCATAGCAGCACAATTTACAATAGCCAAGTACTGGAAGCAACCTAAGTGCCCATCAGCAAATGAGTGGATCCAAAAACAATGGTACATTTACACAATGGAATTCTATGCATCAGAGAGATAGAGCTTATACCCTTTGCAATGGCATAGATGGAACTGGAGAGCATTATGCTAAGTGAAATAAGCCAGGTGGTGAGGGACAAATACCATATGATCTCACCTTTAACTGGAACATAATCAACAGAAGAAAAAAGGAAACAAAATGTAACCAGAGACAGTGAAATTAAGAACATTGTAACAATAGCCACAGGGGAGTGGGGAGGGAATAGTGGGTAGAGGGGTCTATAGGAGCTACTATAAAGGACACAAGGACAAAATCAAGGGGGGAGGGTAGAGGTGGGGGAGGGAGGTGGGACTGGCTGGGGTGGGGTGGAGGGAAGGGGAGAAAATGCAGACAATTGTAACTGAATAAAAATAAATAAATAATTTTTTTTAAAAAATGTGAAAGCAGACATCCATGTCTTGTTCCTAATCTTAAGAGGAACGCTTATAGTAGTTGCCTGTTGAGTATATTTACATGGTGTTCACATTTATTGATATTGGAATGTTGTACTAGCCTTGCTGCTACTTGGTCATGGTATAAGATTTTTTTGATGAATTGTTGTATTCAGTGTGCTAGTATTTGTTGAGAACTTTAGCATCTATTTTCATCAGGAGTACTGGCCTAAAATTTTCTTTTTCTTTTTTTTTTGTAGTGCATTTATCTGGTTCTGGAATTAGGATAACTTCGACTTCGTGAAATGAGCTTGGGAGTCTTTCCTCCCCTTGAATTTTTGAAGGAGTTTGAGAAGCATAAGTGTTCATTCTTCTCAGAATGTTTGGTAAAATTCATCTGTGAAGCCATCCAATCCAGGGCTTTTGTTTGTTAGGAGGTTTTTTTTTGGGGGGGGGGGTTGTTGGGGTTTTTTTTGCTGTTTCAGTTTCACTAGGTGCAATCTGTCTATTCAGATTCCCTGATTCTTCCTGATATAGTTTTGGAAGATTGTATGTTTCTAGAATTTATCCATTTGACCAGGTTGTCCAGTTTGTTGGCATCTAGTTGTTCATAATATTTCTTGCAATCATTTCTATATCTGTGGTCACTTGTTATTTCTCCTCTTTTATTTCTGATTTTATTTATTTGGATCTCTTCTATTTTTTTTTTTTTTTGATGAATCTGGTTTAAGGTTTTTCAGTCTTAGTTATATATTCAAAGAACTTGCTCTTGGATTCGTGGATGTTTTGTATTGTTTTTTTAGACTGTCTTATTTAATTCTCCTCTGATCTTTATTATTTTCTTCCTTCTACTCACTTTGGACTTTGTTTATTGTTCATTTTCATATCCTTTTAAGTGTAAAGTTAGAATTGTTTATTTTGACTTTTTCTTGTTTCTTGAGATAGGCCTGTAATGCTATGAATTTCCCTCTTATGATTGCTTTTCCTGTGTCCCACCGATTTTGGATCATTATGTTTTCATTTTCCTTTATTTCAAGGTGTCTTTTGATCTTTCCCTTGATCTCATTGCTGACCTATTCATTGTTAAATAACATGTTATTTAGCTTCCATGTCTTTGCGTGTTTTTCAGTGTTCTTCTTGTGATTGATTTCTAGTTTCTTAGCATTGTGGACAGGGAAGATGCTTAATATGATTTCAATCTTCTTAAATTTATTGATTCTAGTTTTGTATCCTAAGATGTGGTGTGTCCTCAAAAACATTCCATGTGCACTTGAAAAGTATGTTTATTCTGCTCCTTTGAGGTGAAATGCTCTGAAGATATCAATTAAATCCATTTGATGTAATGTGTCTTTTAAGGCTGTTTCCTTCTTATTGATTTTCTATCTGGAAGATCCATCCATTAAAGTCAATGGGATGTTAAAATCCCTGACTATTACTGTACTTCTGTTGATCATACTTAGCTGCTCCAATATTGAGTGCATAAATGTTTACTAGGATTATATCCTCTTGTTGGTTACTTCTCTTTATCATCATGTAGTGTCTTTCTTTGTCTCTTAGTATAGCCTGATTTTAAAGTCTATTTTATCAAATATAAGTATTTCTACCACAGATTTTTTCCCTTTCCATTTGCATATAATATCTTTTTCCAACCTTTTACTTAATCTGTGTATATCTATCAATTTGATGTGGGTCTCTTGGAGATAGCGTATATTGGGTCTTGTTTTCTTATCCATTCAGCTATCCCATGTCTTTTGGTTGTAGCACATAAGTCATTTACATTTAAGGTATTATTGATAGGTACATATTTATTGTCATTTTTATATTCAAACTATTTTCCTCTCTTTTTCTTTTTCGTTTTGGTCTTACAGCAAGCCCTTTAACATTTGTTGCAGTACTGGTTTGGAATTAACAAACTCCCTTAGTTTTTTCTTGTCTGGGAAGTTCTTTATTTCTCCTTCAATTTAAATGATAGTCTTGCTGGATAAAGTAGTCTTGGTTGTAGGTCCTTGCTTTTCATCACCTTGAATATTTCATGCTAATCCCTTGTGGCCTGAAATGTTTCTGTTGAGAAATGAGATGCCAGTGTAATTAGTGCTCTCTTTTCGGCAACTGTCTTTTCTTTTTTGGATTTTGGAATTCTCTCCTTGCCTTAAGCATTCTCATTTTAATTATGATAGGTCTTGGTGTAGGCTATTTTGGATCCATCTTGTTTGGATCTCTGCACTTCTTGGACTTGTGTGTCTTTTTCTTTCCCCAGATTAAGGATGTTTTCAGTCATTATTGCTTCAAATAGGTTCTTGATTCCCTTGCTCACTCTCTTCTTCTGTATTTCCATGATGTGGATATTGTTATGCTTCATGGTTTCCCAAAGATTTCTTACACTCTTCTCATCAAAAAATTTTTTTTTTCTTTTTGCTGCTCTGCTTGGGTACTTTTTCTACCTTGTCTTCCAAATCACTGATTCAATCCTCTGCTTCATCTAACATACTATTTATTCCTTCCAGTGTCTTATTTATTTCAGATATTGAATTCTTTATTTCTCACTGGTCTTTTTTTATGATTTCTATGTCTTTATTCATGCTGCTTAGTATCCTTATAATCATTTCTCTAAACTCTATATCTGATAAATTGCTTGCCTCCCTTTCATTTAGTTCTTCTTCTGGAGGATTTTGTTGTTCTTTCATTTGGGGCCTGTTTCTTTGTCTTCACATTTTGGCTGCTCCTTTCTATTTGTTTCCATGTATTAGGTAGATCTGTAAAGACTGTGGTTCAGACCTATGTCAGACACTCTCTGTGACTGGCCCTGGGCAACCTGTTTGGAACTATCAGTGATCTACAGCTTGTAGCTCCCTCTGCTGAGCCTGGACTGTGCAGAAAGAACCAGGCTGCATACCAAGGCTGGCTTTTACCAGCATCATACCCAGGGAAAGACACATAAAGTCCCACACCTATAGCCTGATTTGAAAGTCTATTTTATCAAATATAAGTATGCTACCAGAGAGGCCTCCCAACCAATCACCCATTCCCCTGCCCAGATCACAATGCAACTGCTTCTACAAAGTGGTGTGATCAAAGGGAATATGTCTTCCTTGGATTTGTGTTGAAGACAGTAAAGATGTTAATGTAAATTTTGAAAAATCCAAACTTATATTAACTTGTCTTAGAGGAAGTGATCATTTTAAACATCTAAATAAAATTGATCTTTTTAACTGTTTTGATCCGAATGATTTCAAGCATAAAAGAATGGTCAGATGTATTTTATGTTGTTTATGAAAAGGAGAATCTGGCCAGTCATGGCCAAGGTTAAGAACAGAAAGGGTAAAGCTTAGTTGGCTTAGTGTAGACTTCAAAAATTGGAAAGACTGGAAAGATGATTAAGATAAAGACATGCAATTTTGATCATTTCTCCAAGATTATGAACAACATGGGTGGTGATGAGAATGTAGATTTACCAGAGTAGATGGAGTAGATGGTGATTCACAAGACACTGATGATGAAAAAATGCCAGATCTGCAATGAGTGTTGGTGTCACTATATTCTGAGAAAGAAAAATAACTTTTCTGCAAGGTTTAATAATTGGAAGAATTCCTGAGTTGATAGCTCTAAAGGCAAATGCTGCATTTGCCTCCTTTAACTCATTTTTCATTTTTCAACCAGTTTTCTTAAAGGCCTCACTAAGGACCGATACATACCGTTGTATGGGGCAATTTTAAGTCAGCTAAGGCAATGACCTTATGCATGAACACTTCCTAGACTACCATGGTGCTGTGCAGTCATAGGCAGTTGATATAGCAGTTGAGATAAATAAAAACTTTTCACCTAAATCTCCTTTACTTCATAACATAGATACAGACATGATAAGAAGCACATGGACAAAATCAAGGGGGAGGGTGGAGTTCGGGGAGGGAGGGGGGTTTGGCTGGGGTGGGGTGGAGGGATGGGGAGAAAAGGCACACAACTGTAATTGAATAACAATAAAAAATTAAAATTAAAAAAAATATGTGTAGGAAAACAGTTCATAAACTGTAAAAAAAAAAAGAAGCTCTTGGATTACAGAAAGATAACTGTTTTAAATTTTAGAACAGGGACTCAAACTGGCTGAAACAAACTGGTTGATACCTAAAACTGGTAACATTTTGTTTCTCTGGTTTATTCTTCAAGATTATTCCACTAAAGTTTTATTTTTCAAAAATTTACTTCACACTGTTGTACGTAAGTATTCCAAAGATATCTTAGCTAATAGTGAACACTCTAACTTAGACGGTCTTTGAAGCATGTACATGTGGTATTGTTTGACCCTTGAACTTTTACATCTCTCAGCATGGCGAATGAAGAAAGCCTGGACATTGTTGCTTGAGAGTCTGTACACTTAGAGCAAATTTGTATTTTCACTGTCAATATGGCAAATGAATAAAAAATGTTAATACACTATTGGATTTATTATTTTTTATTTTTTGATCCAGCTTCTACCAGGGCTATGAAATCCTAATTTATGTTCATGACAGTGAGGATTGATTTTAATATCTACATTCTTTCTAATGAACTGTTGGAAAACAGTAAAAATAAAAAATACAAATATATTTATATATCTCAAAGAATATATTCCCAAGTCCAACCAACACGTTCTCTCTACCACCATTTTTCAGCCTAAAAGTCCAAGACCTAAAGAAGTCAAATGTTAAAATTTATATTAAAATATCTATACATATATAATTACAGAAAAAGGATAAAATTATTTTGAAATGCTTGACAATAATTCAGAGTACCCATTCATAAAAAAATTTTGCAAACTAGAAATTTTCAAAAACTTCTTAAAATGATTATATATATATACATATATATATACACACACATATATATATGCACACACAAACCACTATGTATATATGAAACATTAAAAGCACGCTTTTTAAAGTCAGGAATGAGACAAGAGTGCCACTAAATCTACTTCTATTTACTACAACACTATATATACCTGATTATGACAATCAAAAAGTGACAACAATTACTATTATTTCTAAAGAATGTGATTACCTACAGTAAAAAGTCCAAAACCTTTCTAGTCAATTCTTGGACATAATAAGAGAAATTTCAGTGAAGTTGCTGAAAGTGAGGTCAATTTATAGACACCAGTTGTTTTCTTATACACTTGTAATAACAAATTAAAAATGTAATGTTACAAGTATTAAAGAAGACCTAGAGAAAAAAGTAACTTAGACTATAACATCTTCTAAAATATAAGGATCAGCAAGAAAATTGTGAAATTATTATTATTTAATTATAAAATAGCTTTTGAATGATTTTTTTATTCCATGAGATTTTTCATGTGTCAAAAGGCTTAGCTACCTCTTCAAGAAAAGAATCTATTAGATACCTGAAATTAATATCATTTTCAAAAAATTTTTTTGTTATTCAATTGCAGCTATATGCCTTTTATCCCCATCCCTCCACCCCACCCCAGCTGGACCCACCTCACTCCCCCACCTCCACCCTCCCCCTTGATTATGTCCATGTGTCCTTCATAGTAGTTCCTGTAATCCCCTCTTCCCACTGTCCCATCCCCACTCCCCACAGCCATTGTTAGATTGTTCTTAACTTCACTGTCTCTGGTTACATTTTGTTTCCTTTTTTCTTCTGTTGATTATGTTCCAGTTAAAGGTGAAATCATATGGTATTTGTCCCTCACCACCTGGCTTATTTCACTGAGCATAATGCTCTCCACTTCCATTCATGCCATTGCAAAGGGTATAAGCTTTCTTTCTTTCTCTCTGCTGCGTAGAACTCCATTGTATAAATATACCATAGTTTTGGATCCACTCACTTGCTGATGGGCATGTAGGTTGCTTCCAACTTGGCTATTGTAAATTGTGCTGCTATGAACATTGGGGTGCACAGGTTTTTTGGATTGGTGTTTCAGGGCTCTTAGGGTATAATTCCAGCAGCAGAATTGCTGGGTCAAAAGGCAGTTCCATTTTTAGTTTTCTGAGGAAATTCCATAGTGTTTTCCACAGTGGCCTCACCAGTCTGCATTCCCACCAACAGTGCAACAGGGTTCCCTTTTCTCCACATCCTCTCCAACATTTGTTTGTGGATTTGTTTATGTTGGCCACTCTGACTGGTGTGAGATGGTACCTCATTGTGGTTTTAATTTGCATCTCTCTGATGGCTAGTGACGCTGAGCATCTTTTCATATGTCTCTGGGCCCTCTGTATGTCTTCCTTGGAGAAGTGTCTGTTCAAGTCCTTTGCCCATTTTTTAATTGGGTTGTATGTCTTCCTGGAGTGCAGTCGTTTGAGTTTTTTATATATTTTGGAGATGACGCCCTTGTCTGAGGTATCATTGGCAAAAATGTTTTCCCATACTGTTGGTTCTCTTTGTATTTTAGTGCTGCTTTCTTTAGCCATGCAGAAGCTTTTTATTTTGATGAGGTGCCATTTGTTTATTCTTTCTTTTATGTCCCTTGCTTTAGGGGACATGTCTGTGAGGATGTTGCTGCGTGGAATGACTGAGATCGTCCTGGCAATGTTTTCCTCTAGGACTTTTATGGTGTTACGACTTATACTTAAGTCTTTTATCCATCTTGAATTTATTTTTGTGTATGGAGTAAGTTGGTGATCGAGTTTCATTTTTTTTGGACGTAGCTGCCCAGATCTCCCAACACCATTTGTTGAAGAGGCTATTTTTTCTCCATTTTATGCTCCTGCCTCCTTTGTCAAATAAAAATAGACCATAAATACTTGTGTTTATTTCTGGTCGCTCTGTTCTGTTCCATTGGTCTATGTGCCTGTTTTTATGCCAGTACCAGGCTGTTTTGATGACAGTGGCCTTGTAATACAGTTTCATATCAGGTATTGTGATCCCTTCTGCTTTGTTCTTCTTTCTCAAAATTGCTGCAGCTATTCGGGGTCATTTATGGTTCCATATAAATTTCTGAAATGTTTGTTCAATGTCTGTGAAATATGTCATAGGTACTTTGATAGGGATTGCATTGAATCTATAAATCGCTTTGGGTAGTATGGCCATTTTGATGATGTTAATTCTTCCAATCCATGAGCATGGTACATGCTTCCATTTGTTTGTGTCTTCCTTAATTTCTTTCTTCAGTGTTGTGTAGTTTTCTGAGTACAGGTCTTTGACCTCCTTGGTGAGGTTCATTCCTAGGTACTTTATTTTTCTTGTTGCTATCTCAAATGGGATTTTTGTCCTGATTTCTGTTTCTGCAGTTTTGTTGTTGGTGTACAGGAATGCCTTTGATTTCTGAGTATTGACTTTATATCCAGCTGATTTGCCAAATTCATTTATTAGGTCAAGTAGCTTTTTAGTGGAGTCTTTAGGATTTTCCATGTACACTATCATGTCATCTGCAAACAGTGACAGTTTCATTTCCTCCTTTCCAATTTGGATGCCTTTTATTGCTTTTTCTTCTCTGATTGCTGTGGCTAGGACTTCCAGTACTATGTTGAATAAGAGTAGTGAGAGAGGGCATCCTTGTCTTGTTCCTGATCTTAGTGGGAAAGCTCTAAGTTTTTGTCCATTGAGTATGATGTTGGCTGTAGGTCTCTCATATATGGCCTTTATTATATAGAGGACTGCTCCCTCTATTCCCACTTTGCTGAGTGTTTTTATCATAAATGTGTGCTGTACCTTATCAAATTCTTTTTCTGCATCTATTGATATTATCATGTGATTTTTGTCTTTGCTATTGTTTATGTGGTGTATTATGTTTATTGATTTCCGAATATTGTACCATCCTTGCATCACTGGGATGAATCCCGCTTGGTCATGGTGTGTGATCTTTTCAATGTATTGCTGGATATGGTTTGCCAATATTTTGTTGAGGATTTTAGCATCTATGTTCATCAGCAATATGGGCCTGAAATTTTCTTTCTTCATTGTGTCTTTATCTGGTTTTGGGATTAGGATGATGCTGGCTTCATAAAAAGAGTTTGATAGTCTTCCATCAGTTTGGATTTTTTCGAATAGTCTGTGAAGGATAGGGGTTAGCTGTTCCTTAAATGGTTTGTAGAATTCTCCTGTGAAACCATCTGGTCCAGGGCTTTTGTGTTTTCGGAGTTTTTTGATGACTGCTTCAATTTCGTCTGCTGTTATTGGTCTGTTCATGTTTTCTGCTTCTTCTTCATTCAGTTTTGGAGGATTATATTTTTCTAGAAATTTGTCCATTTTACCTAGGTTTTCAAATTTCTAGGCATACACTTCTTCGTAGTAATTTCTAACAATCCTTTGTATTTCTGTGGTATCAGTTGTAATCTCTCCTCTTTCATGTCCAATTGTGTTTATTTGGATCCTCTCTCTTTTTTTCTTGATGAGCCTACTTAAAGGCTTGTTGATTTTGTTTATCTTTTCAAAGAACCAGCTCCTGGATTCATTGATCCTTAGAATTGTGCTTTTAGTCTCTATGTCATTTAGTTCTGCTCTGATCTTGGTTATTTCCTTCCTTCTGCTTGCTCTGGGCTGTCTTTGTTGTTGTTCCTCCAGTTCTCGTAGGCATAGGGTTAGGTTGTTTGTTTGAAATGTTTCTATCTTTTTAAGGTAGGCCTGTATTGCTATGAACTTCCCTCTCAGGACTGCCTTAGCCGTGTCCCATAGGTTTTGGGTTGTTGTGAGTTCATTTTCGTTTGTTTCCAGAAAGCTTTTGATTTCTTCCCTAATCTCGTTCTTGACCCATTCATTGATTAATAGCATGCTATTCAGTCCCAATGATGTTGAGTGTTTTTGATTTTTTCCTTTGGGGTTTGTTTCTAGTTTCAGTCCCTTGTGGTCAGAGAAAATGCTTGATATGATCTCAATTTTCTTGAATTTGTTGAGGCTTGCTTTGTGTCCTATCATGTGGTCTATCTTTGAAAATGTTTCACGTACACTTGAAAAGAATGTGTATTTTTCTTCTTTGGGATGTAAAGCTCTATATATATCAGTTAAGTCCATTTCCTCTAGTGTATTGTTAAGTGACACAATATCCTTGTTGATATTTTGTTTGGAAGACCTGTCCATTTTTGACAGTGGGATGTTAAAGTCCCCTGCTATAATTGTGTTGCTGTCAATATCTTTCTTGAAGTCCTCCAAGATATTCTGTATGTATTTGGGTGCTCCTTTGTTGGGTGCATATATATTTACAATGTTTATGTCTTCTTGGTGGATTCTTCCTTTGAGTATTATGAAGTGACCTTCTGGGTCTCTCTTTATGGCCCTTCTTTGGAAGTCTCTGTTGTCTGATATGAGTAGTGCTACCCCTTCTTTTTTTTCCTGTCCATTTGCTTGGAAAATTTGTTTCTAGCCCTTCACTTTCAGTCTGTGTAGGTCTTTTGTCCTGAGGTGGGTCTCTTGTAGGCAGCATATGTGTGGGTCATGTTTTCTTATCCATTCAGCTATTCTATGTCTTTTGATTGGAGCATTTAATCCATTTACATTTAAGGTTATTATCGATAGGTAGTTATTCATTGCCATTTTTTCCTACCTGTCTTCTTCTCTCTTTCTCTTTTCCTTCCTTTTCTTAAAGCAGTCCCTTTAGCATCTCTTGCAGAGCTGGTTTGATGGAGCTGTATTCTTTTAGACTTTTTTTGTCTGGGAAACTCTTTATTTGGCCTTCTATCTTGATTGAGAGCCTTGCTGGGTAAAGTAGTCTTGGTTGCAGGCCTCTGGTTCTCATTCCTTGGAATATTTTTTGCCATTCTCTTCTGGCTTGGAGCGTTTCCATTGAGAAGTCAGTTGCTAACCTTATTGGGGCTCCCTTGTATGTTACTTCCTGTTTCTCCCTTGCTGCCTTTAAGATCCTCTCTTTGTCTTGGAAATTTGCCATTTTAACTATGATGTGTCTTGCAGTGGGCCTCTTTGGGTTCCTCTTGCTTGGGACTCGCTGTGATTCCTGGATTTCGGTGACTTTTTGTCTCATCAGATTAGGGAGATTTTCCATCATTACTTTTTCAAACAGGTTTTCTATTCCTTGCCCTTCTTCTTCTCCTTCTGGTATCCCTTTTATACAGATATTATTACATTTCATGTTTTCCTCCATTTCTCGTAATCCCTCTTCATTCTTTCTGAGCCTCTTTTCCTTTTCTTGCTCTTTCCGGGTGTTTTTTCCTACTTTGTCCTCAAGCTCGCTGATCCAATCTTCTGCTTCATCAAGTCTGCTTTTCATTCCTTCTACTGTGTTCTTCAGTTCAGAAATTGTATTCTTTATTTCCTCTTAGCCCGTGTTGATAGTTTCTATTTCCTTTTTCATGTTGATATAGTTTGCAGTGAGTTCACTGTAGTTTCCCTGTAGTTTTTGGTAACTCTGTGTGAGCTCATTAAGCTTCCTTATAACCAATTCTTTGAACTCAGTAACTGATAGTTGACTTGCCTCTTTTTCAGTTAGCATTCTTTCTGAGGCTTCCTCCTTTCCTTTCATTTGGGGATTTTTTTTTTGTCTTCCCATTGTTTTGAGACTCTTCTTGTTAGCCTCCGCTTCCTAAATTGATCTGTTCTGACTCCCTGGGTTTATGTATGAACTTCTATGGTATAATGACAATGGGATTCAGTGGTGCTGTCTCCTTAATCTCCTGTGCTCACTGGTCTTGAGCTGATGTTTATGGATCTAACATGGTCTCACTCTGGTCCTTTCAGAGCTCCTGGTTTTATTGTCTCACTGTAGGAAAAAGAGAAAGAAGGGGACAAAAAAAGGAAAAGGGAAGGTGGGGAAAAGCGAATAGAAAAGGAAAGGAAGGAAGGAAGAAGGAGTAAAAAAGGATTGGAGGAAAGATAAGAAGAAGGAGTTGTAACAAAAATTAAAACAAAAAAAAATAAATGAATGAAGGCAGGAGGAGGGAATAAAAAAGGTAAAGGATGGAAGGAAGAAGGAATAACAAAAGAAAGAAGGACAGAAAGGAGGAAGGAATTTAGGGGGAAAGGAGAAAAAAAGAGAGAGAGAGAGAGAGAGAGAGAAAAGAAAAAAAATAGGTCTTGTGCTGGCTTTAAACCGGTCAGGTTAGTTCTGCTGGTCTTCCTGTCTGTGAAACAGGAGGCGGTGGTTGGAGGGATTGGTTTCACTTTTCTCCCTTCCGGAGCCACACTCTTCGCTGTCGTTCAGCCTCCAGTCCAGTTCCTCAGGGTCCTTCTGCTCCCCACTAGGTGTTTAGTTCACCAGTTTTGCTGTCCTTGAGTTGTACCAATTAGGGGCAACTCACACTCCTCCTTCTTGCTCTTTGCTGTCTTAAATGCTAAGGGCTTCTAGGGGTAGTTCAGCCCCCTACTGGGTCCAATCTTTCCAGGGAATGCAGTCTCCCCTAGCGCTGCAGCTCCCCTCTGCTGGGCATTCTGCCTTCCTCCTAGAGAGCCAGTAGGTTCTGCAGGGCTCTGTGCACAGGAGCTAGGTAGGAGTTGTTCAGAACATGTGCTTTTAGGTGTGGTCGCTGGCATGCAGCCAGGGTGTTGATCGGGTTGACAAGCTGATCTCGGCTTTGGGACTGGGTTGCACAGCAGATCAGCCACTTTGGATCTGTGTGAGGGGGCAGCCAGCCACTGATCCAGTTGTGCACCCACTGGAGGTTTCAGGTATGGGCGCCTAGGCTACTTATGGAGGTGAACGCCCACCCAGGCACTTTGTGTCTCTGCCCCCCCCCCCCCGCCCCCGGCAGCTGGGCCGCTTATCAGGGCGTGCACCCACCCGGGGGTTCAGGTGTGGGCCCCAGTCCCCTGTTTGGGATCCAAGCCCACTGGGGCACTTTGGGTCTGGTGCCAAGGCAGCCAGTCCCACTTATCATGGCGTGCACCCACCAGGAGTTTCAGGTGTTGGCGCCCAGTCCGCTGATCTGGGTGCACGACAACTGGGCTTCAGGTGAGAGCTGGGGCTGCTTATCCTGCGTTCACAGTCCAGGGGCTGGGGGGGGGGGGGGGCGCCAGAGGCCGAGGCTGCTGTGGAGAGTTCTCTAACTAGCCACTGAGTGCCTCTATTTTCTCTTTTTCTTTTCAAGAAATTCTTCCTATTCAAGCCCCCCTGGTCCAGACAAGCCCCTGGCCCCTCACACAGCCCAGCCTGGCTCTCTCCCAAGAATCCTGCAGCAGACCCTGCATCCTGGCGGGGGGCTTCAGCTGCCCTGGTCCCCTGAGCTGGTCCCAGGGACCCTATTGTCCTTAAGCACTCTTCTTACCATCTGATCTTTCAATGTCCTCTATCTTTGGTCTCCGATCTTCATATATGTTGGAATACTGTTGCCTGTTCACTCTGCTCCTCAGATCAGCTAGGTGTCTCACTGGTGCCGAGGGGAAGTATACTCTGTTCCCACCTATCTCCCCGCCATCTTCCTCCCCCACCTCCTTATATAATCTTTAAAGCAATCCTCAGAGATCTTGTGGGTTCCCTTCCAGACCACAGGATAAAGCGAGTCTAATCTTTCTGCTGGTGAAGGGTCTTATCTTCAATTTGTAAAATACACAACACCTTGATAGATCCAGAAGTTATGGGAATCAAAAAGGAGACAGCTAAATAAAGTTCGTACTTGTAATTCCTGGTCCAGGCACAGGTTTTGATGCGGTCCCCAGGTGCGGTCCCCTGCCCACTTGCCAGGTGCTCAGCCCCTCCAGATGTTGCTGGCACCCTAGACTTCAGGCGTTTCAGCCGGTTCTTGCAGGAAACGACTGTAAATCCACATTACTGTTAGAACTGCTGCTCTAGCCCCTGCATTGCTCTCCTCTGGCCGAGGGCAGCGGTACTCTCAGCCAGCAGCTGGGGCAGGAACCGAACCTGGCTACCACCACGCCCTCGGACACCGGCTGCCAAGAGGGTGCTTGCGCCCAGGGTCGTAGTGTGTGCGAGAATGTGTATAGGCGTGTGTGTTCGTGAAAGAGAGAGTCTGTGTGTCTGTGCGAGCAAAAGGGTGAGCTCAGCCCCTGGGGCACTGGGAGGTGAACTGCAAGCAATGCTGGAGCCTGCAGCGCTCTGGGGTGCGGGGCGTCTGCATAGCTGCGTTGATGTTGCTGTGGCCGCTGCCCCCGCGCCCTAAGGTTGGTCGCCTGAAATTATTATCTTCTAGTAGCCTTTAAACAATGCTTGTCATGGTTGTCATTTATGAAGCAAAGTCACATATAAATTAAATTTTTCTAAACTATATAGTTAGCTATGAATTAGAGTCCCATGAAATGTGCTAGTGCTAACACACATGTGTGGGATTTTGCTATCAGTTCAATTGTTTTAATGATAAATTTCCTTTGAAAAGTGTAAGGATCTGTTGAAAGACCACGACAGGAACTAACAACGGACTGTTCAGACTTGCAAATGATGGAACATTTAATTATTCCAAAATAGTATTCCCCATTTAGGGTGTGATCATTAAATTCATCATCCTTCAGTTTATATGCTTCAGATATTTATCATGTCTTCCTCAGACAGGAGTCATCTAAATATAGATTTTTGGACTATCCATTTCAGCATGGCATTTGATCAAAAGCCTGGATTCATTTATTTTCTGTAACAGAGATAAAGTGTTTGTAAATGCTGTGATAAAACCATAAAGAGAAAGTAAAGTGAAATCTAGCCTCATAAATACAAAGTCCACTCAGGATACTACCACTATAGAAAGAGAAAAATGAGAAACAGTATGTCAACACGAGTGAATGTTCTCTAGATATATTTTTTAAAAAGGTGTGGTCAGTTTTGGTACTCTGAGTTTGTTGACAAATCAATACACATTTAGACTCAAGATACAGGCAGCAAAATCAGGACAAAAAAACTAAATATACTTGATTTTTTTCTATTACTCTTTAAATATTGAGATTTTTTTCTCCTTGTGATTGAAAAATGTCTCAGAAAACAATGTTTTATGAAATTCAGAAATTTTTCTTTTCTGCAGTTTCTCATTTTTTAGGAGGTGTATATTATAGCCAGGTATTCATTATTTAAAGTCTGATTAGAGAAAAGCTATGTTTGGGACCTGGACAAACATTTCATGGGAAGACAAGTACAAATAAAAACCAAATAATTCTTCTAGAGACAGCCAACCCCCCTCTCATGGAATGCTAGTGGCACAAGAGGTGCTGAGGAAAGATTTGTGAGAAAATTTCCTAAAAAGGGCCTTGAAGGGAAGGCCTTCAGCTGGGCTCTTCCTCTCCACTATCATTTTACAGCCTAGGAGACCAAAGTCTGGAGAAGTCAAGTTACTGGCCCAAGGCCACTTGCTGATGTCAAAGTCAGGTCTTGAGTTCATATTTCTTGATACTTATTACAATGTTATTTCATTTCACTATTCTTCAATGGAAAATGTATGTGTCTCCACATGTGTGCACACAAGCCAACAAGAGTATCTATGAAATTTTAACCACACTGTGATATTGAGGGTGTTTGATAGCCCATCCCAATTAATTTGGCCAACTTTAGAAAAACTTCCAATTAGTGTTTCTGAACAGTTTTGGATGTCCTACAAAAGATACAGAAAATCTTCAGCTTTTCTTTAAAATACCTGTGAAAATTATGAGTTTATGTGTGCATGTGTACATATATCTTTTTTTCCTAATGTATCTACAACATAGAAATAGGGAGTCACAGGCCTATGAAACTTTCTTTAGGATTTAAGTGACAGTGAACTTGCAAATGGCCAATAAACTCCCCCTCTCTGATTTGCCCTCTGGCAGAAGAGGCCTAGTTCATTAATTTTGAGAAAAAAGAATTGGTAAGTAGCTCCATTAATGTCCCAGTAGAGACAGAAAAATGGAAGATGCTTCTTTTTCCTTACAAGGAATATGAAACTAATATCAATAGATGGCATGAACTTTTAAACACCACGCTGATTTAGCTGACTGATTCCTAAACAAAGGATATAAATAAATAGCAAGTGTACCATTGGTGATATAAGCATAGCCCACACATGTTCTCATAAATAGGCTGGCAAAACAGAGGAGACAGCAGGAGGATTTAAACTAGGAAGTCAGCCCTGGCTGGTGTGGCTCAGTGGAATGAGTGCAGGCCTGCGAACCAAAGAGTCACAGGTTCAATTCCCAGTGAGGGAACATGACTGGGTTGTAGGCCAGGTCTCCATTAGGGGGCATGTGAGATGCAATCACACATTGATGTTTCCCTCTATCTAAAAATAAATTTTAAAAAGTAAAAAAATAAACTTGGAAGTCAGATGCTACAGAAAGCTACAACTGATGTGTCCTATTTGTGAAGCAGCTGTGGAGGTAAATATCAATTGTGTATAAGATCGTCATGTCTACAAAACCAAACTCCCATTATTTTGACCAACGTTTTGCTTACCTGTGGACTGTAAGATCAAACTTGATATGTATGATTTCTTACAATAATTAGTACATGAATCTTCCTTTCATTGGCATGCAGCACTCTGTGGAAGATGTTACATTTACACTCTGCGTTACAGAAAATGGACACAACATCTATGTTTAACTTCCAGAACCTGTCTCAGCTTTCTTTTTTCTCTCCAGTTAAGATAACTTATACCAGTGTCCTCATGTTTATCACGTTTTCATACATAGAGTTTTGAAATGTGGTACCTTGGAAAGTTTTGGAGAAAACTCCTTCACCTGGTGAAAACAGTTTACAGCAAACCTACATATCTATAAAAACATTTGTATGGAAAAAGGAAGAAAAAAGTACCACCAGACATTTCAAGGAACTAAGTGCTGAAATATCCCTAATATGGACAAAATCTGATCCCAGTAAAACATTGTTTTTTACTGTAAAAAAAATCCTGTTACATCTAGCTCCCTTATGTATCTTCTCTCATTCCTCCCCAATTCCCCAGATGCCTCCCCTTAAGTTGACTCAATTTTCTACCATTTCTCTGCAAATGTTTAGAATCTACTAGTTTGCTTCTCATAAATCCTACCCTAATTCAATTTCTACACCATTTTCCCCTATCCTCACGTCCTTCTCTCATGCCATTTAATGGCAAAAGGTAAAGGTAAAGCAGATTAGTGAGCAGGTAACTTCCATCTGTACGTGCTTCTGTTATTCTCTTCCTTCAGTTTTTCCCGCCTCCTTGGCCATTTGCTTACTTTCATTCAGCTTTACAGCTCCAAAAGCATGGGAGTGATTTGCAGAAGAAAAATGGGCACATTCAGTATACCAGTGCCACACACATTAATAGAAACTGGGAAATTGAAAATTAATTACGTGAGGGAATTCAAGAAACTGGTGGACAATTTGTCATGTGTGATTGTGTCTTACTGTCAACACAAACAGGAAGGTCAAAGTGAAAATCAAGGCAGCAGCTAATGTCATTCTTCAGAAGCTGAAAGTGGGCACAGAGTCAGCCAAACCAAGCTCAGTTCAAGGGCTACATAGGATGCAAAGCTCTAGGGTAGCCAGTTCAGGTACTAGGGATTGACAAACCTGAGAATATTCCAGAACCAGAGAGACATTATGAGACTCCTGAGGTCAGTTAGAGTTTCATAAATTGAAACAGAAGACTAAATTGGAGGACTATATTCTGTTCAAGTTTGCAGAAAGAAGGACAGAATCAGTGGCTTATGAAGACTCTTGTCACCATCACTCTTAGGGTACCTCTTTGGCTTCAAACGAGTGGAACACAGAAAGAATTCAACATCTGATATATCTCTGTCTTTCCTTTTTCTGAGGAAGTAAGGACAGTTCTTTGTTCCTCAAATTTAAGGATATTATTTTTCCTCTTTTTAAACTTCTCTTAAAATCAAGAAAATTAATCCTGGGTAAAATACTGGTAAGTATAAAAACACACATACATATATATTGTTCAAATCTAATATGTATATATACATAATATGTATATTTGTAATATGTAATATTTGTACATTAAATGTATATACATGTATGATGTTTGTTCAAATGTAAATATATATTATATTTATTATATACATGTTAGATTTGAGGAATTTGGGGAATACATTTAAAAAACGAGATGATTGGAAAGCAAGGACTGACTATCCAGAAAACACAAAAGGATGGATGGTCACTAACAATTTGTTCCAGAGAATGTTCAGACATTGCTGTTAACACAAAAATCTAGGGCACTGGCATTGTCAGTATCAGATGCTCTTGAAAACTGAAGGTTTGGGGAAAGAGAGTTTGGGAAAATAGCTGACTTATGATAAATATCTCATAGAACCAGAGAGAAATAGAACCAAGAAAAAAGTGCCCTTTAAAAAATGACATATATATAATGTAAAAATATTTACATGGCTTTCTTCATCTTTCCTTTAAAAGCCTTCCCTTTCAGATAAATAAAGTAATATTTTTAGAGTATACTACTTGGAAGACAAATTCTCAGATAATAATATATGGTGATAATTAGTTTTGTGTATTCTTCTTCCAGGCATTGGGGTAAACATTTAGCCACCAATATCAGTAAGTTTGTATCCTTCATCATAATAGTCTTCAAAACATAGACTTGTGTTTATAGGTTCCGACTAAATCAAAGAGGGACTTGGGTAATTGTTAAGCCATAATGATGTCTCTCTTGTCTATAAATGAAATAGATCTAACAGACAATCCTTTTAACCAAACCCTTGAGAGAGAGGTTACATTAGTGTTTGCAGAGATTCTTAAGCTGGAACAAGATAGGCTATTGGTTTCTGGGATACATTTTAATGACACTATAAATTTTGAAGCTAATTAATATAAGGAAAATTTCTAATCAGTTTTCTTATGTATTTTAGGATATTCTGTGAAAAGTTTCAGAAAACCTTCAGACTCATGTTCTAAAACATGTCTAATTTGCATCAGAATAACTCATGATTGTCAATAATAATCACCTTCCACTCAGAATCACTTCTGGCTAAGATACAGTAAAAAATTGAGTTTAGCCTCCTGCTTGAAGAAACCAAAAAATAAAAAATAGACAAAACATATGAAACAAACTTTCAAGACATTGGACATTAGATGACAAAGGCCAGTGACTCCTGAAAGATGATAGAAAAATGAGGTAAATCCTATGATTGCTCCTGCTACTGTCCCAGCTTACTTACAAAAACCATTGTGTAGGGAAGCAAAACCTGGTAGTGCCGCATAGTCAAGGAGACAGCTGAGAGTTCAGGGAGACCAAGGCAGCTATAATTCACAGAACACCATACTGACACCATACTGTTATAAGGGAGCTGGAGAGAGTGTGTGTGAGAGAGAGAGAGAGGGACATAGAGAGAGAGACAGGGAGGGAGAAGGAGAGAGGGAGAGGGACAGGGAGAGACAGAGAGAGGGAGAGAGAAAAAGAGAGAGAGGAGGAGGGAGAGAGAAAGAGTGACAGGGAGGGAGAGAGAAACACTCTGAGGGTATGCGGAGTCTCCCTCCACTATTTAAATACTGACCAGACTATGCACATGAAAAAACTATCTGCAGCTGAGGGAAAAACCACCTAAAATTATTAGAAGGTATGCAATAGAATTATAAAAAATGTGACTTGATGAAAAACAAAGCATAAAAAGAGAAAAGAAAAAATGGGACAAATAAAAAACAAGTAACGATAATAGATTTACTTTTATCCATATTGATAATTATATTAAATGTAAGTAGTTCAAAACACCCAGTTAAAAGGCAGAGGTCATTCAATTAAAAAAAAAAAAGCAAGACCCAAGTAAGTTGTGTACAAGAAATACACTTCAGATATAAAAGCATAAATAGTTTAACAGTAAAATAATTACACAAATATATTGTGCAAAAATCACCAGTAGTTTTTTAAAAAGCTGGAGTGACTATATTAGCATTAGACAAAGTAGATTTCAGGGAAAAGAATATTTACAAGGATATAAAAAGTTTATTTCATAATGATAAAGGACTCAGTTGATCAAGAGGAAATACTTTATGCATGTAATGAAAAAGCTTCAAAATTCATAAAGTCAAAAGTAATAGAACTACAAGAAAAAATAAATTTCAACATTTATAATTACAGGTTTTTATGCTTATCTCTTAATAATTCATAAAACAAGTAGAGAGAAAATCAATTAGGGGATAAAAGATTTGAACAACACTACAACCAATTTTATTTAATTGACATCTACAGAACACTCCAGCCAACAACTTAGTGTAAATAATCTTTTCAAGTGAATATGGTATATCTACCAAGATAAAATATATTCTTTCATGAAAAATATCTCAATACACTTATCAGAATCCAAGTAACAAAGAGTTTTTGACAAATATTAAAAAATTAGAAACTAATAATAAAAAAGGTTTAAAAATGGAAAGATAATCAGAAACTAAGTATATCTATTAAATAAATTGGATTTGTTGTTTAAAACTTTCTCACAGAGTAAGCTCCAGGCTCATATGGTTTTGTTTGTGAATTCTGCTAATTATTTACAGAAGAAATAATACTAATTTTACACAAAATCTTTCAGAAAATGACAGAATACTTCCCAATTTATTTGTTGAGGCCAGCACTACCCTAACATAAAAGGCAAACAAAGACATTCCAAGAAAAACTCAGTACAATATCCCTAAAGAACATGCATGCAAAATTCTAAACAGTATTTTAGGAAACCAAATCCAACAATGTATAGAAGTATAACATATTATTACCAAGTGGAGTTAATTCCAGAAATGCTGATTTAACATTCAAAAATCAATGTTTGTTTGTTTATCTTGTTTCTTAGATTCCACATGTAAGTGAAATCATATGGTATTTTTGTTTCTCTGAGTCATTTCACTTAGCATAATATCCTCCAGGTCCATTCATGTTGTTGCAAATGGTAAGATTTAAGTCTTTATATGGCTCAACAATATTCCATTATATATACAGGTTGGGGCAAAAGTAGGTTTATACTTGTTCATATGTAAAATAACATAATAACTAATAAATAATATAAGAATAAACTGTGTTTCTTATACTCATAACTGTAAACCTCCTTTTGCCCCACCCTGTATGTACCACATCTTCTTTACTCATTTATCTATTGATGATCATCTAGGGTGCTTTCATATTTTGAGATTGTAAGTAAAGCTGAAATGAATGGAAAGGTGCATATTTCTTCAACTATAATTGAAAAATAAAGTTTTAACAATCAGTCAATGTGATTATTGATCATATTAATAAACTAATAAAAAGTAAAACAAATAATCATCTCAATAGACACAGAAAAGGCACTAGACAAAAATCCAACATTCATTCCTGACTTTAAAAAAATCTCAGCAGTTCCAGCCAAGATGGAGGTGTAGGTACAAATGTTTTGTTTCCTCCTACAACCAAAAGAAGGATAAAAACCAATGAAAAAAAAATAAACAACCAGAAGTGTCAGAAAGTCAAACTGCATGGAACTCTGACAACCAAGGAGTTAAAGAAACATTCACCCAGACCAGTAGGAGGGGCTGACACTGGAGATGGGCAGCCAATCAGAGAGGACACGAGGCAAGACAGCGGATGTCATGAGTGAGGCAGGGCTGGCTGAATGGGAAACTAAAGACTTAAAGCTGGCTGTAAAATACTGTGGGGGTAGCCATGGTGGGAGAAACTGCCAGTCTCCCAGAAGAGTTTGTTGGAAAGTGGGGCTACAGTGGAGCAAGTCAGAGACATTGTTCCCTCTCTGTCCCCTCCCCTACAGACAGGGCCACAAGCAGCAAAGAGAGTTGCCCCACCCTGTTGAATGCCTAAGGCCCAGCCCCCTAACAACTTAACAGGTATGCTGTGACAAAGAAATATGGCCCAAATGAAAGAATAGATCAAACTACAGAAAAAAGAGCTAAGTGATGAGGAGATAGACAACCTATCTGATGCAGAGTTCAAAACACAAGTAATCAGAATGCTCACAGAACTGATTGAGCTTGGTTGCAAAATGAAGTAACAAATGAAGGCTACCCAAAGTGAAATAAAGCAAAATATACAGGGAACCAACACTAAAGGGAAGGAAACTGGGACTCAAATCAACGATTTGGAACAAAAGGAAGAAATAAACATCCAACCGGATCAGAATGAAGAAGCAAGAATTCAAATAAATGAGGAGAGGCTTAGAAACTTATGGGACAACTTTAAGTGCTCCTACATCCAGATCATAAAGGTGCCAGAAGGAGAAGAGGAAGAGCAAGAAATAGAAAACTTATTTGAACAAATAATGAAGGAAAACTTCCCCAATCTGGTGAAGGAAATAGACTTTTTTCCCAGGAAGTCCAGGAAGCCCAGAGAGTTCCAAAGACCCAAGGAGGAACACACCAAGGCACATCATCATTAAGTTACCCAAGATTAAACATAAAGAGAGAATCTTAAAAGCAGCAAGAGAAAAGGAGACGATTACCTACAAAGGAGTGCCCATAAGACTAGCAGCTGATTTCTCAAAAGAAACCTCGCAGGCCACAAGGGTCTGGAGAGAAGTATTCAAAGTCATGAAAGGCTAGGACCTACATCCAAGATTACTCTATCCAGCAAAGCTATCATTTAGAATGGAAGGGCAGATGAAGTGTTTCCCAGGTAAGGTCAAGTTAAAGGAGTGCATCATTATCAAACCCTTATTATATGAAACATAAAGGGACTTATCTAAGAAATAGAAAGTGATAAAAAAACTATGAACAGTAAAATGACAACAAAGTCACAACTATCAACAACTGAGACTAAAAAACAAAAACTAAACAAACAACTAAACAGAAACAGAACCAGAGAAATAGATATCACATGGAGGGTTTTCAGTGGGGACTGGGAGGGGAAAAATGGGGGGGAAGGTACAGGGAATAAGAAGCATAATTGGCAGGCATAAAATAGATGGGGAGAGGTTAAGAATAGTATAGGAAATAGAGAAGCCACAGAACTTATATGTACAACCCATAGATGTGAACTAAGGGTGGGGGGGAATGCTGGAGGGTGGGGGGTGCAGGGCAGAGTGGAGAGAAAGGAGACAAAAAAATTGGGACAACTGTAATAGCATAATCAATAAAATATACTTAAAATAAATTAAAAAATAAAAATCTCAGCAAATCTGTAGTAGTAGAAAACTTTCTTAACCGGATAATGGGCATTTACAACAAACTAACAGTTATTATCTTCCTTCAGTAAATGTTTGAAAAATTGAAGAGAGATCAATGTGAACAACGGTGCCCAGGACACAGTCTTCAAGGATGTAGGGCTGAGGGTAGTCACCTCAGGTGGTTTTGTCCTTACTAAATGGATTAGTTCCTAACACTGATGTATACTGAATGCTTTATCTGGGGTACTAGACACCCTGCACTTGACTGCTAACAACTCACACTCCTCAGGGTAACTGTGCAGCTACTTGGCCTTAGAGACTGCAATTTGGTATTTATCTTATCAATTGTTTTCTAAATTTTCAATAGGAGTGCAGTCTAAATTTATTGTCATTCATGATTTGGAATACAGTCATGCTGAAGCCCATAAACCCTTAGAACCCAAATCACTGTGGAAATTGGTTTGACTGTATTCAGACAATCTCTCTAGAATCCCAAATGTGGCTTCTGAGTCATCGCTCCTAAATTTCTGAGTTCATGTGAGCTTTGTGATGATAATAGTTATAATTCTGTACTTAATACAAGCCCTTTCATCTTTAATGTCTTTGGCAGACATTAAGTAATTAGGCCTCAGTTCTCAAGAAAATGTCATCGGGTCATTTTTAAAATGAGGAGTAAAAAAAAAAAAACATGGAAGTTTATAGCTCATGAGGTTGATGTAAGAAACTGAGGAATTAAACCTAGAACCTGCTCTAGTCATGTGGACTTAGGCAATGTACCTCTACCAGAGGACTTCACAGAAGTCATGAACCTAAGTTATTTCCTTTTGCAAGAAATGTGAGTTAAAAATGCTATTCCTTTAAAATGATAGGATTTCTTCTTAGGACTAACCCCTCTACTTAAACAAATAACCTCCAAATCTCGAGTCTGCCTTAGGTGGTATTAACCACATACTTTAAGGAGGCTCCTTCTGGTGCTTTATGGCAAAACAAGAATATATATATGCACAGGCCACACTGATGTCAGTGACACAAAAATAATGATGCATGCAAATGTCTACCTGCAGTCTCTTCTTGTCCCTGAGTGCTTGATCAAACTCTACCAAAGGTCCTTTTACTTGTTAAACCTAAATTAATATTCCCTTCCCTCCAAATTAACTCACCCTAATAATCTGGCATATCTTTCACTTTTGCTGCCTTTTTTCATGAATTAACCTGGCAATCATAAGTGAAAAGCTAATATTGCTACTGCCCTTGTGTAAAATTTCACAAACAATACTGCTTCATTATCAACAGAGTATTTACTAACCAGTTCAATCAGGAGCTTCTTTTATAACTAGGAAGGAAATCTGATAACCTCTTGTATTGATTTGCTCACTTATCCAGATGTAGCAAAAATTCCACATCAAGTTAATTAAAATAAAGCATGTGGAACAGAGACATCAACTGAATCATGCAAATAGGATTTGTCTGAATCTAGCCTGCAATGTGCTTGGTAGCTTCCTTCCCCACTAGCAGTAAATTTCAATGCTTGCAATAAATGATTTTTAATGACATCATGGCAGAAAACTGAGCCAATTTGTGCTGTACAGCTACATCCAGGTCTTATTTAAAACAGGCTACTGCATTCACTAGGAACATTTAGCTCACTATCTTAAAGTGTTTGGCTAATATTAGAAAACTTTTTCAACAATTTGTTTTTATTTTTTAATTTTTAAAATTTTTATTGATTCATTGGAGTGACATTGGTTAATAAAATTATTTAGGTTTTAAGTGTACAACTCTATAACACATCATCTGTACATTGTATTGTGTGTTCACCACTGAAAATAAAGTCTCCTTCCGTCACCATTTACCCCCCATTTACCTTCTTCTAACTCTTCTCCCTTCCCTCTGAAAATCACTATACTGTTGTCTATGTCTATGTGGTTTTTTTTTCTTTTTGCCTAATACATTCACCTTTTTTACCTAGCCCCCCAAACCCCTTCCCCTCTGAGAGCCACCAGCCTGTTCTCTGTACTATGAGTCTGTTTCTACTTTGTTCATTTTGTTCATTAGACTCCACATATAAGGAAATAATATGGTACTTGTCTTTCTCTGACTTGCTTAATTCACTTAGCACAATACTCTCTGGGTTCATCCATGCTGTTAAAAAAGGTAAGATTTTCTTCTTTTTATAGCCAAGTAGTATTCCATTGTGTAAATGCACCTCTGCATTTTTATCCACTCATCTACTGATGGACACTATGGCTGCTTCCAAATCATGGCTAATGTAAATAAAACTACAATGAATATTTAGGGGTGCACATATTCTTTCAAGTTAGTGTTTCAAGTTTATTCAAATATCTTTTAAGAAGGGGAATCGCTGGCTCATATGGCTGTTACATTTTTAATTTTTTGAGGTACCTCCATACTGTTTTCCACAGTAGTTACACTTGTCTGTATTCCCACCAACAGTGCACAAGGGTTTCCTTTTCCCCACACCCTCTCTCACCCTTGTTGTTCGTTGATTTATTGATGATATACAATTTAACAAGCATGAGGTGATGTCTCCTTGTGGTTTTAATTTGCATTTCTCAATGATTAGTGATGTTGAGTATCTTTTCACATGTCTGTGGGCCATCTGTATGTCCTCTTTGGAGAAGTTTTTATTCAAGTCCTTTGTCAATTTTTTAATTGGATTCTTCGGGGGGTTTTTTGGTGTTAAATTTTATAAGTTTTTTTATAAATTTAGATATTAACCCCTTTTCAGATGTATTATTGGTGAATATATTTCCCCATTCAGTTGGTTGTCTTTTCATTATGTTGATGGTTTTGCTTGCTGGGCAAAAGCTTTGTAGTTTCCTGTAGTCTCATTTGTTTAATTTTTCTTCTGTTTCCTTTGCTTGAAGCAATATGTCAGAAAAAATATTGCTATGAAAAATGTCTGAGATTTTCCTGCCTATGTTTTCTTCTATGATCTTTATGGTTTTGATTCTAACATTTACGTCTTTAATTCATTTTGAGTTTATTCTTGTGTATGGGTTAAGGTGGTCTATTTTCACTTCTTTTTTGCATGTATCTGTTCAATTTCCCAACACCATTTATTGAATAAATTATCTTTAGCCTATTATATTTTCCCCTCCTCTATCAAATATTAATTGTTTATAAAGGCATGAATTTATTTTTGAGTTCTCTATTCTGTTCCAATGATCTATATGTCTGTTTTTATGCCAGTACCATGCTGTTTTGATTACTATGGCCTTGCAGTATAGTTCGGTATCAGGTGGTATGTTTCCTCTAACTTTGTTCTTCTTTCTCAAGATTTCTGTTGCTATTTGGGTCTTCTGTGGTTCCATATAAATTTTTGGAATATTTGTTCTAGTTCTGTGCAATATGCCATTGGTATCTTTTAAAAAATATATTTATTTTATTTTTAGACAGAGCAGAAGGGAAGGAGAAAGAGAAGGAGAGAAACATCAATATGTGGTTGCCTCTCACACACTCTACACTGGGGAACCTGGCCCGCAACCCAGGCATGTGCCCTGACTGGGAATCAAACCTTCAACCCTTTGGTTTGTAGTCTGGTGCTCAGTTAGGTGAGTCACACCAGCCAGGGCACCACTGGTGCCTTGATAAGAATTGCATTAAATCGCCCTAGCTGGTATAGCTCAGTGGATTGAGTACGGGCTGTGAACCAAAGGGTTGCTGGTTCAATTCCCAGTCAGAGCACATGCCTGGGTTGTGGGCCAGGTCCCCAGGGGGGCCATGTGAAAGGCAACCACACACTGATGTTTCTCTCCCTCTCTTTCTCCCTCCCTTCTTCTCTCTCTAAAAATAAAATATTAAAAAAGAAGAATTGCATTAAATCTATAGATTGGTTTGAGCAGTATGAACATGTTAATGATGTTAATTCTCCCTATCCATGAACACAGTGTGTGCATCTACTTATTTGTATTTTCTTCAGTGTCTCATAATTTAACATACTGGATTAAATTTATTCCATGGTATTTTACTTTTGTTGATGCGATTGAAAATGGCATTGTTTTCTTAGTTTCCCTTTCTCGTAGTTCATTACTGGTGTATGAAAATGCAACTGATTCTGGATATTTATTTTGCATCCTGCTACTTTACTGAATTTATTTATAAGTACTAGTAGTTTTTTTGTAGAATCTTTAGGGTTCTCTATATACAGTAGCATGTCATCTGCAAGTAATGGCAGTTTAACTTCTTCCTTTCAAAATTAAAAATTTTTTAAATTATTGTTCAATTACAGTTGTCCCCATCCCCTCCCCAATTACTCTCCCCTGCTTTACCCACCCCCAACCTTCCACTTTCAATCCTTCCCCCCAGACCCATTGTCTTTGTCCATGGGTCCTTTATACCTGTTCCTTGATTTGACCCTTCCCCTTTTCTCCACTGTTATGACCCTCCCCCCTCCCCTCTGGTCACTATCATTTTGTTATGTATTTCCCTATCTCTGGTTCTATTTTGCTCACTTTTTTGTTTTGTTGATTAAGTTCCACTTATAGGTCAGATCATATGCTTTTTGTCTTTCATCTCCTGGCTTATTTCACTTAGCACAATGCTCTCCAGTTCCATCCATGCTGTCTCGAAGGATAGGAGCTCCTTCTTTCTTTCTGCTGCATAGTATTCCATTGTGTAAACATACCACAGGTTTTTGATCCACTCATTTACTGGTGGGTACTTAGGCTGTTTCCAGCACTTGGCTATGGTAAATTGTGCTGCTATGAACATTGGGGTACATAGGTTCTTTTGAATTGGTGTGTCAGGATTCTTAGGGTATAATCCCAGCAGTGGAATTCCTGGGTCAAAAGGCAGTGCCATTTTTAGTTTTTTTGAGGAAATTCCATACTGTTTTCCACAGCAGCTGCACCACTCTGCATTCCCACCAACAACGTACTAGTGTTCCCGCCTCTCCACAACCTTGCCAGCGCATGTTGTTTGGTGATTTGTTTATGATGGCCATTCTTACTGGTGTAAGTGGTGTCTCATTGTGGTTTTTTGATGTCCTTTGCTCTTCTCTGTTCTTCTTTTCTGATTGCTGTGGCTAGGACTTTCAGTACTATGTTGAATAAGAGTGGCAAAGGCAGACTTTCCTGTCCAGATTTTAAGGGAAAAGTTTGTAGTTTTCGCTCATTGAATATGGTGTTGGCTGTGAGATTATTATATATGGCCTTTATTATGTGGAGGTATTTTCCCTCCATTCTCACTTTGCTCAGAGTTTTTATCATAATTAGGTGCTGGATTTCATGAAATGCTTTCTCTGCATCTATTGATATGATCATATGATTTTTATCTGTCATTTTGATTAAGTGATGTATCATATTTATTGATTTACAAATAATGTACCAGCCTTGCATCCCCAGAAAACATTCCACTTGCTCATGGCATATGATCTTTTTAAGTTGTTGGATCCATAGCATATGATCTTTTTAAGTTGTATGCATTGTTGGATCCAGTTTGCTAATGTTTTGTTGAGGATTTTAGCATCTATGTTCATCAGGGATGTTGGCCTATAATTTTCTTTCTTGACAGTGTCTTTATCTGGCTTTGGAATTAGGATAATACTGGCTGTGTATAATCAGCTTGGGAATTTTCCCTCCTCTTGAATTTTTTTGGAATAGTTTGAGAAGAATAGATGTTACTTCTTCTTTAAATGTTTGATAAAATTCACCTGTGTAACCATCGGGTTCAGTACTTTTATTTTGGGGGAATTTTTTGACTACTGCTTCACTTTCACTAGATATGATCTGTCTATTCAGATTCTCTGATTCTTCCTGATTCAGTTTTTGAACACTGTATGGTTCTAGGAATGTATCCATTGCATCCAGTTTACCCAATTTGTTGGTATATAGTTGTTCATAATACATGTTTTACAATTATTTTTATTTTTGTGGTGTCAGTTGTTACTTTTCTCTTTCATTTCTGATTTTATTAATTTGGTTTCTCTTTCCTTTTTCCTTGATGAGTCTGGTTAAAGGTTTGTCAATATTGTTTATCTTTTCAAAAAGCAGCTCTTGGATTCATTGATCTTTTATATTATTATTTTAGATTCTATTTCATTTATTTCTGCTATGATCTCCATTAGATTTGCCTTCTACTCATTTTGGGCTTTGTTTGTTGTTCTTTTTCAAGTTCTTTTAAGTGTAAAGTTAGATTGTTTATTTGAGATTTTTCTTGTTTTGGGGGGAGAGACCTATAAAGCAATGAATTTTCATTTTAGGACTGCATTCACTGTGTCTGTTAGAGTATGTGTTTTTGTGTTCTCATTTTCATTTGTTTCAACGTATCTTTGATTTCTTTCTTGATCCATTGTTAACCTGTTCATTTTCCAGTAACGTGTTATTTAACCTCCATGTCTTTGTGTGCTTCTGTTTTTTTCATGTGATTGATTACAAATTTCATACCATTAGGGTCAGAGAAAATGCTTGATATGATTTTAATCTTCTTACATTTATTGAGACTTGTTTTGTGTTCTAATACGTAATCTAGGCTAGAAAATATCTTTGTGCACTTGAAAAGAACATATATTCTGCTGCTTTGGGGTGATGTGCTCTGCAGATATCAATTAAATCTCTCTGATATGGTGTGCCATTCATGGCTGCCATTTTCTTATTGATTTCCTGTCTGAAAGATCTATCCATTGTCAGTAGGGTGTTAAAATGTCTTACTATGACTGTATTACTGTCAATCTCTCCCTTCTCCCTTTATGTCCATCAAGATTTGCTTTAAATATTGTGCTCCTACGTTGGATGCATAAATGTTGACAAGGGTTATATCCTCTTGTCAGATTTCTCCCTTTATCATTATGTAGTGTTTTCCTTTGCCTCTTACTATACCCTTTTTTTAATGCATATTTTGTCAGATGTAAGTATTATTACACCAGCTTTTTAAAAAATTTCAGTTGCGTGAAGTATCTTTTCTTATCCCTTTACTTTTAGTCTGTGTGTATCTTTTGTTCTGAGGTTGGTCTGTTATAGACAGCATATATGTGGGTTTTGTGTTCTTATCCATTCAGCTATCCTATGTTTATTGATTGGAGCATTTAAGCTGTTTCCATTTAAAGTGGTTATTGATAGGTATATATTTATTGCCCTTTTATTCTCCTAACTATGTTCTTCTTTTTTTAATTTTTACGTTTTTACTTCTTAAAGCAGGGCCTTTAACATTTGTTGTAATAGTGGTTTGGTGTTAACAAAGTCCTTTAGCTTTTTCTTGTCTGGGAAGCTCTTTATTTCTCCTTCAATTTTAAATGATAGCCTTGCTGGATAAAGTAGTCTTTATTGTAGGTCCTTGCTTTTCATCACTTTAAATATTCCATGCAATTCACCTAAAATGTTGCTGTTGAGAAGTCAGCTGACAGTCTTAAGGGAGCCCCTTGTAGGCTACTGTCTTTTGAGGCTTTGAGATTCTCTTTGTCTCTAACCTTTGCCATTTCAATTACGATGTGTATTGGTGTGGGCTTCTTGGAGCTATTTTGTTTGGGGCTCTCTGCACTTCCTGGATGGTGTATCATTTTTCTTGACCAGGTTAGGGAAGTTTTTAATTATGATTTCTTCAGATAGTTTCTTGATTCCCTTGCTCTCTCTCTCTTCTCCTTCTGGTACCCCTATAATCAGATGTTATCTTCATGTTATCTCAAAGTTTCCTTAAAATATCTTACTTTTTTATGCTTTTTTAAACTGCTTTAATTGTGTGTTTTTTCTACTTTGTCTTACACTGAATTACTGATTCAATTCTCCTCTTGATCTTACCTACTGTTTAATCTTTCAGTGTATTTTTGTGCCAGAAATTATATTCTTTCTTTCTGACTAGTCCTTTTTTTATGGTTTCTGTGTCCTTTTTCGTGCTGTCGTAGGTCTCACTAAGTTCCCTGAGCATCCTTATAACCATTTTTTTAAAACTCTATATCTGATATATTGCTCATTTCCATTTCATTCAGCTCGTTTCCTGGGGATCTCACCTGTTCTTTCTTTGGGTGCATGTTTCTTTGTCTCTCCATTTTGGCTTCCTCTCTGTGTTTCTTTCTATGTATTAGGTAGGTCTGCTATAACTCCCAGTCTTTGTGGCATGGCTTTATGTAGTAGGTGTCCTGTAGGGCCTAGTGGTGCAATCTCCTTGATCACCTAAGCTGGGTGTTCCAGGAATATTTCTTGTGTGGGTTATGTTGGCCCTCTTATCGTTATTGAGTCTTAGTTTCTATTGGCCCTTTTGTGTGGAAGACAGACTCTCAGGCTGGCTGGCCATGACTCTCAACCCCAACCACAGCATGAACTTCAGTGCCGGTACTGACCACATGAAATAGAATTTGCCTCAGCAGGGTTTGGTTCCTGCTGAAATCTCCCTTTGGATATGCTGCTTGTGAAGCTTATTGGATTCTTTTCTGATGTCTGAAGCTGGCCACTGGGTGTGTTGTTTCTAGGACTTTTGGGAGGGACTCTAGTCCATGCCAATGTAAGGCTCAGCCTGTGATGGGCCCTGGGCAACATATTTGGAGCTACAAGGGATCCACAGTTTCTTGATGCCTTTTCAGGGCCTGGATGCATGCAGAAAGGACCAAGCTACATACCAAGGCTGGCTTTTACCAGTACTGGCTGCAAGTCAGTAAAATTCCAAGGGTACCCCAAGATCTGCCTCTTTTTGTCTGCCAGCTGCCTGTTAGGCTCAGTTACTCAGTCACTGAAAGATCCTCTGAATGTAATCCTCAGTAGGGTGTAAACTTCTCAGCGTGGGGTGAGAGGCAGTCCAGAGCACTGCGGTTATTGCTTTCTCCCAGGCTGATGCCACAGGGAGGGGTCTTTTGCCTAAGAAAGTTGGCAACTGCAGTGTGGTAGAATGACTCAGCATAGGTATCCTTGTGGCTGTCCCACAGCTCTCTCTCCAGAGCCACAAGCCCTTGACTGTCCTCATGCCACTCTAGTCCACTCCACCCTCCCTTTGCCAGCCCATGGTGACTGGCTATGAATGAAATTTTGTGTGTTGGCCATTTAAGAGGGAGCCTGTGTCTCCAGCAGTCTCCCATCTCTTTCTAGCAAATAGAACCCCGCTACTTTTTACAGCCAGATGTTATGTGGTGCTTCTTCCCGGCTCTAGTGCTCTAATCTGTGTAGTTCTGCTTGGGATTTAGACTCCATGTTTCTCAGGGGGAACCCCCCAAAGCAGAGATATTCCTCTAGGACCTCAGTTGCTGTCAGTGGGAGCAGGGCCAGCCCTTTTTGCATCTTTGCCATTCCTACCAGTCTTGATATGGCTTCCTCTGTAAATTCATGGTTATAAGACTTTTGTTTAGGTAGTCTTCAGTTGATTATGCAAGTTAATTGTTCTACATTTTAGTTGTGCTTGCAGTTTTGTCTTGGGAGCAGGTGAGTATAGCTTCTACCTACTCCATTGCCACCTTGGATCTCCACATTGCTCTTTCATAAACAAAAGAAAACAAAACAAAATAAATCTCATAGAAGCTATTTTATAGCTTTTATGACATGCTTTTTTATTTGAAGTCAAATATTGTGAAGGTCAATAAACATATTTTTATAATAAATTATTTTATAGCTACAGTGTATTCCATTGTTTAAGTATTCCCTTATTGCTGTATATTTGTTTCTAAATTTCAGTATTATAAAGAACGTTGTGAATAATTATCCATATATTTAAATATACATCTGCATTATTGATTATAGTTGATGAAGACAAACTTTTAATAGTGGAGTTGCTAGTTTTAAAAGTTTGTATTTTTCAAGGCTATTGATACATATTTATTTTGAGATCACATCAACCCTTCATCCCTTCACTCCTCTAAAGATACCTAAGGTCTTAGCATAAACAGGATGGGGCAAAAGTAGGCTTATAGTTTTGAGCATGTATTGTAAAACACAATTTATTTTTTTATTTACTTATTTTTTATTGTATTATTTTTGCATGAACAACCGTAAACCTAGTTTTGCCCTACCCTGTGGTTTTAATCATATTTTTATAGAAGAAAAGTCAAAGAAGACTCAGTGTATTTTTGAGCCAGCTGAAAAAATCAAAATGTCAAAATCCAACCTTCTAAAAATGTCTGTCTTTTAAAAATTTGAACCACTTTTATTCTTAAAGTTATCTCCACAAAATGGTTTCAAACCCCTAAACTATAAACACTGATGCCAAACAGTCCATTTCAATAATGAGATGTCTCTGCTGTTTCAGCATTTGCATGAATTGAAGGTCATTTGTAGTGAGAATGAGGTCATCTCTCCTGAAGTGCTGTCTTACTTCAGAAATGTTGGAGTGCCTTCAGGGAACCTGAGAGCATCCACTGGACACTGTTATTAAAATCTCCTAATTATTTAAAAAGCCATTTGGATTAATAGAGTAGGTTTACTTTTCTCTCATTAATATCCCTGGGCAGACTATATAGAAGTTTGAAAGCCACAACTTCACTGCTTTTTGCCAAAGCCCATTGCAGTACTGCCAGATGGAGGGATAACGTAGGTACAAAGTGTTCTTCAGAAAAGGTTATAAGCTTGTAGACAGAACTGAATTAAAATACAGTTCTGAGTGTACCAACACACCATGTTCTGGCAGTGGTTTTCTGAAGAGAATGTCAGATCAATACACTACCATGTCAAATTGACTATCATTTTTAAAATAACTTTATATCTGGCTTTAGACGGAGCTAGTGGGGAAAAAAGAAAGAAAGGAAGTTATATGAAGGTTTATGTTGGACAATAAGTAGTTTATCTCTTATAGAACAGGTATTGCTAACATACTCAATAACTTATACTGATAAGCTCATGGAATTATTCAAAATGTATGTGACAGAATTCTAGAGCAATGAGAAACAAGTGCATGTTATGACTCAATGTAATGTCATTTGAATGACCATCTTTGTATTGTATAAATTTGTCTAAGCCACATAAATAATTGTACCTTTATTTCTTATAGTTTATTTTATGGAGCAGAATTAAAATAGAGTAGTATAAGGGGAAAGATCCTGCAAGTCACAACAATGTGAAGAGGCTGGCCACGTGCAGTGTCAGCTGAGTAATTAACCCATGGGGACTGAAGGAATAAGACTGGATTTCTTCCATAGAACAGGCCTGGCAAATTCCCATGAAATTAGGTCACTAAGCAAACGTTCCAAGGCTGGCAGTATATTTATACTTCTCAATCTCCCTTCTAAGTTGTTTTTTAAAAGATTTTTTGGCACTTATAAATTCTACTAAGGCAAGTAAGGCAAGTACCTGAAATAACAGAATGGCTAGTAGGCTAATGGCTAATAACGACCATCAGATGAATTCTAAATATGAAGAATTTATAAAGAATAGAGAGAACCCTGAGAATTAAGAGAGCTTTTGAGACTAGTAGGTAAAGTCAGAAGCTTACCATTCAACAAATAAACAAGAATTTATTGATAATGTATAATATACCTGATACCATAATAATTACATATGGTGAGAAGTGCAAGTCCTAAGTTGGGTATCTGCCTGTAGTTCATTTGGAAATGCAATAACAAGTCAAACAAGGCTACTACATCAAAATAATATATGTGCCCTAGACGAAGTAAAATGTTGAAATCAGTGGGCAGTGTATTGAATGACAAGGTTCATAACCTTCTCACATCTCAAATCTCAATTTCTGTTTTCAGAGACATTTTCTGGCACTTTTATTCCAAAAAGTCTCTAAATACTCTTGGGAACCCAACTAAGTCTAAGTGCATTTTCTAGCCAGTGGCACAGGTATTGTAAAATGTTTGTTTTAAATCTTTAGAGATATTCTTTAGCTAAGTTATCTGGTTATTCTTCATTTACTAGTAATGGCTCAAATTCCTAGGGGAGAACGAAGTAATTGAGCTTCCAGCAGAGTGTCACAGGGCAGTTCCTTGCTCCTCAGTGTTGTGGTCATTAGCATCAAAATGCTTGGAAATGTGACCTACGCTCTTCCAGCTGTATGGATAAAGATTTTCTGCTATAATAAAAATAGAAAAAGCTGAGAGAACCAAGATGGCGGCGTAGGTAGACACACTGCGCTTCCTCGCACAACCAGAACTGACAGAGAATCCAACGGCAAGGGGGTCCGACACCAAGGAAATAAAAAATAAACATTCATCTAGACCGGTAGGAGGGGGGGAGACGGGCACCGGGGTGGAGAGGACTCGCGTGGCTGTGGCAGGACCAAGACTGGCGGAGTGAGGGACGAACGGGGCAGGCAGTCTGAGCACTAGCAGACCCTGCAGCCACACATTCGCGCAGATAAACCAAGAGGACCGGACTCAAGAGTGGCGGAGAGCGGGGCAGGCAGAGTGCGGGTAGCACACTGCAGCCCCACAGTCCAACATAGATAAACCGGATGAACGGCGGGGAACGAAGCAGACCGTGCAACCCAGGGCTCCAGCTCGGGGCAATAAAGCCTCAAACCTTTGATTGAAAACACCCGTGGGGGTTGGGGCAGCAGCAGGAGAGACTCCCAGCCTCATGGGAGAGGTCCTTGGAGAGACCCACAGGGGCCTAGAGTGTGCACAAGCCCACCCACTCGGGAACCAGCACCAGAGGGGCCCAGTTTGATTGTGGGTATGGGAGTGAAAGATTGAAATCCGGAGGAGAGTGAAGCGGGCGCCATTGCTCCCTCTGGGCCCCTCCCCCACGTACAGCCTCACAGCACAGCAACCAGCGTTACCCCGCCCCGCTGAACACCTAAGGCTCCGCCCCTTAAAGTAACAGGTGCGCCAAGACAAAAAAAGAAAAAAAAATGGCCCAAATGACAGAACAATTCAAAGCTCTAGAAAAAATACAACTAAGCGAGGAAGAGATAGCCAACCTATCGGACGCACAGTTCAAAGCACTGGTTATCAATATGCTCACAGAATTGGTTGAATCTGTTCGAAAAGTAGATGAAAAAATGAAGCCTATGCTAAGAGAAACAAAGGAAAATGTACAGGGAACCAATAGTGATGCGAAGGAAACTGGGACTCAAATCAATGGTGTGGACCAGAAGGAAGAAAGGAACATCCAACCAGAGAAGAATGAAGAAACAAGAATTCAGAAAAATGAGGAGAGGCCTAGGAACCTCCAGGACATCTTGAAACGTTCCAACATCCAAATTATAAGGGTGCCAGGAGAAGAGGAAGAACAAAAATTGAAAATTTATTTGAACAAATAATGAAGGAGAACTTCCCTAATCTGGCAAAGGAAACAGACTTCCAGGAAGTCCAGGAAGCTCAGAGAGTCCCAAAGAAGCTAGACCCAAGGAGGAACACACCAAGGCACATCATAATTACATTACCGAAGATTAAACGCAAGGACCTACATCCAAGATTACTGTATCCAGCAAAGCTATCATTTAGAATGGAAGGGAAGATAAAGTGCTTCTCAGATAAGGTCAAGTTAAAGAAGTTCATCATCACCAAGCCCTTATTATATGAAATGTTAAAGGGAGTTACCTAAGAAAAAGAAGATAAAAAATATGAACAGTGGGAATGACAGCAAACTCACAGTTATTAACGACCACACCTAAAACCAAAACCAAAGAAATCTAAGCAAACAACTAGAACAGAAACAGAACCACAGAAATGGAGATCACATGGAGGGTTGTCAATAGGGGAGATGGAGGGGGAGAGAGGGGAAAGGTACAGAGAATAAGTAGCATAAATGGTAGGTAGAAAATAGACAGGGGAAGGGTAAGAATAGTGTAGGAAATGTAGAAGCCAAAGAACTTATATACATGACCCATGGACATGAACTATAGGGGGGGAATATGGGAGGGAGGGGGTGGGCAGGATGGAGTGGAGTTGGGGGGGAATGGGACAACTGTAATAGCATAATCAATAAATATGTTTAAAAAAAAATAGAAAAAGCTAATAAAAGTTCACTTCCTGTTGCAGTAACCATTGTACAAGTAGTCTTTATCATTTGACCATTCCACTTATAGTTTTCTAGTCATTACGAATAGGTTATGAATAGGGAAGGCTGAACATGTGAAATACTTATGGGCTCCAGGGGCCTGTGGTTAATGCATTTACAACAACAATAACAACACACAATGATTTTTATTTAAAAGGTAATCTTGGACTTGGATTCTAAACTATATTTTAAAACCTATTAAGAAAGTAGTAGACATCAGCTTCTCTTGGTTAATTAAAAGTCTTTAAACCCTTGCAGCTAGAGAAACAGTCTTTCAGTAGCTGACAAACAATAATTTCATTTTTACATTTCTTTGGTTTCATCACATTGAAAGCATATTTTTAAATTTCTTATGATTTTTAAATCATTTTTTTCTATCAGATAGTTTGAGAAGCTCTAAATATCATATTGTAAACCTAATTATTTTTTTGTTTGGCAGGCCAATGCTAATTCACAGAGCCACACCAGCCAGGGCAAACCTAATTATTTTTAAGAGGGGCTTTATCCATTCATTTGCTGATGGGCACTTAGGTTGCTTCCAGTACTTGGCTATTGTAAATTGTGCTGCTATGACCATTGGGGTGCATAGGTTCTTTTGAATTGGTGTTTCAGGGTTCTTAGGGAATAATCCCAGCAGTGGAATTGCTGGGTCAAAGGGCAGTTCCATTTTTAGTTTTCTGAGGAAATTCCATATTGTTTTCCACAGTGGCCTCACCAGTCTGCATTCCCACCAACAGTACACTAGGGTTCCCTTTGCTCCACATCCTCTACAACACTTGTTGTTTGTTGATTTGTTTATAATGGCCATTCTCACAAGTGTGAAGTGGTATCTCATTGTGGTTTTAATTTGCATCTCTCTGATGACTAGTGATACTGAGCATCTTTTTATGACTCTGGGCCCTTTGTATATCCTCCTTGGAGAAGTGTCTGTTCAAGTCATTTGTCCATTTTTTAGTTGGGTTGTTTGTCTTCCTGGAGTGGAGTCATGTGAGTTCTTTATATATTATGGAGATCAAACCCTTGTCCAAGGTATCATTGGCAAATGTGTTTTCCCATACAGTTGTTCTCCTTTCATTTTAATGTTGTTTTCATTAACTGTGCAGAAGCTTTTTATTTTGATGAGGTCCCATTTGTTTATTCTCTCTTTTATGTCCCTTGCTCTAGAGAACATATAGGTGAAAATATTGCTGAATGGAATATCTGAGATTTTCCTGCTTATGTTCTCCTCTAGGACTTTTATGGTCTCATGGCTTATATTTAAGTCTTTTATCCACCTTGAATTTATTTTTGTATATGGTGTAAAAAGTGGAACCTAATCAACAAAGCAAACAAGCAAGCAAAATATAAGCAGAGACATTGAAATTAAGAACAAACTGACAGTAACCAAAGGGGAGGTGGGAGAGGATAATGAGGGGATGGGGGGAAGGGTTTTCAGGAACATCTATAAAGGACACATGAACACAACCAATGGGGAGTGGGATCAAGAGTGGGAGATGGGGATGGCTAGGATGGGGAGAACAGTAGTGGGGGGTGGAGATAACTGTACTTGAACAACAAGAAAAAAAGTTAAAAAAAAAAAAGAAGGGCTTTATGTCACATGTGACTGCTTATCTATAATATGCAGACATACTAATTTTGTTTGCAAATAACTAAAAGGTCCTGTTAAATTATGGATAAAGTATTAATCATTTTATGCCTAATTATAAAAATAATGAGTAAAATATCAAAGAAATTTATTTGAGGAACTCTAGTAAAAAATAATAAAAGTTACTAATTTCCCTAATAGAATCTGGAGGTAATTGTACTCCCAATTTTATGTGAAATCATTTTATTATTATTAATGTGTTTAATTCTCAAAAGTTAGTTGTGGTATTTTTAGTGTAAGTTTGTTTGGAAAATACAGGCAGAATGATATAATTATGATGTGAATTTTATTATCTCTCCAGGAAGGGAAAAAATAAACAAAAAGACTAATTTCAGATATGAATATGGATATGTAGGTTCTTTTTGCCCTACCACTAAGCAATCTTTGGCAAAAGCTTTAATTTCCTGAAACTTGATTTCCATATCTACAAAATAAAGAGGATAGAAGTAAATCATCCCTGAGATATGCTCTACAAAAACAATGTCCTTTGGTCAAATAAATTTGGAAATCACTACACATTGTTTTCCTGTCATATATGTAGAATCCTGCAGTAATGGAACTTGCTTATCTTTGTTTATGCCAAAATTTCCCAAAGTGATTTGACCGTAGACCTCTTTCTCTGTTTTCTTTGTATAATGGCAATTAACACACTTGGAACAAGCTTTGAGAAATTCCAGCTAGATGATCTACAGGGTATGCTCCAGATCCCACATTTTGTTGTCTCATGTAATTCAAGGTAAGAAAGTGAAAAGGTGAGTTTCATTCATCTTTCAATAACAAAAATTGGAATCCTTTTTGTGTATTAAACTCATTATTTTTCCTGATGATATCTTAGTAGTCCCACATTTTTTATTTCCATGAACACTGAAAGTCAAAAATATTTTGCTCACACCACAGACCACATTTTAAGTCACTAAGACTTCTGAGGCAGAAGCAAATTATCACTGTTATGTTAAGCCTAACTCAATTACTAAACAAATTTCAAAAAGCACAAAAAAGACAAATGGCTAAAGCCTTGGACATCCAAAATAAGCCTCCTTTCTTATATTTATTTATTTATCTATTTATTGTTGTTCAAGTACAGTTGTCTCCATTTCCCCCACACTCCCCTCACCCTAGCCATCCCCACCTCCCATCCTCGATCCCACCCCCCTTTGGCTTTATCCATGTGTCCTTTATACATGTTCCTGAAAACCTTTCTCCCTTTCCCCCCCATTATTCCCTCCCACCTCACCTTTGGTTACTGCCAGCTTGTTCTTCAATATCTCTGGCTATGTTTAGCTTGCTTGTTTGTTTTGATTAGGTTCCACTTACAAGTGAGATCATGTGGTATTCCCATTTAAATCACCGTAGCAAGTCATTGGCTACTTTTACTCCATAAACATTTAGTGAAGATGTGTCGTATAACAACATCATGACAGACACTCTCAAGTAATGAAGAAGAAATGCTTCTTTATATTAAGGAAGTTTTTGTCTAGCAAAAGATATAATAATTATGTACTATTATATTACACATATAAATAACGAGCAAAAAATTATTATTTCTGTCTACTAAGTCCCTACTATGTGACAGGCATTATAAGCCCTTAAAACACAGATTCTGTCATTGTTGTTAGTTTACAAAGAGCTAACTAAGGCTTAGAGAGGTTAACGATTCCTTCAAAGACACAGAATTGTCAAGTGACAGAAAGAATTCAGAACAAGGTCTATATGACTCCAGCATCATACTACCTTTCAAATCAGGTTTAAAAATGAATGTAGGCAGAAAAGAGGGGACTAATGGGATGGGAAAATAGTGATGTGAGAAGAGGCTTAATTGATAGAACTGGGTTTTATAGAAGGAACAAACCAGATTACCAGGAGAGTGAGTTGACCTTGGGGGGGAAAAAGCATATCTTCAAGGAATGTAAAAGGCATAGATGAAAGAGTAGAACAGAAATGTGGAGAGGAAAAAGGCTTCTAGACTTATTCCTTTCGCAGATGAAGATCTAGAAACAATTTCTAGTGTATGTTCTCTCCCAGATACATGTTTGAACTTGATCTGCTTTTATTACTCAGTGTGAGCCCTAACCCAAATGGACAATTGAATCCTCTCCATGGACTATCAAACTACCTTATGAGATCAAATATCAGTATCCATAATTTCTTTTCAGAAACTCAGAGATCCCAACTGTATCCTTACAAAAAATGAGAAAACAAAGAGAAAATTTATCCCAGAATCCCAAACCATTTGCCTGATTCATGAGTACCTATGGGGGCACAGGTCCACCATCTTGTCAGGGAAATTTTTAAATGCAAAATATTCACTTTTTTTCTCAGAGAACATCATTTTGCATTGGAAGAATAGAGAAAGAGAACCTTCTATCTAATCTAATTCAAATGTAAAGGTTTATTTATTACTTTGAAAGGAAGTCTTCATTCTCAGTTCCAAATATTTCTTTTGGTTTGTTCTGGGCACATAGCGTCCTATCAAAGTGTCAGAGCTGGTGAGTGGCAGCTTGGTGCCTTTGAAGATTACTGGGTGTCTTTCCTATGTAAACCTACTTACTTAAAAAGATTGAGAAAATAGCCCTCACTAACCCTTCATCCCTTCTTCCATTTACTACCTTTGAACTTCATGAGGCTTAAGCAAATTAAAGTATTAGATTCCACCATTACTCAAGGTAATGAAAACCTTTCTTTAAAGCCTCAGATGAGCTGCAGAAAATAAAAAGCATATGTGAATTCCTTAGGTCCATGACTTTGGGCTGTTCAATGGGTACACAGAGAGGCTCCCAAGCATCTGACCCAATTCTCATCAAAGGTAAGGTATAGTTTGAGACTCAAGTGCTCTGAGTTCTAGTCTCAGCTTGGATGCTCATTCACTGTGTGGCCTTGGGCACTTAGAGGGACTGGGTTAAACAGAATTTTTAAAAGATCATTCAGTTCAAACATTCTAGTTTGTAGAATTGGGAAAAATGAAATATCTACCTTAAGGAAAAACTCAGTTTTTGGTGCGTGTGTTACAGAATGCAGGAGACATCTCTCAAGGACAAAGACAGTTCTTCCTCTGAACCCTGAGTGATTAAAGAGTGCATGCACACACAAAAAAGAGATTCATTCATAGAAATTACATTAATAAACTATATAGTTGTATAAAAGGGTCAAGCTACATGCATTCCAACAATCCCTCAACTCTGTTCTATAAAGTGACATAAATCCATACACAATGGTCCTCCCTGAGAGAGTCACCATTACCCTCAGGAGTTACAAGTCAGAAATTCTATACTTCTGGATGCCTGGGTCACTTGCTTTGGCAATCCCATACCTGGGCCACTCCTGACTACAGAACTTGTTCCCCTTTTACTTTGTAATAAGAAGAATCAACAAAACAAACAAGCTAGCAAAATACAACCAGAGACATTGAAACTAAGAACAAACTGGCAGTAACCAGAAGGGAGGTGGGAGGGGATAATGGGGGCGGGCAAGAAGAGGAAAAGGTTTTCAGGAATATCTATAAAGGACACATGGACAAAACCAAAAAAGGTTAGGATGAAGGGTGGAAGGTGGGGATGGCTGGGGTGGGGGGAGTGGTGGGGGGAAGGGTACTTGAACAACAATAAAAAAATTTTAAAAAAGAAGCATACATTTATAGTTTTACAACTTAGGGAAGCACTGGGACTCAATAAGCCTAATAAATGTATCTAACACAATATTATGGAATTAATACTTTACCAAATTAAAGAGTTTTCTGTACCTTTGTTATGTATTATTTTCTAATAATAATGCAATATTTGGTACAACTATTCCTACTTGCACATCTCCTGTGTTCTGACTACATAAGCCTTTGGGAAAATACTGGCTTGAATTCAAAAATAAAGAAAAGCTAACCAAGTATCATGAAATTTGGGTCTATAGTTTTGCTTTGTTAAGTCCATACTGCACTATAGGATCAAAATTAAATCTAGGAAATCTCATTCTCTGTATCTTAGCTGTCATTCCTTATTTGATTTTCACCAAGAGTTCTAAATGTATTGTTTTCTCTCCTTGAGAAAAATTTTTAGGTTTTTTTTTCTCCCGACAGACTTTCTACCACATGGTAGGAAAGCTCAAAATAACCTAGACTCTAAACAACATGAGAAAAGGGAAATGTCTTCGTATCCTTGACCTGGTGAGGTAGATGCTTATAAACTGTTTATTAAATAAGATTAATAAATTAATGAATTAATGGAGAAATCAAGAATTTGGAGACCCTTTATAATAGTTCCTGCAATCCCCTCTTCCCACTGTCCCCACTCCATTCCCCCCTGGCCACTGCTAGACTGTTCCCAACCTCAATGTCTCTGGTTGTATTTTGTTTGCTTTTTTCTTCTATTGATTATGTTCCAGTAAAGGGTGAGATCATATGGTATTTGACCCTCACCGCCCTAACAACATGGGGACATGTGGAGCTTGCAAACACCTTAGTGATCCATTGTGATGCTTTGTAAAATGCTAAGTTTTAGTTAGTCGGTTTCATTCAGAGACTGGCTCTGTAGCGTAGTCTTATTGGATAACTATAAATTCCATAGAAAATCTGACGACAACCTCTCTATCAATTCGAACTGGTCCTGGCAGACCTGAAGTTTTGCTAATTCTGGTATGGTAAAGTTTCATCAAATATCAGTTAACAATGTCTAGAGAAAAATGTTTGTTAGTCTCATTAAAAATGAGAACAGCAGATTTTTTCCTTTGATTTTCCTAAAATAATTTATTCTTGCTACAGAAAGTCTCCCTCCCCCAGAGTCATTTCTAATGAATCAAGTTTAGCTTTTTCTCTCAATATCTTTCAATAGGCTCTTCTAAAGTGAAAGATATTATTATGGCCAAATTTAATTTGCAAGAAATAACATTAAATCAAAGGAAAGCTACTTCTTTTTCTCTTTAACTATGTCCAGTCATAGTTTTGGCCATCCTGGGTTCAATTGGTAGAAATTCTGCCAGGATTTTAACATTTCTTCTAGAGCCAGCCTGAGCAGAACAAAAGTAATCGATTTTATGCTACCACTGCCTTTGGTCTTCCCCTCTTGTTCCTGTGTACCTAAGGAGAGTGGCTTGGTGAATGGATGACTATTACTCTTTCATTTTAGTCTTGAGAATCCTCAACATCATTAGGAACATCAAGATAGGGAAGAAAACATAGAAACTCTTTCTGTGAAGTGAATTAACATACAAAGAGATGACAAAATGATCTTATCTTCCAAGAAGTGTTTATTCATAAAAATTACAGTGGTGTTTATTTCTCCCTTGAAGAATAATAACACTGGGCAAAATAAATAAATAAATAAATAAATAAAACCTTATGTAGTGTGTGCAGAAGAATTTATTCATTTATCTGACAAATGTTTATTAAGCTCTCATTATGTGCCGGGCATGGTTCTACTTTCTGGGGATAGAGTAGTGACTAATACCAAAAACATTTCTGCACTCAAAACAGAGATATTTTAAAAACAAATAAACTAGTTGTTTAATGTTTTTCAGATGATACTATGAAGGGAAAGGAAAGCAGGGTAAAGCAGAGGGTAAGGATGTGCATTTGTCTAGTGGAGACCTGGATCATAAAGAGAAACATTTGAAATGACAGCCTTGTGAGGACTCAGGAGCTGCAGCACTCAGAACCCAGGGAGGAGGTGCGTGGCAGAGATGAACATCGGGAAGAGCAGGACCCCAGTGATGTGGCTCTTTTAACCCTAGTTGAATTTTGAATTTTATTCTAAGTGCAGTAGCAAGGCATTGAAGACTTTGACAGGGAGTGATGTGTTCTGATTTCTATTAAAACATCTCTTTGAGGAAAGGAAAAGACTCAGAGTCTTTTTCAAGCTGTCCAGGTAAGCAAGAAATGTGGTGAAATAAACAGCGTCAAAAGTTACTTAGAAATTTCTTCCTTTGTGTTTGATACTCCCTCATAAATTCTGTCCCAGAGTTGCTCCATCTATATCTTGGACGTGAGAATCCTGAACAAAAACATTCTGCAATTATGTCTTATACAGTTGGGTGTGAATCTCATTATTTCCCTTCTCACTAAACCTAGTTAGACTACAGGAATGTTTATATGAGCTTCTGAAACATAGAAAATGAGGCAAATTATGTGAGGCAAATGGAAATACATGTTCAAGCAAAAAAAGATAATGGTGAGTTAGGAGGAAAGACAGTGATGTGGGGATTGGGACACATCAATCAGTCCTCAACACTCCCAATAAAAATATAAATGGTTGAGCAAAATAAACACAAAAAATAAAATATTCCATTGAACTGTAGAGCAATTTACATTTTCAGCATCAAAAATTCAGAGAGTATGGCCAGAGAAAGGAACTTTGCAACATTTTTGTGTATGTTTGGCAGTATAGGAAGTATAACTTGAACATTGAAATGTTGGGATTGCCTGGAAACATTCACAGCTTTATGCACAAAGGATCAATAGTGTTTACGTTGGGACTATTCAAGAAAATTGGAAATATACAGACATCATGCTCTTCCTTAAAAATAGACAAGTTTTTACCCTTTCAATTCACCAAATATAGTCTTGGTGAAATAAGAGAAGAAATTTCGTCTCCATTTTATAAATGGGGAAAATGAAACACAGTGAGGTGATAAGAATTACTTTCAGTTCCATTAAGATAGGATCAGACCTAGAATCTCCACATTCATTTCCTCATTCATTTCTTAAGCTACTACAGAAACTGGTCACCTAAGAAGTGTCTGCAAGTCACTTTTACCTTTTTTCATGTTCTTCTACATAGCAGAGGAATGAGTTTCCCTTGCAGGGAAAATAGAACTAAAGAAAAAAATATTTGTTTTCCAAAAAGAAAAAGAAGTTTTAAAATTACATATATATATACATATACATATCATATATGTATCACACAAATCAGTCATCAGTTAGAAGCAGTATATTTTTATTATACTGTTTAGATTTTCTGGCTATGTGAGGATCTTTTGTTCATATAGTTCAGTAAGGCACCAAATAAGTTAAGAAGTAGAGAATGAAACCTAGGAAAAATGATTGAGAGGTACTGAAAGCTTAATTAGGAAGAACAGATATACTGAAAGCTAAGTCCATAACAATCTACAAACATAACAACTTGCAGAGGTCAGTGAACAATTGCTACCATTGTCATATAATTGAATGTCTTTTAGTTTCTGGTGCAAGTATGCTGATCTAGCTCCATGATGGACACAACAAGAATGAATTTACATTTCATGATGAGCATTTCTGGTTAATTATAACTAAAATTTCTGGGGAAGAAAACAACTGTTGCATCCTAGAATGGCTTACAGCAAATGAGGGCTTTACAGAGTGTTTTTGCTATTTTTCTGAGGCCTATTTCTGCACTGTTAATGATCCAGTCATATCCTTCTTTCTGTCTTTTTATTGTCCTATATATTCTTTCCCCTTTCTTCTGTTTTCAAGCCTTAACTGCATAATTCAAATCCCACTTTATTGAAACTCAATGATTTTCACCTTTTATGGACCCCTGCAATAGGGAGAGTGTAAAAATTCCTAACTAAAATCCAGTCATGGTGGGTAGTCACATCCTAGGCCTACATCTTCTTTACAAAGATCAATCTCTACCTGAAGTGAACCCATCTATTGTCTTTGTGCATCTAAGATAAAAGACCTCTGAAATATCAGTGTAAAACACAACCCAGGGCACTAGAGCAGAGGACCAGAGTACCCTCATTGTTATCTTGGTGCCTGCATACCATCTCTATGTGTTGTAAACGTGAATTATTAACTATCCTGCACCCACCAATGTAGAAAAAGTACATGTCACTCTGTTTTACTTTTTATCCAATCCCAGAGATTTCTCTGCTTCGCTTTCTCCTGCCCCTTTAATTTCTCACCAATGGATTTCATGTCATACTTCTTATGTCTCTTCCTCTGATTCTAATGTATAAAATGATAAAACTGCTATTCCCTGGAGTATTTTCTCAATCCATTGAGATTTTGATTCCCAGCAATTGTCGTCAATTTGGCTTAAATAAACAAAAAAAAATCTGTACAGGTTTGCACATTTCATATGTTAACATCTATTGTATATAAAGTCTGTGTCATATAATGTAACTCAGGGTCCAGACAGAGTCCAATTTGAATACTTCTCCTCAGGAATTCTGGAATATCATGGCACACCTCTTGTTCTTTGATTTATGTATAGAATCATGTCAGCCAGTGAAAAGTAACTTCATCTTCACAGTTTCAATTCGTTCAAACAAAAATTTCCAGGAAAACAATTAGTTCGCAGAGTTTAGGTTCATACACAATAGTGGATCCACTAATTCTATCAAAGTTACAGTATGAAAAAGGTACATTGAGAGGACTCACATACTACAGTATGAGAAAGGTTCTAGCTGTGATCCCAGGGAGAACCAATGGAAATAGTTTCCACTTGAACTCATTGAGAAATGGCAGGAAAAGTGCAATCATGCAATAGATATTTCCATGGTCTAGCTTTAATGAAAATTTAGCCTAAAATTTTAAACCATAATCTCTAACATATTAAGGTAATAGTACTTACTATTCATAAGCCATGCAAACTGTTGGTAAGTTGTTGGTAAGGTAGAAGTTCTAAGAGATATGATGAATAGTGGAAGATGGTATTCTCAGAACTGGCTAGAAAACAAAACAACAATATTAAAGGTAATAATGATAATACTCATTTTGATTGAGTTTTCTTTTATGGGTCAACAGTATGTACATTATCTCATCTACTCCTTATGACTACTGTTTGAGGTAAGTATAATTAAGTCATTTTACAGAGTGGGAAACTGAGGCAGAATTTAAGTAATTTACCAGGAATCAACAGGGCATAAGTGACAGGGTCAGAATTCAAGCCATAAGTGATTTCAGAGCTCCTATTCTTAATCCTCATGCTCTGTGTAGTCTACACAATGGTACAAAGGCAGGGGAACGCTCTTGCATTAAAGCCCATGTGAATTTCCCTCACACAAGGAGTCTTTAAACCGGCCACCTGATGGCAGGGGTGGGGTGGTGGGGTGGAAGACTGGTGGAGGGTTTAGGACCTAAAAGTCCTGAGGGGTAACCTCAGTTAGAATGGACCCAGCCTTGGATTTCCCAGTAATAGGGATCCAAAGCTACCTTCTTTATTTTTCTCTAATCATTTAATGCATGGCATGCATCTAGTTATAAATTTTCACTCTCAAGATGAGAATTCAATCAATAATAATAATAATAATATTTTTTTTTAAATACTTAACATTTAATTGATAAATTAAATTCTGTTTCCTCTAAGATGAGAAGTTTCATTATGACCCTGTAGAAATGGAAGGCAGAGGATTGACCACAACTACTTTTAAAGGGCTTTTCAATTCCCAGTGAATTTGAGTTTTTGTTACATCCTCATTTGTTAAAGACATATGCAGAAAATGAGTCTTCAAAGAAATTTATTTATTTGTGTATTTATTTATACTTATTTATTAAATATAGTTAGCATATAATGTTAGTTTCAGGAGTACAACATAGTGATTTGACATTTACATACCTTAAAATGTGATCACCACAGTAAGTCTAGTAACCATCATCATTGTGTATAGTTAGGACAATATTTTGTACTACATTTCCCTTCTCCTTTCTCATCCATCCTACCACCTCTTCTCCTCGGTAACCATAGTTTGATCAAAGTCTGTTTTTGTTTTCTTTTCTTTGTTTATTTTGTTTTGTGTTTTTTAATTCCATATATAAGTGAAATCATGCAGTATTTGTCGTTCTCTGTCTAACCTATTTTACGTAGCATAATGTCCTCTAGATCCATCCATGTTGTTGCAAATGGCAAGAGTTCATTCTTTTTTATGGTCAAGTAATATTCCATTGTATACATGTTCCACATCTTTTATTCATTCATCTATAAATGGACACCTAGGTTGTTTCCATATCTTAACTGTTATAAATAATGTTGCAATGCAAATAGGAGTGCATATGTCCTTTTGAATTGTCTTTGTTTTCTTCATATAAATGTTGAGAAATAGAATTGCTGGGTCATATGGTAGTTCCATTTTTAGTTTATTGAGGAAACTTCATAATGTTTTTCATAGTGGCTGCACTAATTTACACTCCAATCAATAGTGCACTAGGGTTCCCCTTTCTCCACATCCTCGCCAACACTTATAGATTGTTGACTTATTGATGATAGCCATTCTGACAGGTATGACGTGTTATCTCACCATGGTTTTGATTTGCTTTTCAATGATGATTAGTGACATTGAGCATCTTTTTCTATGTCTGTTGGGCATCTGTATGTCCTCTTTGAAGTAATATCTGTTTATGTCCTCTGCCCATTTTTTACTGGATTATTTGGTTTTTGTTGTTATTGAGTTGTATGAGTTCCTTATATATTTTGGACATTAACTCTTTATCAGAGATATTATTTGCAAATATAGTCTCCCATTCAGTAGCTTATCTTTTTATGTTGTTGATGGTTTCTTTCACTGTGCAGAAGCTTTTTAGTTTGATGTAGTCACATTTGTTTATTTTACCTCTTTTTGCCTTACTTGAGGAAACATATATAGGGTCAGACAGCTTTATGGTGAATTCCACCAAACATTTAAAGAATTGATAACTGAGAGAGAGGTAGATGGTGACAAGATAGGAGGGAGCAGAGTTCACTTCCCCCTGTGCACAGGTGGAACGCCTAGCCGATCTTCCGAGGAACAGATGGTATCCCAGCATATATGAAGGTTGGAGGCCAAAATTGTAGAGGAAGGACATTGAAAAATCAAATGGTAAAGAGATTGCTTTGGGATGATAAGGTCCCTGGGAACAGCACAGGGACCAGGGTAGGTGGAGCCCCACCCCCGGTGCCTGTGCCTGTGGGCCTGCTGTAGAATTCTTGGAAGAGAGTGGGATCAACAGCTCCCTCCCCTGCCAAACAGGGAGGTTAGAGCAGCACCAGGATGGACCTGGAAGCTTGAAGTCACTGGGGGGAATAAAGACGAAGTGGCAAACACACAGGGGTGGTTTGCACCCACTGAGACTGTGGATGCAGGCTGGGTAATTACCAGGGAAATTGGTAACTGCGTCCACACCCCCCCCCACAGCAGTGGCTGAGGCCCCAGGGGTACACACTTGATCCAGCTGCCACCGTGGAGGCTGTGTGCTCATGCCTGTAGCCCAGAGAGGCTGCACACGCCCACCCCACCCCACCCCCGCTGCGCCCTCCGCCAGCAGTGGAGGCCTTGAGCCCATGCCCACAGCCTCTGAAGCTGCGTCCCCCACCCGGCCGCTGCAGCAGCAGAGACTGCACACCCACAACTGCAGCCCCTACCTTAGCAGCAGAGGAGGCTGTGTGCACGCCCACCACCCCCTCCCCCACCCCCACCCCCTCAGGGCCAGACTGGCTCCCTAAGGAGGAAGCTGCCCATGTCCCCTGCAGAGGAGACCAGCAGGGCTCAGGGAGTCAGCAGTCCCCAGAAAGACTTAACTCATTTGCTGAGTGAGCTACCCTGAAGAGACTTTGAGAGTACCTAGCACCTAGGACAGCAAAGAGCAAGAAGGTGGTGTGTGAGTTGCCCCTAATAGGTGCACCTCAAGGACAGCACAACTGGTGGACTGAAGGCATAGGCCTGGCGCAGGGGGCACTGGGGGCCAGCAGCAAACTGAGGAACTGGAATGGAGGCTGGGCAACTGTGAAGAGCACGGTTCAGACCTGGCCTCCATCCCCACAAAACCACAGGAAGGGAGAAAAGGGAAACCCAACCTCCACCCTCCCCAGGCCCCGCCCCTCAAAGCTTACTGCAGCCAGGAAGACCAGCAAATCGCTTGGATGATTTAAAGCCAGCAGGAGGCTTTTTTTCCTTTCTTTCTGTTTTTTTCTCTTTCTTTTCCCCCTGACAAGTGATTCAATAAGACCTGGAGCTATGAAATGACCAGAGTTAGACCCAAAGAGGGGTCATCCCAACAACTGAGAAATAGACAAATTTTGATTTGCTATTCAAGATAACTTGCAAGTTATTGTTTATTTGTATTATTATTTTTTCATTATTTTTACTTTTTATGTTATTAGTAATTTTTAAATTTCTTTTTCTGTTTAGTTTTCTCCATTTTGTTTGTATAATTGCATTGTTTGACTGGTTTTCCTTATTCTCTCTTTTGTAGTATATTTTTAATTCCGTCTTTCACTTCACTTATGTTCCAATAGCACACAAGCTAGGTTGTGTACTTCCTATTCTTGTTATTCAGATCACATAGATTCTTTCATATGATTGTTGCTCCATTACTATTGTAAATAATTGTTGTTTCATACAATTGTAAATACTGCAAGCGCCCCTTCTGGATCTTAGCTCAGTTAACTGTCTTCCAGAACTTTATTACTGTTGTGGTAAACTCTAGTCTCTCACACACTACACCTATTTTCTATTCTTTGCTCTCACTCTATCTCATAATCTGACCTCCCACAACCTCACTGTTGTCTAGATTCAGCTCACAATCCTTCTCCTCCCAACAAGAGTTTAACCTTTTTCCACCCTGTCTAAAAAGTGACCAGTTGGGTGAAATATCATAGTTAGCACTATACTTATGCAAAGAATCTCCTATCTCTTATTTATGGGTTCGTACTTTAAGTCCCATAGAATACACTCCCACTGTCTTAAACCATTTTGCCTTCCCCTCCAATTGATCACATAGAAGAGTAGGTGGGAGCTATGAACACCAGTGTACCTGCTGGAAGAGAGAACCCACCAACAAACGAACCACAAACAGATAATAATAGAAGGTGAAGGAGTGAGTGGAAGCCACACTAACTGCCACCCAGGACCAATCTGGAATAACAACTAAATGGTGGAGAAATTACCCAGTACACACAACTGAACAAGAGTGAGAGAGAAGCCTCAGAACCTTGTACAGATGAAAGAACCAACTTCAACAAAACCAGTCTACCATTGGGACTTAAGATGGCGGCAAGATAAGTGGGAGTGGGGTTCACTGTACATGGGTGAAACACCTAGCCAATCTATTGAGGAACAAAGCAAACAGCCAACAGTACCCCAGCATTTATGAAGATAGGAGACCAAAAAGTATAGAGGACACTGAAAAAACAGATAGTAAGGGGATTGCTTCAGGACAAAAAGGTCCCTGGGACCAGCATGGGGACCAGGACGACTGCAGCCCCAGGCCTGCGCCCACTGTGTTAACAGCTCCCTCCCCTGCCAAACAAGGCTTGAGCAGCATCGAGAGAGACCTGGTTGCTAGAAGTCACAGGGAGGAGAATAAGGACGAATTGGTAAACCCACGGAGACTCTGGGCGCTGGCTGGGGAGAATTGAGAGTTGGGCCGTGTGGGACCATGACCCAGACAGTCCTGGTCTAGCTGGAGAGGTGGGCTGAGTGAGAGGACAGGCCCTTCCTTGTATGAAGCAGCAGGATTGAGCAGGACAATTTTCTCAAAAAGAAAAAGATCCTCAGGGGCACTTTGGGGAATTCTCCTGCAGCAGCAGGTCCAGTCTCCTCTCCACCCAGCTACCTGGTGCTCCCACGGAGGTGTGCACCAGGGAGAGTGCAACTCAAGGGACCTGAGACCACAGGCACCAGGGAGAGTGTGAATCACGGAAGGCCCCGTGCACGAACCCATAGACGGGAGGAGGGTGAGTGCCTGAACCTGTGGATCCCGGGACCTCTGGAGAGCTGGGCCAGAGGCTGCCAAGGGGTTGGTTGGGAACAGAAGAGCTGGGCTAGGGCCCCTGAGTTGGCTGCAGCCAAAAGACCAGCAAAACTGTCTTGGCCAGTTTGAAGCCAGCAGGCTTGTTTTTTTTTTTTTTTTTTCTTTCTTTCTTTCTTTCTTTCTTTCTTTCTTTCTTTCTTTCTTTCTTTCTTTCTTTCTTTCTTTCTTTCTTTTTAAAAGTAATTCTTTATTATTATTTTTTTATATATTTTTTCTTCCTTTTAACACCTTCTTCCTCTCTTTCCTGCTTTCTTGTTCTACTCCTTCTTTCTCTCCCTTTATATGTCTTCTTCCTTCTGTTCTTTTTTTTTTTTTTTCAATACCCACAAGTGAGACAATGAAACCTGGAACTGTGAAAAGACCAGAGTTGGACCCAAAGAGGGGGCATCCCAATAGCTGAGACAGTGAAACAAATTTCACTTTGCTGCTCCAGAGAATTTGCAAGTTACTGTATACTTATGTTATTATTTTTCTCATTACTCTTACATCACTGATTTTATTAGTATTTTTGTATCTCTCTTCTTTCCGTTTAGTCTTCTTTGCTTGACTGGTTAACTTGCATTGTTTGACTGGTTTTCCCTTGTTCTCTCTTTCACAGTGTATTGTTAATTAACTGTCTTTCACTTCACTTGGGTTCCATGAGCACACTAATCTAGGACATATACTCCCTATTCTAGTTATCCAGATCACATAGATTCTGTCATATGATTGTTGCTCCATTACTATTGTAAATAATAGCTGTTCCATACATCTGTAAATACTACACAGAACCCCTCCCAGATCTCAGCCCACTTCATGTTTCCTGAACTTGATTACCGGTGTGGTTAACTCTATTCTCTCACACATTACACCTATTTTCTACCCTTTACTCTCATTTTACCTCATAATCTGACCTCCCACAAACTCACACCTTTCTTGAACCAACTCAAAATCCTTCTGGCCCCCCACAACAAGAGTCTTATCTTCTTTCCACCCTTTCTAAAAAGTGGCTAGGTGGGTGAATTATCACGGTTAACACTACATATCCAAGGATCTCCTATCTCTTCTCTAAGGGCTGGTTCTTTAAATATCATAGAATACACTCCTGCTGTCTTAAACCATTTCACCTTCCCCCTACAACCTACCATAAAAAAAGAGTAGGTAGAACCTGTGAACACCAGGGTACCTCCTGGAAGATGAAACCCACCAACAAAGGAACCACCAACAGCTAAGAACAGAAGAAGGTGAAGGAGAGAGTGGAAGTCACACTAACTCAACCCACGACCTATCTGAAAATACAACTAAATAGTGAAGAAATTACTCAGAAAAACAACTGAACAAGAGCAAGAGAAAAAGCCTCAAAACCTTGTACACACGGAAGAACCACCTCCAACACAACCTGCCCACACATGCACAACAGAAAACAAGAGGTGGGGGACAGACTGACCCTCAGATAGCCAGCTGGTGGGAAGGACCCAATAAAGAAACACCCAACAACAACCAAAAACCAAAGACATACACAGAGCCAACATAAACCACAGCCAAAGATCAGTAAGCTCGGGAGATCAAGGAGGCTGTACCACTGAATCTCACAGGTATTCTGCCACAGAAGCTTACACCAAAAATCCAGGTGGTCATAACACAGCAACTTAAGAAGCAGAGGCTAACAGGAAAAATCTCACAAACAATGGGAAGACAAAGAAACAATCCCCAAATGAAAGGAAAGGAGGAGGCCTCAGAAAGAATGCTAACTGAAAAAGAGGCAAGTCAACTATCAGATACTGAGTTCAAAGCAATGCTTATCAGGAAGCTCACTGAGTCTCTGAGCTCACAGAGAATTACCAGAAACTACAGAGAAACTGCTATGAACTCACTGCAAACTATATCAACATGTAAAAGGAAATAGAAACTATAAACAAGGGCAAAGAGGAAATGAAGAATACAATTTCTGAACTGAAGTACACAGTAGAAAGAATCAAAAGCAGGCTCAATGAAGCAGAGGATCACATCAGTGACCTGGAGGACAAGGTAGAAAAAAAACACTCAGAAAGAGCAAGAAAAGGAAAAGAGGCCCAGAAAGAATGAAGAGGGATTAAGGGAAATGCAGGACAACATGAAATGTAATAATATCCATATAATACGGATACCAGAAGGAGAAGAAGAAGAGCAAGAGATAGAAAACCTGTTTGAAAAAGTAATGATGGAAAATCTCCCTAATTTGATGAGAGAAAAAGTCACACAAATACAGAAAACACAAGAGTCCCAATCAAGAGGAACCCAAAGAGGCCCAGTGCAAGACACATCATAATTAAAATGGCAAAATTCCAAGATAAAGAGAATCTTAAAAGCAGCAATGGAGAAACAGGAAGTAACATACAAAGGAGCCCTGGTAAGGTTAGCAACTGACTTCTCAATGGAAACTTTGAGCCAGAAAAGAATGGCATGAAATAATCCAAGTAATGAAAACCAAAGGCCCACAACAAAAACTACTCTATCCAGCAAGGCTCTCAATTCATATGGAAGGCCAAATAAGGAGTTTCCTAGACAAGAGAAGACTCAAATAATACATCTCCACCAGCAAGCACTACAAGGAATGCTAAAGGGACTACTTTAAAAAAAGGAAGAAAAACAGTGAGACACAAACACAGGTATGAAAAAATGTCAATGGATAAGTGCCTATCAATAATAACCTTAAATGTAAATGGATTAAATCTGCAATCAAAAGACATAGAATAACTGATTGGATAAGAAATCATGAGCCTCACATATGCTGCCTACAAGAGACCCACCTCAGAAAAAAAAGACCTACACAGACTGAAAGTGAAGGGTTGGAAACAAATATTTTAAGAAAAGGGACTGCAAAAAAAGCCAGGGTAGCAATACTCATATCAGACAAATTAGTCTTCAAAAAAAAAGAACCATAAAAAGAGACCCCAAAGGTCACTTCATAATACTGAAGGGAAGGAAGCATCAAGAAGACATTTTCTCTGACCACAAGGGACTGAAACTAGAAACCAGCCCCAAAGGAAAAAACCCCAAACACTCAAAATCATGGAGACCGAATAGCATGCTACTAAACAATGAATGGGTCAAGAATGAGATTAGGGAAGAAATCAAAAACTTTCTGCCAACAAATGAAAACAAACTCACAACAACCCATACCCATGGGACACAGCAAAGGCAGTCCTGAGAGGGAATTTCGTAGCAATACAGGCCTACCTTTAAAAGACAGAAACATTTCAAATAAACAACCTAGCCCTATGCCTACAAGAACTCAAGGAACAACAACAAAGACAGCCCAGAGCAAGTAGAAGGAAGGAAATAACCAAGATCAGATCAGAATTAAATGGCATAGAGACTAAAAGCACAATTCTAAGGATCAATAAATTCGGGAGCTGGTTCTTTGAAAAGACAAACAAAATCAATAACTCTTTAAGGAGACTCATCAAGAAAAAAGAGAGAGGGCCCAAATAAACCCAATCAGAAATGAAAGAGGAGAGATTACAACTGATACCACAGAAATACAAAGGATTGTAAGAAATTACTATGAAGAACTATATGCCAAGAAATTTGAAAGCTTAGGTGAAATGGACAAATTCCTAGAAAAATATAACCTTCCAAAACTCAATGAGGAAGAAGCACAAAGCCTGAACAGACCAATAACAGCAGACGAAATTGAAGCAGTCATCAAAAAGCTTCCAACACACAAAAGCCCTGGACCAGACGGTTTCACAAGAGAATTCTATAGAGCATTTAAGTGGGAGCTAACCCCCCATCCTCCACAGATTATTTCAGAAAATTCAAGAAGATGGAAGACTCCCAAACTCGTTTTATGAAGCCAACGTCATCCTAATCCCAAAACCTGATAAAGACACAGAAAGAAAGAATACTTCAGGCCAATATCACTGATGAACGTAGATGCTAAAATCCTCAACAAAATATTGGCAAACCACATCCAGCAATACATTAAAAAGATCTTACACCATGACCAAGTGGGATTCATCCCAGGGATGCAAGGATGGTACAATATTCGCAAATCAATAAACATAACACACCACATTTAAAAAAGCAAAGACAAAAACCACATGATCATATCAATGGATGCAGAATAAGCATTTGATAAGGTACAGCACCCATTTCTGATAAAAACCCTCAACAAAGTGGGAATAGAGGGAGCATTCCTCAACATAATAAAGGCCATATATGAGAGACCTACAGCCAACATCATAGTCAATGGACAAAAAGTTAGAGCTTTCCCACTAAGAACAGGAACAAGACAAGGATGCCCTCTCTCACCACTCCTATTCAACATAGTACTGGAAGTCCTAGCCACAGCAATCAGACAAAAAAATAAATAAATAAAAGGCATCCAAATTGGAAAGGAGGAAATGAAACTGTCCCTGTTTGCAGATGACATGATAGTATACATGGAAAATCCTAAAGACTCCACCAAAAAACCATTTGACCTAATAAATGAATTTGGCAAAACAGCTGGATACAAAGTCAATACTCAGAAATTAAAGGCATTCCTGTATACCAACAATGAAACAGCAGAAACAGGAATCAGGAAAAACACCCTCATTTGATATAGCAACAAGAAAAATAAAGTACCTAGGAATAAACCTAACCAAGGAGGTAAAAGACCTGTACTCAGAAAACTGCACAACACTGAAGAAAGAAATTAAGGAAGACACAAACAAATGGAAGCATGTACCATGCTCATGAATTGGAAGAATTAACATCATCAAAATGGCCATACTACCTAAAGCGATTTAAAGTACCCATGACACACTTCACAGATATAGAACAAATATTTCAGAAATTTATATGGAACCATAAACGACCCTGAATAGCTGCAGCAATTTTGAGGAAGAAGAACAAAGCAGGAGGAATCACAATACCTGATATCAAAGTGTATTACAAGGCCACTGTAATCAAAACAGCCTGGTACTGGCATAAAAATAGGCACATAGACCAATGGAACAGAACAGAGAGCCCAGAAATAAACTCAAGTCTTTACGGTCAATTAATATTTGACAAGGGAGGCAGGAGCATAAAATGGAGCAAAAATAGCCTCTTCAACAAATGGTGTTGGGAGACCTGGATAGCTACGTGCAAAAAAATGAAACTCAATCACCGACTTACGCCATAGACAAAAATAAATTCAAGGTGGGTACAAGACTTAAATATAAGTCATGACACCATAAAAGTCCTAGAGAAAAACAGAGGGAGGAAAATCTCAGACATTCCACACAGCAATATTTTCACTGATATGTCCCCTAGAGCAAGGGACATAAAGGAAGGAACAAACAAATGGGATCTCATCAAAATAAAAAGCTTTTGCATGGCTAAAGAAAACAGCATTAAAATAAAAAGAGAACCAACCATATGGGAAAACATATTTGCTAATGATACCTCAGACAAGGGCCCGATCTCCAAAATATATAATGAATTCACATGACTGCACTCCAGGAAGACAAACAACCCAATTAAAAAATGGGCAAAGGACTTGAACAGACACTTCTCCAAGGAAGACATACAGAGAGCCCAGAGACTTATGGAAAGATTCTCAACATCAGTAGCCATCAGAGAGATGCAGATTAAAACCACAATGAGATACCACTTCACACTTGTGAGAATGGCCATCATAAACAAATCAACAAACAAGAAGTGTTGAGAGGATGTGGAGAAAAGGGAACCCTAGTGCACTGTTGGTGGGTATGCAGACTGGTGTAGCCACTGTGGAAAATAGTTGGAATGTCCTCAGAAAAGTAAGAATGGAACTGCCTTTTGACCCAGCAACTCCACTGTCATGATTATATTCTAAGAACCCTGAAACACCAATTCAAAAGAACCTATGCACCCCAATGTTCATAGCAGCACATTTACCATAGCCAAATGCTGGAAGCAACCTAAGTGCCCATTAGTAAATGAGTGGATCAAAAAACTGTATTACATTTACTCAGTGGAATTCTATGCAGCAGAAAGAAGGAGTTCCTACCCTTTGAGAGAGCATGGATGGAACTGGAGAGCATTATGGTAAGTTAAATAAGACAGGCGGTGAGGGACAAATACCATATGATCTCACCTTTAACTGGAAACTAATCAAGAAAGCAAGCAATCAAGCAAAATGTAACCAGTGACATTGAAAGAACTATCTGTCAGTAACCAGAGGGGAGGTTGGCGGGGATAATGGGGGGAGCGGGGAACGGTTTTCAGGAACAACTGTAAGGGACACATGGACAAAACCAAGGTGGGTGGAAGCAAGGGAAGGAGATGGGGATAGCTGGGGTGGTGGGAGAGTGGTTGGGGGGTAAATGCAGACAACTGTAATTGAACAACAATAGAATAATTTTGAAAAATAAGGAATTGATACCTGTCCTTCTCAAACTATTTTAAAAAATAAAGATGAAGGTATGCTTCTAAACTTATTCTATGAGGCCAGCATTACGCTGTAACCCAAAGCAGCTAAATTTCTTGAAGAACAAATATTTTTCTCTTGGGTAGCTATAACCTTCATTCTTACTATCAGTTCTAAACTTTCAGAGCATTATGAAGTCTCATGGTCCAAACCTTCTAATTATGCATATGTAGATTTACATAAATATCCATGCAAATCAGGCACAACCACTGGGCTTCTGGGGAGCCCTTGGTACAGCAGAGGTCAAATATCCTTGGCTTAGAGCTCAATCCTACATGCAGATTTTTATAAGACAATGGCAGCTACTGAACACGGCAGTCTTTAAATACTGTGATAATTCTATGCTTGAGTAGTTTTTAGTCATAATTAGGAAGGGGTGACCTGGTTCAGGGACAAATGGAGAGCAGAATGAAACTGAACTTCAGTGTTTCTGTTGATCTAAGTTGGATACTCAGCAGGCATGGCTTTTTCAATTGTCAATTGGCTTTGATTTGAGTGCTGAAATTTCCTAACTTACCTAAAAGGTAGGAGAGTCCAGCTACTGTCTTTAAAGGCCTGAATGCCAAGGAGCCACCTGCCTTGAAAGGCGTGGGCACCTTCCCTGATACGCTGCACTGCCACCAGCTATATTATCAAAGGCAACAGAGAATCTGCAATGAATATTACCACTACTATTTCTCAGAACTACAGAATTTTAATTTCAGGGTAACCAATGAAAAAGGCCATTAGATGTTGCAATATCCTTGCAGGTGCTTTTTGGATACTCTTGGGTATAGTAAGCCAGACTGTTTCCAGTCCTTCCTCCTACAACCGAGGAGATGGTATGTGGAGTGTGGGGATGATCATATGAAATCTGTGTCATACCTGGAAGAATGGGACAAAATGGCCCTCTACCATTCATGTTTGCATAGTTTATTGAGTTCATACCCAGGGTTTTGTGTGCTTCTACTGCAGGGTTTAGTTAATTGAACTGAGTAGTAGGACTTTGAGCTTCACCAGCCCTTCTTGCTCAAAACCAAACCTCATGCAGGGCAACTTTAACAGTTCCCATCACTGGCCATTCCCAATCTACCACCAAATAGAGCTGCCTCCTTGTCTCCCCACACACTGTCTTAAAGCCTGACAGTGAGAATATTCCTGCCTTCTTGATATGTTTCCAGGACTGTGCCCAATGGCAGAGACCAGGTCATTAAACACATTCACAGCTGAATGATGAAAGAAAAGACATGATAGTTTTAATTAATTTTTTTCAGTTGAGCCCTAGGTTCCTTGGATGAGATTATTACTTCTATGTTCCTCTGATTCCACATCTCTGAAACTGAGATCAAAATGCCAGTTTTCTTCAATGAAATGGTCTGGAAAACAAGAAAGATAAAAATATAAAAGCATTTACAAATATCTATTTTTAAGTTGAGAAAAGGAAATTAGTGAGTGCAAAATTAGCCACATTCCATAAAGAGTTTCCATAAAAACTTAATTTATCAGAGTAAGATAGATTATCTTGTGTTATGTAGTTCTGGTGATGACAAAAATTGGAAAACAAATTAAAAATGTGGGTGTGAGGCATGTAAAAAATCAGAGATGAAGTTTCTTCTATTTAGTACAGAAAAAAGTCAAGGACCTGGGAAAAGAGAGGTGGGTGAGGAAGATTTTCCTTAAATGAGACAAGAAAAAGCAAAGGATTATGCCATAGATGAGGGGATTGAATCAAAACCCAGCTTCCAGTTTGCCAGAGAAGTACTTTTATTTTGACTATAAATAATTCTCACCTGTGGTTAGGTATAAACCATGTAAGCAGTACCAATATTTGAAATTGAAAATTGTTCTTAATTCTAATTAAAAGGTATTATATTCTCACTGGCTGTTTTGTCCAAGAATCCATTAATCAAAGAAGCCATTACATCTCTACTTACATTAATTCCATTATTGTATCACATGAGTTATGTTCAAACATTTATTGCCCAATAATTTCCAGAGAAAAATGTAATAAGTTGGGTGGAGATACCATTAATGTGAAGAGCTTTTTTGGCACAAAAGTTAATGAAGTGCATGAACTAACCCTCCGACCCCAATTATAATGAACTTTTCCAAATTCCAAGGCTAATGGGTAAACTGCAAGCTCTGTAAATGAGTGCTGGATTTGAGCAGCACTCTGTGAATGTCAGTTTAGACCTAGATTTTTTCAACGATAATATCAGGTAAACAAAATCAGGGAGCTTTCTGGTATTCCAGAACATTTGAGGCTACTTCTTACATGCCCATTAATATTGCAAAATATTCTGACAATACTTTATGGGTTATTATGAGAATTCATCATGTGTATTACCTTTTATGACTGCACTTGTCAGACTGCAGAATTATGAGATAAATAATAATGGTAGGCACATAATATTTGCTTTAGGAAGTCCAAACAATTTTGAAAAGATGCTCTACTACCCATACCTAACACTTGGTTCTAGACTCTGAAATGCTATTGGTTTACTACGTATTTGAGGCAGAAGAACAGGCTCAAAATGAGAAAATTTGGATTTGGGCTCAATGACAGCATCCTAGCATTTGAAAGGACTTTAGGAGTCATCTAGCCTGGACAAGTTCTTCTAGTGAGAGATGAGATGAGGCCTGACACTGAGGAATCCAGTTGCCCAGCCATACAAATGGGTATGGCCAAGGAAGGCCCCCAGGCACAGGGAGTAGTTTTACTTTTTAGCAACAGAATATGTTTTAGGTAAAATAATGTGTGAATTTCCAATGTATAAAACATAAAATAGAGATACTTGGGTTGAAGGCGGAGAGGTGGAGAAGAGCCCTCACCCAGCAGCTCTGCTCCCAACCTCACTACAGTTTTTCTTTGGGAAGTTATTAGACACTTAGCTCTCTGGGAAACTTAATCAGTTAGGACTTCTCTGGTTGCAAAATATAGAACTCAATCTGAGTAAGAATGAGATCAAGCAAAATAATGATGATGATGGTAATCATTATCTCATGGACTCAGAAGAGTAATGCAGCTTGGTTAGAAGGAGGGCCTGGAACTGGGATGGTTGGTCACCAGATCTCTCTCAGTCTGCCTCCTCCTTTAAACACACATATACACTTCCAAATTCCATGGGGAAAAATATGATTGGTCCAGTTTGGTTAGGGCCCATCAACAGCGATGGAGGTTAGGGTAGGGGTAATGTAGGGAGAAGGGGAGGATAGGGTTATGTAGTAGACATGTGGCTATCTGTGAATTGGGTGTCAGTTCTTAGAGAAGAAGAGCTGCTTAGGTAATCCAGTGGTGTGAAAACCACTGAAATAATATGCTGTTAGTAGAGACAGACACATATGGGAATGGGACAGGAGCTTAGAGACCAACTGAGTTACAGAAAATAAAGCCACCCAGACTGGGCTTCTGATCATAATCCTGAGATACATGACTGCCTGAGGTCAGCAAAAGTATTGGTGTTTGTCATCTGAGAAGTTCATTAGGGGATAAAGTGTGATCTCCATGAACACCGGCAAACATGGCAGTGGGAACCTAGAGCAGGCACCATGAGAAAGCAGACAGACAGCAACAGGGAGCTTTGCAAGCATGCACCTGGGTCCTAACTTCCAGCTGTGGTTCAAGTCCAAGCTCCAGGTCCTGTAGACAAGAGTACAGCAGGGCTCTATCTTGAAAGAACTGGAAACCAGAGAAGCAGGTTTGAAATAAACACAGATTTAACAGGAAAGAAAACCAGTTCTTAGCCTAGAGCTCATGCTCTGGGGAAAGGAGGAGCATGACAGGTGAGATAATAGGTTTTCCATGAGCTCCTGAGCCAGGCAGTCCTTCCTGACCCGCCTGACCAGTTCAGGGTTGCTTTCTGAGTGGGCGGTGTGGTGAAAACTGTAGGAGTCTGTGGAGCTCTGAGGATGTGGCATCTACTGGGAGAGAATGACAGGGGTCATTAGAACTTTCTACTTGTTCTGAATAATATTTGTAGGAGGGTACATCCCAGTGGTTCTTGCTCAGTGGTGTTATCTTTTAACCCTTCTTTACAGGGTGAGGAACTCATGAGAGAAAAAAACTACCCAAATCCAGTAACATAGTGCCTGAGCCAAAATAGAGAAAGATGTGTTGAAAATATGTGTTCTCTGAAAATGAACTAACACCATTGTTATATACCTTTTAAGCTAATGCTTTTGATATATGTAGTCTTAGGATATATAAAGATTTCTGGAGAAAGAGCTCATCAAACATTTTCAAGAATTGCTCAAATATATTACCTTGTGATATTTTTCATGCACAGAAGGACTGATGCATTAAGCTTGTCTGAATCTCAGTGTGGTACGTGTTGTACTCATTTGCTTAATTTGCTGCAAACACACGGACATGAAAATGTTTACAAGCAGGACTCGGGGTTTAACTTCAAACATTCACTCCTAATGCTTCTGCCAAAAAATAACAAAATATTTGTCTCTGAGGTAGTTAGCCTCTCTCCCATACAAAGTCTCCAGTACACTGCATTGGCAAGCTTCATGCAACACCCTTCTCTTCCATAGAAGATGGAAATCTTTGTGCTTAGATTCCAAGCTTTTCTCATCTCAAGGATGAGAAACACCAGGAACACACACCATTCTCCAACAAATTAGCTTGTCTTCAGACTATTTTCATCTAATTTAAGGGAAATGTCAGAGAAGCACTTCACTATACTGGAACTAAGGAGCTAAAATTCCAAATATAGACAAACAATGTGATCTGTAACTCCAGTGGCATGGGCCTCTAACTGCACAGAGCTCTTTCCCAGTCCCCAGGATTCAGGGACCAGAGGAAAAATAGACACCTCTGTTTGGAACCCTTGGGTGACAGAGTTAAGCATCTTCTTTTGTTTTTTCCAATTCCTTTTTTCCCTTAGGAACTCCGAATGCATTACATGTCATAAAAACTCTTCTGACATATTTTGCCCACTTTGGAGTTACACACATGTGCCAATCACTGGGGAAAGGTGATTAGTCATTCAGTGGAGAGGAGCTTTGAAAAACAGTGGGAAATAGTTCCATATAAATGACACATTTTATGTTTTTCAAATAATTCATGGAAAATACTGACATAAAATGCCAATTATTTTTTCCCATGAATGAAGCTGGCAGTCTTATTGTGTACTTTAAAAATCATTTGCAATTTGCTCATATTTTTTAATTCTCCAGGGAAAGGATATATTTTCTTTGCTCTAAAGATTAAAGTTCAATTTGACTTCAAATTTTGTGACAGGGACTCTTAAAGACATTGTGTTCTTCTCATATCCTCCTAGATATCACTACAAGCTGTAAATTTGGTGATTGGTGTCTAGTAGGACAGCCTCCAGGGGCTGCATGCTAGTTAAAATAATAAAGTGTTCCTTTCCTCTGGGTACACTTGAGAGAATAGCAGGTGGTTGTTGTTTACCATGCTAAAGCGAGCCACTCCATTTGAGACAGCTCACTTTGGACCCAAGCTTAATGCCATGCCTGAGCGATTCTGTTTCTAACAAAGCTGCCAACAGACTCAATTTCATTGTTGAATTTGAATGAGAATTAGCTGCTGCTGCATGCTAGCCCAAGACCCTGTGTTATAAAATGGTTCTCTAGTGACTGCAGGATTTGGAGGGAGGTGGGAATAATATCCAGTGGAAGCACACTCTTCAGTTCCAACCTCACAACTCAGAGGGGGTAACATCCTTTGGCTAATGCCAGGGGCAGCTGTGTCATTTAGACTCTCAGGGAACAACATAGACTCAGGGAATACAGTGGCTCACTCATATATTTTCATTAAGGAAAAGGCATACCACTACTCTATGAGCCATCAGGATAATTGACACAGAGTACTTCTCAAAGAGCATTGAATCTGCACAAGCACAGGGCTGGTCTGTGCCATGGCTGCTGAAGTGTCAGTGAGAAGATAAAAAACAAAACCCACAAAACGCACCTAAAGCCTGGGATTTAAAAAACACTGTTACCTAAATAATCCTCCTGGATATAGTTGTAATGGCTCTTTGGGATGGGAAGGAACTATATTCTGGACAATTGGCAGGTCCAGCCATATACAACCTAGACCATTCTAACCTTGTACTTTAAACTATGAAGTATACTACAATGTGACTTAGAGAATCTGAGTTAAAATTCACATGTATTGGAGAGCTTTAGAAAGGACTCTTGGGGGTCCTGGTGTTAAGTATTGAGGCAAAAGCAGGAACTGAAATGCTTGCTTCTCGGCAACTGCTCCTGTCCCAAGGACCAGCTTGTTTTTATGTATTTATTTGTGATACTGTTCTGTCTCTGCTCAGGAAACATTCAATGTCATATTTTGCTTTAAAGAAGATAGATCTTTTGTCTAAAACCAGAAGAATCACAGAGCTTGGTGTGCTCACAAAAAATTCTTACTGATGTACAAACAAGCTATTATGCAATCATTATTGCTAATTGAAGAAAAAAATACATGCCACAACTCATGTTAACCGTAGAAATCCTTATTTGCTTATTAATTTGTTACTTCAAGATTTTTTCTTATCTCAGTCAGGCTGTAAATACCTACAGTTTGTTTCTCATGGCACTTACCTGTTATTCAATGATTTTTACCACTGATGTTGGGCATTTTCAAGGTTCAGTGTAAAGATGTATGTGGAAAGGCTTAGTTGTCTCTATGACTTGCTACTCTTCCAGTTTCCAGGAGCTCATTGTAGTTTCTTTAGGAAACAATACTCTACCTGTTGGAGATCTGTTCTGCAGTTTAAATAGCCCTAACTATGATTATTTTGTTTTCTCAGACTTATTATCCAGTCTCTTCATTTTGATTAATCTCCTTGGGATTTTTACACTAGGGACAAAATAAATCTGTTAAGACTTCAAGAATCTCCCAAATTGTAATCCATTGGTGATAGCTCTTGGTTTGAGAAATCTCTTGCATTTTTCTGAACCTCATTTACTCAGAGTCTGACTAAGTTAAGAAGTAGGTAAAAGAAAACATTTACTAAGTTCACCTGAGAACAATATGAAAGCAATCCTCCTGTAGAAAGTAAACTACATATCAAAAATAATAGAAAAGGCAATTTTATCTCCTCAAAAAAAAAGTACCCATTTATTGTTTCCCAGTGAAGTCTGCAGTAGGGGCAAACTCTCTGGCTCCCAGACCCTTTAGTGTAGTTCTCTTTTCACTGTTGTTATGAACCTTGGATAATGGTATGCCTTACACACCAGGTAGGAAGTCAGAATGTGAAACCTGCAGAACCCAGGCCTTTAGAAAGCTGTAGACTCTTAACAGATAAGGAGCCAGGAGTCAGAATGTAAGGGTTTCACATTTCAATACAACAGATGCTCAGCAATTAGGAAAAAAATCAAGGAAGAGCCCAACACTCAGGTTCTTCTAAATTCAAAACAAAACAGAAAGTCAAAAACTGCTGACATCTAGAACTCCATTTATAAGGCACATGGGACAAGTCTTGCAACTGTGCCTCTACCACATTCCCCTTTACACAGTTTCTGCTGGGACAGGAGCTGTTCTCATTGTTGTCAGCCTAGGGCCTGAGAAGAAGGTCTGGTGAGGAGGAGGACATGGTGAATATTAAAATGGCTCTACTGGACAAATGCATGCCATGGTCTCCATGACCTAATATAGACCTTTCCTGTTGTTTGTTCATTTCTTCCTTCCTAGCTTCACTGAGGTTTAACTAACAAGTGAAAATTGTATTTATTTACACTGCATAATGTAATGATTAAATATATGAATGCCCAGAACACAATACTGCTGGGTCTCCAAATTTCAGGGATCTTTAAGGCCCTCTGGGAACTTTGGATATGGACATATCTAATCTTTTAAAATATATTTTATTGATTATGCTATTACAGTTGTCTCATTTCCCCCCCTTCACTCCACTCCATCCTGCACACCCCCTCCCTCCCACACTCCCCGCCTATAGTTCATGTCCATGGGTTGTACATATAAGTTCTATGGCTTCTACATTTCCTATACTATTCTCACCCTCCCCCTGTCTATTTTCTACCTACCATTTATGCTACTTATTCTCTGTAACTTTTCCCCCTCTCTCCCCTTCCCACTCCCCTCCCACTCCCCTGTTGATAACCCTCCATGTGATCTCCATTTCTGTGGTTCTGTTCCTGCTCTAGTTGTTTGCTTAGTTTGCTTTTGTCTTTGTCTTAGGTGTGGTTGTTAATAACTGTGAGCTTGCTGTCATTTTTACTGTTCATATTTTTTATCTTCTTTTTCTTAGATAAATTCCTTTAACATTTCATATAATAAGGGCTTGGTGATGATGAACTCCTTTAACTTGACCTTATCTGAGAAGCACTTTACCTGCCCTTCCATTCTAAATGATAGCTTTGCTGGATACAGTAATCTTGGATGTAGGCCCTTGCTTTCAATACTTCTTCCCAGCCCTTTCTTGCCTGTAGGCTGTCTTTTGAGAAATCAGCTGATAGTCTCATGGGAACTCCTTTGTAGGTAACTGTGTCCTTTTCTCTTGCTGCTTCTAAGATTCTCTCCTTATCTTTCATCTTGGCTAATGCAATTATGATGTGCCTTGGTGTGTTCCTCCTTGGGTCCAGCTTCTTTGGGACTCTCTGAGCTTCCTGGACTTCCTGGAAGTCTGTTTCCTTTGCCAGATTAAGGAAGTTCTCCATTATTTGTTCAAGTTTAATTTCAATTTTTTGTTCTTCCTCTTCTCCTTCTGGTACCCCTATAATTCAGATGTTGGAATGTTTAAAGATGTCCTAGAGGTTCCTAAGCTTCTCCTCATTTTTTTTTTTGAATTCTTGTTTCTTCATTCTTTTCTGGTTGACTGTTTATGTCTTCCTTCTGGTCCACACTGTTGATTTCAGTTTCAGTTTCCTTCCCAACACTATTGGTTCCCTGTACATTTTCCTTTGTTTCTCTTAGCATAGCCTTCATTTTTTTAATCTAATTTGTGACCAAATTCAACCAATTCTGTGAGCTTCCTGATTACCAGTGTTTTGAACTATGCATCTGATAGGTTGGCTATCTCTTCGTCACTTAGTTGTATTTTTTCTGGAGCTTTGATCTGTTCTTTCATTTGGGCCATTTTTTGTCTTGGTGCACCTGTTACTTAAAGGGGCGGAGCTTTAGGTGTTCCCCAGGGTGGGATAATGCTGGTTGCTGCGCTGTGACACTGTATGTGGGGGAGGGGTCTGATAGGGAGCAATGACACTTGCTCCACTCTCTGCCAGTTTTCAGCACTCCCTCTGCTACCCACAATCAAATTGGGCCCTTCTGGTGCTGCTTCCCGAGTGGGTGGGTTTTTGTACATTCTAGGCCCCTGAGGGTCTCTCCAATGAACTCTCCTGTGAGGATGGGAGTTTCTCCCACTGCTGCCTCAACCCCACAAGTGTTTCCAATCAGTGGTTTGAAGCTTTATTTCCCCACACTGGAACTCTGGGTTGCACGGTCTGTCACCCAGTCCACCATCTGCTGCCTCGTCAGCCACCTGCAGCTTTGCCCACCCCGCTCCACAGTCCACCACCTCACTGGGTTCATCAGCTGCCGCCTTGCCACGAGTCCTCTCCACCCGACTGCCCACCTTTGCCCCTCCTACCTGTCTGGATGAAGGTTTCTTCTTTATCTCCTCAGTTGTCTGACTTCCATACAGTTCAATTTTTTGTCAGTTCTGGTTATTTTTTGTTTTTAAATTGTTGTTGTCCTTCTTTTGGTTGTGTGGGGAAGCACAGTGTGTCTACCTATGCCTCCATCTTGGCCGGAAGTCTCTGGACATATCTAATCTTAAAACACATGATTCATTTCAACACATTAAGTTCTGCTGTTGGATATTTGCAATATCTTTATCTAAAAACAAAAACAAAAACACGGTTATTCCTTCTCTGGAGCCAATAACCAGGGTCATAACATCTGTTCTTGTTTAAGAGAGGGAGCTGCATGAAGAAGGAGGTAAGCTGAATCTCAAAGCAAAAAGTAGGTGATGATGGAGAAAGTTAGAATTTTAACAATATGAAAGCAGAGAAAATTTAAAAGAGATGAGAAAACATGTATCTACCTATTCAAACATGTATTGAGTGTTTTCAATGAGAATAAAATATTGGTGACCTCTAACTATCTCGGCATTGAGAAAGCAAGTTTTTCAATTTTGAGCAAGTCTCTAAACTTTTCTGGCTCTCACTTTCCACTCCTAAAAGCCGAGATGCTTTATCATCACAATTTAGTAGTAAGGACACCATTGTCCTACAGGCTATGGGTATTACAATAGACCATAAACTTGTAGGCAGGTGGCATGGAAGACAAAAAGGCTACCTATACCTGGGTGAGAGATCAGAGTAGCTTCACAAACATTTGGGCTGGGCCTTGAACAGTGGATACACATTCATAAGGCAAATAGAATTAGTAAGCAGGATCTTTCTGGCTACAAGCAGAGGAAACAGCATGTATAAAGGCCCTGAAGAATTTATTTATTCATTCAACAAATATTTAGTAAGAATATATTATTAGTTCTTGGTCCTTATTATAAATGAATTATAGTATTATTATCTAATACTGTGTTAGACACTATAATACAACAATAAACAAGATATAATCTCTTTGCCCTCAGAATAAAATTTAGTGGGAAAAAAGATAATAAAATAAAGGGCACAATAATTATAAAATAATATGATATAATAATAAAGTTTCAAATGACAAGTGCTATGAAAGAAGTAAAGCAGGGTAATATGATTAATAATGAGGCTAAAGGTGGCAACTACTTTATATTGGGTATCACAGAGGCCTTTCTGAGAAGACAGCATTTGAACAGAGATCTGGAGACAAGGAGGAGGCAGCCATGAGAAGCTTTGAGGAGTTCTAGGCTGAGGGAGAGAAACACATGTAAAGAACTAGATGGGGCCATGAGGATGGAGTCTAGGTTGGTCAGAGCAACAGAACACTGAACTAGGGGATGATCAGGCAGAGGTGAAGACAGAAAGGTAATCAGTGCCATATCCTTTTCAGGGACTTGTAAACACACCAGGAGTTTTAATTTTATTCTAAGTGTAGAGAAGCCAATGAAGAGTTTGAGAAGATATATAAAATGACATAGTTAATATTCTTAAAAGAGGGTAGATTGAGTGCTATAAGGTAGAAGTAAGAATGGAACCAATTAGGACAATATTTTCAAAATAGTGAAATGTAACTTTATCTAGGAAGTCACTAGTGGAGATGGTGAGACATGATAAGATTATTTGAGATATTGTTTTCCATGAGGTCAGCTCTATTTACTTAGATATAGGGAGTGGGGAAAGGAGATAAGAAAAAAAAAGACTTCTAAGTTTTTGACACCAAAAAAAAAAAGGTGGTGCCTTTCATTGAGATGATAGGTTCAGAGTAAAACAAAGGAAAGCTCTGTTTTAGGTATGTTAAGTTTGAGATGCTTATCAAACACTAATCAGAGATATAAAGTAAACTTAAAGAACAGCAGACACAATCCTTTAACTGTACTTGGTGCATTGCGGTTAGAATGTTGCACACGTACAGGAAGCAGTCAAGTCTGGGAGGACAAGGTGGGCAAGGACCAGATCAGGGAGAGACTTGCACGTGAAGTTGGGTTTTGACCTATAGGCATGAGAAGTGCTGAGAACTCAAATTAAAGGACAAATATTATCAGTTTTCAGTTTCCAAACACTCACCCTGACAATAGTACAGATGGCCCAAAGGATAGCAAGACTGGATGAAGAAGAACTAGTCAGAACAATATAAGAGAGTTCAGACAAACCTACATTAGGGCAGAAATATATAGTTGGGATAGAAAAAAACGTTTTGGACATTTGGGGCTTAAGACACCAGTGATTCCTATGCAATAGGTACTCTGATAGCCAAGCTCAAGACCTGGGCTTGGGCTGGTGATACTGTTGTAGAAGTCAACTACATCTGGATAAACACAACAGCTGTAGGGACAGGTGAACATGCCATGGGTTAATGTGCAGTTAGAAGTGCAGAGCACCAAGGAGAGTTTTCTAGAAATAACTAATCTTAAAGGTTGGTGGAGAATGAGAGACCTGAGAAAGAAACTGACTGGATAAGAGCATCTCTAAGGCGACTGTGTTGGTCAGCTCAAACTGCTATCATGAAGGACCAGGGACTTAGATGGCTCACAGTTCTGGAAGCTGGGAGGCTGAGATCAGGCTTCCAGCACAGCCAGGTTCAAATGTGGGCCTCCACCTGGTTTGCAGACTGCTGACTTCTTATTGCATACTCACATGGCAGAGAGCAAAGAGGAAAAACAACCTCTCTCCTGACTTCTGTTAGAATATTAATCCCATTCATGAGGGCTCCATCCTCATGAACTCATGTAATCCCAGTTACCTCCCAAAGGCTTTGTATCCTAATACTATCACATTGGGGGTAGAGTTTTAAACATTTGAATTGGTGGGGAGCACAGACACTCAGCCATTACATCTGCTAACTATAATTAACTCTAATTTCAAGCACGATAAAAAAATGGACATTGGGAAAGAAAGATAATAAACATATTACAATGTTCAGCCTCATGGAATGAGGTATGCAATTTTGTCAAGAGGATAACTATTAGCCTAAGTTCATCAAGAATCACAGCCTGATTTCTTCATTAGAAGGTACAATACCAAGTTTTAGAGGGGAAGGGAAAAGAGAGAGGGGCAGAGAAATAGGGTGAGCATATGATGCATCATAAAGTTGGTCTTCACCGAGTGTGACTGTGCTGGGTACTTCCTTCAAGAAGCTACATAGACTGTGTCTGCACAGTATGTCTCAGGGAGAGAGAGAAGGAATTTATCCACCATCTCCACCTCCCTTTAGTCAAAGCTTTGCTGCAGGTTGCATTAACTATCTCTCTCTTTGGGTTGCACATATGTGGCCCCTGGGCAGGGTCCCCCTGGATCAACAGGGTAGCTCTTGGATGGCAGGTGAGAGGAACATAGCATGGGGATGAGGAAAGATGATATCAAGTTGTACAAAACAGCCAAAACCTCTACAGAAAAGGATGATGTTCCATTGATGGCTGAAAGAAAATATAGATGAGGTTAAGCTCTGAAGTTATACTTAAGAGGTATCTGATTTAGTAACTAAATACCACAGAGAGTAATCAGTCAGGAGTTTTTGAGGTTTTCTGTTTATTCATTTAGTAATATTTATTGAGTACTCGATGGATATTCCTGACACTCTTCTAAGGTTTTTGCAAGGCAATCTATCAAGGTAAGGACTATTAGATTGTCATTTTACAGACTAGGAAACCGGTGCTTAAAGAGTTGAGTACCTTGGCCAAGGTCATATGCTAGTAAGGAGTAGTGGATCTGGGAGTTGAACCCAGCTCTATCTAACCCCAAAGTCCCTTTTTGGTTCACTATATCAGCACCTCATAACAGACCAATTATATCAGAATTTATTGGGGAAGGCCCTATATATCAGCACTTTAAAAAAATCTCCAGCTTGGTCTTATGTGCAAATAGGCTTGGGAATAATTGCCCTGTTTTTTAAAAAAATCTTTAGAATAATTATCCACTGCTTTCAAATATAAGTTGCCATGCATTAGCACCTTGCTTGTTTTATTAATGTGAAGATTTGTTGGGTTTCAAGTTGATGGGAGAGGACTTTTCATGTAGTTTAGAAACCTAAGTAGTAGTCAATATACAGGCAACATGTTCATTAATCTCCTGATCTTCAACACTATGTGCAGATCACATCCTTACATTTGATAACTGTCTTTTGTTGTTCTTTTATTGTTATGCAATCTCCTGAACAGTGTTCCTCCAACTTAGAATAAAAAGAAACATTGCTAGAGTCTCCCTCGTATGTATAAATCTTAGGAAATCAAATTTCAACGAGAGAAATCTGTTTTAGATCAAAGTATCTAAATCATTAATCTGGATCTTTCTCCAAAACTGGAGCCAACCCAAGTGCAAGCCATGATATATATGTGAGAGGCCACATATTTAGAGAGTTATTAATTCTTCCTTAATGTTGATGTGTTGTGCTGACAGAGACCAATAGCAGAGTACTGAGAGGCTGTGTTTGAGTATTTTTAGCCTGATTAAAATAAGAAATGATTTAAGACTATCTCAGACACCCTTCCCACAGAATTCTGCAAAGCTTCCAGCATGCTTTCTGGACCCGAGAATCATGGCCAAAGGCTCTGGATGTTAAGAAACATCTCCCATTTGGATTAAGCCTCTAGCAGTCAGAGGCTGCACCCCATCAGTCTAAACAGCATTTGTTTGTGATAGAAACACAGACCACAGATGGGAATTGTCTTTTAATATCTTAGATGGGAAACCCCAGAAGTTCCCATGGACTGCTTGAAGACATTAAAGTCACACTGCAGTTGGAAAAGTGGCTGTTTACCTTCTGAAGGACAATCTCGGGTGACAGCAAACACAGGCAGATTCTGAATCATGGGAGGATGCTAACGCGAACCAAACTTGCCTCCCCAGAAAAGCCTTGTTACAGCCCTCTGTGGCTGCTTCATTTTCAAAAGCACTGGCTTTCCTGATTCCTGTAGTTAGGCAGGAGGGAGGGGAAAGAGGGGGGAGGGAAGTGTGGTTGACTTGGAGTTCATGCCTTGGAGTTCCTGCCTTGTTACAGTGCTAACCCTGCAATTTCTTCACTGGATCCCTGAGAAAGCCTGGACTAATGAGGGATTCTGGTGCTGATAAAGCAGAAACACAATCACTCTCCTGGGTCCTTGCATCTCGCAGGGTGACTTGGACAACGCACTCCATTTTGGCACCTCTAATAATCTGACTCATGCCCTCTATCCAGAGGAGAAGCAAGCACTGCTTGGACACAGCACTCACCATTCTTAGTCATTGAATGGGGTAATCCGCTGGCTTCTAACAAGTGTTAGTGACAAACACTAAAACCTGTTCTCAGGTGCAGTTCTTTTACTGCTGACTCTAGGTACAGCCTGAGTTTTATTTCAGTGACTTGGCTAATTCAATACCATCTATGTAAAAAAAGAATTAAAATAACCTGTGAACAAAAACAAGCAAAAACAATTCCCCACTAAGATTTCCCTGTTTTCCTGAACAGATGGAAGTCCACTGAGTTTTATCAGTAACAGGGCATATTCAAACCTAATTTCATTTAATATTTCTTAACAGCCCTTTCTTTAAAAAAAGTGTGTTTACAAGGGCAATATTTATATAATGCACAGCACTTAAGATATGCTGTGAGCATTGCCACCTTTATGTCATGACATATGCTGGGAAACTGGGAGTTTTGAAGACTTTTACAGTGTGTGGGTATCTGAGAGGCTGAAGTAAGATAGGCCACAAGTAAAAAGGGACATAAGAAAAAGATGGTTGTACAAAGAGGTGTAGGGGGTATGGGGTTGCAGAGAGTGCAGGTAAAGAGAGGGCAGAAAAAAAAAGTGTGTTTATTGATTTTAAAGAGAGAGGAAGGGAGAGAGAGAAAGAAAGAGAAACACCAATGTGAGAGAGAAACATCGATTGGTTGCCTCCCATACACACCCCAACCTGGGATAGAATCTGCAACCTGGGTATGTGCCCTGACCAGGAATCGAACCCCCAACATTTTGCTGTATAGGATGATACTACAACTGATGGAGCCACCTTGCCAGGGCAACAGCCCTTTCTTGTTTGTATTCACACACTCAACAAAGCAGATGGAAAAACTGAAAGGAATTCTACCTAAAGAAGAAAGTGGACCAACCCAGTCTCATACCTCATCTTAAAGCTATGCTGTCTCTGAGTCACCCAACTGCTCAGTACTGGAAGGCCTCAGCAGTTGTCCCTGGCACACATAGAACCCTTAACCAGTAACACTTCTGTAGCCAGGAATTCATATATTTGCTTTAATGGTGATACAAAATTGATCCCAAGTGCTGCTTTCAGTGGATTTTTTTTCTCCTATCTACATGGACTGTCTACTGTGTAAACTTGCATTCCAGTTGCCCACATGTAATGCTCTCTCTTCCTTTAAGAATTGAACAGTCATTTTTACTTGAGTCTGAGTGTATGATATCCTGTGGGGAGAGGAAAATACAAACAGATTGCTGCTAGGTGGCTGAATTAGACACATTTGGGATAATCAGGCATTTTATCAGCTATACTTAGGTAGAGTGATTAAGCATGAATATTCAGAAATCAGATGCCAGAGTTCAAATCTCAGCTTTGTTATGTTATGTCTGGGGGGCAATAACTTCTCAAAACCTCAGTTGCTTCACTTTTAAAATAATTACAAAATAGTCCCTGCTGTGAGGATTAGGTAAGATCAAATCTGTTGAATGCTTAACACCCTGTGTGTGGCAGGTGGTAAGTATGGTTCAATAAATATTAGCTGTTATCATTTTACCATTATTACATTTATTAAGTCTTGATAAGATGCTGAAAAACTCAGCTGTATTTCCAGGATTAAATCAGATTTTAAAAAGGAAACTTCTCAATTCTCATGATGACATTTAAGGTTGTTTCTCTGAAGTTTTGGGAAGATCTCCCAGTTTTTCTAACACCACAGAGATACTTTTTTTTTTCCTTTAAATATTCCCTCTAACATCAGCATAGTTAGAGGGTAAAAACCAGGGTTCTGTATTATGCCAGGATCCGCCTGGGTGGTGTCAAGAGTCTTGAATTGAGCCCAGGGAGCAGGTGTAGCTCTCCCCACCTTCCAGCTACAGTTTATGCCTCAGGCTCTTTTGACCTGCAAGGGTCCCCCGGCTGCAAAGTATTTCTGGATGACTTCAACAGCTACATTAACTGCATCCTTCTCCTGCCATCACGAGGTTGCCCGATAGGATTGTGAATGCCAGGACACCATGTTTCACAGTTAATGGACATAGTTAAATAGATGGAGAAAGTGAGCTTAATTAATTTTGCCCAAGTTGGGAGTGGAAGTGGATGGCGGGGGTGGGGGTGGGGGTTGGAAAGTGCCAAGAGAATACTAAGCTTAAGGCTAGTAAAAAAGATAAGAAATTTAAAAGATTTTCATTTTTCACTAAACAAGACCTCAGCTAAGACCCCCTCTAAAAACAAGGAAACAAGATTAGAGGAAAACCTAAGGACAGATCTCATGGAAGATAAATGAGCTAAGACATATTGTTTTGTATTTGAAATGTTTGGGTCTTTTTTGGCAAGGGACTCACTCCCTTCTTGCTATTGTCTCCTTCTCTTTTTCAGTGCTCATTTATTATAAACAGAGCTTATCTATAGACCTGATCTGTTTTGCCAAGATACTCCCCTAAAACACTTTGCTCCTTTCCACTTGTTTCCTTCTGTTTAATTTCTAAACCACGGTTATGTAGTACAAATTTTATTCCTAAAAGTAATTGATTTATTTGTACTGACATCGTTAAAATGTCAGAACATGAATTTGACTTTCTGTCCAAGATGATTAAAAATATGATTTCTTATCCTAAAAAACAGGCAATTATGTTTCTCTTTTAGAAAACAACTCACCCCTAAAAGACCTCGGCTGTGTTTGATATTCCCAGTATATGATTTTGAGGATCATCAAGAAGGGTCCGTTCTTTCCTTTCACCCAAAAGTTCCCTTAATAAACACATTAACGGCAGGAATGCCCAATATATATGACAAAACCCCTGCAAATTTGACTCATATCCTAAATGTTTAAATGTATCCAGAAAACATCTGGATCAAAGTTTTTTCCTCTCCTTTAAAAAAATAAAAAACACTCAATTGTGTATGTCTTTACATCTTAAACAAAATGAATTAATGGCTTTTAAACCCTTTGCACTAAAAAAGGAAAGTGCTTCCAGCTTGACAACCTAAATGATAAGTTGCAGCCCAATGTGGTTTGAAATAGACCAAACATAAATCCATCTTCAATAGGAAATTTTAATTGGAAGCCACATTGACCCTTTTTTCCAGTGGTGCTGCCACACAGCTAGCAATAATGAAGACTGACAAATCATTGTAGTTGCATGTAGACTTTCAACACACTCCCCGCATGGTCTTAACCACACCAGGCATCAGGAAGGAGACTCATATTTCCCAGATGTAGGAAGGATGCAAAGGTCCACTCTAAGTTGCTAGACCAGGGCGTCTCAGTGAAGGGAAACAGGGCTGGGTGGGGGGGTGGTCCAAGCTTGTCTGAACAGTGGGAGCCAGGAAACACCTCCAAAACTCAATCAAAAAAAGGAAGAGGGAAGGAAAGAAAAGAAAGTCTTTTCTCAGGGAGGATTCTGTCTATATAGAATTCTTCTTTGGATTCTAAGGTTGGAGTAGGAAGGGTTGCAAATCTCATCCAGAGCTATGATGATTTTTTTCTGAAGAAAAGCAAACCAGAATATAAGGAGAGTTTCTAGTTTAAAGTGTGCTATTGAGCAGAGATTGTGATATTGAGACCGTTCCAGGAAAGGAAGTTTTAAGGCCAAAATTAAAATAGCACATTTGTTACTTGCAATTTGACTTCAGAATCCCCCAAGCCTCCTTCCTTGGGAAGCCTTATTTTTCCTCTCAGAGATGTTATGCACCATATGGATTTTTTTTTTGGTTTACATACTACATTTGCCAAGAATGTGATATGACACATGCCACCTCATTTTCCTTGGGGGTCCCAAAAGATAACAGGTACCCTCAAAGCTCTCTATATTTGTTTGGTAAATGTAAACATGCAGAAGAAAACAACACTATTTAGCAAATAAAATGATACTCATAACTTTTATGCTGTGCAAATCATAATTACAGCAATCTCAATAATTGCCACTTAATGTTCAAAAGCACCAGCCTTCATTTAGAAGCAAACTAAAATTGGAATCCAGTACTGACATTAGTCTACTAAGACTCAGAGCCTCAAAAAAGACATATACATATTTGAACATTGTAACTTAATTTACGGGTGAATGCAATCAATGTGTTAGTTTCCAGGGAACTTATAAGTTGATTGACTTAATTGACTTGTTGTGCTGTCACCTTATAGACTTAGCCACTGCATAGATGTGGAAGTAGGGAGCTAGCTGTATGAAGATGGGACATTCAAAATGAGAATATCTAAAGTACTTGAGCGTTGTGTTAGTCTCTTCCCAATTCTGCATATTTGTTGCTGGTATATTTTTGGATATTTGATTGTTGGCAGTTTTCAGAGGAATGACATTCGCTAAAGTAGACTTAACATGGAGTTGTAGAAGTACTGAATTTAGAAGAACATATTTCCCCTTCCACCCACAAGCTCCCCAAGTGCCCTTGGCTTGCTTCTTTCCCATGGAAGCCTTAGGATAACAGACTGCCTCACAAGCATTCAGCATCTTCTCTCTGGAGCTCAGGCTCACTGAGTACTACAATTTGACTTGGAAAGACTCTTAGTTGTCTCAATCTTGCTTAAAGAAGAAACTGTCTTCACTTACTAAATAGTCTTAAATTGAAAACAATTACTCCTGTTGTCTGATTTGATCCGCTGAATCACTGATATCTCATCCTGTGCTAAACACACTCATGGTGACAAAACATGGGGAAGGTACAGGGTCCTGGCCCTTTGAAAATCTTGTATTTTGTACACATAGGGTTTTTGTTTTGTTTGCTTTGTAATTTAAAATTAGATTACTCTAACCTACATGTTTCCTGCAGAATATTCCAGAAAATATCAAGTATACGTATGTATTCCCATATGGGCACACCTCAGACATTATGGGTTTGGTTTGGACCATCACAATAAAGCAAATATTACAATAAAGCACGTTATGGAAATTTTTTGTTTCCCAATGCATATGAAGGTTATATTTACACTGTGCTATAGTGTATTAAGTGTGTAATGAGCATTACATCTAAAAAGACAATGTGTATACCTTAATTTTAAAATACTTTATTGTTAAAAATGCTAAGCAGCATTTGAGCTTTCAGCGAGTCATAACCTTTCGCTGGTAGAGGATCTTGCCTCAATGTTGATGGTGCTGACTAATTAGGGTGGTGATTGCTGAAAGTTGAGGGAGCTGTGACAATTTCTTTAAATAAGAAAACAGTGAAGTTTACTGCATTGATTGATTCTTCCTTTCATAAACACTTTTTCTCTCTGCAGCATGTGATTCTGTTTGATAGCACTTTACCCAAAGTAACTTCTTTCAGAATCGGAGCCTACATTCTCAAACCCTGTTTTATCAACTAAGTTTATGTAATAATATTCATCATTTTAACAATCTTCACAGCATCTTCACCAGGAGTAGATTCCATATCAAGATACCAGTTTCTTTATTCATCCATGGAAGCAGTTCCTCCTCCATTTAAGTTTTATCATGAACTTGCAGCAATTCAGCACCATCTTCAGGCTCCTTCAATATGCAATATCTGTGAAGCTCAATAAAGCAAAGAGCAACAACATGGGATATGCCTGTATATACACAAACATAAATGTATATGCACACACATACAGTAAACTTTACAAAACTACTCGTATAAATAAGGAGTGCCAATTCTTTACAATACAATGATACTTATAGTACATTGTTAAAATACTCAAAAAAATAAATGGGAGAACCAAGATGGCGGCGTAGGTAGACACACTGTGCCTCCTCACACAACCAGAACTGACAGAAAATTGAACTGCAAGGAAGTCCGACACCAAGGATAAAAAAAATAAACATTCATCCAGACCGGTAGGAGGGGCGGAGACGGGCAGCCGGGGCAGAGAGGACTCACGTGGCCATGGCGGGACTGAGACTTGCGGAGTGTGGGACAAACTGGGCAGGCAGTCTGACCACGGGCAGACCCTGCAACCCCACATTCGCGCACAGATAAACCGAGAGGGCCAGACTCAGAGTGGCAGAGAACGGGGCAGGCAGACCGGCGGGTAGCACCCCGCGGCCCCACATTCCTGCACAGATACCGGACAGACGGCAGGGAGTGAGGCAGGCCACGCAACCTAGGGCTCCAGTGCGGGGAAATAAAGCCTCAAACCTCTGATTGAAAACGCCCATGGGGGTTGGAGCGGCAGCAGGAGAGACTCCCAGCCTCACCGGAGAGGTCGTTGGAGAGACCCACAAGGGGCCTAGGGCGTGCACAAGCCCACCCACTCGGGAACCAGCACCAGAGGGGCCCAGTTTGATTGTGGGTAGTGGAGTGAAAGACTGAAATCTGGTGGAGAGGGGAGCAGGCGCCATTGCTCCCTCTCGGCCCCTCCCCCATGTACAGAGGCACAGCGCAGCAAGCAGCATTACCCCGCCCCTGTGAACACCTAAGGCTCCGCCCCTTAAAGTAACAGAAGTGCCAAGACAAAAAAAAAAAAAGCTCCAGAAAAAATACAACTAAGTGAGGAAGAGATAGGCAACCTATCGGATGCACAGTTCAAAACACTGGTTATCACGATGCTCACAGAATTGGTTGAATCTGTTCGAAAACCAGATGAAAAAATGAAGCCTGTGCTAAGAGAAACAAAGGAAAATGTACAGGGAACCAATAGTGATGCGAAGGAAACTGGGACTCAAATCAACGGTGTGGACCAGAAGGAAGAAAGAAACATCCAACCAGAAAAGAATGAAGAAACAAGATTTCAAAAAAAAAAATGAGGAGAAGCTTAGGAACCTCCAGGACATCTTTAAACATTCCAACATCTGAATTATAGGGGTACCAGAAGGAGAAGAGGAAGAACAAAAAATTGAAAACTTATTTGAACAAATAATGAAGGAGAACTTCCCAAGTCTGGCAAAGGAAATAGACTTCCAGGAAGTCCAGGAAGCTCAGGGAGTCCCAAAGAAGCTGGACCCAAGGAGGAACACACCAAGGTACATCATAATTACATTACCTAAGATTAAACAGGACAGAATCTTAGAAGCAGCAAGAGAAAAGGAGACAGTTCCTTACAAAGGAGTTCCCATAAGACTGTCAGCTGATTTCTCCAAAGAGACCTTACAGGCAAGAAGGGGCTGGCAAGAAGTATTCCAAGTCATGAAAGGCAAGGACCTACATCAAAGATTACTGTCTCCAGCAAAGCTATCATTTAGAATGGAAGGGCACATAAAGTTCTTCTCAGATAAGGTCAAGTTAAAGGAGTTCATCATCACCAAGCCCTTATTATATGAGATGTTAAAGGGAGTTACCTAAGAAAAAGGAGATAAAAAATATGAACAGTAAAAATGACAGCAAACCCACAGTTATTAACAACCACACCTAAAACAAAAACAAGAGCAAACTAGGCAAACAAATAGAACAGGAACAGAACCATAGAGATGGAGATCACATGGATGGTTGTCAATAGGGGAGTGGGAGGGAGGGGGGGGGGGAAAGGTACAGAGAATAAGTAGCATAAACGATAGGTGGAAAATAGACAGGGGGAGGGTAAGAATAGTGTAGGAAATGTAGAAGCCAAAGAACTTACAAGTATGACCCATGGACATGAACTATAGGGGGGGAATGTGGGAGGGAGGGGGTGTGCAGGATGAAGTGGAGTGAGGGGGGAGGAAATGGGACAATTGTAATAGCATAATCAATAAATATATTTTAAAAATACTCAAAAAAGGGCAGAAGGAGGGAAAGGTGGCAACAGCAGCTTAGCTGAACAGAACAATCTAGTTTAAAAAGTAGGAAGTCCTAGCCACAGCAATCAGACAAGAAAAATAAATAAAAGGCATACAAATTGGAAAGGAGGAAATGAAACTCTCACTGTTTGCAGATGACATGATAGTGTACATGGAAAATCATATAGACTCCACCAAAAAAATACTCGACCTAATAAATGAATTTGGCAAATCAGCTGTATACAAAGACAATACTCAGAAATCAAAGGCATGCCTGTATACCAACAACGAAACTGCAGAAACAGAAATCAGGAAAAAAATCCCATTTGAGATAGCAACAAGAAAAATAAAATATCTAGGAATAAACCTAACCAAGGAGGTAAAAGACCTGTACTCAGAAAACTACACAACATTGAAGAAAGCAATTAAGGAAGACAGAAACAAATGGAAGCATGTACCATGCTCATGGATTGGAAGAATTAACATCATCAAAATGGCCACACTACCCAAAGTGATTTACAGATTCAATGCAATCCCTATTAGAGTACCCATGACATATTTCACAGATATAGAATAAACATTTCAGAAATTCATATGGAACCATAAACGACCCTGAATAGCTGCAGCAATTTTGAGAAAGAAGAACAAAGCAGGAGGGATCACAATACCTGATATCAAACTGTATTACAAGGCCACTGTAATCAAAACAACCTGGTACTGGCATAAAAACAGGCACATAGACCAATGCAGAGAGCCCAGAAATAAGCCTAAGCCTTTATGGTGAATTAATATTTGACAAAGGAGGCAGGAGCATAAAATGGAGCAAAAACAGCCTGTTTAAAAGATGGTGTTGGGAGATCTGGAGAGCTACATGCAAAAAAATGAAACTCGATCACCAACTTACGCCATACACAAAAATAAACACAAGATGGATAAAAGACTTAAATATAAGTTGTAACACCATAAAAGTCCTTGAGGAAAACATTGGCAGGAAAATCTCAGACATTCCACGCAGCAACATCCTCACAGACATGTCCCCTAAAGCAAGGGACATAAAGGAAAGAATAAACAAATGGGACCTCATCAAAATAAAAAGCTTCTGCAAGGCTAAAGAAAACAGCACCAAATTACAAAGAGAACCAACAGTATGGGAAAACATATTTGCCAATGATACCTCAGACACGGGCCTGATCTCCAAAATATATAAAGAACTCAAACGACTGCACTCCAGGAAGACAAACAACCCAATTAAAAAATGGGCAAAGGACTTGAACAGACACTTCTCCAAGGAAGACATACAGATGGCCCAGAGACATATGAAAAGATCCTCAGCATCACTAGCCATCAGAGACATGCAAATTAAAACCACAATGAGGTACCATCTCACACCAGTCAGAGTGGCCAACATAAACAAATCCACAAACAAATGTTGGAGAGGATGTGGAGAAAAGGGAACCCTAGTGCACTGTTGGTGGGAATGCAGACTGGTGAGATCACTGTGGAAAACAGTATGGAATTTCCTCAGAAAACTAAAAATAGAACTGCCCTTTGACCCAGCAATTCTGCTACTGGGATTTTACCCTAAGAACCCTGAAACACCAATCCAAAAGAACCTGTGCATCCCAATGTTCACAGCAGCACAATTTACAATAGCCAAGTACTGGAAGCAACCTAAGTGCCCATCAGCAAATGAGTGGATCTAAAAACTATGGTATATTTACACAATGGAATTGTACGCAGCAGAGAGGAAGAAGGAGCTTATACCCTTTGCAACAGCATGGATGGAACTGGAGAGAGCATTATGTTAAGTGTAATAAGCCAGGTGGTGAGGGACAAATACCATATGATCTCACCTTTAACTGGAACATAATCAATAGAAGAAAAAAGGAAACAAAATATAACCAGAGACATTGAAGTTAAGAACAATCTAACAATGGGCAGGGGGGAGTGGGGAGGGGACAGTGAGGAGAGGGGATTACAGGAACTACTATGAAGGACACATGGACAAAATCAAGGGGGAGGGTGGAGGCAGGGGAGGGAGGTGGGTTCAGCTGGGGTGGGGTGGAGGGATGAGGAGAAAAGGCACACAACTGTAATTGAATAACAATAAAAAATTAAAATTAAAAAAAAAAAGTCCTACAGTAAGCTCTCTCCCAACAATCCACAGTGACTGTTTTGGCAATTTACTTCCTGTGTCTAATTTTTTGGCTTTTGTAACTACTAGTTTCATTTAAGCTCAGGAAGCCTGGTGAAGTAGACAGCTATCTAATAAAAATAGTGGCCCAACACAATGATTTCCAACCTTTTTTCATTTGATGGTACATATAAACTAACTACTAAAATTCTGTAGCACACCAGAAATATATTTTTTCCTGATCTGAAAAAAATAGGTATAATTTTGATTTATTTACACTGGATTTATTCACAACACTGTTGTCTTGACTGTTGTCGGTTTTTTTTTTTATTTGACCGTCTAAGGAAAAAGAGGACAGTGCCCCAGACTAAATAGTCTGATATTGCATCTTTTAAAAATTCTTGTGGCACTCCAGTTGAAAACCACTGGCTCAAACTATAGGAGTTAACAAATGTTGGTGTTCTAAAGCACAGTCATGATAACTGTCATTTACGAGCATTAACTAGGTGAGAGACCCCACAGCAAATGTCTTACCTCAATTAATCCTCAGTACCTGATGAATTTTTCACAGAGCATGGCTTTTGGGATCAGACAGAACTTGCATCCATATCTTAGCTGTGCCATTTAACAAGCAGTGGAAACATGAAAAAGCTACTCAAATTGCTCAAAGCCTCTGTTCACTTGTGATCAGATACCATTGTCTGATAATTTCTTAAGGTAACTTTAAAATGAGCATTTGGGCTTGTTGATTTTCTGTGTATGATATTATAAACAGGCTTGCTTCAGCCCACACAATCATCTTTCCATCATTCAAATACCCCTGGTTTCTTTGGTCTTCTCATGGAGCTCATTTCCAAGGCATTAAATCATCTTCATGTTGCCTCTGAATCACATCCAACTTCTTCATAATTCATTTTAGTTTAGCTCCAAGCAAAACGCAGCTCCCTAATAATGGTGTGTCTGAAGTTGAGTTACAGAGGATTAGCACATGAGTTGTGCATGCCATATCCCTGTGCTCCAATCCCCACACATCCCTATGAAACAGTGTCCTCAATTCTGAATGGAGAAGCTGAGGCATAGAGAAGACAAATACCTCGCACTGACATCACACGAACTCAACAGAAATTTAGCTTTCCTTCTCCAATCTAATTTTCATTAAACACCAAAGCTCTGTCTCTACTTGTTCTCTTGAGGAAACAACAGCAACATGTTCTTTGTAAGACTGGAATAAGTAAGATGTTGGCTTTTTGTTTTATAAGTACATAAGTAGTGTTTGAATTTTTATTTAGTGAAGGGTAGATTAGCCTTGGGCAGAGTGCTATAAGTGTAATGATTAGAACCACATAAATGAAGTACAGATGTTATTTTGCAACAAAACTATTCAGTTCAAGTTCTTGTTGAGTATATTTTTATGACTCATTTGAGACTTTTGAACCAAAATTATCAACACAACTTAAAACAGAATAAAATAAAATTAATTCCTTAGTCATGTTATATTGGAGACCATTTAGATTGAACAAAGGAGAAAAAAGTGAGTAGGGTAAAGGAATCTGGAAGTATCTTTCTGAATGCAATTCCTTAATGATATATTCTGTCTACCTTTTGTATTCAGTATTGTCCATGTTGGTGATTAATGTCCTCTTTTGTTGTAATTTATCTCATAAAACCTCATATTAATATTAGAGTTTGTTTTTGAATAAGAAAGATGAAAATAAAAGCTATATCATTGCATCTACAGCTAAGGCATCCTTGATTTTTTGTGGTCTTATAAATATCCTAAGTATGAAGAAGACATTCCAAAAGTAATGATTTCATTTAGAAGTCAAAGAAAAGTTCCCCATTTTGATGAGTCTCTGGCAATGAGTCTTTACAAACATCATTTACTACCATCCAGGTTGATGTCTCAGTTACAGACTTAGCTTCTGCCTTTGGGTATCTACTTTCCCTCCTGTCTGGTGGCATCTCTCCCTGGATGGGAGGGGGGGGTGTGCATGGTGCTTCCCCCATGAGAATAAAGCAGTGGTTTCTTGTTTTAGAGGCATTTTTAGGATTTCATCAAGTCTGTCAAAGATAAAGCCCTAGAGGCCTTCTTCCACAAGCAAGCTAGTATGTCCTCTGGTCCTTGGTATCTCCAACATCCCTTAAAAGATAATAAAATGCATTCCTTGAGAAGCAGGCTTGTCCTCAGAAAAGCCCAAGCACTTTAAGGGCCAGTCAAAAGGCTGAAAGTTCAGCCTTCAACTCCTCTGAGCACTTTGCCCTTGTGTTGAGCCTCTCAACTCTGGTGACAGTTAACAGCTGGATTCTTGGCGACGTGGAAACTTGATCACCACACCAATACACAGGCCATCAAATATGTGACCCAGAGGTGAAAGTCCCCATGTTGTGTTACCTCTCCCTGCAGCCAGGCCATCCCCCCAAGGCGCTGCTATTCAATTTATATTTATATTCCCCTCCCTCTTTCCTGTTCTTTCACAGAGGCAGTTGACAATAGTAATAAATGTGGCCATACTCAAGGATGGGGCTGTGACAGGCTCAATAAGGAGTGGACTGATTTGTTGCTTTGGGGTTGAAAGCTCAGACTTTCATGAAACAAAAATATTATATTCAGGGTAATGATTTATGGCCTTAACTCCTGTTTGATTGCAGACTATAAATATTACCAAACGGTACTTACAGCATCTCTAGAGAACATTAGGAGCATACTCAGTTTTATTTCACACAATTACTGACTCAGGGTAAGCATGAGCATTATTTGAAAGACATTATTTTCCCCAAAATATATCTTTGGAGATGGTAATGTTCAAGAATGTCTTTCACACACTCTAACTTTATCTGTGTGACTCTAAAGTGCCCAAATAAATCTAGTGATAGATCAACTAGTGAGGCAAAAGCTGATGGCAGTTGTTACTCTGACAAGGATTTCATTTTTTTTTATCTTATAATAACCAAGCTCCCCAGACCCAAATGCATGGCCTTGACTTGTAGTCAAAATTAAGAAACTTCCAAGACATCTCAAAATAAACTGGGCTCACAGCATGGAACTTGCTCAGATCTCTTTGATTTCTTTGTGCCTAACTCCTTTAGTGGTAAAGCAGGAATACCTGTTTCAGGGGATAGTTTGGGTCTTGATCACTTCTGCCTGCCTTTCTAGACTAGTCTTATCATTACTTTCACCCTGGAATGAGATCTGATTTCTCTTGCCCATTTGACCACCCCAAAGTCTTGGAGCCATGTGAATGAGATACCGTTAGCCATTTATAATGGAAATCGGTACCAGCCAGAACAGAAGGTGACCTCTGAGTAGAATGCTTCATTTATATTACAAAAGCACTTCGATCCAGGAGGACATTATTTATACTCCTTTATACTTGGTGTTCAGTGAATTAACTTATTTAAAGCAGTGAATTATATTCTTCCATGATACAGATTTGATTACCACATTGAAAAGAAAAAGACCTTTCTGAAAACTTCTTTGGGTTAAAGATGGACACAACAGGTACAATTTGAAATGCTATTGAAGAGCAGTCTCAGAGCAGAAAGGAGTATGGCATAGAAACTACTGTATATTCATATGTACAGTACATAGCCACTTTACCTTCTCTTTCTTATTTGAGTGACTTCTCAGAAGTTAGAAACCAATTAACCATTTTGGCAGTGATCATCCTAGTTGTTCTTTTAATGGGTATTACATTTGCTAAATTATAGATGAGCTTGATTGTAAGACAATGTCATTATCTGAGTTATCTTTCATGGGATATCATCTGTAACATGCCCATACTAGTTTTCTCAAAGTTTGGTATCAATTACTTGCTTTAATCAGTTGTACCAAGGGATGCTAAAAGACTCAGCAATCACAACTTTGAGTATGAGCATTTCTCTCTGGGTCTCTGCCAGGCTCAGAGTGAAAACTGTGGCTATTTTCAAACTCTTGGTAACAAGAACACTAAGTAGAAGTGGCTGGATGGCTCCTTACATTTAGATGGGTAAATGTGTATGACTCTCCAAACTTCTCACACATGAAGTTATCACCTCCAACAATCCCATTATGTTTTTATCCACACATTTTGTTCATTTGTGAAATTAGCAGGAAGGACTGCAGACATCTAGCTCTGCCCTCTCTGATAATACCCACATATCTTTTGAGTTTGCTTTCAAAGCAGGGAACAAACTCTGCTGGCTCCCCAGAAACACACGGCCAAGATCTCAGTAGATAATCAGCATTCTGTCTAAAGGCAATTAAAGATTGCTCATGCTCTGTTTTTATTTATACTGTGTAATGAGGCTCCAAATTCAAAAAGCTATAGTCCTGGCATGGGAGCTCAGTTGGTTAAAACATAGTCCTGATTCACCAAAGTTACAGGTTCAATCCCTGAACAGGGCACATATAAGAATCAACCAATGAATGCATGAATAAGTGAACAACAAATAAACCTCTCTCTCTTTCTCTCTCTCTGTACCCTCCTTTCCTCTTTTTCTAAACTCAGTAAATAAATTTTTAAAAATTTATATCCTAATATCCACTAATGTAAGGAGTTGCAGTCTTGCGAGTGCAGTGGTCCAAGTTAGGGGACAAACATCATTTTTACAGGTTCTTTCAGTACCAAGATTCAGCATCTCCCAAGGAGAAGTGCTAATGCAAATAGCAGGAGATCTACCCCTCTCTTCTCATCCTACTACAGAAGTGGGTTTCATTTGAGCAATAAGATCTGATAAACTGTGTGTTTGTGGCAATTATAGCATACCTTAGGTGGTATTAGAAAGCATGAGGTCAAAGAGGAGGGCTTTAACTTCCTAAGAAGTGCAATAATGACCCTGAAATTCACAGCTTGGGCACCTTATTACAGTTGTAAGATGGAATGCATTAAAATGAAGAAAACAAGGAAAAAATGCATAAGTGGAAATTGGTAGATGGGGATGGGGGGAGCATGAAATCAATGTCAAACAATCCTAAGTCTTTGTAGTTGAGTTTCTAAACACATTTCCAAATGGTTATCCCTTTACAAAGCTTTTCATGTATAACCAGAAAAGAATTCTCTACATAAAGCTTCTGACCTGTTTCACTACATTTTTAAATACAGTTGGTAAGAACTGGAAATGTTTTGTTTGAGAAGAGGACTTTGCCAAGGCATTTGGCCAGTAAGAGGTCTGCATTTGTTTCTAGATATAGTCCAGTGGTCTGAATGGGATAGAGGCATTTGGGGAGGGACAGAACCCCTTTGGGTCAGTAACACACTATTAAGTAGCTGCAGAGAAATTCAAGACAGTGTGTGTAAAGATAAGCCCTGGGATAGGCTGAAAAATGGCCTTCCAAAAGATGCCCACATCTTTCTTCCTGGGACGTGTGAATGTTACCTTATATGGCAAAATAAGGCTTTGCAGGTGTGATTAAGTTAAGGCTCTTGGGATGGAGAGATGATCCTGGATTGTCCAGGTGGGCCTTCAGTGCAATCACACGTTTCCTTAGCAGAGAGAGGCAAGGGAGAGTCTACACACAGACCCCAGAGAAGAAAGCCAGGTGACTCCATGGCAGAAATTAGAGGAATGCAGCAACAAGCCCAGGAATATCAGCAGCCCCTAGAAGCTGGAAGAGGCCAGGAACCAATTTGCTCGAGAGCCCCAGGACAGAACACAGCCCTGCGGACCCCTTGTTTTCAACCCAGTAATGCTGATTTTGAATTTTTTGCCTCTGTAACTAAGAAAGAATAAATCTGTGTTGTTTTAGGCCTCCCATTTTGTGGTAATTTGTTATGGCAGCCACAGGAAATGAATGCCTTGCCCCTTTAATGACCATTCTTTAAGGTTATGTTATGGATTCATTTCTACATAATACTCCATTTTCAAAGAATTCTAAAGAATAAAACGCCTGGGTACCACTCAGCTACTATTTCCCCTGCTATAGTTTTCTAAGGGAATCTAAAACACAGGTTCAAAGTCTGGCAAATACAGGTATCCCCTGCTTATTGAAGGTTCACATTATACCACTTGGCTTTTATGAAAGACCTACATTAGTACTTATTTTTGCTAACAACAACAACAAAAAAATCCAAAGAAAATTTTTGCTTTTATAAAAAAGGTGAAGAACAAAAATAGCCTTCTGCAGATGTTACAAAGGCAGCGCCCTGAGCAGGGAGAGCAGCCCCACTAAGCTCCTTCCCTGGGAACCACACTCAGCATCTCCGCATCAGGCCGCCAGGGCTTTGAACTGTATCTGAGATCATCTGTGCTGTATCTCCATTTATTTTGTGCATTGCTAGCAATATGTGTCTGTCCTGAGGTAATTGCTTCTTTACTTTATGCCATTTTGGCTCAGGAAAGGTGTCACTGGAATTCTATACTTTCAGATAGCATGGGAGACTTGTGCTCTTTTTGTAAGCCTAGGCCTGTCTGCACACTTGCTGCCCCCCTGACCACACAGCCAAACTTCTGCTTCCCTTCCCAGGCCCACTCCTTTCGGAGTCTTCCTTAAGGCCCTTACCTGGAAGTCTCCTCTCTCACATAACTTGTATCTATTTTAACTTTCTATACCATTTGCCACAGAGACACCAGGTTGTGTAGCCATCTCTCTGGTGAGGGCATAACCCCACAGAGGAAAAAACCTTTGTATCCTCCTAGGTGCTTGAACTGGGCTTCTCACATTAAGGGGTGGTATTTCTTTAAATGCATCTTCTCAACTAAAGACACAAGGAAAGTCAGGAGGCAGGTGGGCTGGCCCTGTGCTGACAAGGCTTATGTGATGAGTACCTGAAAGGTTTGGCAGGAACCAGGTAGGAGAAGCTGAGGGTCAGACTCATGCAGAAGCTAAATGGAGCAAGGTGGGGAGTACATTCATTTGTACAAGCAGAGTTGGGGAACCCACAGTGTGGATGACTTGAACAGGTTGCTTTAAAAAATGAGCTCACAAAGACTCTGAATGAAGATACATCAATGAACATGTGGCATGACCTGTACCACAGATTAGGGTATGCATACTCCCTACCTCTGTCTGCGTACATCACATCTACTCAGAAAAGTCTGTCACCAGGCACAGAGCCCAGGAGGTTTCCACTGACTTAGAGATTAGGGGCCAGATCCAGACTGTGGCTGTCTACCGTCCCCTCACTCCCACCTAGGCAATTCTTTAGACAAATCAGTTGATTATTTCATTCACAACCATTATCTTTTGTCATAGCAATTTAAGTATAAGGACTATTTCATTCTCCAAGTGTAACTTGGAGATAAAAGTTCACAGATTCCTGCCCCAAACTGAATACTGAATTTCCACAGAATCAAAGATGGCTAATCCCAGAGATCACTCCGGCATATGTCATTTATAAGAAACAATTCTCCATCTTCCTCCCCCTTCTGTCATGTGTTCCAAGACCCCGATGAGCCCACTGGATCCTTGGATATCAGAAATTTGACTAACTCCCATTTGCTGGGAGAATACAGAGCAGGCTGGACTTCCACCCACACAGTTGGCATTCCCCTACTTGTCTGTGGGGAAGCACTGTCACTATGCAGGGTTCAAGCAGTCAGCTACTTACAATCTAGGAAAAATCCCTTTCTCCCAGGAACACTGCCATGAAAGTGTTGTGTTTTACAGGAAATTTAGTATTCTCCTGGGGTCATAGAGAAAGAGATTTTTGTTTGTTTACTTTTTAAGCTTATGGTGAAAAAAGATTCATCAATAACTAGGACTGTGGATTGAAAGATTTTTTTTAGGCACAGTGATCTCCTTCATGTTTAGGTAACAACTGAAGCAGTTATAGAAAAGAACTAAATGATAATAGCTGATAATTTTTGAGCCTTTGTTCTGTGTCAGAGATACAAATAATCTCATTTACCCTTGCAACAGCCATCTGAAATTGGTACTTTTACTAATCCCAATTTTACAGATGAAGAAGCTTAGGTTAGGAAGGTTACTGGACTTGCTAAGGTCATACACAACTGGTGAGTGGTGGAGCTTGGGCAGAACCCAGCCAGCTGTCTCAGGGTCTTGTGCTCTCCAGGATGCATAGGATAAAAAGACTTATGCTTTTGTAGCAAGTATAAATCTTAGTTTATAAACTCAGGTGATTTACTGTCCATAAATCAACTTAGTATCATCTCTAATCCCTTTCCTCCTGGGCTAAAGGACAAAATAGCTCAAACATTCTTGAGGCTTCCTCATCATTGTCTTCAGCAGGTTAGAGCAGGGTGTGGAGATTTGAACCATAGGTCAAGATATTGGGGGAGCCTGTAGTCCTCTGCTGTCTGGTTACTGCCGAGAGGCACATGGCTCCAGACCACATGATGATCTCTGCCCTGTGTCTTTTGTGCCAACCTTGGGGCCAAGATTGTTGAGGTGCTTCCCCAGGGCATCACAGGCCCAGCTCCTCTGAAGCCTCGCCTCAACCTCAGGATGTTGCCAGGAGCGGGAAGTAGGCTCTCACTCTCCTGGACTAGGGGAATCTGAGTTGTTCTGAGGGAAATCAATCTCCCTCTCAGCTTCCCTCCCTCTCCTCTCCTCAGGATATACGCACTAGGCACTCCTTCTTGGGTCCCCACTCTCCTCAATGGTCTTAGAATTTTGACTTTTCTTTCCCCCCTCCTGCAAATCCACAGCAGGCACAGATCTTGATGTCAACTTGAACAGGTGAAGGTAAAGGCTAAATATAGAGTGAAAACAAGTTAATATCACAAAACATGCTCCTGCCGAATCTCCCTTCACTCCTCTTCACATTAGTGGCATGTGTCCCCCTGCTCACTCTCACTCTCATGCTCATACACAAACATATACCCATGAGTACCCATGAATAATTTATCATTCTTTTGATATTTAATATTTTCCTCCCCTGTCAGATGAAGCTTATATTATCTAGGCTTTGTCTCTGACCATACTGATGTCATTATGAAAATTCATTAAATAGTCCTGTATTAAAGTTCCCGAAAAATTGTATATCACAGCTGATGCCCATGAGGTAGCAGGCAGGTGATTTGACTAACTCTTTCTTACATGTCAATTTGTGCCCACAGTACTTTTTAATATACCTTATAAATTATATTTTAATTTATGAATTATCTTGGAGGATCTGATTGTTTGGAATTCATGCTGATCTTTTCCAGTTACTTGAATCTTCAGAAAAATTATTAAAGGAACATTTAAGTGTCTCATTTCATGGAAATTGGGAACACTGGATTACAATATAAATGTATTTATTCATAAATGTGGGGGGAAACCTCTAAGGAAGACATAGTATGTGTATTATTTATTATCTACATCAGTTTCATTGTTGCCATGTGTGGGTTTTCTTAATATATTGCTGGTACCTTGTCTTGTGTATATCTATCTAGCGCTATTAAACCCCTGGACTATTTGTGCCTACAAGACACATGTAGGAATGCTTTCTTAGTAGACCTCATCTTCAGGGGTCATTTTATTTCCACAGCTTCGTTCCTTCTTACTAGAATCGAGCACTCCATATTTTTCCCCAAAATTTCTATCAGTCTTGATCTAATGCGTTAGGTGATGAATGACTAGAAGTTGGCCACAGGGGGCATGTGAGCAATGAGTCATGCTGTCTCCTAGTAACCAGTCAGCAAATAGCTTCCAGCAAGTATTTTAAACCCCAAAGCACACTTACCTTTGGTATTAACCTTAGACAGACCATCCTAATCTATATCCGTGCTCTCATCCCTCTTTCAGAACTTCTAAGAGGAGAGGGGAAAATGGAATCAAGTTTGCATACGCCTATCACAAACGAAGATGGACCTACGTGCAGGGGTCTTTCCCAAGAAACCCTTGCCCTTAATTCATTTTTCTGTATTTTGCTTGCTCTCAGATATTATGAAGTTGTTTTTATTACGTATTGCTTTTGTTTATAGATGTGTTCCTCTATGTGACTGTTAAACCAGTTCATATTGCTATGTGGTTCCATAAAAAGGTCAGGGACACAGTGGAGTACAGCAGGAAAGTATCCTTCTCGTCATACATCACATCCACAAAAGATTAATTTAAACTTATTAAGATTATTTAAAACATAAATTCTCCTTAGGAAAGGGAAGAATTAAACCTATTAATCTTATTCACTGGTTAGACTGTTTTCTCAAACATTAAGGGTCAGCTCCTGTAGAGTGGGAGGGGTAAGGAGGAAAGCAAGAGAGTTAGTTTTGGAGTAGGCAGCCTGCAAGATGTGCCCACGTAAGCTGATGTAGAAGAGTGCTTTAGAGGTAGCAGCAAGAGAGCTTCTGGATCCTGCAGTTGCAAGAAACAAAAGGGAATAAGTAGGCAGGAAACATGAATGGCAGAGACAATAAGGGCCACACTATAAATCATCTTACAGGAACCTCAAATGTGTGGTTGTGGTTTCTAGTGTCAGGACTAAACCATAAGCTCTGTAAAGGTAAGATTTATTTTGTTTCATTGTTTTCCTCTGAAACTCTATACAGAGTAAGTGTGCAGGAGAGGTTAGCTGAACAAATAAACTTCCACTTTAGGCAAAAGGATTAGGCAATGCTGAAACAGATAAAAAGGGCTAACGAGAATGTTTGGCAAGGTTATAAGAGGTAATTCTGGGATTTTACCAAGAAAGCTTTTGGCTTTGGGAAAAGTTGTGCCAAAAGTTAGGCTGTTGCCCTAACTGGTGTGGCGAAGTGGGTTGAGTGCCGGCCTGCAAATCAAAGGGTTGCCAGTTCGATACCCAGCGAGGGCACATGCCTGGGTTGCAGGCAGGGTTCCTCAGTGCAGGACACATGGGAGGCAACCACACATTGATGTTTCTCTCCCTCTCTTTCTCCCTCCTTCCCCTCTGTCTAAAAATAAATAAAGAAAATCTTTAAGAAAAACAGTTAGGCTCTTTTGGATAAATCAAAACTCAGTCCTTCTTAAAGGTATCTCATTACACTGCTGTTTCATTTTATTAATGAGAAGTGTCCTAAAGTGGCATCTAGTCCAACCATGTATCAACCATGAACATGGTTGGCCTCCCTAACCAGTGTTCACCCTCACTGGGCTCAAATGTCTCCATTGCAGGATGGGGTTGGGGAGTCACAGTTCACCAAACCTTCCTATCTTTCTGGTTCTTAGAAAGTATTTTCTTACAATAAGCCAAAATTTGTCTTTCCATGTTCCAAAGAGCCACATAGCATGATGGGAGTAATTTTTCCACATGACGATGCTTCAGATATTTAAAAACACCTAACGTTCCCACTGAGTCTATCATCTTCATTTCCTAAATTATTACATACTCATGATTTCTTTCAAATTTGATTGCCCCACTTCAAAAACATGTCACTTTCTTTATATCCCCTTTAAAGAATCAAGTGCAGAATTGAATGTAATCCTTCAATAATATTTTAATTAACTCATTAAGCCTTCTTTTAAACTCCCATTCTTTACACAACGTCATGTTAACTCCCTTAAGGTGAGTGAGGATTGAGAGGTGAGGGAAATGATGTGGAGAAACTGTTATGTCCAGGCTGCTTTGCCCACACAGACAAACTCATGCACTTGCTTTCCCCTCTGTTTCTTAAAATGAATTCTCTACCTGCTAAAAATCACCCCAGTTGACTAGCAGTGAGAGTTCCTTTCTGAAGTAAGCCTTTACTCCTTCCCATGAGCTGTACAATTAGGTCTGTGTCCAGAAAGTATCCAGCCATGCACTATGGAAAAATAGAGACATCAATTGAAGAAGGTACAAGATACAAGAAACATTGTACATAGGATAATGACACCTCAGTCCCCTTCAAAGTAGGCATATTGGGACATCACACAGTTCTCCCAGCATCTCTTTCACTGTTTAAAACACTCTGCAAAATCCTTTGTTAGAATTGCCATCAGCTGCCCTGTTGGATTTTCCTGAATCTCAACAACAGTCTGAAATCTCTTCCCTTTCAAAGGCTATTTTAGTTTTGGGAAAAAAACAGAAGTTGCAGGGTGCCAAATCTGGGCTGTAGTCGGGGGGCTGAGTCACCTGGGTGATTTGATGTTTCACCAAAATCTCTGCATTGGATGTGATACATGAGTGGGCCCATGGTCATGATGAAGCTGCCAATCACCTGTTGCACATAGTTGTGGCCATTTTCATCGTATTGCATCTCTCAACTGACAAAGAACATTGAGGTACTTCTCATTAATTATTTGGCCTGGAGGGGTGTACTCATGACATACCCAATCACAAAAACACAGTTAGCATGGTTTTGATCTTGCTGCGACTTTGCCGTAGCTTCTTCTGGTATGGAGAACCAGGCGAATTCCATTGGGACAACTGGTCCTTCATTTCTGGATAAGATTCATCTTTGGTTATGACGTTCTTGAGGAAATCTGGTTCATTAGTAGCAGTTTGAATCAAGTTATTAGCAACTGCAGCATGATGTTCCTTCTGCTCTGGTAGCAGAAGCTGCAAATGAATTTTGCCATTACACATTTCATGCTAAGATCCTGCATCAAAATCTCGGGCACAGTAGTTTTCAGAATCCCCAGATCAGCTTCTAGTTCTCGCACTGTTAGTTGCCAATCTTTGTTGATTGCAGCCTGTGCATGTTCAACACTCTCAGGAGTTCTGCTTGTTGCAGGTCTTCCAGAACATGGATCACTTTCAACAGATTCTTATTCATCTTTGAAATGTTTGTGCTACACTTTTATTTGTGCTGCACTCATTGAATCATCCCCAAAAGCCTGAATCATCCGAATAGTTTCTGCGGAGAAATGTTCAAGCTTAACGCAAAATTTGATGCAGATTCATCCCTCTATTTGCTCAGTAATTTTTAATGCTATAGCCACACAGTACACGTGCTCACTCAAGAGCCTCCACTCCCCCCACTGATTAGTAGTACAGTGAAGTCATCATTGTTCATTCATGAGCATTCCAGTCCACTCTCCTTGGCTGCCAAGTGACATCAATGTCACACAAGCCATCCTCATTATATTAACAATGGCTGGAATTTTTCCTGAAAGATCTACATATATGCCCTGCAGAAGGGTTTGTAAATTTGAAACAAATAGTCAGCTAACTATGGGGATATGATAAGTCAGATTTAGATCACCCTACTCAAGACTCATCCACAATGGAAGTACCCTGTCTACATAATACATATTGAGATTAAGCCATGATGAGTTCATAGGATCTTTACAGATATACACTTGCAAGTGAGATGATAAAGGAGAAAATAGTAAAAATATACAAAAACATTTTCTAAATTTTATAAAATATATAATTACCCCTTCTTACTCTGCTAATGGGAAAAACTGCTATGTAAACAATCTAAAACAGCAAGTAAAATCTTATTAAACCACAATTCTGGAATACACTGGAATTTACATTTCAAAGAAATAACAAATTACCTTTTTAATAATACTGTTTTTTTTAAATATTAAAAGTGAGTTCATCCTGACTAATCCTGACACATGTTGAGTGGCAGGGAGTCAACCTGAAATTGAACATTTGCTAGAAATAATTGTGCATGAAGTAATAATGCATACAATTTAATCGAGAGCTGATCATGTTCCATAGTTGCTGCTATTTTTGAGCTGCTATAAGTGGTTTATTATTTATTTCATATTGTTTTTTATTCAAGGAATTAAATGTGCTTTCTGTGCATTCTCTTAATTACTGTCACCTTCATCCTCATAAATACAATTAGTTCTGTTTTGTGTTTGTGGAAATTGGAGGGTTGGGATTGTTAAGGAGCAATATTTCAGGAAAGGAAAAGGGTGAATCTCACAGAGAATATTCAGCAAGATTTATAATTCTTGACTATTCTAGCTGGAGAAGACTCAGGAATCATCTGCTTATCCATCTCATTTTAAAAGAGAGAATGGTGACATGAGAATTATATCAATGTTCTATTTAGTGAACTTAAATACTTTCCAGTTTTGTTTTCGTTTCCTGAGTTTGAAATAAGAATATTTACATTAGCTTTTTCCCAATAATAGAATTCTCAAAACCATTGATGGGAGTGTGTCAAGATGAATACATCAATCCATCCAACTGATGTTTAGCAAATGTGTTCATCAGCAGTATACCACATGGAATGCCAGCTAGGGCTAGGAGCTGGGGTCCTGACATTTCTGTGACACTACCTTTGCTATCAGTAACCAGCTCTCAGATATGTGTTTGGACCTCAGTGTCTTCATCTCTAAAATTAGAGGTTGCACTAAATATTTTAAATGTTCTTAGAGTTCTAATGTGCCGTGATTCTCACCTTCTTTATATAATTTTTTCAAATGTATAATATATACATATGTCATAGAGATGCAAATTTACAAACACTATAAAGACAGGAAGGAAACAGAAACTAAAAACAGAAGATTAGATTATCCTTGACTATATTTTAAAGCTAAGTGATCTCTAAAGTGAAAGATGTTGCTTTGATATTTTTAGTGTTGTACTTTCTAAGAGACAATAAATTCTGGTTTCTCACGGGGTATGTTCATTTTTTGTTTTCTTTATAAATTTTTGGGAACTTGTGTTTTCAAATAAGCATCAGGTTCTTTTAGTTTAATATGTTGTGGCTACCCTCACCCATGGAAGTGTTTTGGCTCATCAACTGTTAAGACTTCCTTAGGTAAAGGGAGCAAAGGGTGGAGCATAACTCTTCAAATGAGTGTTTCAGTGTGCTTGAAGTCTGGAACTGTAATTCTCAGCAGGCAGTACCACCACATTCTTCTGGAAACCGATTATGTCATCACAAACAGAGATTTATGAGGCCTGACTCTAAAGAAACAGGAGGCAGGATGAATTATGAGATGCTCCAGGTCTGCAAGCATTTTCTTCAACAATTAGTCTAAGATAAGGAGGGAGAAACTAACATCACTAAACTTCCATTTTACCCAACCAAAATATATATTGCTAACATCTGACTGAGCACAGAAATTCATCTTGCAGTGATCCAGTTTAAAGTCCACTTGTAAATTCAGTCTGAAGAGCTTCATGTAAAGGGGATGAAGGTCTGGAAAACACACAATGGGGAACAGGCCCCCTCATTGTGGAGCAGCCCGGATGGTTTGATAAGGCCTTTCTGTTGCTGACAGATGCATCTCTGAGTTGACTCACAGGTAAATATGAGATGATTTTGTGTTCCAAGATGGAAATGGAGAGTTCATCACCACAGACACAAGCTTCTGCATTTCTCTGATGCAAACACAGGAAAGTCAACATGGAGAGGCAGTGGTTTCTCCATAACCACTTGCAATGGCAGTGTGAGCTTGCAGGACACCAAAGGCAAGGACTGTCACCTTTACTTAGTGAACCATTGCTCGGAAACATTTTCTTAGCTGTAAAATTGTAACCAGATATTTAATCCACATGTATGTGTCCTCTCTGGTATGGAAGCTACAGGAGAAGGAGTTTTGGGTAAAGGATAATAGGAATCCATGAATCCACTAAAGAATATTTATTGTGTATCCACCATGTAAGACAGATTATCATGAGATCTAGTAAGGAATAACAACTAAATAATATTTAGGGTGGTTCCAGCTCTCAAGAATTTTCTAGTTTGGCTTAGGAGGTATGAAACATGCACACAGGGAGAATTAGTAAGACCAGGCAAGGGATGGCAAGTCAATGTGAGTTGTAGGGACAGGAAGTCAGACAGGAGCTCAAAGGGGAAATAAGCCAAGGGCTGTAGGAATAAAGAAATACTTTCAGAAGTTGCCTTTAAAAACAAAGTGAAGAAGAAGATTCTGGTAAATGGGTGAAAGTGAAAACCTGAGAGGAGCTACAAGTAGGATTGTGAATTCACCATGAACAGAAACAGGTAGAAAGGCAGAACTAGATGAAAAGAGAGAAAATAAGGAAGGTAGTTTCTTGAAAGAGTCATTGAAGAGAGTAAGGGGAGAGAACAAGAAGGGATTCAAAGCAAGGCTGGAGAAAGTATTGAGAAAAGAGGAAGGAAGTGATAGTTATACAGAGCCTACTATATACCAGTCACTGTCCCAGGAACTCAACATGTTATCTCCTTTATTCCCCCATAATTTCATGTGATCAATATCATTTTACAGATGAGCCCCTAAAGCTCAGAGACATTAAATGGAGCCAGCAGTGACCTGTAGTCCCTCTGACTTCAAATCCATGCTTTTCCCTTATTCTCTTCCATGGTCCTGTGTCCTCTTGAGTTTCATCACCTATCAAAACAGCGGCCTAGACCAGGTCAACTCAGAGGTCCACATCCACCTCACACTGCCATGAGTCCAACACCCAAAATACACAGAGATGAAAGAACAAAGAGTACAGTTTCTTCAGGAAAAAACGAGAAGTTGGAGAGGTCCACAGAGCTCCAAAAGATAACATTGGTGAGATATTCTGATTGGATAAATTGACTCATACTCACTTTCTTGCCACTTTCCTGCATGTATTTGCACTAACTAGGGTCTGAGAAGTGCAGGCCAGGTAGAAATAACTCAGAGACAGATACCTCCATGTGACTGTCTCCATGAAGCACAAAGATCACCCCAGAAATGTATTAGGTCAATTTCTCAGGATACCTCAGGAGGTAGCCCTTTTCCTGCCTGGGTCTGCTGGCAACCACCCCCTCATAGCCTCCCAAAACTGACTGGAACTGAGAGGCCTTTCCAAAACAGAGAAAGCCCAAAGTCACTGGGGCCTTGTTTTCATGTATTTCATCTCCCCAGCAGATAGATGACTGGAAAGAATAAGAAGTTTTAATGAGAGAAAAACTGAGGAAAGAGAAGTGAGAAGTGGAGAGTGAAGTGTGAATGTTGAACATTTGAGGAAAAGAGGAGTGTAGAGAAGAAAGCATCTCAGGAATACCAGACAAAGTGTAAAACAACAGAAAAGCACATGTCTATAAACTTTTATAAACATGCCCCAAGTTGCAAATCTGTTTTTGGTGAAAGTGGTTAATGTCAGAAGTGAGAGCCAGAGGTAAGGCAGGATAATGCTAACAAAAGGTGACAAAATAAGGAAGACATACAGAGGGCCCAGAGACATTTGAGAAGATACTCAGCATCACTAGCCATCAGAGAGATGCAAATTAAAACTACAATGAGGTACCATCTCACACCAGTCAGAGTGGCCAGCATAAACAAATCCACAAACAAATGTTGGAGAGGATGTGGAGAAAAGGGAACCCTAGTGCATTGTTGGTGGGAATGCAGACTGGTGAGATCACTGTGGAAAACAGTATGGAATTTCCTCAGAAAACTAAAAATGGAACTGCCCTTTGACCCAGCAATTCCGCTGCTGGGATTACACCCTAAGAAGCCTGAAACACCAATCCAAAAGAACCTGTACACCCCAATGTTCATAGCAGCACAATTTACAATAGCCAAGTACTGGAAGCAACCTAAGTGCCCATCAGCAAATGAGTGGATCCAAAAACTATGGTATATTTACACAATGGAATTCTATGCAGCAGAGAGAAAGAAGGAGCTTATACCCTTTGAAACAGCATGGATGGAACTGGAAAGCATTATGCTAAATGAAATAAGCCAGGTGGTGAGGGACAAATACCATATGATCTCACCTTTAACTGGAACATAATCAATAGAAGAAAAAAGCAAACAAAATATAACCAGAGACATTGAAGTTAAGAACAATCTAACAATAGTCAGGGGGGAGTGGGGAGGGGACAGTGAGGAGAAGGGATTACAGAAACTACTATAAAGGACACATGGACAAAATCAAGGGGGAGGGTGGAGGTGGGGGAGGGAAGTGGGTTCAGCTGGGGTGAGGTGGAGGGATGGGGAGAAAAGGCATACAACTGTAATTGAATAACAATAAAAAATTTTTAAAAAGTGACAAAGTGCTCCATTTTGGATAGGGAGATCTTCACCATGGCCTTTTCCAGGGCTATCCCTTTCTTATAACTGAAAGAAAATGAGTTCCTGAGTTTCCATAGATTTTGTATGTGCCCCAAGGAACTTCTGGACATCCCAGCAACAAGAACTGGAGAAATCACTCCAGAGCCCTGGGTCATTATTTCCTCTACTTGCCCCAAGTCAAATGTTTCTTTTTTTGTGCAGTGTCAGGATTCCATTGAGAGGAAATCTAGAAAAATCCAGGAACACAAGCTCCTCAACGTTTTTGCTAATATAGTGCTCTGAAAAGGGTATGTCAAAATATTACAACTTCTGAAAAAAGTATATGAAGACATTATGACTAGTAAATAAAAACAAAGAATGAATCCATAATTTATCCTTTAAATGATTTAAACAGCTGGGAAAATGAAATTTGAGACAACAGTCTTCACCTGGCATGGACTCAGTGCTATATTTATTTCCTTATCTCCCTTCACTAACTTTGGAAGTTGGGTACTAATGGCTGAGGTGCACAGTGAGATAGAATCACATTCAACTAGTACCGACCTGAATTTAATGAACTCTTTGAGGACATGGCCTCAATTTGTTCATGCAGATATATGCAGGAAGCCATGTGAAACACCCTAGTGCAAATTTCTTTTTTTTCCTTTTTTTTAAAAACATTTGCTTTGTCAGGCTTGCATTACAGTGGAGTTATCAATACAGAATTGAAATATTGACTGCTTGTCTCAACTCATCCACAATTTGTGCAAGATCATACACCACACAGCAAAAGAGGCTGAGGGAATAGGAGTGCTTTCAGAAACTGAACTCTCTTGAATGGTTCTCTGGCTAAAATTCATTCTCAAAAAGTGTTTTCTCACTGGACTATTTTGAGAACCAGAAGTAAGGTTTAGGATAAACAGAGTTTTTCCCATGAGAATTAGAGCCCCGTCATCCCACAAATCTTTTCCTTTACACCCACAGAGATGGTCAGTCTTCATTCATTTGAGCACAACAGGAATGAAGAATTATGGGTGGTTGCCCAGATGGAGGCCAGGAGAGGTTCACTGCCACCCAGGCATTGACACAGCTCTCACTGGGAATAGCAAGCAAGCAGCACAAGAGTAACCAGGACTTGTTTTGATTCTAGGCAGAATGCACATAACGTGTTCCTTAGATGTTGGGTCAAGACAACCACCAAACTAACCAAAGCAAGAGGAACAAGTTTCACAAGAGCAAGTCTCCCCAGATTCCCCTAAACTTCTGCTGGTGTACAAACTCTATTAGTTTTTGATGAGAAAGCTGGGTAGCTGCCAACTTTATTAAATTGCAGAAAGAAATATTTGGACAAATTGGCAGCAAGAGACTCCTAATAGGATTCACTGAGAAGGACACAGCATTGTTTTTGTGGTGTTCCTACCAAAATGTCACAACCAGAATCTAAGCATGAGAAAATATCAACAAACCCAAACTGGAGGACATCTACAAAATAATAATTCACATACTTCACAATGTCATGGTCAAGATATTCTGACCAGGAACAAAAAAGGGTAAAAAACTGTTCCTGATTGAGGATAGTAAAGAGACAGAAACTAAATAAAATTCATGATCTAGAAATTTGAATATGGACTGTGGGTTAAACAACGGAGTTATAACAGTTTTAAATTCCTTGACTTGATAATTGTACTGTGGTTATGTTGGAGAATGTTCTCTTTTCTTAGGAAATACAAAAGAAGTAGTTACAGAATAAGCATGATATCTCCAACTCGGTCTTCAATGATTCAGAAAAAAAATTATCTGTCTATATGTATTTATAGAAAGGAAGAGTGAAGAGAATGATATAACAGATGGGACAAAATGTGAGACATTATAAGTCTGAGTAAAGGGTGTAAGAGAGTTTCTTGTACAATTCTTGCAACTTTTCCTGAAGTTTGAAAATATATCAAAATAAAAACGTCCAAACAAGTGTTCCCAATATTGAATTTATCAGATTCAGAGCCATAATCAGTCATCAGCCTTTCTTTTTAGAATAAGGCTTTAAAATCCACCTATAAGTCTCCAGTTCCTCTGAGATAGAGGAAGCACTTTCCACCTCATCTCATAACTTGGCAGAATGCATAGAACAGCTGCTTGAGAACCCTGAAAAGTAAGTAGTAGCTGAAAATTGGGGACTATGTCCAAATTCCATGTGCCACTGATCTGGTGGCAAGTTCATCACTTTGTCTCTTATTTGGTGTAGTTCCTGAAACCAAAAGTGGACCTCTGGAGGCTGGCACAGAATGCTCCAGAAGAAGATCTAATGTTCTGGTTCTAAGACTATGAAAGGGAACTCTTAACTCTCAGAGTGAGGGAAATACTATTATTCTTTTTATCTTCTTTGTTTTTATGCTTTCTCTGTTTCCTCACAGCTTAGCCCCAAAGCCATCCCACGGTTTGTGGTGGAAACAGGGGAAATAAGGTTGTGCAAGAATCTGTAACTCTGAGGGAGGGGACTATGATCTCAAGAAGGTAGGGGCAAACGTGACTGCATTTTGTATCTCTGTCTTCCCAGTGCTTGGGCCGGGATGCAGGCATAGTCACAGGAAGTGCATTGTAGAGTGAGAAAACTTAAGTCCCCACTTCCTGGCTTGAGGAATGAAAAGGAGAGACTGGGGAACTGTGAAGTACTGTGGTGGTCATAGAGAGGAAGAAGCTTAGGAAAGCAACCTTTTAAGTTTGCGAACTCCTGCCCTCACAACCACCTCACCCCCAGCTGTTCATGTCTGGATCTATGCCTAAACAACACAGGCAGGTAGACCTTGAGAGATGAGAGCTCAACTAAGGGATAGACTACAACTGGCCTGCAACAGGTCAGAGGAGCACTCCAGATGTTTTGAAAACCAACCAGCAGCACTGATGTTGCAATGACAACTCAAATAAGGATAATCTTACCTGAACCAAATCAGATGTTTGTTTGCTAAAACAAAAATATCAAAAATTTTCATAAAATTTAATCAAGATCCAGAGCCTCATGACATATTATTCAGAATATGCATGATAAAATTCAAAATTATGTGGCATAGATGGAATCAGGAAAATATCAACTCATGTGGAAAAAGACAATCAAAAGATGCCAACAGTGAGATGACACAGATGTTGGATTCTCTAACAGACTTTAAAGCAGCTACTATAATAATGCTTGAACAACAATCACATTCTTGAAACAAAGTTAAAATAGAAAGTGTCATCAAAGAAAGAGAAGATATAAAAGACCACTTGGAAACTTTAGAACTGCGAATAGAATAGCCAAAATAAAAATCCACTAGATGTGTTCAGACTAAAAGTTCAGTGAACTTGGTGATAGAAGGATAGACAGTATCCAATCTGAACAACAGAGAAAAAAAGATGGAAAAGATGAAGAGGGTCAGAGCCCTGAGACAATGCTCAAAGGTTTACTGTAAATGTTATCAGAATTCCGGGAGAAAAGTAAGATTCAGAAAAAGATATTTGCAGAAATAATGGCTAAAAACTTTCAAAATTTGATGAGACATAAACATGTAGATTCAAGAAACTCAGCGACCCCCAAAATAGACATAGCAAAAGAATTTCATACAGATACACTATATTCAAATTTCTGAGAACTAAAAACAAACAAACAAACAAAACAGGAAAGTGACAGGGAAAAACAATAAATTACTTATAGAGGAACAACAATGCCAATGATTATAGATTTCTTAACAGAAACCATGGAGACAAAACTGGAAAGGAAAAAATAAAACTGTCTCTATTCACTGATGATATAATTTTCTTTGTAGACAATCCCAAGGGATTCATCAAAATACTTCCAGAACTAATAACTAATAAATAGTCAAGATTTCAAGATACAAGGTCAACATCTCCAAATTAATCATGCTCCTACATAAAAGCAGTAGACAATTGGAAACTTAAATAAATAAAGTATATAATTTATAATAGTTCTATGAATGAGAGGTATGGGTATAAATCTAACAAAACATGTGCAGAACGTGTATACAGAAAACATAAAACACCAGGGAAAGAAATCAAAGACCCAAATAACTGGAGAGACATATCATGCTCATGGATTGGAAGCCTAAACATAGTAAAGATAAATTGACAAACAGATTTAATGCAATTCCTATAAACATCCCAGCAGGGTATTGTGTAAACATGGACAAGCTGATTCTAAAATTTATATGGACATAAAAAGCAATTAAAATAGTCAAAACATTATTTAGAAAGAAAAGCAAAGCTGAAGGAATCATACTCCCTGATTTTAAGACTTACTTTATAAAGCCATGTTAATCAAGACAGCATAGAACTAATTGATTAATGGGACAGAATCAAGAGTTCAGAAATAGATACACACAAATATGACCTGTTGACCTTGGACAAAAGTGCAAAGGCAATTCAATGGAAAATGACAGTCTTTTCAATGAATGTGTTTGGGACAATTGGACATACACTTGCAAAAAATAAAAATCAACTTTACCTAATTCTTAGACTGTATAAAAAATAACCTAAAATAGGTTATAGGTATAAAAGTAAAATGTAAAAGTAGAAAATATTTAGAAGGAAACATAGGAGAAAATCCTCGAGATCTAGAGTTAGGCCAAGAGAGTTTTTACACATAACAGCAAAACTTGGTGCTTTGAATAAAAATTTGATAACTGAACTTTGTGAAAATTAAAAATATTTGCTTTGCGCATAAAATTCAACTAAAAGAAAACAAACAACCCAAAATATTTAAATAGACACTTCACCAAAGAAGATATAGGCAAGGCAAATATGCCCATGAAAAAGATGCTTTACATCATTAAGAAAATGCAAAAATTAAAACCACAATAAATGAGTATAACATACCTATTAGGATGTCTAAAATAATGCAAAGGGATGGCAAGGGTACTGAGCTACTGGAACTCTCATATATTTCTGATGGGAAGGTGGTCCAGTCACTCTGGAAAACACTTTGGCAGTTTATTATAAAGTAAACATACATTTATCATGTGATCCAGCAATCCACTTCTAAGTATTTTACCCAGAAGAAATAAAAATGTGTTCACAAAAAACCTGTACACAAACCTTATAGCATTTCTTTCTGTAATTGTCATATACTGAAAACAACTCAAATTTCCCTCAGCAGATGAATGGATAAATCGACGGTAGTACATTCATACAATGGAATATTACTCAGCATGAACTGTTCATACATGCAACAACTTAGATGAATATTAAAGACATTATGTTTGAGTGAAAAAAAAGTTAATCTCAAAGGGATTTTTCATTTATATGACATTCTTGAAAAGACAAACTCTGGTAACAGAGACTGAATCAGTGGTTGCCAGAGGTTGGGAGGTGGGCAGGGTGTGTGACTACGAAATGACACTATGGGGGAGTTTAGGAAAACTAATGTAACTACTCTGCTTCCTGATTGCAGCTGGGGTTACATGATTCTATTCATGCCACAAATTCATAGAACTATATGCAAAAGTCAGTTTTATTGTATATAATTTTAAAATTAAATTAAAAGAAAAAAATCAACTACAATTTTTTACAGATAATCAATTTACCTTCTAAATGGAAGCAGAAAACACAAAAGAACCACTGGCAGAGGATCTGCCAGTATGACCTAAGTGCAATTAATTTTGTTGTCATGATGCATTGGGTTGTTTGGAGAAAAACATCTACCAGCAAAAATTGAGTCATTTTGGAATTCAACAACTGCCACCATATCCCAGTTGCCTGCGGAAGACAATCATCCTTGCAGCTTGAGAAGGAGGAAGTTATCCTGCTCAGTTCCCATGGCTATTCCGTGGACTTTAGATATCAATTCGTACAGAAGAGAGGGCTTCCTCAGGTAATAGAGGTTGGAGATGTTTCAAATGGAGATAAGTGATGAAGGTAGGGAATTGCTGAGGAGGACAAGCTGCCATGTTTTTACATGTCCTCACAAAATGGTATTGCCTTAATGAGTTCACTATGGTACAGAGCGTGACCTTCACCCTTTCAAGGTCAGAGATTTGTTCTTGTCATTGCTTCTGACTTGATTGGATGTAGACTATAGTGGAGATTATTCATAGCCTCTGTGTACACTTATAATTGTGAGCTAACACCCATCCTTAGAACCATCCAAGTCCCTTTGCTGGATTCCTGCTCAGTGAAAGCAGCCTTCTGTCAGTCCATTCATTTATTCATTTATTTACCATATATTTCTCCAGCACCTTCAATGTGACAAACATTACAATAAGTGCTGGCCATAAGAGATAAATAAGGCATGTGCACTGCTTAGAACAGCTTAGAGATTTTCCCACAAGGCAGAGAATGTGAGGGCCAGCTGACAAGTATTCCAGGCCTGGTGGCAATGATTTTCCATATTGTGGTTTAACATGATATGGTTAGGTATAGTCAGTCATTCTCTTGTGAATTTGCTTAACAAAATCATTATTCCTGAATTTTTAAAGTATATTTTATTGATTATGCTATTACAGTTGTCCCAGTGTTTCTGCCTTTGCCCCTCTCCTCCCAATATCCCCTTCTCTCCAGCAATCCGCCCTGCCCCGTTAGTTCATGTCCATGGTCATGCGTGTAAGTTGTTGGTGTCTCCATTTCCTACGCTATTCTTAACTTCCCCCTGTCTATTTTATTCCCACCAATTATGCTTCTTAGTCCCTGCACCATTTCCCCATTCTCCCCCTTTACCCTCCCAGCTGATATTTTACTACACAGAAAAGAAATCATGAAACCCAGGATTGGATCCCAAACAGATTACCTCAATGGGGAATTGCTTGCCTATGAGATTCCAGCTTTTATTGTAGCACTAATGACTCATATTAGAATCCCCCAAAAGATGGTTACTTTCATATTCAACCTACACTCAACAATTTTATCTGACTCTGCTCTCTTCTTGTTTATCATCTTATATCATCTGTGTTACAATACACGGTCCTCACCAAGCTGCAAACAGTTTTGAAATCAAGAAATGTGTCAGTCATGCTATCACTCCTCCCCATCCTCAGCAGCTAGTTCAGTGTTTGCAAAGGAACTGTAATTTGTGTTTATGAGAAAGAGGGGGAGAGGGAGAGAAGGACAAAGAGGAAAGAAGAGGAGAGGGGAGGGGAGGGAAGGGGAGGGGAGGGGAGGGGAGGCTCAAGTCATTTGGAATTTGGAATGTAAGTGCCTCTTAAGTAAAGCATATTTTTAAGAGACTAATAGAAGAAATACACTTTTCAATAGAAAAGAATGGATCCTAATTTTGACTGCCACACATTAGCTATGGTATCTTTATAAGCTATCATGTCTAGCCTCAGTTTTCTCAACCATAAAAATGAAATGATTGAGGTAAGGAATTTCTAAATCATTCCAGTATCTGTTGATTCCAGTGTTTTTCAAGACAAAATCCTTTCCTCAGATCCTTCACTGCCTTTTGTTTTGTAATTTGTTTCACCATTTTCTCTGGACATTTAAAAGAACTTTGTGAAAAAGATTTCCCATAAACATTATATCATACATGTTTCCTATTAGAGCTTCTGACATTCCACATGTTTTCAAAGGTAATCACAAGTACTGGAGACAATTTAAGGGTCATTATTGGGTTAGCCAAGAAAATAGCTAGTGATGACTTCACCTATGGGACTATTTAGCTGATCATAGAGCCCACTAGCTCAATTAGGTAAATCAAATAGGAAAAAACATTCAGACTTAAAATACCACCCACCACTACCTACTATTTGCCTGTATGCCCTCTATTTCCCATTAAACTCAAAATGTTTGTTCCTTCTACCAGGAAAAAAAAAAAAAAGACCAGATCATCTGATTTAGCAGATGTAGTGATTCAAAATCACTTAGCATATAAAATTATAAACCAAAATTACATTAAATAGCAATTTTGAAAAGCAGGCAAAACTAGAGAACTGTGTAAACAGGTTTGAGCTTCTTTCTCTGGAGAGGTGTATTTCACTGTACTGGGACAGGAGCAGAAAGAATAACACAGTGTTTTCCTCCTTTAAAGGGACATTTTACAAACCTGGAATGGTCTGTAGGTTCAGGTTTGTGGGAGGGCAAGGAATCAGCATTGAGGTGAACTTTAAGGACCCCAAACATTCTACTTTTAGTTGTTTACAGCATTCAGATATTGAGTAGGTTCTTAAGCTTTCAAAGAACAAGCCCTCAAGACAATACTGACTTTAACTTCTTTTTTTTTTTTTCATTATTCAAGTGGTCAGTTCACAGGATGTTTGAGTGATTCATGGAGAGAAAAAAATGTTAGTATTATTTAACATTTAATAAGTGTGGTTATTACCTTCTGACCATGCTACTGTTGGAAAGAGTTGGTCAATTGAATGAATGTTCAAAACTGACATGGTGACTATTTTATCCAATTATAAAGTTAGCAACTGATGCAATCAGTGGTGTTCTGGTAACTGTAAGACAGTGATCTTTCCAGGACTGGTTTGTATAATGTAGACTCTCCTCTCATGGCCAACCAGTATCAAGCAACCAATGTGATGTCACCTAACTTGTATAGATGGAACTGCTGGAAATTCAACAATCAGCTCAGTCAAATGTAAACAAAGAACTCCTAAGGAATAAGGAAAAGAGTGACCTACCTACAATTGGAACTCCAGGAAACTTATTCTTAGACAACACACTTAAATGCTGTGCTGCCAACCTTCATCCAAAATTGACAGAGGGTGTTGGGTCATGTTTTCAGAAGACCCCTGTGCAGGAACCTTTTGGAAATGGCTGGCCTTCAGGAAATCTGCATTTTAACTATTCAGTGTTCCTCATTTGCTGTGCATTCATGGGCAGGCCATTCCATTTCCCCAGGGCCCATAAAAGTGTCAGGTATCTAGTCAAAGAGTCAAGTGGGGTGCCAATTATTAAACTGAGTGTCCACAGTCAGTGAGTCCTGAAACATAAGTGATCAACACCCAGATAGGAGGTAGGAATTTGCTAAAGCTTCCCCAGGGTCTTACTGGGATCTTGATGTATCCCTAAGAGAGGTATTTAATGACCCTCAACTGGGGTGGGGGTAGATCAGCTTTCTCCAAGGCCATGTATTCCCTTCTTTTATGATCACCCCTCATCTCAGCCATGTAGTGCTGTGTTTAACCTGACTTTGCTATGGTCTAAGAAAGGTGAATTTCTTTCCTATTCTCACTTCTCCTTTTGCACAAATGTCAGGAGGTAATCATGTGTGTATTCTTTTATATTCATGCTGAAATACTCATTGCTGGGAACAAAACAAGAATATAAAACTTTTTTTTTAATATTTATTGGTATTCAATTACAGTTGTGTGCCTTTTCTCCCCATCCCTCCACCCCACCCCAGCTGAGCCCACCTCCCTCCCCCACCTCCACCCTCCCCCTTGATTTTGTGCATGTGTCCTTTATAGTAGTTCCTGTAATCCCCTCTCCTCACTGTCCCCTCCCCACACCCTCTGACCATTGTTAGATTGTTCTTAACTTCAATGTCTCTAGTTATATTTTGTTTCCTTTTTTCTTCTATTGATTATATTCCAGTTAAAGGTGAGATCATATGGTATTTGTCCCTCACTGCCTGGCTTATTTCACTTAGCATAATGCTCTCCAGTTCCATCCATGCTGTTTCAAAGGGTATAAACTTCTTCTTTCTCTCTGCTGCATAGAATTCCATTGTGTAAATATACCATAGTTTTGGGATCCACTCGTTTGCTGATGGGCACTTAGGTTGCTTCCAGTACTTGGCTATTGTAAATTGTGCTGCAATGAACATTGGGGTGCATAGGTTCTTTTGGATTGGTGTTTCAGGGTTCTTAGGGTATAATCCCAGCAGCACAATTGCTGGGTCAAAGGGCAGTTCTATTTTTAGTTTTCTGAGGAAATTCCATACTGTTTTCCACAGTGGCCTCACCAGTCTGCATTCCCACCAACAGTGCACTAGGGTTCCCTTTTCTCCGCATCCTCTCCAACATTTGTTTGTTGATTTGTTTAAGTTGGCCACTCTGACTGGTGTGAGATGGTACCTCATTGTGGTTTTAATTTGCATCTCTCTGATGGCTAGTAATGTTGAGCATTTTTCATATGTCTCTGGGCCCTCTGTATGTCTTCCTTGTGGAAGTGTCTGTTCAAGTCCTTTGCCCATTTTTTAATTGGGTTGTTTGTCTTCCTGGAGTGCAGTCGTTTGAGTTCTTTATAAATTTTGGAGATCAGGCCCGTGTCTGAGGTATCATTGGCAAATATGTTTTCCCATACTGTTGGTTCTCTTTGTAATTTGGTGCTGTTTTCTTTAGCCCTGCAGAAGCTTTTTATTTTGATGAGGTCCCATTTGTTTATTCTTTCCTTTATGTCCCATGCTTTAGGGGACATGTCTGTGAGGATGTTGCTGCGTGGAATGTCTGAGATTTTCCTCCCTATGTTTTCCTCAAGGACTTTTATGGTGTACAACTTATATTTAAGTCTTTTATCCATCTTGAGTTTATTTTCGTGTATGGCATAAGTTGGTGATCGAGTTTCATTTTTTGGCACGTAGCTGTCCAGATCTCCCAACACCATCTTTTAAACAGGCTGTTTTTGCTCCATTTTATGCTCCTGCCTCCTTTGTCAAATATTAATTGACCGTAAAGACTTGAGTTTATTTCTGGGCTCTGTGTACTGTTCCATTGGTCCATGTGCCTGTCTTTATGCCAGTACCAGGCTGTTTTGATTACCGTGGCCTTGTAATACAGTTTGATACCAGGTATTGTGATCCCTCCTGCTTTGTTCTTTGTTCTCAAAATTGCTGCAACTATTCGGAGTCGTTTATGGTTCCATATAAATTTCTGAAATGTTTGTCTATATCTGTGAAATATGTCATGGGTACTCTAATAGGGATTGCATTGAATCTATAAATTGCTTTGGGTAGTATGGCCATTTTGATGATGTTAATTCTTCCAATCCATGAGCATGGTACATGCTTCCATTTGTTTGTATCTTCCTTAATTTCTTTCTTCAGTGTTGTGTAGTTTTCTGAGTACAGGTCTTTTACCTCCTTGGTTATGTTTATTCCTAGATACTTTATTTTTCTTGTTGCTATATCAAATGGGATTTTTTTCCTGATTTCTGTTTCTGCAGTTTCATTGTTGGTGTACAGGAATGCCTTTGATTTCTGAGTATTGACTTTGTATCCAGCAGATTTGCCAAATTCATTTATTAGGACAAGCAGTTTTTAGGTGGAGTCTATAGGATTTTCCATGTACACTATCATGTCATCTGCAAACAGTGACAGTTTCATTTCCTGCCTTCCAATTTGTATGCCTTTTATTTCTTTTTCTTGTCTGATTTCTGTGGCTAGGGCTTCCAGTACTATGTTGAATAGGAGTGGTGAGAGAGGGCATCCTTGTCTTGTTCCTGATCTTAGTGGGAAAGCTCTAAGTTTTTGTCCATTGAGTATGATGTTTGCGGTAGGTCTCTCATATATGGTCTTTATTATGTTGAGGAATGCTCCCTCTATTCCCCTTTGCTGAGTGTTTTTATCGGAAATGGGTGCTGTATCTTATCAAATGCTTTTTCTGCATCTATTGATATGATCATGGGATTTTTGTCTTTGGTGTTGTTGATGTGATGTATTATGTTTATTGATTTGCGAATATTGTACCATCCTTGCATCCCTGGGATGAATCCCACTTGGTCATGGTGTATGTGATCTTTTTAATGTACTGCTGGATGTGGTTTGCCATTATTTTGTTGAGAATTTTAGCATCTATGTTCATGAGCGATACTGGCCTGAAGTTTTCTTTCTTTGTTGTGTCTTCATCTGGTTTTGGGAATAGGATGATGCTGGCTTCATAAAAAGAGTTTGGGAGTATTCCATCATTTTGGATTTTTTCGAATAGTCTGTGAAGGATAGGGGTTAGCTCTTCCTTAAATGCTTTGTAGAATTCTCCTGTGAAACCATCTGATCCAGGGCTTTTGTGTGTTGGGAGTTTTCTGATGACTGCTTCAATTTCCTCTGCTGTTATTGTTCTGTTCAGGTTTTCTGTTTCTTCTTCATTCAGTTTGGAAGATTATATTTTCTAGAAATGTGTCCATTTCACCTAGGTTTTCAAATTTCTTGGCATACAGTTCTTTGTAGTAATTTCTTAAAATCCCTTGTATTTCTATGGTATCAGTTGTAATCTCTCCTCTTTCATTTCTAATTGTGTTTATTTGGATCCTCTCTCTTTTTTTCTTATTAACCCTACTTAAGGCTTGTCAATTGTGTTTATCTTTTCAAAGAACCAGCTCCTGGATTCATTGATCCTTAGAATTGTGCTCTTAGTCTGTATGTCATTTACCTCTGCTCTGATCTGGTTATTTCCTTCCTTCTGCTTGCTCTGGGCTATCTTTGTTGTTGTTCTTCGAGTTCTTGTAGGGGTAGGATTAGGTTGCTTGTTTGAAATGTTTCTATCTTTTTAAGGTAGTCCTGTATGGCTATGAACTTCCCTCCCAGGACTGCCTTTGCTGTGTCCCACAGGTTTTGGGTTGTTGTGAGTTCATTTTCATTTGTTTCCAGAAAGATTTTGATTTCTTCCCTAATCTAGTTCTTCACACATTCATTATTTAATAGTATGCCATTCAGTCTCCATAATTTCGAGTGTTTGGGGTTTTTTCTTTTGGTGTTGGTTTCTAGTTTCAGTCCCTTGTGGTCAGAGAAAATGCTTGATATGATTTCAATTTTCTTGAATTTGTTGAGGCTTGCTTTGTGTCCTGTCATGTGGTCTATCTTTGAAAAAGTTCCATGTACACTTCAAAAGAATGTGTATTTTGCTTCTTTGGGATGAAAAGCTGTATATATATAGTTTAAATCCATTTCATCTAGGGTATTGTTAAGTGACACAATATCCTTGTTGATATTTTGTTTGGAAGACCTGTCCATTTTTGATAGTGGGGTGTTAAAGTCCCCTACTATAATTGTGTTGCTGTCAATATCTTTCTTGAAATTCTCCAAGATTTTCTTTATGTATTTTGTTGCTCCTGTGGTGGGTGCATATATATTACAATGTATATGTCTTCTTGGTGGATTCTTCCTTTGAGTATTATGAAGTGACCTTCTGGGTCTCTCTTTATGGCCCTTCTTTGGAAGTCTATTTTGTCTGATATGAGTATTGCTACCCCTGCCTTTTTTTCTTGTCCGTTTGCTTGGAAAATTTGTTTCCAGCCCTTCACTTTCAGTCTGTGCAAGTCTTTTGTCCTGAGATGGGTCTCTTGTAGGCAGCACATGTGTGGGTCATGTTTTCTTATCCATTCAGCTATTCTATGTCTTTTGATTGGAGCATTTAATCCATTTACGTTTAAGGTTATTATCGATAGGTCGTTAATTCATTGCCATTTTTTCCTACCTGTGTTCCTTTCTCTTTCTCTTTTCCTTCCTTTCCTTAAAGCAGTCCCTTTAGCATCTCTTGCAGAGCTGGTTTGGTGGAGCTGTACTCTTTTAGACTTCTTTTGTCTGGGAAGCTCTTTACTTGGCCTTCTATCTTGATTGAGAGCCTTGCTCGGTAAAGTCGCCTTGGTTGCAGGCCTCTGGTTCTTATTACCTGGAGTATTTTTTGCCATTCTCTTCTGGGTTGGAGCGTTTCTCTTGAGAAGTCTGCTGCTAGCCTTATAGGAACTCCCTTGTATGTTACTTCCTTTTTCTCCCTTGCTGCCTTTAAGATCCTCTCTTTCTCTTGGAAATTTGCCATTTTAATTACGATATGTCTTGCAGTGGGCCTCTTTGGATTCCTCTTGCTTGGGACTCTCTGTGTTTCCTGGATTTGGGTGACTTTTTCTCTCATCAGATTAGGGAAATTTTCCATCATTACTCTTTCAAACGGGTTTTCTATCCCTTGCTCTTCTTCTTCTCCTTCTGGTATCCCTATTATATGGATATTGTTACATTTCATGTTGTCCTGCATTTCCCTTAATCCCTCTTCATTGTTTCTGAGCCTCTTTCCCTTTTCTTCCTCTTTCTGCGTGTTTTTTTCTACCCTGTCCTCCAGCTCGCTGATCCAGTCCTCTGCTTCATCAAGTCTGCTTTTAATTCCTTCTACTGTGTTCTTCAATTCAGAAATTGTATTCTTCATTTCCTCTTGGCCCTTGTTGATAGTTTCTATTTCCTTGTTCATGTTGATATAGTTTTCAGTGAGTTCATTGTAGTTTCCCTGTAGTTTCTGGTAGTTCTCTGTGAGCTCAGTGAGCTTCCTTATAACCATTGCTTTGAACTCAGTATCTGATAGTTTACTTGCCTCTTTTTCAGTTAGCATTCTTTCTGAGGCTTCCTCCTTTCCTTTCATTTGGGGATTGTTTCTTTGTCTTCCCATTGTTTGTGAGACTCTTCTTGTTAGCCTCTGCTTCTTAGATTGATCTATTCTGACTCACTGGGTTAATGGTGTGAACTTCTATGGTAGAATTTCAATGGGATTCAGTGGTGCTGTATCCTTAATCTCCTGTGCTCACTGGTCTTGAGCTGGTGTTTATGGGTCTAATATGGTCTAACTCTGGTTTTTTCAGCACTCCAGGTTTTCTTGTCTCACCTGTGGGAAAAGAGGAAGGGGGGCAAAAAAAAAATGGGAAGGAGGGAAAAAGGGAAGAGAAAAGGAAAGGAAGGAAGGAAGAAGGAATAAAGAAAGATCGGAGGCAAGATAAGAAGGAATTTTAACAAAAATTAAAACAACAGAATAAATAAAAGAAGGCAGGAAGAAGGAATAAAAAAGGTAAAGGATGGAAGGGAGAAGGAATAAAAAAAAGAAAGAAGGACAGAAAGGAAGAAAGAATTCAGGGGGAAAAAGAGGAAAGAAAAAAAAAAAGTCTTATGCTGGCTCTAAACCAGTCAGGTTAGTTCTGCTGGTCTTCCTGTCTGTTTAACGGGAGGGGGTGGTTGGAAGGATTGGTTTCACCTTTCTCCCTCCGTGAGCCACACTCTTGACTGTTGTTCAGCCTTCAGTCCAGTTCCTCTGGTTCCTTCTGCTCCCCACTAGGCCTTTAGTTCACCAGCTGTGCTGTCCTTGAGTTGCACCAATTAGGGGCAACTCACACTCCACCTTCTTGCTCTTTGCTGTCTTAGATGCTAGGGGCTCTCGGTGCTGCTATGGGGTAGTTCAGCCTCCTACTGGGTGGAGTCTTTCGGGGGAATGCAGTCTGCCCTAACCCTGCAGCTCCCCTCTGCTCGGCATTCTGCCTTCCTCCTAGAGAGCCAGTAGGCCGCTCAGTGACTAGGTAGGAGTTTTTCAGAACTGGTGCTTTTGGGTGTGGTCGCCTGCAGGCAGCCAGGCCATTGATCGTGTTGTGTGGCTGATCTCCATTTTGGACTTCGGTAGGTTGCCGATCCCCTGCTTTGGGTCTGTGCACAGGGGCAGCGAGCCACTGATAGGGTTGCGCACCCACCTGAGGTTTCAGGTGTGGGAGCCCAGCTGGGGTTTTAGGTGTGAGTGCCCACCCAAGTGCTTTTTGTCTGTGTGCCCAGGCAGCCGGGCCGCTTATCAGGGTGCGTGCTCATCTGTAGTTTCAGTTGTGTGCTCCCAGTCCGCTAAGCCAGCCGGGCTTCAGGTGAATGCTGGGGCTGCTTTTCCGAGTTCACAGTCCAGGGGCGGAGGGGGGAGGGGCGCCAGAGGCTGCAGCTGCTGCGGAGAGTTCTCTAACTAGCCGATAAGTGCCTCTATTTTCTTTTCCTTTTTGAAAAATTCTTCCTATTCAAGTCCCCGTGGTCCAAACAAGCACCTGGCTGCTTCCCCAGCCCAGCCTGGCCGTCTCCCAAGAATCCTGAAGCAGACCCTGTGCCTGGGCTGGGGCTTCAGCCACCCTGGTCCCCGTGCTGGTCCCACGGACCTTATTGTCCTTAAGCACTCTTCTTACCGTCTGATATTTCAATGTTCTCTATCTTTAGTCTCCGATCTTCATATATGCTGGATTACTGTTGGCTGTTCGCTCTGCTCCTCAGATCAGCGAGGTATTTCACTGGTGTTGAGGGAAAGTAGACTTCGCTCCCACCTATCTCGCCGCCATCTTCAATTCCAACTTGTTAAAACAACAAATTTGTAAAAACAACCTATAATTTAGGTCTTCTAATATAATAATGTAATATAATGGAACCAATCACTTATTATCACCTATTTAATTGTACCTTAACATTAATTATTTCTATTAATATTATCTAATTTAATATCAGTTCTGTGCACCATCTAGCCAATAAATATCTGTTGAATGAGTAAATGAATAAATAGTTGACATCATATTTAGCTGAACAGATGAGATGTTCTCTCTATTTTCAGGTTTCTGGTGCTATGATACACTTTTCCTATTCTATATTTTTCTTTATGTTCTCTGTTTAGAGAATGACAAATAGCTTCTTGCACTGTAGGGGTATTCTGGCAGGAAAATCATAGTCTTTACCTGTCAGCTACCTTCAGAAATGCATGAATGGAGAGACTGAGAAAGTAGAAAACATGCCACGCAATTGCAAACAGTTGGTAGAGCAGCACGTGCACTGTGCACTGGAGTGGGTGGCATTTGTCCCTATTCCCATGCTCTAATCTGAAGCTTGTACAACAGATGTAGTGGGGGCTGGAGAATGGTGGTGCTCATTCGTGGAGGTGAAGATGCTAGGAAGACTGGAGGCTTGAGGAGCAGCTGCCATACGCTACTGCAGGCTGATGAACCTGTCAGTCCTGCTGGGCAGTTTTTCTGCGGCAATGTTGTAACCATTTACAATCACTAGATGCAATGGCAAGCATTGCAAATTTCACATTTCTTTACACCAGAAATACAGTGTATGGAACTTCTTGAAAATATTTTCATTTTGTTTATTACTGATAAAATTTAACCTCCTGCTTTAAAAAATTAGCATCCCAGAAAACTTTTATGCTGTTGTTGTTGATCTTAATAATAGCATGAGAATATTATAAATCTACTGTTACCTAATAGACATCAACCTGATATCTTTTTTATATGTATAGTGTTTAATATTTTTTCTTATATTGACTTTATTATTATTATTAATCTTCACCCTAGAATATACATTTATTGATTTTAGAGAGAGAGGAAATGGAATAGAGACAGAAACATCAATTTAAGAGAGAAACATTAATCAGTTCCATCCTGTATGTGCCCCTACTGTGGATCAAACCCACAACCTAGGTATGTGCCTTGATCAGGGATCAAACTACAACCTTTTGGTATATGGGACAATGCAGGATGTGGTCTGGCTGGTGTGGCTCTGTTAGCTGGAGCATCATTTAGTTCTCTGAAAGGTCGAGTGTTGGATTCTCAGAACACATTGTCTAGGTGGTGGGTTCGATACCGGGCGGGGGCACATCCAGGAGATGGTTGACCATTATTTCTCTCTCACATTAATTATTCTGTCTCTCTCCCTTTCTCTCTCTCTCCCGCCTTCCCACTTCCTCTCTCTCTAAAATCAGTAAATGTATGTTCAGGCGAGGACTTAAAAAATTGCAGGATGTAGCAAAAGAAGTGCTTAGAGTGAGATTTATCATCTTAAATGCTTTATTAGAAAGGAAAAGAAAAAAAACAAGCTTTCCCCTCAGTTAAAAAAAAAAAAAAGCAAGAGCAAGTTAAGATAAAAGTAAAGTAGAATAAAAGAAATAATAACGAATAGTACTCCATGAAATGAAGACAGACAATAGAGGATACTAACAAACCCAAATGTTGATTCTTTGAAAAGATCAACAAAATTAATAAATCCTTAATGGATCTAGTAAAGAAATAAAGATAAAAAACATATATTGCAAATAGTAGGGTTAAAAGAAGAGGGAAATCTTACTATAGATCCTACAACCATTATAATAATGTAATATGACAATAAATTTGATTATTTAGAAGAAATGGACAAATTACTTCACAAACACCACTTACTAAAACTGAATTTTTAAAAAAGATTGAAAAAGAAATAGAAAAACTGATGTATCCTATATTAGAAAATTGGATTTCTAATTTTTAAAAAATCCACAAAGATATATTGAGGCCCAGATGGTTTCACTTTAAGTTCTATCAAACTCTGAAATAAGGAATGATGCAAAATTCACACATATTCTTTCAGAAACAAAAATAAGAGGAAAAACTCCCAACTCATTTTAAAAGGCTAGAATATTTCAGACACAAAGATGTGACAAAGAAATTATGGGACTATAAATTTGCTAAATAATATTTCTCATGAACATAATTGTAAAAATGCTCTCTTGGAAAATACTAGCAAGGTGAATTCTTTGATGTATAAAAAGAATAGCCATTTTGACTTTATTCCTAGGAATGAAAGTTTGGTTCACATATTACAAATCAATACATGGGCCTTCTTGCTTCATCTAAGAGATGTTGAAAACTGGAGGGAGCATTGCTCCCACCTTTAAAATAGGAAATAGAAAACTGACCCAATAGAAAATGAATGACTTTTTCAACCCATTAGAACAGTGACAAAACAGTGCAAAGAAATAATCTCAAATCTTGGAGGATACCAGTGCCTGCAAGGAGAAACAGGATTCAAACACTTGCTGACCAAAAGCAGATGTCTCTGGATGCCATATAAGAAAATAAAAAGATTCAGCTTAAAATTTTTAGTGAATTACTGAAGGCCAAATACAGGCATGAAGCACTGGGTCATATATATAAGGAGATTCATGCCCTGATGGTCCTTTTCTTTATAGACACCACCAGGCACCATAAAGAAAATAGGAGAGGCTCCTTGAAAAGTTTCTGATTGAACTGACTTGGAGAAGGAAGTAGTAGCCAACTGCTGAAACTCTACCCAGATCCATCTCCCCTACCAGACCTCTGGAAAAAAAGCTTTCATTTGCAGGGAAAAGAATTATAAAAATTGTCATTCTTAGGGCACTGGTAGGGTTAGGATTCAATGAAGCTAAGGGAAAGGAAGGGGAAAGAGAACTCAACCTTGGGACAGTGACAGAAGTCAACTCTAGGGCCAGGACTAAAGATGTCTGGGGGGACAGGGTTTTTATAAGTTCCACTCCTTCAAGACTCAAGTCCACAAAGCTTGCCTCATCCTGATGCTTGATCAGAGCAACAGAGAATGCCCCCTTCCTCCATGCTTTATTACTGCATTAACAATGTGTTGAGTAAAAGTAACGTATAGCTGAGATTGCTATGAAAGATAGATTCTTTTGGGGGAACAGTGCAGAAGGAACACTCAAAGTCAAGGGGAAAAAAGACATTGATTAAAAAAACTCTGGCTAATTAACCCATACCTTAAACACAAGGCATCACTAAGGAAAGCTGAGGCTATTGTGCACTGAAGATAACTAAAGAAAACATAAACTTCAAAAATAGCCTAATTCCTGACTATATTGACAGAAAACCCTACATTAAAGGTCATCATGAACAACTACACTCCAACAGATTGGATAACCTATATGTTCAACATCACTAATCGTCACATCAGGGAAATGTAAATTAAAACCACAATGAGATGTATTACACATGTTATAATGACTATTACCAAGCATACATGAGATGAGTGTTGGTAAAGAAGTGGAGAAAAGGGAATCCTCATGCATTCTTGATGGGAATGTAAATTGGTACAAATACTATGGAAAAGAGTATGAAAGTTCCCCCCAAAATTAAAAATAAAACTGCCATGTGATCCAGCAGTCCCACTTCTGGGTATATATCCAAAGAAAATAAAATCACTATCTCAAATTGATATCTATAACTTCATGTTTATTGTAGCATTATTCACAATAGCTAAGCCATGGAAACAATCTATGTGTCCATTAATGTATTAATGTATAAAGAAAACGTAGCATATATACACAATAGAATATTATTCAGTCATGAGAAAGAAGGAAATCCTGCTATTTGTGACAAACATGAATGGACCATATGGGCATTATGCTAATAAAATAAGTCAGACATATAAAGACAAATAGTGTATGGGAGGAGGAACCAAGATGGCGGCGTAGGTAGACACACTGCGCCTCCTCGCACAACCAGAACTGACAGAGAATCGAACAGCAAGGGGGACCAACACCAAGAAAATAGAAAATAAACATTCATCCAGACTGGTAGGAGGGGCGGAGACGGGCACCGGGGTGGAGAGGACTCGCGTGGCTGTGGCGGGACTGAGACTGGCGGAGTGTGGGAGAAATGGCGCAGGCAGTCCGAGCACTAGCAGACCCTGCAGCCCCACATTTGCACAGATAAACCCAGAGGGCCGGACTCAGAGTGGCGGAGAACGGGGCAGGCAGAGAGGCGGGTAGCACCCTGTACCACCACATTCGCCCAGATAAACCGGACCAACGGCGGGCAGCGAAGCAGACTGCGCAACCCAGGGCTCCAGCTCAGGGAAATAAAGCCTCAAACCTCTGATTGAAAGTGCCCCTGGGGGTTGGGGCGGCAGCAGGAGAGACTCCCAGCCTCACAGGAGAGGTTATTGGAGAGACCCACAGGGGCCTAGAGTGTGAACAGGCCCACTTACTCGGGAACCAGCACCAGAGTGGCCCAGTTTGATTGTGGGTAGTGGAGTGAAAGATTGAAATCCGGAGGAGAGTGAGGCGGGTGCCATTGCTCCCACTCGGCCCCTCCCCCACGTACAGCATCACAGCGCAGCCACCAGCATTACCCCGCCCCGGTGAACACCTAAGGCTCCACCCCTTAAAGTAACAGACACGCCAAGACAAACAAACAAACAAAAATGGCCCAAATGACAGAACACTTCAAAGCTCCAGAAAAAAATACAACTAAGCGAGGAAGAGATAGCCAACCTATCAGATGCACAGTTCAAAGCACTGGTTATCAATATGCTCACAGACTTGGTTGAATCTGTTTGAAAAACAGATGAAAAAATGAAGCCTACGCTAAGAGAAACAAAGGAAAATGTACAGGGAACCAATAGTGATGCGAAGGAAACTGGGACTCAAATCAATGGTATGGACCAGAAGGAAGAAACAAACATCCAACCAGAAAAGAATGAAGAAACAAGAACTTGGAAAAATGAGGAGAGGCTTAGGAACCTCCAGGACACCTTGAAATGTTCCAACATCCGAATTATAGGGGTGCCAGAAGGAGAAGAGGAAGAACAAAAAATTGAAAACTTATTTGAACAAATAATGGAGAACTTCCCCGATCTGGCAAAGGAAATAGACTTCCGGGAAGTCCAGGAAGCTCAGAGAGTCCCAAAGAAGCTGGACCCAAGGAGGAACACACCAAGGCACATCATAATTACATTACCCAAGATTAAACGCAAGGGCCTACATCCAAGATTACTGTATCCAGCAAAGCTATCATTTAGAATGGAAGGGAAGATAAAGTGCTTCTCAGATAAGGTCAAGTTAAAGAAGCTCATCATCACCAAGCCCTTATTATATGAAATGTTAAAGGGAGTTACCTAAGAAAAAGAAGATCAAAAATAGGAACAGTAAAAATGACAGCAAACTCACAGTTATTAATGACCACACATAAAACAAAAACAATAGCAAACTAGGCAAACAACTAGAACATGAGGGTTGTCAATAAGGGAGTGGGAGGGGGAGAGGGGGGTAAAGGTACAGAGAATAAGTAGCATAGATGATAGGTGGAAAATAGACAGGGGGAGGGTAAGAATAGTGTAGGAAATGTAGAAGCCAAAGAACTTATAAGTATGACCCATGGACATGAACTATTGGGGGGGAATGTGGGAGGGAGGGGGGTGGGCAGGATGGAGTGGAGTGGGGGGGAAATGGGACAACTGTAATAGCATAATCAATAAATATATTTAAAAAAGAAAAAAAAGACAAATAGTGTATGATCTCACTTATATGTGGAATCTAAAAAAAGCTAAAGTCATAGAAACAAGGAGTAAAATGGTGGTTTTCAAAGGGTAAAAAGATGTGGAAAATATTGATCAAAGGATATAAACTTCCAGTTATAAGATGAATAGATTTGGGGGATATAGTAAACAGTATGGTGACTATTGTTAATACTTGAAAGTTGTTACTAAGGGAGTAGATCTTAAATGTTCTCCCCAAAAAGAAAATTAATTTTGTGAGGTGGTAAATGCATTAACCTTATTGTGGCAATCATTTTGCAATTTATATGTATATCAAATCACCACATTTATACCTTAAACTTACACAAGGTTTTCTGTCAGTTAAATCTGAATGGAACTGAAGAAGAGGGGGAAGCATATTTATTTAATTTAGTATCTACTGTCATTTGCAACATGCTCAGCTTTTAACAACAACAAAAATTATAAGCCTAGGAAAAGGCAAAAAACCCCTAAAAACCCCAAAACAATAATCTGGAGAGACAAATGAGTCATCACAATCAGATGTGGACTATAAAATAACTATTATTTTTTAAGTAACTGGCATTAATAAGTAAAAGCCTTTAATAAAAAAGATAGACAACATGCAATATCAGATAAGTAATACCAGCAGAGATGGAAACTGTAAGAAAGAATCAAATGGAAATGCTAGAAACAATAATAGAGAGGAAGATTATCTTCCATGGGCTCATCAGTAGGCTTGATATAGAAAATGAAGGAATCAGTGAACTTGAATATAGATCAATTGAAATTCAACAAATGGAAGTTCAAAAGAAAAAATGGGGGAAAAGAGGTGACCAGAACATAGCATCCAAGAGTTTCACACACTAATAAATTATCTAATATACGAATAATTAAAATCCCAGAAGAAGAGAAAGAAGATAGGGTTGAAGAAATATTTTACAAAGTAATAGTAGAGGATTTTCCAAAACTAATAACAAATGCCAAACTACAGATTCAAGAAGCTCAGAGAATACTGAATAGGATATATACAAAAATAAACACAAAACCATCTAAGCAGAGGAAGAGAAGATGGTGGAGGAGTGAGTGGAAGCCACACTAACCTCCTCCCAGGACCAATCTGGAATTACAACTCAAGTGTGGAGAAACCACCCAGGACAAACAACTGAGCAATAGTGAGAGAGAAGCCTTACAACCTCGGACAGACAGAAGAATCAGCTTCAGCACAACTCTCTGGTAATGAGTGTGGTGAAGACTTGAGAGGGCTGGCTTGGTGCCCACAGGCATCAGTGCCAGAGGGATAATTAATGGTTGGTTGGATCCCCCTGGGAAGTGTGGGGTCTAAACCTTAAGCTGGGATCCTAAGCTGGGATCTTCAGCTTAGAGCACAGAGGCCAAAAAGTACACAGATAACAACCAGCAGTGAAAAGCAGCAGGGTTGCAGAGACAGATGGCTGGAGACACAAGAGCCATTTAAAGGGCCAACGCACAAATTTTTATTTTCAGCCACTTACCCTAAGCTCTGGTAAAGGTGGGGGCAGTGTGGGCTGGTGACGCCTGAGGAGAGACTGAGAACAGAAACTTTGGGGAGAGAACTGAGAGAGTTCTCAGTTCTGGGACCCTGGGACCCTGGTGCTGACTCATCCTCCATACAGCAGCAGCCATTGAGCTCAGGCAGACCACGCCCCTCCAAGCAGCAGCATCCTGAGGGGAAACGATAGCACTCACGCCAGGAGAGTCTCTGTCCTGGCCCTGTGGTGCTTAAGCCTGACTGCTGTGAGTACTGAATGACTAGATTAACGACTGAAGGAGACAGCCAGGAACAGTAGATCCCTGCCAAAGGTGAGGGAGAGAGGACTAGAGAAACTGGAGGAGAGACTGGGGAAAGACTGGAAAGACAGAGGACTTGGGGAGAGTACTGACAGAGTAGATGCCAAGATCCTGGTGCTGAACCAACGCTCATATGGCAGCAGCCATCCTGCTCAGGCAGACCATTACCTTCCAAATAGCAGGAGCCTGAGGGGAAACAATAGCCCCCACCCCAGGAGGGATTTGGCTCCCCTCTACAGTGCTTAACCTTGAGTGCTGTAACTCATTAACAACTGAAGGAGAAAGCCAGGGACAATAGATCCCTGGAAGTCTTGAAGGGGCTGCCTTAGGTCAGACAGGATCAATATCTGACATCATCAGAGGTGGATCCAGAAAGAAAAAACAGTGGTAAATACTAGAAGCTACTAAGATGAAATCCACTGTGGTCTTCTTCATGATTTGTGATATTTTCTTTCCTGTGTAGCTTTATAACATTCATTTCTTGTCCAGTGAATTTGTGCATAGTAAGTCACTAGTCACTAGATTTTATACTACAGTGTATTTCAATTCACGTATTTGCCCTTTTCTCATCTTACCCCATTTTACCTTCTTCTTTCCTTGAATTATGTTCATTTCAAATTTTTTTCTTACTTACTACAACTTGTTTGCATTCCACACTCTTACTACTTCTCCCACGTCCAGACACACAAAAACAATTTTCTTGTCACTGGCCATCTCACATCCTTTTTCCCGGCTTTTAAAATACCCACCTTCAGCAATCCTTGCTTGTTGGTTGTGGGTAGGGAAGTTGTTCTTGCATTTTTTTTCCAATTTTATCTCTAGAGCTTCACTAATTTTGAATTTCAAATATCAAATTTTACTAATTACCCCTCCTACTCTTTTTTCATCTCAAATTTTTAATTTCACCATCTTAGCCTGTTTTTCTTTCTTTTTTGTCTGTCTTCTATTTCTCTTTCATCTTGCCTTTTTATTTCTCTTTATTTTCCTTTTTTCCTTTTTACTTACATCCCAAAATTTAATTTTTACCTGTCTTAGCCTTGTTTTTGTTCCTTACTGTTAGTATTCCCTCTCCCATTATCATTCCAAAATCACTTCCCATTCCACTAGACATCTCTTAAACTTTTCTTTGCTTCTTTTTCCCCTCTTATTCCCATACCACCTATATTAATTTTAGCTCATTTGTTGTTAAGAGTACTGTGGTGGATCTTTCTCTGAAATTTGGATCCTATATTTTTATTAAGTATTTATTATTTTTCTTTCCTTTTTCTTTCTGTCTCACCTTATCTTATTTTATTTTATATAATTTTAATTTCTGTTTAAACCTAACACTATACACTTCCCTTCTCATACTCCATTCCACATTCTACATTCCATTTATTATTCATTATGTGAAGTTTATTTTCTCTGTTCACATTGCTGCAACTCCTAACTCTTATTAGTGCTCCTCCTTCTACCCTCTCAAAATGATTTTTCTTTCAGTAGGTTATCTCATATCCACTCTTCTTTCTTCTAATAGATTTAATCTCTTTACACCCTTATTAATACTTGTTCATTTGCTGTCAATAATGGGATTGTGCCAGGGAGTTATTTTTGCAGGCATGAGTTTGTTTCCTGGGCTTTGTGGTTTTGTTCTGGCAGCGCCTGCACAACAACACATAAAGATGTGGTGAGTGGAGTGACCCTTAGTCAACAAGCTGGAGGGAAGGACCCACCAAAGAAAGACCCAACAACAGTCAAAACCCAAATACATTGAGAGAACCAACATAAATGGCATACAGGGCATCCCAAGAGTATCTATTTCAGGTGATCGGGGAGACTGTACCACTGAATCTCACAGGCCTCTTACCATAGAAGTTCACACCACAAAGTCAGGAAGTCAACACAGATCAATTTAAGATGCAGAAACAAACAAGAAGAATCTCACGGATAATGGGAATTCAAAGAAACAACCCCTTATCAAAAGGAAAAGAGGAATCCTAAGACATAGTGCTAAGTGAAATGGAGGCAAGTCATCTATCAGATATTGAGTTCAAAACAATGGTTATAAGGAAGTTCAATGAGCTCACTGAGAATTACCAAAAGCTACAAGGAAACTATGAGGAACTTACTGCAAACTATATCAGCATGAAAAGGGACATAGAAACAATGAACAAGGGCCAAGAGGAAATGAAGAATACAATTTCTGAACTGAAGAACATAGTAGAAGGAATTAAAAGCAGGCTAGATGAAGCAGAGGATCAAATCAGTGAGCTGGAGGACAAGGTAGAAAAAAAAACTCCCAGAAAGAGCAAGAAAAAGAAAAAAGACTCAAAAAGAATGAATAGAGGTGAAGGGAACTGCAGGAAAACATTAAACATAATAATATCCATAAAATAGTGATACCAGAAGGAGAAGAAGAAGAGAAAGAGATAGAAAACCTGTTTGAAAAGGTAATGATGGAAAACTTCCCTACTTTTGTAACAGGGTCCAGCCACAGACCACCCCCCCAAAGAGGGATTTGTAATGGGGTCCAGAACTCAACATGTCCAGGAATTATTAAAAATATAGTATGTCCTCACCCTCACAAATCTGAACTGGAGGATTGGACACAAGGAGCAGGGCCATTAAGAGTTATTTTGTGTATCAACCATTTTGCAAATAACCTAAAGGATGGTCATTTAACATATCTATAACTTTTGACTGGTTTCATAGATATGTTAAATAGCTGTGGCCATGCTTTGAGCAAGGGAGATGGGAGTGACTTTGACTCAAGACATAATTGGGAGGCCATTCCCCCTGGTTACAGTGCCTGCATGAGAGCTTGGAGATTGTTGGCTCCATGCCATGGGGCCATGCCTGCCCAGACATAGAATGGCAGCCCAGGAAAGCTGGAAAAATATGTGAATGCTGGCAGGTATAGGTGATTGTGGGAGGAGTTGGAGTTGGGGCTACAGAGGAAGATTCCTGCTGGGATTTAAACCCAGGTGCAGTACCCATGTGGGTGCGAACCATGCAGTTTTGGGGGAACAACACAGCTTTCAAGCTCCCTTTGCCACACCGCTTAGGAAGCTGGAAAGCAAGATGAGGCAGTGATGCAGAGCCCTCTCTTAAGAGTTTGGAAGAATGCAGGAGAGACATTGCAGGAAGGAAAGGGGTGAAAGGACTCTTGCTAGTGGGCCGTGATAAGGTGCCACATGGGATTGTATTAAGAACTGGAGATCGATGAGACAGAGCTGATGGTGCTGGGAACTGTGGGAGGCCTGCCAGCTGACCATGGATTACTGGGAAGAACTGGGGGTTACCTGAGCCACAGACTTCTATTTCTTTTCCTGAGATATGGTACCCCTGACTTGGTGAAGGGGGGAAAGAAGGACTGTGTGTGTTTGTAGGTGTTTTAAGGGACTTTGGGATTTTAACAAAGACATTAAGTCATTACTCTAAGTCTGTGTAACATTTGAATAAACAGTTCCTTTCCTTTTTACCAAGCTCTGGCATCAAGAGCCATAATTACCTGGCAAGGCAAACCTAGTAAAGGGGGACCCTGGGACAGGGGAAGTCCATTCAATAATAATATCTTGCCCCCCCTTGGGTTCATTCTGTAACAATTTGATAAGAGAAAAAGTCACACAAATCCAGGAAGCACAGAAGGTCTCAATCAAGATGAATACAAAGAGGCCCACTCCAAGACACATCATAATTAAGATGGCAAACTTCAAAGACAAATAGAGAACCTTAACAACAGCAAGGGAGAAATGGGAAGTAACATACAAAGGAGCCCTAATAAGGCTAGCAGCTGACTTCTCATGGAAACCCTATAAGCCACAAGGGAATGACAAGAGATATTCCAAATAATGAAAAGCAAAGGTCTACAATGAAGACTACTCTATCCAGCAAGGCCCTCAATTAAAATAGAAAGAGAAATAAGGAGTTTCCTAGGCAAAAGAAGCCTCAAAGAATACACTTCCTCCAAACCAGCTCTGCAAGATATGCCAAAGGGACTGCTTCAAGCAAAGGGAAAAAGAAAGAGTGACAGAGAGAGGAATACAGGTATGAAGGGAGTAAAATGGCAAGGAATAAGTACCTATCAGTAATAACCTGAAACATAAATGGATTAAATGCTCTAATCAAAGGACATAGGATAGCTTGAATGGATAATAAAACATGACCTGCACATATGTTGATACAAGAAACCCACCTCACAAAAAAAGACTTACACAGACAGAAAGTGAAGGGTTGGAAAAAATATTCCAAGAAAATGGACAGTAAAAAAAGGCAGGGTAGCAATACTTATATCAGACAAAATAGACTTCAAAACAATGTACATAAAAAGAGACCAAAACGTCACTTCATAATACTCAAGGGTAGAATTAATCAAGAAGACATAAGCATTATAAACATATATGCACCCAACATAGGAGCACCAAAATACATAAGGAAAATCTTGGAGGACTTCAAGAAATATATAGACAGCAACATAATTATACTACGGGATTTTAACACCACACTGTCAAAAATGGATAGATCTTACAAACTAAATATCAACAAGGATATCATGGCATTGAATAGTGCCCTAGATCAAATGGACTTAACTGATGTATACAGAACCTTTCATCCCAAAGAAGCAAAATACACCTTCTTTTCAAATGCACATGGAACATTTTCAAAGATAGACCACATGATAAGACACAAAACAAGCCTCAACAAATTCAAGAAAAATGAAATCACATCAAGCATTTTCTCAGACAACAAGGGAATGAAACTAGAAACCAACTTCAAGGAAAAAACTCAGATTAATGGAGATTGAATGGCATTCTATTAAACAATGAATGGGTCAAGAATGAGATCAAGGAAGAAATTAAAAGTTTCCAGAAACAAATGAAAATGAACTCACAACCATCCAAAACTTATGGGACACAGCGAAAGCAGTCCTGAGAGGGAAGTTCATAGTGATACAAGCCTACTTAAAAAAGATAGAAACATTTCAAATAAACAACCTAACCCTACTCCTACAAGAACTCGAGGAACTGCAACAAAGACAGCCCAGAGCAAATAGAAGGAAGTAAATAACCAAGGTGAGAGGAGAATTAAATGACATAGAGACTAAAAGGACAATTCTAAGAATCGATAAATCCAGGATCTTGTTCTTTGAAAAGATAAATAAAATCAACAAGCCTTTAAGAAGACTCATCAAGAAAAAAAGAGAGAGGACCCAAATAAACACAATCAGAAATGAAAGAATAGAGATTACAACTGATACCACAGAAACACAAAGGATTGTAAGAAATTACTACGAAGAACTATATGCCAAGAAATTTGAAAATCTAGGTGAATTGGACAAATTTCTAGAAAAACATAATTTCCCAAAACTGGATGAAGAAGAAGCAGAAAGCCTGAAGAGACCAATAACAGTTGATGAAATTGTAGCAGTAATCAAAACATTTCTGACACACAAAGGCCCTGGACCAGATGGTTTCACAGAGAATTTTACAAAGCATTTAAGGAAGAGCTAACCCTATCCTTCATGGAGTATTCCAAAGAATCCAAGAAGATGGTAGACTCCCAAACTCTTTTTATGAAGCCAGCATCTCCCCAAAACAAAGACATAACAAAGAAAGAAAACCACAGGCCAATATTGTTGATGAACATAGATGCTAAAAATCCTCAAAAAAATAGTGGCAAACCACTTCCAGCAATACATTAAAAAGATCATACACCATGACCAAGTGGGATTCATCCTAGCGATGCAAGGATGGTACGATATTCACAAATCAATAAACATAATATATCACATAAACAGAAGGAAAGACAAAAATCACATGATCATATCAATAGATGTGGAAAAGGCATTTGATAAGGTACTTCACCCATTCTGATAAAAACACTCAGCAAAGTGGGAGTAGAGGGAGCATTCCTCAACATAATAAAGGCCATATATGAGAGACCTACAGCCAACATCATACTCAATGGGAAAAACCTTAGAGCTCTCCCATTAAGATCAGGAACAAGACAAGGATGCCTGCTTTCACCACTTCTATTCAACATAGTATTGGAAGTCCTATCAGACAAGAAAAAGGCATCCAAAATGGAATGAAGGAAGTAAAACTATTATTGTTTGCAGATGACATGATAGTATACATAGAAAATCCTATAGAATCCACAAAAAACTACTTGACTTAATAAGTGAATTTGGTAAAACAGTAGGGTTCAAAGTCAATATTGAGAAATCAAAGACATTCCTGTACACCAACAATGAAACTGCAGAAACAGAAATCAGGAAAAAAATCCCATTTGATATAGCAACAAGAAAAACAAAGTATCTAGGAATAAACCTAACCAAGGAGGTAAAAGACCTGTATTCAGAAAACTACACCACCCTGAAGAAAGAAATTAAGGAAGACACAAACAAAGAGAAACATGTACTGTTCATGGATTGGAAGAATTAACATCATCAAAATGGCCATACTACTCAAAGAAATTTGTAGATTTAACGCAATCCCTTTTAAAATGCCAGTGACATATTTCATAGATATAGAACAAACAATTCAAAAACTCATATGGAACCATAAAGGACCCCAAATAGCCACAGAGATTTTGAGAGGAAGAACAAAGGAGGAGGAATCATAATACCTGATATCAAACTGTATTACAAGGTCACTGTAATCAAAAAGCCTGGTACTGGCATAGGAACAGACACATAGATGAAGGGGATAGAATAGAGAACCCAGAAATAAACCCAAGTCTCTATGGTCAATTAATATTTGACAAAGGAAGGAGAAGCATATAATGGGGTAAAAATAGTGTCTTCAACAAATGGTGTTGGGAGATCTGGACAGCTACATGCAAAAAAAAAAATGAAACTCAATCACCAACTTACAGCATATACAAAAATAAACCCAAGATGAAGAAAAAACTTAAATATAAGTCACCATACCATAAAAATCCTAGAGGAGAGCATAGGCAGGAAAATTTCAGGTATTCCATGAACCAAAATTTTCACCGATATGTCTCCTAGAGCAAAGGACATAAAGGAAAGAATAAACAAATGGGACTTCATCAAAATAAAAAGCTTCCTCCCTGGCTGGTGTGGCTCACTGGATTGAGTGCCGGCCTGTGAACAAAATGCTCGCTGGTTTGATTCCCAGTTAGTGCACATGCCAAGGTTGCAGGCCAGGTCAGGTTCTCAGTGGGGGGCTCATGAGAGGCAACCACACATTGATGTTTCTCTCCCTCTCTATTTTCCTCCCTTCCCTTCTCTCTAAAATAAATAAATTTAAAAATTTAAAAAAATGAATAAAAAGCTTCTGCACAGCTAAAGAAAACATCAGTAAAATGAAAAGGGAACCAACCATATGGGAAAATATATTTGCAAATGACTCCTCAGACAAACGTTTGATCTCCAAAATATATAAAGAACTCACACAACTCCACTCCAGGAAGACAAACAACACAATTAAAAAATGGGCAAAAGACCTGAACAGACATTTCTCCAGGGAGGACACACAAAGGGCCCAGAGACATATGAAAAGATGCTCAGCATCACTAGCCATCAGAGAGATACAAATTAAAACCACAATGGAATGCCACTTGACACCGGTCAGAATGGCCATCATAAACAAATCAACAAACAACAAGTGCTGGCCAGGTTGTGGAGAAAAGGGAACCCTAGTGCACTCTTAATGGGAATGCAGACTGGTACATCCACTGTGGAAAACAGCATGGAATTTTCTCAGAAAACTGAAAATGGAACTGCCTTTTGATCTGGCAATTCCACTGCTGGGACTATACCCTAGGAAACCTGAAACACCAGTTTGAAAGAACCTATGCACTCCAATGTTCATACCAGCACATTTACAATAGCCAAGTGTTGGAAAGAACCTAAGTACCCATCAGTAAATGAGTTGATAAAAACTATAGTACATTTACACGATGGAATATTTTGCAACAGAAAGAAAGGAGCTCCTACCCTTTGCGAAAGCATGGACAGAACTGGGGAGCATTATGCTAAGTGAAATAAGCCAGGTGGTGAAAGACAAATACCATAAGATCTCACCTGTAAATGGAACCTAATCAACAAAACAAACAAGCAATCAAAATATAACCAGAGACTTTGAAATTAAGAACAAACGGACAGTAACCAAAAGGGAGGGTGGAGGGTGATAACAGGGAAAGAAGGCAAAGGGTTGTCAAGGAACATGTATAAAGTACCCATGGACAAAGCCAAACCGGGGTGGGATTGAGGGTGGAAGGTGAGGGTATATGGGCAGGGGAAAGTGGTGGTGGGAAAATGGAGACAACTCTATTCAAACAACAATAAAAAATTATTTTAAAAATATTTTAAAAATCATCTAAGCATATCATATTCAAACTTCTACAAACTAAAGACAACAAGAAAATCTTGAAGGCCGATAGGGAGAAAAAGACACGTTATCTATGGAGGAACAAGTATAAAAATTATAGCATTCTTTTTTTAAAGATTTTATTTTTTAATTTTTAGATAGAGGGTGAGGGAGGGAGAGAAACATCAGTTTGTGGTTGCCTCTCACATGCCCCCAAGTGGGGACCTGGCCTGCAAGCCAGGCAAGTGCTCTGACTGGGAATCAAACCAGCAACGCTCTAGTCGTTCAATCCATGGAGCCACACCAGCCAGGGCAAAAAATTGCAGGACTCTTCTGACCAGATAACATACAAGTAAGGGGACAAGATGTGGCATTTTTAATATGCTGAAGGTAACTCTCAACCCAGTATTCTATATTCAGTGAAACTAATCTTCAGAAATGAAGAAGAAACAAAGTTAAAGGACAAGAAGAATGACTTTCTTAGACTAACGAAAACTGATGGAATGAATGCATTGGTGGCAGATCTACTTTATAAGAAATGTTCAAGTAACTTATTCAGGAGGAAGAAATATGATAAATGTCAGAAACTTGGATCCATGCATGGAAATAAGAGGTAAAATATCATTTACTTTTCCTTATTAATTGCTCTAAAAGTAAATGTTTTAGAAAAATAGTAATGTATTGTGTGTTTGCCTCACATGTAAAATTTATGACAATACTTCCAAGGACAAGAGAGAGAGATTGGAAGTATACTTGTTATGAGGTATTTTCCCTACATGTGAAGCAGTTAGACAAAAATTATTTAAAAATACATGCTGCAAATTCTACAATAATCCACAACAATTATTTTTTTCACATTTTTTTATTGTTGTTCAAGTACAGCTGTGTCTATTTTCCCCCCACCACTCCTTCCCACCCTTGATCCTATCCCCCTTTGGCTTTGTCCATGTGTCCTTTATACAGGTTCTTGACAACCTGCCCCCCTTTTCCCCCCATTATCCCCTCCTCCTCCCCTCTGGTTACTATCAGTTTGTTCTTAATTTCAATGTCTCTGTTTATACTTTGTTTGCTTGTTTGTTTGTTTTTTTCCTATTAGGTTCAAATAATTGTTGGGTGATGTCACCTATAAATGGAACCCAACAATTATTTTAAAGAAGTTAAGTTATCCTGTAGAGGAAATGAAATGGAATTATGATTGCTTAATTAAACCTAAAAAAATCAGCCTTCATCTCTGTGTCTCAGTTGGTTGGGCATCAGCCCTCAAAGTGAAAGGTCATTGATTTAAATCCTGGTCAAGGCAGATTCCTATGTTGCAGATTCGGTCCCTGGTCAGAGTGTGTATGAGAAGCAACTGATTGATGTTTCTATATCATATCAATGTTTCTCTCCTGTCTTTCTTCCTCCCTTTCCCTCTCTATAAATAAATAAATAAAATCTTTTTAAAAAAAACTAAAGAAGGAAGAAAAATAAATGGAGAAATGGAACAAATAGAAATCAAATATCAAAACAGTTGATTTTAATCCAACCATTTCAAAAATCACTAAATGTAAAAAGTCTAAACCCATCTGTTGTTCATAGTATTATCATCATTTCAATATCTGTGGGCTCAATAGGGATGTCCTCTTCATTTCTGTGTGGAAGACTTATGTTCTCACTTTCTTTTCCTGATTAATCTGACACAGAAGATTATATACTACATGATTTTATTTATATTAAATTCTAGAAAAGACAAAATTAATCTATGGTGAATAAAGTGAAGTCAGTCATAGCCTGGGGCAAGAAGTTCTGCAAGGGTGATCAGTAAAAAAGGTGTACCAGGGAACTTCAGAGGGAGTTGTGGAAATGTTCTATATTCTGACTGAGGTTGTGGTTACATGAAAATTGTATATAACATATAAATTATATATTATACATAAATATACATATCAAAGATTATTAAATGTGTGCATTATGTTGAATATATATAAATTATATCTCAATGACCTTGATTGAAAGGAGAACCAACCACCAGGATGAAAGCTATGATAACCTTCAATTTCTTATGTTCCTGCTGACAAACAATCTGTAAATTTGTTCACACCCAAATGTGAAGTGCCAGTCTGTTGGGCTTTGGCCATATTAGTCTTTTCCAAATAATGTCTAGACCCTTAGGTTACAAAGACCACTTCTCTTGTAAAATATGAAAATAAATAATAATGATAGACAAATATAAAATTTTGTGTTACTGTGATATATCATAAGCTTGGTTGCCAGGAATGCTGTTTGCAATCCAGAGATAAACATGTTTGAAGTTTTCTAGAGATAATAGTTTATACTAGGATTATATGACTTTTTGTTATTTATTACCTGTTTCTCTAATAACTTTATCTTAATGATTATATAGCAAGTTATGTCTCTACAATCTACAAAAACTTTCCAAGAATTTGTTTCATCAATGTTTAATATATTGAACATTATTTATTGCTATTTGATGTTCCACTTTTTTTCCAAAACTGTTTAAGGTAGATAAACCCTTCAATATTTTCATAACTTATGGGGGGAAAAGGAAGTAGTAGACTGTGTACCTTCTCTGAAAGACCAACTGAAGACACAAAACCAACATATATGGCAACTCAGGAACTAAATCAAATATTCCCCTCTTCCCTGCAGTCCCAGGAAGGGCTCTGGCTTGCTTAATCCTGGGGATGAATACTTGTGAGAGGAGTCAAGTCAAAACTCTGTCCTTTCATGGGTCTCTTCATTCCTTTGGCACCATGGTTGTAAATTCAGAGAGATCAAGCAGAGTCAAGGAAACTGAGAAAATGGTAGCAAGGAGGGGAAGCTAGTTGATTTAAATCCTGGTCAAGGCAGATTCCTTACAGCTTCAGCATTCAGGCAAAATAGTCTAAAGTTATCTATTTTATTCCCCAAGCTCACCTCCCTCAAAATGAGCAGGATCCCTGTGTAAAGCTGACATCCCCTGCGCATCATCCCCTGAGAAGCGTCGAAGACTGCGGTGGAAATTGCCTAGAGTGGAATTCAAGACATGGGGATTCTGCTCAGCAGGCCTGTGGCAGGCCAGTGCTACCTGCTGCAGTGCAGGCTATATCAGGACTCTACATTCAGGGAAAATGGAGCTGCCTGGAAAAGAGAGGGGGCCCTGGGAGGTTTTGCAAAGGGGCAGGGTTTGAGTTCATCAGAAGTTGCTCGGTTGCAGGCAAGCTGGATTGAAGGAAAGATTGTGAAATGCTGGAATAGGGTACTTGATTTTGCCTAAAATTTCAATTTTACTAACTATTGCAGTGCTGCTCACCCTATATCGTCCAGGTGGAATGTATGTGTCAGCAGTGCAAACACTTCTGGCTGTGTGATTCCTTGTGTGAAGCCTTTGAAATGATGTTAAGTCAACTTCATTCATGGCAATTTTGGAGCAAGGTAGGGTCTTTGATTTGCTCTAATTCTTACCTGAAGATACAGCCTATTCTTTTGTTAGATGTATTTTACTGATATTTATGGAACAATTTACTCCATCTAATCAAACAAATCAAAACACTTATTTTTGCTTTCCTCAATTCAGTCAATTGTTAATAATCATGTTGTCATCTTTTTCTCCAGACTTGGCACCAAAAACTTTATTCATTCTCCTTAGAAATGCTGTCACCAACTTACTATAAAAACTGTCATTATCTCTCAAAGTCATAGTGCTGACATCTGCTAAGTAAAGGTTTATTTTACACTTCAAAAGTCAATCTGCACAGCTGACTAAACTCCTTCAGAATTTTATAGCTTAATCTTGTCAAATATTTGGGAAAATAAAATTTGCTTTTAGAAAAATATTTGGTGTTCACAGAAAAAATACTCTTTATTTATTAAAAATGTCTTGTGTCTTTCTCTGAAAAAGATAAAATATTTTCTGATTAGGTTTTAGAAAAATATAAAAATTTAAAAATTGAAATCATTTCTGTGTTTTATTTCAAGTGACATTGTAGCAGGGTGTAGCCAGGGTCCCCCCAAAGGAATGATTTTGGAGCAAGGCCATTGAGAGTTATTTTGCTTATCAACAGCTGGCGAGCTTCATACCTGATATGCAAAAACAATTATTTTGCCTATCAATAGCAGGCTAGCTACGGAGATGGGTGTGACTTTAACCCATGCTGTAATTGGGAGGCAGCTCCTCTTACAGCGTCCGTGTAAGAGCTTGGATATGATTCACTCCATGCCACAGGGCCACATCTGCCCAGACTTATTATGGCACCCAGAAAGGCTGGAAAGATACAGGAGCACTGGCAGGAATAACTGATTGTGGGAGGAGTTGGAAATGGGGTTGTAGAGGAAGATTCACACGGGGATTTAAACCCAAGCGTGGCAGCCAGACAGGTTCTAACCGCACAGTTTTGGGGCTCCCTTTACCATGCAGTTTAGGAAGCAGGAAAGCAAGATGTAGCAGTGATGCAGAGCTCTCTCTTCGCAGTTTGGAAGAATGCAGGAGAGACAATGTGGGAAGGAAAGGGGTGAAAGGACTCTTGCTGGTGGGCCACGAGAAGGCACCACGTGGTTTTGGATTAAGAACTGGAGATTGGTGACACCTCTGATGGTGCTGGGAACCTCAGGAGGCCTGCCAGCCAAGCACTGGTTACTGGGAAGAGCCAGAAGTCTAGCCAAGCTGTGGACTTCTAATTTTTCCTGAGATACAGTACCCCTGACTGACACGACTGGGCAAAGAGGGGAAGGAAGGTCTGTACCTGTTTGTGGGTGTTTTAAAGGACTTTGATGGAGGGATGGGGAGAAAAGGCATATAACTGTAATTGAATAACAATAAAAATTAAAAAAAAAGAAAATATATTTGCAACATTAAAAAAAAAAGGACTTTGATGGTGACATTCCCCCATTACTCTAATCCTGTATAACTTTTGAATAAATAGTTCCTTTCCTCTGGCATTGAGAGCCATAATTCCTAAGGGTGATGGGGCAAAGGACCATACTACAGAGAGACCCCTGCCATGGGTCCATTCTATAACAACACAACTTCTTTCTTCTAACACCCCTGAAGGTTGAATAGATCATGTAAGTTTCAGGTAAATTATTAGAAAGGAAATCCCAGAAACATGGTTGGCCTTGAGAATGAGGGGAGAGCCTGCTGTTGCCTTGCCCTGTCTCTTGGGTGCCCCTCCAGCCTCTCTCCATAGCCCTTGCATGACAATTTAGATTATGACCCTCTCTGACTCTTATCATTCTAGGGAGCAAATCTCTGCTTGCCCTATAATGCCTCTAGAAACAAATCAGAAAATGAATACCTAATAGAATATCTCCTCTATATTGGGCCTTGGGCTAAAAGCTAAAACATGGGTTATTGAGTTTAATCTTTATAATAGTTCTTCAAGGTGAGTACTATCTCCAGATCTGAAGCAATGCTTATGATTTGACTATCAATCTTTGCTACTTCTTTCCCATGCTTGATCCTTTTACTAATATACCTTTTGTTGTTATTGTATGGCATCTTATGACTCCAAGCTTCAAACTCTTCAGTAATGAGAGTGCACGTCTCTGCAGCTACACAAATCTGTGAATCTATAAGTTCCTAACTGCACCTTTGGGCTTGTAGGAGGATTTCCAGACTGACTGTGTTGTGGGGATACCACATTCTTCCTCATACAGATCTGCCTTCTAATACAAACTGTGGTGTGTATGAGCACAGAGTTTACAAGAATTTCCAAATGTGAGTTCATGTGTAAAATTTAAGCAATTTGCTACTTCTTCTGACAGTAACCACAAAATTTGCTCTCTTGCTCTCCATACCCCAGGTTTTGCACTAAGTGTGTGGGGTGATAGAAGGAGCCATGTATTCAGGAGATCTGGTCTCTGGTACTTGTTCTGCCAGTAATTAGCTATTTCACACTGGAAAAAAATCACTTGAAGTCTCCCAACTGCATCCTCTCTTTGGTACAAAATAAGAAAGATTTTTGGTACCTGCCTCACTGGTTACTATAAAAACCAAATGAGTCATCCCAATAAATTCAATAAAAAGTGATAAAAGGGATAACTGAGGTGGGAGAAATGGGAATCTGGTAGACTTATAAAATATAGCTCTTTTGGAAAAAAAAGTGAGTCCTGTGCTAAGAGTTTGAAAACTATAGAGGACTTTTAATAATGTTCAAATTCATTCTTGTTTACCTTGGATAGAACCCTTCAAATTTTCTGATGTCCCACCTCTTAATCACTGTTCACCAGTCAAGGTTCTGGATTGCAAGCAACTGGAATTAGTTTTAAAAATCTTAGACAGACAGGGAGAGCTTTTTGGAAGATGCTATCAGGCTCACAGTATCCCTAAGGGGGTTGGGAATTGAACACAGAGGGAGTTTGAAGGCCAGATGAAAGGAACGGTCTAAAAGGACAGGGTTCCAGATGGTGCTACTACCACTGCTTGATGGCATGAGTGCCATTGCCAAAAATGAGTTCTGACTCTTCCTTTAACTTTACACTCTTCCTCCAGAGGCAGAGAACCAGGCAATCCTGGGTGAGTGATTGGACGCACACAGGGCCCATGTATAACCTTGAATGCCAAAAGATGGGAGAAGGGGGATCTCCCTCTTTCATCCTCCACAACAGGAGACTATAGCTCTGGATACAGCAAATGCCATACACAGTGGGAGATGCCCCCAAACAGAAAAAGGGGTTAGATGGTAGATAGTGAAACCAAAACAAAAACCTCCTACATGACCTTCTGCATGACCTGGCTTTGCTCGTTAGCCTTGTGTGGCACCACCAACACCCTTACCCCTTCTTCATTGCATTTATAATTAAATAATCATAGGCATTACTGTGTAAATGTCTGCTCATCCACTAGATCACATGCTTCATGAGTACAAGGTCTTTATCTGTCTTGTTCACACATGTATCCCAGTTATCCTCAGTAAATATTTATTAGATGAAGGAATTGCTTAATAGACAAGTATGTGGGGCATGGTTACCATCACCCTGAGACCCCTGAGCATTTTTATTTTCCCCTGAATGTTAGCAGGCATGACTATCTTCCTTCCTATGGAGCTGTGAGATCCTAAAGGATATGGCCGCATATTTACTCTTCTTTTTACACTTTTTTTTTACATGATTCAAGGAACATTGAATAAAAGAATCAGTGGATGGATGCATGAATGAAGTAGCTAAAGTTGTAGTGGAAAAGCTCTTTCTGTTGTACTCTTATGAGCTCCTCTGATATGTCTCAGATTAAATTCAAGGTAGAAGAAAGAATGAACACAAGCATATTTACCAACTAATATAAAAGGGCTATATTTTTGTTAGGTCTACAGCAGGGGTGTCAAACTCATTTTCACTGGGGGCCACACCAGCCTTGTGGTTGCCTTCAAAGGGACAAATGTAATTTTAGTACTATATAAATATAACTACTTGTTAACAGTTAGGCGAGAGCTTGGCGCTGCCTCCAGGTAGAACAAGGTGCCAGGCTGGATAAAACAAGGTGGAGGGCCAGATTTGGCCCATGGGTCTTGTGTTTGCCACCTGTGGTCTACAGGGATTAAAAGTAGTTTAAAAACTTCATTTTCCCCTCTCAAAGAGCTGACCATATAGTTAGAAAGACAGGTCAATAATACCTAAGGAATTAAAATATAAAAGTTAAAGACAGTAATGCAAAACAGTGGTAATAGAATATGGACAAGAAGTCTATTAATTCTGAAAAGAGTGAGGTTTTAGCTTTTAGAATTGGCCCTTCTTTTTACCCTACCAATCATCATGATACACAAACTTTTCCCAAAAGAGCTGCGCCTAAATACTTCTCTCCACAAACTGTCTACCCCCTCCCTCCTACCCACCTTCCTAAGTACATTTTGAGTTGTGCATCCTGAAAGCATTACCCCTCTGTGCTCTTTCAGGATTAAGGCAAAGGGAGGTGTAGACATAAATGGTAACTGATTAGGAGGATCCATTATTGGTTTGGCTAGACAACAGATTTATAACAAATTATAGAGGTGGTCATTTTTCACCTAGTTTTCTTAACTTGAAATGGGCATATCTTTAAGAATCTGATGCTATGCATGTTAAACACTCAGTTTAGGCATCTTAGTTAAGGACTTAGGTCAAGTCCAAAGACAGACTGACCAATTTGAATTCTGGCCCTGCCACTTTCTAGGTATGCATCTTTAACCTCTAATCCTGAGCTTTCTTATTTGTAAAACAGGTACCATAAAAGGATCTACCTTATCATCTCATTGTGAATGTTGAAAAAGATCAGGCATGTGAAGGCTTAGCACAATACCTGGCACAGAGGCAGTCCTCAGTAAATTTTATCATATTTTGGTAACCAAAGACTCTTTGAATGACTGTGTGTGTGTGTGTGTGTGTGAACATATTTTCCCCACTTTTCTCATGTCCCTCTACTGTACATTTCATAGAGAAAAGGTATGATTGGACGGAGGAGTGTTTTAAAGTTTTCCTTTGTTTTGAAGCCTTCATGGGAACAAGTAATGTAAATCTTTCACTGCCAAATATATCACAGTGCCCTCCGATTGAGGGTCACGAGGTTAGCCCAACTTGCTAGTGGAATGTGTGTGGTGTTAGAAGTAATCATGGGGCAGGAAATATGTCATGAACCAGAACAAGAAGTGGAAATCTTTCAGTGAGCATCCTGGAGTAGAAGCAGTATAGTGTCTTCAAGACTGCTGGTGGGCCATGTGAGACCACATGACAGAGGGCAGCCACACTTGGTCTTCACCATTTCATCTTATGGTGCTCTGGTTAGTGAGAGACCTTTCTCTGTCCTCAGTGTTCTTGCCAATCCAAGGTGATAGCAGTTGTCTCACAGATTACTTCCTTGTTTCAGGAATCAGTAGCCTGAATTGTGCTAATCTCAATAAGATTTTTAAAGAATCCCAATTGTATAGCAGACCGCAGCAGGGTCTGTGTGAACATGCTAATCATGAAAACCATTTCTACTTGGGCCAAGCAGAACTCCCCAAAATGAACACCATCATTTTCAGGTAGTTAGATAGAGATGGTTGCTTTCCTTTCCCTCTGCATGCTAAATTGCATGTGTACAGCACAGGGCAGAAGCACTGAGCAGCAGGGAGGAACAGACAGACACCTGAGACCCTTCTTTTAAGTAGCTTCTCCTCTGACATTATTTGTGTCTCTCTGTATCCACCCATTCTGGGCCCTCTAATCATTTTTACCATGGGTGATGAACATATGTCCTCGATTCTGATAACAGGAACCTGTCTGTGCAAGGAAGCAGACCTAATTCCCCCCTCCCTCTCTGCCCATCCAGATATTTAAGCTTCAAATTTCATTCTGCCTCTGGGTCTGAAGCCCAGTTTTGAATAAGTTGGCATGGGGTGGGTTCTGGCGGTGTGCTTTTTAATTGCATTATCCTGGGTGATGGAAATCTTTTCATTCTTTATGCAGAAAGCACAGGTGGTCTGTGAACTTGCTCCTGAACTGACTTTGAGCCAGGGCCCACTCCCTCCCATGGCCACTCTGTCAACTGTTCTGAGATCTTCTGTCATCTCAGTGCTAATTGCCCTTGAGTACCACCAGGCTTTTTAATTCAGATTTTTCCTAGGACAGCAGGAGGGAAAAAGGAATTAATGTAAAAGGGAGTTAACGTTAATTGCTAATGTAGGTAGGGGTCTCTGTTGTTTAAGAGAGTCCTTTAAATGAGTAAACTTGACATAAAGAAGCAGAGATTGGATGGTGAAGAATCTCAAGGCCAGGACCTTCTGGATAAGCCATAGCAGAGAAATAAATGGATCTTTCATTTGTTTCTTCTTATATTGAATATAATTGTCCCACAACCAAAGTTTCCAAAGAATCTGGCTTGAGTCTGAAGCGCAGAAGTTGCCCGTGAGTACACATTAGGGCATAGGCCCTGCTCTCAGAGACTTGGGGGCAGAAACAAAATTCAACTTGAGAAACACAAAGATTTATGCAGACACCTGACAAGGTTTTGAATGCCATCTATGTTACTGATGGTGGGTGAAATAACAGACTATTAAAGAAAAATACCCTCTCTTTTGGGAAATTGGAATGAAGAGTCGAAGGATCAGGCCTACGGTACAAATTTTAAAAGAGTTGGGATAGACTTTTAGCTTCAACAAGTAAGTTAACCCACCATCTTGACACCAAGAGGAAGAATTTATTTTCTTTTTTAAATGGAATTATCATTTAAACCATTTACACCATTAAAATAGTGGGTTTTTATGTTCATAAATGTATTCTAACCCAAATTTTTGGTATAAAAATTTCTTTCAGATAATATTTAAAAACCAAAGCTGAAACAAAAACCTTTGTATGAATATATTCATATAGATGAATAATCCTCTTTCCTTAAATGGCAATAATCAATCTGAAATGTGACCTTCCATTCCCCCTAAACTCCCATTCCTGCCTCTTCTGCCCCATCCCACCCTACTCTCACTCCCAGTACCCCACTCCCTGTATGAGAGGGCAAAATTCCCTCAAGTGCTCAAGGCTTCTTACATTTATTTTGGAAGCCACAGTAGTTTCCTCTAAGAAACTCCTCCCATTTCTACTGTGACTCTGCTGAGGCTCCAAGGCAAGTCTGCCTCCACAGTGGAGACCTTGGAAATGATGAGCCATATCACTGTGGTTAAATTGCGAAGCCTTTCAGAATGATTTGAAATGGCAAAACAGGTGTGTTGAGAGCAAGACTACTCTGAGTTTACATTTTAATGGTGGACATCTCTGAGTGTTCATCATCTAAATTTCAGGGGTAACATATAGCTCCAAAGTAGCAGGAACCCCTGTGTGGCAGGTGCTTAAAACTCAGCTTAAAAAACCAAAGTACAAAGAGTCAAGATCTTGCAGAGGACTGTAGGGGCTTAACTGGAGGTCCTTTAAGCAAGGGTCTTTCTGATGCAAGTTAAAGTAAGAGTGCCCCCAAGCCAAACCCTAAAGGCAATAAATGTCCCAGATTCAAAGGGTACCACCTAATCCAAAAAATTCCTTGCACCCAGGCTATCCTCTCCCAGTCCAATTCTCTGGTGTAGTAATGACCTACTTACATTGCAGTTGCTTAAAATTCACAAGAAATCAGCAACCAACAAGATTTCAAATAACAAGAAATCAGTTATTATTTTTCATAATTCTCTAGTATTGTTGAAAACTCACACATTGTCACACACATCGGGTACCTGCTCTGCAAAGGCACAGCTCTGAGTCATGTGACAAGTACAAATATATAAATGTAAAGCATCATTTAGAACCGCTTAGAAGTTGGAGGAGCTTGTATTTTGTTGTCTAGCCCAACATACCACTCATTGAAGACAAGTTCTCTCTGGTCATTGTATTCCCTTTCCAAACTAGGTAGGGAGACTTTAAGCATCACCATATGCATGGAAACCCTGAGAAACTGTTCTTTCCTGAAAAAGTTAGCCAACAAGCTGAGAATGACAATGGACGCTGGGTTCTGTCAGCTCCTAAAAACCCCATAATGACCTAGCAACAGGTCCTAGTATAGCCGGCCATTTAGACTATGTGGTGGGAACTCACTGCAACACCAAGATCCTATTTTGAGGACAATTGTAACTAAGGACAATGGAGAGAAACTGGGCATGGGGGTGAAGTACAGCTGGGGTTGAGTTCTAGCTCTGCCATTTTCTACTGTGTGACTCTAAGCAAGTGGGGGAACCACTGTAAATCTCAATGTGGTCAGATGTATAATGGGAAGAAAGGTCTCTGCACAGTAGGGTTGATTTAAAGATTAATGTACATTTAAAGCATTTGGAGTTATGCCTGGCACGTAATGGGTTTTCAGTCAATGTTAGCCAGGATTCTGTTAATGCCCTATCTGTGTCAGGACACTGTAACATCTTAGGCACAGACTCTCTAAAGTCTCACCTTAATCATGCTTGGAGAGGGAGCATGATTCACAAGTACACCAGGACAAAGGCATGAACTGGGAGAGTCCCAGACTTAGGCCATCTTCACAAAGTCCTGCTTCTTCAGCATAGGTATTGCCTAAAGCTTTCGGAAGTGTCACTTTTCAAATGAGGGTAGATTGCAGCATCACCTTCTCGCTCATCGCTCAGATGGGCCCAGTGGAAATCCATCCACTCTCCACCTTTCTCCCCTGGGCCCCACCTAAGAAAGCTCAGTGACTTTGGCTAGCTGACAGGCCAGCAGGCCCTAAGTGCTCTAATGTCCTGTAGCTAATGCAAGGGAAAACTATTCCGAGTATCTGGCCCTGGCTCCTTTCATTAGATAAGGCCCTCTGCAGTGGGGAATTCTAGCCATAGCAGCACTCCTGCCCACCCACATATGCCAGCCCTCTCCCTCATCCTGCAGCCATGCTTCACTGCAAATGACAAAAACACTTCACAGAGAGATACATGTCAGTGTCAGAGTCCTGGGGTAAGAGCAGACATGGGACAGGC